>NC_069385.1:95950000-97150000 GCF_027475565.1 Acinonyx jubatus
AGAAAGAAAGAAAGAAAGAAAGAAAGAAAGAAAGAAAGAAAGAAAGAAAGAAAGAAAGAAAGAAAGAAAGAAAGAAAGAAAGAAAGAAAGAAAGAGGGAGGGAGGAAGGGAGGAAGGAAGGAAGGAAGAGAGAGAGAGAAAGAGAGAAAGAATTGTGCCTTAGGTAGTCTGAAACCATCCAATTGTAACAGCATCTACTTTTAACTCTAGCCTTGCTTCCAGGCACCTGAGTGGCTCAACTGGCTCAGGTCATGATCTCTCACAGTTTGTGAGTTTGAACTCCACATAGTGCTCTGGGCTGACAGCTCAGAGCCTGGAGCCCTCTCTCTCTGCCCCTCTCCTGACATTAAAAAAATTAACTCTAGCCTTGCTTCCTTACCTCAGCAATTGGCATTTCATTCTGCTTGCCTTCCCCTCCACACCCTCCCCCCCCGCCTTCCCCCCAAATCATTGCTTTTCAGAGTTATCAATCCACATCTTTCCATTTTGGAGATGACATTGAAAAACTGTATAAATGTGGAAAAACAGGTTCTTAACAGTGTTGGTAGGCAAAATACATGGTAACATAAATTGAAATCTTCATAAATTCCCAGAACCTACTGTATTACAATCATTCTCAGCTCAATAGAAAAAAAATACTGAATAAAATCCACTTTCCTACCAACAGTGTTAACCTTGACTATGAGGTAGCATTTTTTTCACCTTTTGTGCATAGATGTTTTGATATCCCATTATATATATATTTTAAAGCCATGATCTCTCAATATGTGAAAACCTCATGTCCTGAGGCTCAAAGCATAGAATATGTTCTGCTCTTTGGTTCTAACATTTAATGTCCTTATAGCCCACTAGAGGTCACGTAATTCCATACAGTAATTTGAGCACCACCTAGTGGGCATTCTGGCTACATTCCTAATATGAAAGAAACCAATAGTTCTTTGAGACCAAGGAGTTAATGTGAGCCAACAGGGGCCTCTCGACTGAAGTGACAATTTACATAATTCATAGAATCTTTCTCTGCCCCCAACACGTTAACAGTGTTCATAGGCTTATTCTAAATCTCACTGAAATTGCAAAACCAGAAACAAGTGCTGTTATTCTCTTAAAGCCCAGACAACACTGCATAGACAAAGCTGATTTTGCTCCTGCTTCCATATGCTCCTCATATAGCTCAACAGCCCCTTCATTTTGCATGAAGTCTTAGATCGTTCCTGTGATACAGTTCAATATAATCTGCCCTTCTGCATTTTCAATATCTGGGCTTCATTTTCGTTTCCATTTCTAGCCTTTAATTTACAACCTTCTCACGCTTGATCATTTTAATCGCCTCTGGTTGCCTAAGCTATTCTTGATTCAAACAGCACATTCCAGTCTAATTAAAGAGAATAGCTAATAATCAGTGCTTTAAACAATTAACAAGCCATTTTTATTAGTATCAAGTCAGAGGTAATTCAAAAACAGTTAATGTCCATTAAGATAAGCAAGAACTTAAATTCTGAATTTAAGAAATAAACAATTCTTAAATTATAGGAAGAATTGATGGCTTAGCATGTGTTAAAAGTTCAGAAATAACAGAAGTAAAAGCAGTGAATCGCCAAAGTAGTAATTAGTAAAAATTTATAGTGCGTGCACCAAAAAGGCAGCTGGCAAATCAGGAGCACTCAAACCAAACACGGAATGAGGCTCAGGGGTATTGTTATAAAGCGGCTTATACAGTGAGAAAGCAGGGACTTTATATTTTACAGTGATTGGTGATAATATGAGAATTTTCTTAAATGACAGGGAATTGGTCACTGAATACCTCATATCAACTTGGGGAAACAGTTTAAGTTTTGCTTGTGATTTCCAGAGGTGTAAGCGAGAAATGACTCAGGTCAAGTTAGTCTTTCAAAATAAGCTAAATTAAGCTTTGTCTACAGGACTACACTGGTTTTGTCTCCTCAGAGAATTTTCAAAACTGGTCTCCACTTGTTTTTTATTGTAACACTATAACTGTTACTAACATTATGACCACTTACGGATTCATGAATGGCAGAAACCTTGAAAGTCATCTGGTTTTATACCATGGTATAGGAATTCCTCCCACAGTTTGCAAGTAGTCAACCAGTCTCTGCTTGAACACTTCTGGGGAGAGAGAACAAGTTCAGTGTGAAGTGGAGAAAAGGGAATGGGATCCAACACCAAACGCATCAAAGTCCTAATCTTTGCACTTGCAGTTACTTTGTGGTGAATAACAAAACCTCTGAAACTTCCCTTTTCCCATCAGTAAAATAGTTTGGTTGGTGCTGTGGGAAAAACTAAAGATCCCAATACACATGATTCTTACAAGGATCAAATGAGATAACCTCCCTTTCAGTTTTCAGGTACGCAAAGACCATAAGCCTCCAACTTCTGACCTCACATCTTCTAACCCCACTACTTAACTAAATTTTCCTTTCTCCAGTCTTGGTCTCTGTATATCTACCAACCAAGCTTTGTAGCAATGCTTCCCAAACTTCCATGTGGTAATACTCATAGAAACTGACAAGATATGTACAGTGTTGAGCTAAATGGCTGAGGTTGGTTAAAGCCAACAGGTTTTGAGGTCTCTTAGAGGGACCAGTGGGATTGAGCCCCCCTTGACCACTACAGCAACCTGCTTATCAAGTTTCCCATAATAACATTCCTTTCTTGTCAATATTACTTTCCCACTCCCTAATCATGCTTGCTAGGGTCACATCCCAAATAAACTACTTGCACCCAAACTCTTAGCACATTGTAGTAGATAATGAACACCAAAAAAACCCTGGTAAAATGGTAATAACCATAATATCCAGGCAAAGTAAAGCTTTGTGTATCAAGTTCTCCTTCAAAGCATACATCAACCAATAAGGTAAAACCATGTCTTAATTAATAAAGGTAGTTGCTTAAATTCTTTTTCTTTTCTTTTTAAGTAGGCTCCACACCCAACGTGGGGCTTGAACTCATGACCCTGAGATCAAGAGTTGCGCACTCTACTGACTGAGACAGCCAGGCATCCCGGTTACTTGAATTCTATATTCACTTTGTGTGTGAAAGCACCGTATTCATTCTAACAGCATTTTCAGATTTATATCAAGACACCCTCTTGCACAGCTAAGAAACCAGACCGCAAAAAGTTTAATGACTTCCAAGATCATATCTTTATCAGTAAAAGTAAAAAATAGTTTAGATTTTTTGAGCTTTGACTATATATGAGGCCCTGTGTTAAATACTTTGCCCCATTTCACTAATCACTGCAACAGCTTTATATTATTTTAGAGGTTTTAATTATATCTACTCCACAAATGCAGAAATTGAGGCTTAAAGAGATGGGTTCCAAGGGGTGCCTGGATGGCTCAGTCAGTTGAGAGTCTGACTTCGACTCAGGTCATGATCTTATGGCTCATGAGTTCAAGCCCCACATGGGGGCCTATGCTGACAGTTCAGAGCCTACAGCCTGCTTTGGATTCTGTGTTTCCATCTCTCTCCACCCCTATGCTGCTCACTCTCTGTCTCTGTCTCTGTCTCTCTCTCAAAAATAAAAATAAACATTAAAAAAAATTAAAGAGATTGGCTCCAAACTGGCACCAATCAAAAATTAAAGAGAAGTGGGGCACCTGGGTGGCTCAGTCAGTTAAGTGTTGGACTCTTGGTTTTGGCTCAGGTCATGACCTCATAGTTCATAGGTTCGAGCCCCACATCAGGGAAATTCTCTCTCTCTGCCTCTCCCCCATGCACATGCACATGCATTCTCTCTTTCTCTCCCTTTCTCTCAAAATAAATACATAAAATTTTGAAAAGAAAAAACTAAAGACAAAGTTTTGAACTAGCAATGAAGAGGAGCTGTGGCAGAATAAACTGTTTTTATCCTACAAAATATTATTTTAGTAAAGGCTACATATACACCCAAACTGAAATGGAAGATCAGGGCAAATAACCAAATAACTCAACAGCAACAAATCATCCCTTTCCTTGGCAATTCATGAGGAATTTTTTTTAAGATTTTATTTTTAAGTAATCTCTACACCCAATGTGGGGCTCAAAATTACAACCCCGAGATCCAGAGTTGCACGCTCCACCGACTGAGGCAGCCAGGTGCCCCATGAGGAACATTTTTTGGGTGAACTATCCATAAAGTTGAATCAAATCTCTGCTATTTATTGTATGCTTAAATAACTCTGGACTTCATCTTAAACAAATGGTCACTTTGCTCAGTCCCATCAGAAACTATGACTGCAAAAATTGTCAAGGTGATTATTAGATTAGGTAGAACTAAAAATTCTGATATTTTTAGGGTCAACGTTATTGGCGTTTTACTGAAATGAGTCCCTCATTATTGACTCTGTAGGCCTTCTGGGTTTGTTTTCTAGAGACAAAGATGGTATTTGCACCAAAAATCTAAATACGTAGGAATAGTCCTGAGCATATGGCCAAGTTTTTGTGTTGAGATGCTTGTCTGCCCACATGAAATTGCTACTGTCTTCCATGAAAACTTTGGTTCCTTGGTTTATTTATGTTGAATCATATTACAGCTATTTGATATTTAAAGCAAAATGGAAATTTTGATGCATTCCACTCAAAACCATGCAAACTGCAGATTTTGTTTTTGGGTGTCTCATCTGGTTAAGCTCTTTATAAGAGTCCTAAGCCTGAAAATTAGTTAGGTTTCTGACTGTTCCTTTTTTTATTCTCCTTTTATTATCATTTAAAAATCAAAATACGTGACTTCATTCTACTTTTGTAAGAGTGGGCAAGAAGCCCTTTCCTGTTCATGATGAGCTGACCATATTCTGACAGGACATTAAGGAAGAGTTGGACGACATCCTGGCAGGAGAAAATCAATTGGAAAAAAAAAAAAGTGTACTTGTATTCGGAAAATGAGTCAGTGTCTAGGAACCAATTACATTCAACACACAAAATTTGCTCCAAATGAGCAAATTGAAAATGCTTCAAGAGAAGCTGCATAATGAATATGTATCTGAAGTGGTCAGGCACAAAATGCTTCATAAAGAATCCTGTTTAATTACAATGGTATCAATTTCTGGAGCATCTCCAGAATAAATTAATAGATTTTCAAAAACTGAAATACATAAATCACTAAATGTATTCAAAACGTTCTCTGGAATTGTCGAAGTCTGCGTGCCTAAATGTGTTCTAGTAAGTGTCTGAGTGTCTACCCTAAACTAAAGTCCTACAAAAAATTTTTCTGGAGAAGCAAAATTATAATGGCACAGGCCAACACACCAAACAAGCAACAGATACATCACAAGGCATTATGTTAACGAACTTGGGAAAGATCATCAAAAAAAATCAAGATTTTTGCTCCTTTATAGCCTGATAATTAACATCATATATCCCTTCCCTCCCCAAAGTAAAAGATGATGAAAGAATAGAAGAGGTTAACACACAGAAGCTGATGACCTTGAAAATGCTGCTAAGTGGCCTAAACACTGATTTGCCCAGATGGCTTAGTAAAGAGGCCAACTCAGGTCTTCACCAGAGATTAAGTTGCTTCCCATGGTCACCCAGGTCAAAGACAGAGCCAAGACTATTAAGATTGCAGCTGATGTTATTCACAATGGCATTTGAGAGCATTTACAACATTGTATAGCTTACAAATTGCTTTTGTAGACATTAATCAAGTTATCTTTACAACAATCCTATCAAGTAGGTGGGACATGCATTACTATTACTTTCCCAATGACAAAAGACATCAGAGTCCAAGTCTCCAGACTTGGATTTTTCTCTCCTCCACCTATTACTCAGTCTCTATCCTTAAAATCTACATCCTTAAAAGATTTTGAGTGTTTTAACCAGCCTAGATCACCCCTCACCGCATTAGTATCAGAAAGACTGCATCTGTTTACTGATTTATTCAATGATAAGAAGACAGGCTGACTCTGTCATTACATCCTGTGAAATAATCGGTTGAGTATTTAAGAAGATGATGAGCACTCCAGAACCAATGAAAAAGAAAATCAATGTAACAAGTCAGGGGACAAAAATAAAGGCATATCACTCCCCTGTTGACAACCAGTTATGAGGTCAGAAAACTAGCAAATGAAACCCACGGCTTGAGCATCATCATAAATCTGCACTAAAGAGGGCTCTAGGCACCACACCACCCAACACTGCAGGAAACACTACAATATTTCCATAGCAACTGTAACTAAGGACATCATCAGGATGCTGAAAATGCAAAAGAAGAAAAAGAGGCATAAACTGGGGACAAACAAGATTGTTTCCCTAGCAGAGTGAAGCCCACTATTCACCCCCAGAAAACATAAATATTTCACCACCTGAAGCAGGCAGTAACTAGCTTTCAGCCAGCCAAAACCATCCTCCCAATTTATATTTTCCAAGAAAAGAAATCAGCCAAAGGGCCAAAAACACAAGGAACTCAGAAATACATATACCAAGCAGGCAGCAGCATGCTTGAGTGTCATAGATTGGTCATGAGTCAGGAAAAGAGCCCAGTCATTTATTAAACTATCAAACCTGTTATGGCCAGGCAGGTACTATCAGGAACACAAAAGTGAACCAGAAATACATTCTGTCCTTGGAGTGTTCAGGGTTGTAAGGGGAGATAAAAGATCAATTACTATAAAACAAACCAGAATATGATAGACATTAAAAAAAAAAAAGAAATGAATGTTGCTATTAGAATTTAGATTATTGGAGGGTGTTATGGATTGAATTGTGTTCCCCAAAAAGATGTGTTGAAATCCTAGCCTCCAAGTACTTCAGAATGTAACCTTTTTTGAAAATAGGGTCTTTGCAAATATGATGAAGTTAAAGGAGGTCATAAGGGTGGGCCCTGATCCACTAGGCTGATGTCCTTTGAAGGGAGAAGAGCTTATAAAAACTGAGACAAACCAAGAAGGTGACGATGAGGCGGCGGAAGCAGACTGCAGTGATGCAGACACAGGCTGCAAGGACAAAGGATTGCCGAGATCCACCAGAAGCTGCGAGAACCACTAGAAGCTGGGAGAACCACCAGAATCTGCAAAGGGCCTAGGAAGCATGCTTCCTTGGAGACAGCAGAATCGGGGCGGCTCTGCTGACGCCTGGATTTTAGAACCGTGAGAGAGAAATTTCTGTTGTTATAAACCTTTCAGCTTTTGTTACTTTGCAACCGCAGCCCTAGGAAACTAATTCAGAGGGAAAGATTACTTCACACTAAACAGATTACACCAAGTCTTCTTGTAAGCAATGACGTCTGAATGTAACCTTGAAGAAGTTGCAGTATACCAAGAGCGGGAAATGGGATTTCCTATTTATATGATAATAGCATCTACCGTTTACTGAGAATCCACTCTGTACCAGGTATTGTACTAGGAATCATTCATATTACTAGGAATCATTCATACGTAACTGGCGTGGTCTCTGGCTCATAAAGAAGTGCATACAGACCTCACCTCCCTAATTGACCCTTGCTGTTCCATTTCACAATGTCTGATATGTAAAGAAGTTTCCGTTTAGGGGTGCTTGGGTGGCTCAGTCATTAAACATCTGACTTCAGCTCAGGTCATGATCTCAGTTCATAAGTTTAAGTCCCATATGGGGAGAGCTCAAGCCCTGCTTTAAGTGAGCCCCACTTCTCTCTCTCTCTCTCTCTCTCTCTCTCTTCCTCTCTGCTTCTCTCTCTCTCCACCCTTCATGGGATTCTCTCTCTCTCTCTGCCCCTCACTCACTTTCGCCCTCTCTCAAAAAAAACAAAAGAAAGAAAAGAAAGAAAGAAAGGAAGGAAGGCAGGAAGGAAGAAAGAAGTTTCGGTTTAATAAATGGAAAAGGAAGGAGGGCTTAGGGTTTGTGGACAGATGTGGAAGGGAGGGAAGGAAGCAGGGAGCAGATGGCAAAGCATCTGTTCCCCTTCCAGCCTGGCCATGATCTCCTTCTAGAAGAGAGGGTGGAAACAAGGTCCAGAACCTCTGTGAGTTGTTTTTGTTTTCATGTGAAACTAGGTGAGGAACTAGTCAAGGGAACTTCAAGAGGCTCTGCATGTTTGGGGCTAATCTGGCTCAGAGGCAGGGGAGGCCATTCTCCCCTCCTCTCCATATGGAGGCCTTCCAAGGACTAGACTCTGAGAGCACGGAGAGTCAACAACTTTGGCATAGGCAGTGTTCTTATGATGGACAGTGGCCCTGGAAAGGCTTCAGCCTTGGCAAAGCCTCAGCAAGTGGCCTTGCAAGCAGATGCTGGACATGTGGGAGCTAGGATGGAAGAAAATTAACAGGGCAAAAATCCATGGCAACTGCAAAAGAAAGGTTAGCAAGGGAGCTTCTTTGAGAATTTCTAGAAATAACTGGAGATACTTTGAAGGGAATTAACTTCCGTCAGCCAAATAGGATGGGGATTCACACCATAAAAATTGGGATATAGGGCGCATGAGTGGCTCAGTCGATTGACCATCTGACTCTTGATTTCAGCTCAGGTCATGATCCCAGGGCCATGGGATCAAGTCCCACATTGGGCTCTGAGCTTGGATCCTGCTTAGAAGTCTGCCCCTCTCCCCTCCTTGTGTGCTCTCTCTCTAAAAAAGAAAATAAATCTTTAAAAAAATTGGAATATAAAAAGAATGTGAGACAATGGAGTACTACAGGGCAATGAGAAAGAATGAAATATGGCCCTTTGTAGCAACGTGGATGGAACTGGAGAGTGTGATGCTAAGTGAAATAAGCCATACAGAGAAAGACAGATACCATATGTTTTCACTCTTATGTGGATCCTGAGAAACTTTACAGAAACCCATGGGGGAGGGGAAGGAAAAAAAAAAAAAAAAAAAAGAGGTTAGAGTGGGAGAGAGCCAAAGCATGAGAGACTCTTAAAAACTGAGAACAAACTGAGGGTTGATGGGAGGTGGGAGGGAGGGGAGGGTGGGTAATGGGTATTGGGGAGGACACCTTTTGGGATGAGCACTGGGTGTTGTATGGAAACCATTTTGACAATAAATTTCATATATTGAAAAAAAAAAAGAATGTGAGAACTTGTTCTGTGACAGCAGGCTGATGAGGCCTGGAATATACCAATCAGGCACAGATTTTATTTAATCTAGCCAATCCCCATCATTATTCCCACTCTACAGGCAAAAAAACTGAGGCTCAGTTAAGTAACTTTCCCAGCCAGTAACACAGTTTAATTCTGGATCAAAAATAAAACCATGTCTGTCAATGGCCAATGCGTTTCCCACTATACACACTGTGGATCTAGGCAGAGGAAAGAAGAACACTTGCAAAGAGTTGGGAAAAGAATACAGGGGTACTTGGGGGGCTCAGTCAGTTACGTGTCCAACTCTGGATTTTGGCTCAGGTCATGGTTTCACAGTTCATGAGTTCAAGTCCCGCATCAGGCACTGCACTAACAGCATGGAGCCTGCTTGGGACTCTCTCTCTTCCCCTCTGTCTCTCCCTCCCTGACTCATGCTCTCCCTGTCTCTCTCAAAAATAAATAAATAAAACTTAAAAAAAAAATAATACAGTAGGTCAGGGTATCAGCCAGAATTCTGGCAGGAAACAGAATGCAACCTGAGTTGTTTAAATGAAGAGATTTGTTTATTTATTTACTTACTTACTTACAGGCTCCACACCCAGCACAGAGCTCACAACCCTGAGATCAAGACCTGAGCTGAGAATGAGAGTCAGACACTTAACCAACTAAGCCACCCAGACACCCCTGAAGAGACTCTAATAAAAGATATAGTTGACATTGCTATGGGCAGGATTAAAAGAATCAACAACAGGGGATGTTAAGATACCCAGAAACCAGAAATAGAGGATTCACTCCTAGTGAATCCTAGTGAGACTGGAAACCATGCAGAAGAGGCTGCCAGACAGATTGGTAACCAGGGAGGGACACCTACAGGGAGGTGGGGGGCTGGAGAATAATCTGACCTTTCCTCTTACTCCCAACCTTCTGACTGCACCACCTACTGATGGTGCCAAACTGGAAACTGGCTGCCAAGGAAGCCTGGATGAGGCCAGTGTCCGGGATCAGAGACTCACAAGTGGAAGAGAAGGAAGACATTTCCGTGGAAAGAAGATGAATTGAGGCTATGTGCTAATCCTGGCCTGTTTTGCTCTTGGCTCCATTCCCTGCCCTACTCTGTCCTATTCTGTATCATGAGAATTTCCATCCCCACCTTCCTTGGCCCTCTGGTTTCTGCATCAATTCAGCCAGTGGGAGGCTCTGAAGGAAGACTAGGGGGAGGAAACGGAGAATCCAGGCTATTTCTCCCCCTCTCCTTCTGCTTCAGGCACTGTCTGTGGCAGTGGCTGTCTTTTCTGTGAACCCAGCTCTTGTGGCAAGGCCTGCCGAGGTGCCTGCTTCCGCTTGGTGACCCTGGATCCTATTGCCCCTTAAGCTTAGGCAGTGATAGTAGCTTCTTGCTCTTAACCTCAGGGATGCTGTACGATCCCACTTTAGGCTTCTCAGCTCTGTCAGTGCCAGTGGGACTAATTCTTTGTACTAAGTTCTCTGTTTTAAAATATCAAGAATATTTCCTAGACCCTAGCTGATATAGGAAACTCACACCAGAAAGCTTCAACCTGTGGCACCTGGGTGGCTCAGTTGGTTGAGTGCCTGACTCTTGATTTCAGGTCAGGTCATGATCTCATGGTTTGTGAGATCAAGCCTCATGTCAGGCTCTGTGCTGACTGCACGGGGCCTGCTGGGCATTCTCTCTCTCCCTCTCTTTCTGCCCCTCCCCCTGCAAAATAAATAAATAAAACAAAAACAAACAAACAAACCCCCAACCTTCCTACAGAAAACAGGAGGAAAATGAATATAAACATGACTTGTATATCCTAAGTATTGAATAAATTTTTGTTTATCTATCACTGTTGTGAGCCTGTTTCTCCGTCTTACTGGGGCCTCCTGTCCCTTAGCCACCAGTGTTCGGATATGCTCTCTGGCCCCTCTTGCCCTTCATACCCCTGGAGATGACAAATAGCCACATAAGCAATAGTCTGTTAGAACTCTTAGCTTCCTTGCCAAATGGTCCTTCTATCTTATCAAGACACATCCCTGAGTAGAACAAATTCTCTACTTTCACAGTTCCTGCTTTTTTTCTGGAGAAATACTATGTGGCCAGAGAAATACTATGTGTTTCTTTTCCTAGGATGTTCATGTGCTCTGTTCATTATATTCATAGTGCCCATTTCCAACAATTCTGCACACATATCTTTCCCCCAGAGTCCCTTGAATTCACTAAGCTTCACATCAGTTTAAAATTGATGCAAAGGAAATCCAGTAAGAATCAGAGACCAGGGTGCCTGGGTGGCTCTGTCAGCTAAGTGTTTGACTTAGGCTCAGGTCATGATCTCACTGTTCATGAGTTCAAGCCTTGCATCGGGCTCTATGCTGACAGCTCAGAGCCTGGAGACTGCTTCAGATTCTGTGTGTGTGTCTCTCTCTCTCTCTTTGCCCCTCCCCTGCTCACACTCTGTCTCTCTCCCAAAAATAAATAAACATTAAAAAAAAATCAGAGACCAAAAATAAATTTATGACAACATGCCATAATTTCATACATGGAATGATTTCCTAAAAGCAGAAGAGGTTGGGGCAACTGGGGGGTTCAGTTGGTTGAGTGTCCGATTGTTGATTTCAGTCCAGGTCATGATCTCATGGTGAGATTGAGCCCGGCATGGGGCTTTGGATTTTCTCTCTCTCCCTCTCTCTGCCCCTCATCCTCCTTGCACTTGCTCTCTCTCTCTCAAAATAAATAAACATTTCTTAAAAAGTAGAATGGGTTTGTTCAGAAAATGAAATAAACTGCTGATATATAAATCCTGACATGGAAAAGAATCAATATTATTAAGTCAGTTATATCTATAAAACAGTTCACTACATTTTTATCTTTGGAATACTGAACTGCCACTACACACTTGGAATTTAATTCAATTTATGAAGCTTCCATTTGCCCACAACTTCTCCAGAACACCAGATTTTGCACATTCAGTTCCACCTCAGCCATATTTTAAGCTCTAATACCAATGGTTTAAGTATACATTAGGATATTTCAGACAGAGACTCAATGGTTTCGCCAATACATACTTTTGTCCTAATCTTGGATGCAGTTTAGTCTAGTTGTTAAATGCAAAGGTGTAGTAAATTGCATTGTTGGTCCTGACTTTCCTATATTCCATCCATGTCCTTTGCCATTGTCTTCGGAATTCCTCCCCGGTTGAAGATTAGATTTGTATGTGGCAATTATCGAGGAGTGCTCTTGGGAACAGCACTTTCATCAGATAAAGAGAAGCAAGACTAGGCAAGTGACAAAAAATAGGACTTGGTCTGTTGCACCCAAGGCCTCAGCCAATCCCACAGGAAGCTCTGGAACTGGGATGGCCCTTCAGAAATGTTTTGAATTGGGGCATGGGGTTGGGTCTTTGCACTGTCACACCTGACCTGTAACTGCATGTGGGTGGCCTGTGGGGGCACCCTTGAGCAAAGCAGCTGCCGGCAGGCAGTGGGGATGGGAGATCAGGGGTAAGGGTGGTAGTGGGAGGACGGGAGGGTTGGGGGGGTGTCTATCTGTGAGTCTTCATCAGCAATAAATATTCAAAGCAGCTGAGGGAATGAGAATAATTCCGAAGGGGGATCAACAGGTGTTTCACAGCATGTGCTATATTCCATAGAGGTAGAGTATATCTCTTTGCTGCTTGACATTGGGCTCAGCCTTGTGACTTAGCTTGACTAAGTGAATGAGGCAGAAGTGAGTATACTGGTCTCAAGCTTAGGCCTTAAGAGACCTTGCATATTTCCAATTTCCTTTTTATACATGTCCAGGCTAACCTGCTGGTCTCAGGAGGAAGATTAGAGGCACATAGAACAGAACCATCCCAGCCAGCCACCCACCCAGGCAAGCCCAGCTTAGATCAGCTAACACCCAAGATGACCTGTAGACACTATAGAAATTGAGTGCTTGCTTTTGTATGATGTGATTTGTTATGCATCGATAGCAAGTCGATATAACAGACTCTGACCCAACGGTCAAATCTGATTCAAAATCCAATACTTCTGGCATTGATGATTAACTTTATGTGTCAACGGGCTACAGGGTACACAGATTAAACATTATTTCTAGATGTGTCTATGCAGGTATTTCTGGATGAGATTAGCATTTGAATTGGTAAACTCTGTAAAGTAGATTGACCTCCCCAATATGAGTGGGCATCACCCAACCCAGGGAGGGCCTGAATAGATCAAAAGACAGAGAAAGAAAGATATACATATCTCCCACTGGTTAGGTTTTTCTGGAAAACCCTAACCAATACAGTGACCTACTTGTGATCTTGAACAATTTGCCCAATCTTTTCTTGTAAGCCTCAAGTTTACCCTTGATATAGAAACGGTATCTGCTCTATAATGTTGTTGTGAGTTTAGCGTGGTACATGGCAACTTAGAAGCACTTAATCACTATAAGATATGCTCAATATTTGTATGCTTTTATTTCTAGGTGTAAAAATCATGACCCTAGAAGATATTGCTGGGTGAAGGGGGATAGCAAAGGAAGGGTCAGTTCCCACTGCTCTCCAATCCCATTGGCTGCTCTTATCCTGCCCTCCACCCTTCAAATGTTTAGGTCTGGCAATGGAAGAAGTGGCAAAGCTGAGTCCGGCAATGTCAGCAGTAAATTGGTGTATCTGCCCTTAAATTCCTGGACTATTAAGCCAAAGATAATATTTGCTAGAAGGGGCAAGAAATAACAGAGGACAGGTGCCTTCTAGTCCTGCACTGGTCTTTTCTTTTGGCTTCCAGGCTCTTGAGCTTTCTTAACTATTCATAACATGGTGTTCTGATGCATTAAGAATAGTCTGTGGAGCCCTCACTGTGTAGCCACTTCAAACAGTACTGTAGGCGGAGAATTTTTGCCCACTGAAATTCTACTGCCAAGTTTTGGCACGGTGCTTTACTTTTTTCCTCTTCCTTTTAAAGCTGACAAGGAAAAATAAAGTGCAGAAATACTGTTAACCAAATAAAGAGACACTGATTTTTTTTAAACCTCATTTGCGTCAGAAAATTCATTCCCCAATGAGCCATAACCAGATGAGACTGAACATATCCCAAACCTTACAAGAGAAAGTTTTAATTACAGACTTCATGTTTCATCACCAGCAAGTCCAAGCCATGGTTTCCAAAGGGAGTTGAGACTGAAACGCCTCCCATCTGTATCTCCAAAATCTTATCTTGGCTTGCTTATTCCCAACTATTAGGTTATTTCATTTTAAATAGAGTGAAACTGAGACTCATTCCCCTTCATTTCCCAAATTCCTAAAACAGCTACTCTTTGTTTTTAATGGTGCTACAAAAAAAAAAAAAAAAAAAGAGAGAGAGAGAAAGAGAGAGAAAAGAAAACAGCACATTCCTGAAATATTACAAGAGACCAACAGAAGAGAAGCAAGTGCAGCATGGAGAGACTCCTGGGGAAGGGCTTCTTGAACTTTTGCACCAGGACACCTTAACAAAAGAGGAGAACAAAAAAATTGCCCAGGGGCACATGGAAGTATACACAAAAATGAAAATAGCTAACATTAGTGAGAGTTCACTGCGTACCAGCCACTGCTCTAACATTTAACATATGCTTGTCATTTATTCTCATGATAACTCTATATGGCAGATGACATTATTATTCCCACTTTATACATAAGGAAAACGAAAAACTGAGACACAAAGAGGTTAAGCAACTTGTCCAAGCTAAATACACAGCTATAAAAAGCCTAAATACAAATAAATAAAAAGGCTAAATATAGCCAAATTTAGCTATAAAAAGCTAAATTACAGCTCTAAAGCCTGTAGTTTCAATCACAAGTTGCCATGAGTAGTCTACTAAACACTCAAAGTGTCGTTAAAGTTTCACCTTAAAAATGCATGTGAATAAAATGACATAGGGTATAAGAATGGATTAAAAAAACAGGATCCAGGGGTGCCTGGGTGACTCAATCAGTTAAGCGTCTGACTCTTGACTTCAGCTCAGGTCATTATCTCATGGTTTGTGTATTTAAGCCCCACATTGGGCTCCATGCTGACAGTGCAGAGCTTTCTTGAGATACTTTCTCTCTCTCTCTCTCTGTCTTTCTGCCCTTACCCACCCCCTCTTTCTCAAAATAAATAAATAAACCTAAGAAAAACAAAAACAAAATAAAACAAGATCCATCTATATGCTGCCTACAAGAAACTCACTTTAGACCTAAAGACACCAGCAAACTAAAAGTGAGGGGATGGATCTATCATGTTAATGGATGTCAAAAGAAAGCCAAAGTAGCCAAACTTATATCAGACAATGTAGATTTTATTTTAAAATATTTATTTTTGAGAGAGAGAGAGAGAGAGAGAGAGAGAGAGCATGCACTTGAGCAGGGGAGAGGCAGAGTGGGAGAGAGAGAATCCCAAGCAGGCTACCCATTGCCAGCACAGAACTCAATGCGGAGCTCAATCCACAAACCATGAGATCATGACCTAAGCCAAAATCAAAAGTCGGATGGATGGTCGACCAACTAAGCCACCCAGGCATCCTCAGAAAAACTAGATTTTAAACTAAAGACTGTAACAAGAGATGAAGAAGGGCATAATATCATAATAAAGGGGTCTATCCGAAAAGATCTAACAATTGTGTGTATTTATGCCCCCAAAGTGAAACACCCAAATATATAAATCAACTAATCACAAACATAAAGAAACTTATTGATAACAATACAATAAAAGTAGGGGACTTTAAATCCCCACTTACAGAAATGAGATCATCTAAGCAGAAAATCAACAAGGAAACAATAGCTTTGAATGATATACTGGATGAGATGGACTTAACAGATATATTCAGAACATTCCATCCTAAAGCAGTAGAATACACATTCTTCCCAAGTGCACATGGAACATTCTCCAGAATAGATAACATACTGGGTCACAAACCAGCCCTCAACAGTACACAAAGATTGAAATCATACCATTCACATTTTCAGACCACAACACTATGAAACTTGAAGTCAATCACAAGAAAAAATTTGGAAAGACCACAAATACATGAAGGTTAAAGAACATGCTACAAAGCAATGAATGTGTTAACCAGGAAATTAAGGAAGAAATTAAAAAATACATGGAAGCAAATGAAAATGAAAATGAGAGGGGCCTGTATGGCTCAGTCTGTTAAGCATCTGACTTTGGTTCAGGTCATGGATCTTGCAATTCATGGGTTTGAGCCCCACGTTGGGGCTCAGGTGCTGATGGCTTGGACCCTGGAGCCTGCTTCGGATTCTGTGTCCCCCTCTCTGCCCCTCCCCCACTTGTGCTCTGTCTCTCTCCCAAAAATAAATAAACAATTAAAAAAAAAAAACGAAAATGAAAATGTGACAGTCCAAAACTCTTGGGATGCAGCAAAAATGGTCAGAAGAGGTAAGTACATAGCAAGACAAGCCTACATCAAAAAGCAAGAAAAATTTCAAATATACAACCTAACCTTAAAAAGGAGCTAGAAAGGGAACAGCAAAGAAAAAAAAATGGCAGAAGGGAAATAATAAAGATTAGAGCAGGAAAAATATAGAGAGAGAAATTACAAAAACAGTAGAACAGGTCAATGAAACTAGGAGCTGGTTCTTTGAAATAATTTATAAAGTTGATAACCCCCTAGCCAGACTTATCAAAAAGAAGAAAGGACCCAAAGAAATAAAATCATGAAAAGAGGAGAGATCACAAACAACACCACAGAAATACAGCAATATAAGAGAATATTATGAATAATTATATGCCAACAAACTGGGAAATCTGGAAGAAATGGATAAATACCTAGAAACTCACAAACTACAAAAACTGAAACAGGAAGAAATAGAAAATTTGAGCAGACCCATAACCAGTGAAGAAATTGAATCCTTAATCAAAAATCTCCCAACAAACAAAAGTCCAGGACCAGAAGGCTTCCCAGGGAATTCTATCAGACATTTAAATAACAGTTAATATCTATTTTTCTCAAACTGTTCAAAAAAGAGAAATGGAAGGAATACTCCCAAATTCATCTACAAGGTCAGCATTACCTATTCCAAAACCAGACAAAGACCACACTAAAAAAGAGAATTACCAGCCAATATCCCTGATGAATATGGATGCAAAAATTCTCATTAAGACTAGCAAATGAAATCCAATAGTACATTAAAAGAATCATTCACCACGATCAAGTGGGATTTATTCCTGAGCTGCAGGTTTGGTTCAATATTCGCAAATCAATCAATGTAATACACCACATTAATAAAAGAAAGGATAAGAACCATAGGACCCTTTCAACAGATGCAGAAAAAGCATTTGACAAAATACAGCATCCATTATTTTTTTTTAAGATTTTTTTTTTAATGTTTATTTATTTTTGACAAAGATAGAGACAGAGCATGAGCAGGGGAGGGGCAGAGAGAGAGGGAGACAGAACCCAAAGCAGGCTCCAGGCTCTGAGATGTCAACACAGAGCCCGATGTGGGACTGGAATCCATGAACTGTGAGATCATGACCTGAGCCAAAGTCAGACACTTAACTGACTGAGTCATCCAGGTGCCCCCATTCTTGATTAAAAACCCTCAACAAAGTAGGGATAGAGGGAACATTCCTCAATATCATAAAGGTCATATATGAAAGATTTACAGCAAATATTATCCTCAGTGGGGAAAAACTGAGAGCATTTCCTCTACAGTCAGGAATAAGACAAGGATATCCACTCTCACCATTTTTATTTAACATAGTACTGGAAGTCCTAGCCTCAGCAATCAGACAACACAAAGAAATAAAAGACATCCAAATCAGCAAGGAAGACGTTAAACTATCACTATTCGCAAATGACATTATACTCTATGTAGAAAACCTCAAAGACTCCACCAAAAAATTTCTAGAACTGATACACAAATTCAGTACAGTTGCAGGATATAAAATCAATGTGCATCAATCTGTTGCATTTCTGTACACCAACAATGAAGCAGTAGAAAGAGAAATCAAGGAATCAGCCTCATTTACAATTGCACCAAAACCATAAGATATCTAGACTAAACCTAACCAAAGAGGTAAAAGATCTGTACTCTGAAAACTATAGAACACTTATGACAGAAATTGAAGAGGACACAAAGAAATGGAAAAGCATTCCATGCTCATGGAATTCCACACTCCATGCTTTGGGTCTGTGCTACCCAAAGCAATCTACACATTTAATGCAATCCCTATCAAAATACCACCAGCATTATGGAACCACAAAAGACCCTGATAGCCAAAACAATCTTGAAAAAGAAAAGCAAAGTGAGAGGAATCACAATTCTGGACTTTAGGCTGTATTACAAAGCTGTAATTATCAAGACAGTATGGCACTGGCACAAAAACACATATATAGATCAATGGAACAGAATAGAAAACTCAGAAATGGACTCACAACTATATGACTAACTAATCTCTGACAAAGAAGGAAAGAATGTCCAATGGAAAAACTCTCTGCAACTCTCTTCAACAAGTTGTGCGTTGTGGACTCACAACTATATGACTAACTAAACTTTGACAAAGAAGGAAAGAATGTCCAATGGAAAAACTCTCTTCAACAAATGGCATTGAGAAACCTGGACAGAGACAGTCAGAAGAATGAAATTGGACCACTTTCTTACACCATACACTAAAATAAATTCAAAATGGATGAAAGACTTAAATGTGAGACAGGAAATCATCAAAATCCTAGAGAAGAACACAAGCAGCAACCTCTTTGACCTTGGCCAGAGCAACTTCTTACTAGATATGTCTCCAAAGACAAGGAAAACAAAAGCAAAAATGAACTATTGGCACTTCATCAAGATAAAAAAAAAAAACTGCATAGAGAAGAGAACAATCAACAAAAGTAAAAGGCATCCTATGAAATGGGAGAAGATATTTTCAAATGACATATCTGATAAAGGGTTAGCATCCAAAATCTGTAAATAACTTAACAAACTCAACACCCCAAAAACAAATAACCCAGTGAAGAAATGGGCAGAAGACATGAACAGATATTTTTCCAAAGATGACATCCAGATGGCTAACAGACATATGAAAAGATGCTCAACATCACTCATCATCAGGGAAATACAAATCAAAACCACAATGAGATATCACCTCACACCTGTCAGAATGGCTATAATTAACAACTCAGGAAAAAACAGATGTTGGTGAGGATGCAGAGAAAGGGGAACCCTCTTACACTGTTGCTGGGAATGCAAAGTGGTGTAGCCACTCTGGAGAACAGTATGGAGTTTCCTCAACGTGTTAAAAATAGAATTACCTTATGACTCAGCAATTGCACTACCCAAAGGATACAAAAATACTGATTCAAAGGGGCACATCCACCCCCAATATTTATAGCGGTATTATCAACAATAGCCAGAGCCCAAATATTCATCGACTGACAAATGGTTAAAGAAGATCTTGTGTGTATGTGTATATATATATATATATATATATATATAATGAAATACTAGTCAGCCATCAAAAAGAATTAAATCTTGCCATTTGCAACAACGTGGATGGAACTAGAGTGTATCATGCTAAGTGAAATAAGTCAGTCAGAAAAAGACAAATACCATACGATTTCAATTATACATGGAATTTAAGAAACAAAACAGACAAACATAGGAGAAGGGGGAAAAAAGATAGAGAGGCAAACCATAAGAGACTCTTAACTATAGAGAACAAACTGAGGGTCGCTTGATGGGGAGATGGGTGGGAAGATGGGCTAAATAGGTGATAGGTATTAAAGAGGGCACTAGTTGTGATGAGCACTAGGTGTTTGTTGAGGTACAATTGACATAAAATAAACTCCATAATCACAGTGTGCAATTTAATAAATCTTAACCTGTCTTCCACAATCAAGACAGCGAACATAGCCATCACCCTCAAAAGTTTCCTTGTTCCCATGTATTCCCTCCCTCCTCCCCTCACCCCTCCACTTTTCTGATATTTTTAATGTCAAATGTTGTGTTTTTTTTTAACCACCCCTCTTTACGGCTCTAAAAAAAAAAAATTCTACTCCTGAAACAAATATTACACTATATGTTTAGTAACTAGAATTTAAATAAAAATTTTAAAAATATATTTTAAAAATGCATATGGATACTTCATTCTATTCGATAATTCACATTTGCTTTAAGATAAAATCTGCCCTCAAAGAGTTTGGTTTACATTTTTCAATGTTCTACTTCCCCTCCAAGCAAATCTTCAACCAAAATTGATGTTCCAAGATGGTAGACTAAGTGTTTAAGGTGGTGTGCCCAGTTTGAGAAGCACTGGCCTAGGGCAGCTACCTTGCCCAAGAAAAATAAAAACACCTTTATTTTATCAGCCAGAATTAATTTGTCCAATTAACCATATTTATAAGAGATATTAGCTTCTTCCCCACTGTCAAGGCACCTGATTCTAAAGGGTTGTGGGTAAGATGGAATTGAACCAAACAGATTAACTGAGTAATTTAGCGGGAGAAAGGAGACAAACACATCAGTTAGACAGATGAAGTTCATCATGGCTAAACTCAAAATAAGCGTAAGGCTTGACATAAGGCAGAGCATCTTACGAGCAGGATATTTTTAGCTTGGACTGAGATGTAAGGACATGTGAGAGAGAAAGGGGGAAGGAATGTGTGTGCGTGTGTGTATAAGAGGGAGAGAAAAAGAAAAATTGGAGAAGGAGCAAAAAGTCTGTTTTTATTAGAAAAGAATGCAGTTGGGCACCTGGCTGGCTCCGTCAGAAAAGCATGCAACTCTTAATCTCAAGGTCATGAGTTTGAGCCCCATGTTGGGGGTAGAAATTACTAAATAAAATAAATTAAAATTTAAAAAAAAAAGAAATAATGCAATTTAATGGGGGAAAAAGCACAGGAATTAGAGTCAATTCAACCATGAATGAGAACATTATATGTGTTAATAATAGTGCAGCTTATTTTATCAAATCTAAGACACCATCAATTGTAAGATTCATTCAAATATTCTCTTAAAATTAAGAAAAAATTTTAATGTTTAATTTTTTTTTTAATTTTAGAGAGAGAGCACAAGTGCAAGAGAGGGGCAGAGGAAGAGAGAGAGAATCCTAAGCAGGCTCCATGCACACTGCAGACAGAGCCAGAAGCAGGGCTCCATCCCACAACCCTGGGATCATGACCTGAGCAGAAATCAAGAGTCAGATGCTCGACCAACTGAGCCACCCAGGTGCCCCCATTCAAGAATTCTTTTAAAATGTCATCTCAGAATTGATGAACTACAATAATTTCTTTCAGTCCCATTTGAAAAATGAAGATAATACCTACTATAGCCCTTTTTGTTTTGTTTCATTTATTTATTTTTGAGAGGGAGTGCAAGCAGGGGAGGGGCAGAGAGAGGGAGAGAGAAATAATCCCGAGCAGGCTCTGCACTGCCAGCTCGGAGCCCAATGCAGGGCTCAAACTCACGAATCATGAGATCATGACCTGAGCCAAAACTAAGAGCCAGCCACCCAGGCGCCCTATTACCTACCTACTATAGCCTTGCAGGGAGACGGTGACAGATAAATAAACATTTGCCTGACATATGGAAGGTCCTCAGGAAATATAAGACATATTATTTCTACTACTTTTTGCCAAAAGCAAGTTAATTTCCTTCTTCTCCAAAATAATATTTTTGTTTTTATTGGAAAAGTTTACATTGTAAAGGGGAGCATTCACCTAATCACAGATGAAAACAATATACTGAGGGGTAAAGCAAGACAGTATTTATCCTCCCCAGATTTTTCTATATACAACAAATATATGTGAGTATTGACCCACACACGAAGTGATAAATTGCTTTTTAAAATTTATTCACTTGAGCACCCTTAAGGTTTTTCACACCGCACTGCATAATGGACAAAGAGTCATACTAGAGGAGATACAACTCATTAATTGTCTAAGAACTGCTAGGTTCTATCACTGAAATTAATATAAATTACCATACCTATGCTTAAAGTGTGTTAGGTTCTAGTAGTGTTTTACTCATATTTGTACCTTCCATAATAGACTTGAAGATTTTTCTGATCATGGTTAACTAGATGTGCTCTTTCCCACCTTTACAAGGTCATGGATTTCTGTATTATGCTTATAATTGTTATGGAATACCGCTGCATATTGCAGTTATGTGTGTTTATATCTTATCACCTCTGCCAGCACACTGAAAAATGGAAATGACAGGTTGTGGCAATGACACAGCATTGGTCACTAGAAAGAGTGGTAGAAAGATTGCAAATAAACTGAGAGCAATTCTAATGATCAACTATGGTTTCCAAGCTGTATAGAGAAGGGTGAGAAGCCAAGCAGGGAGTAAAAGATGAATTAAATAGAGGGATCAAGGGGATCAAGCTCTCCTTGTGCTCAAATAGTCAGTGGAGTTGCAGAGAGATGCAAGAATTAAGAGTAGATGTTAGGGGTACAGAGAAAAAAAGTAAAATTCACATTGTATGTGGTAGAGAAGCTCAGAGTGATGATAAACTTCAGCTGTAACTCTCCAAGTGGGTAATGGAAATGAGATTTAAGAGTTGGGGAAGGGGCATCTGGGTGGTTCAGTCAGTTAAGAGTCTGACTCTTGATTTTGGGCCAGGTCATGATCTCACAGTTTGTGAGATCAAGCTCCAGTAGGGCTCCAAGCTGACAGAGCAAAGCCTGCTTGGGATTCTTTCTCCCTCCCTCTCTGCCCCTCTCCTGCACATGCACAGCTCTCTCACTCTCTCTCTCAAAATAAATAAACTTAAAAAAAGGAGTTGAGGGGAAAATTGGGGTGCCTGGGTGGCTCAGTTACTTAAGTGTCTGACTCTTAAGCTCAAGTCTTGATCTCAGGGTCATGAGTTCAACTCCTGTATTGGGCTCTGCCCTGGGTATGGAGCCTACTTTAAAAAAAAAAAAAAAAAAAGAGTTGAAGGGAAAATCTATGGACCTGAGGAGGTAAATACATTCTGAAAGCTAGGATGCTAAAAGGTCCCCTGGATGCTGAAACTCCTCAGAAAACCTCGGGAGCTGGAGTAGCAGGGAAGACAGTGAACTGGGCATCTATAACAGGAAAACTCGTTTTCCTCCTTCTGTGGGGAAAATCCAGTTCTTCCCTGTGTGTTTCCTTCCTAGGAGTCTCCTTTACTTTTACCCAGAACACTTCACTTCTGGTCACTTCTGGTTACCAGATATGTGGAGGCTTTTCCCCATACCAAGCGATTCTCTGGGATACAGGCTGGGTATCTTACAATTTAACTCAGTTCTGATACTATCTACCCAGATATAGTGTCAGATCCCACAGGTTAAGGCCTCAGTCTCACAAGACTGCCCCCCCCCCCGATGCAAAACACACATCAAATGCAAGTTGTAAATCCAAGTTATCACCTGGACTTCTGACCAGCTGGCTATACATTGGAGGTTCCAAAGACCCCCAACTTGGGTTTGATTCATTTGCTACAGCAGCTCACATAACTCAGGGAAACACTTAGGTTTGTCAGTTTCTTAAAGGATATGATAAAGGATACAGATGAATAGTCAGATGAAGAGAAACATAGGGTGAAGTGTGGTAGCACTTCTGGTGCAGAAGCCTCTGTCCCCATGGAGCTGAGGTATGTCATCCTCCTGGTATTCATGTGTTCCCCACCTAGAAGCTCCCTGAACCCAAACACTACTGGAATGTTATGGATGCTTCCTCATGTATGCATGATCAATTATTTACTCTGTTTCCAGCCCTTCTTCCCTCTCTGGAGAGTGTGGGGTAGGCCTGAAAATTCTAAGCTTTTAATCTTGGATTGGTTGTTCTGGGGACCAGTGCCTATCTTGGAGCCATCCAGGAACTCACCCAGAGTCACCTCAATAGAACAAAAAATGTTCTCAGTGCTCTTATTCTTTAGGAATTTACAAGGGTTTTAGGAGACCTGTGCCAGGGATGGAGGTCAAAGACAAATATTAGAGCAAGAGGTGTTCCTTGTGTTCTTATCATTTAGGAAATTACAAGGGTTGTAGGAGCCCTGTGCCAGGAACCAGGGGCAGAGACCAATATATTTTTTTCCATTTTTTTAAAGTTTTTAAATTTATTTTGAAAGAAAGAGAGAGAGCAGGAGAGAGGCAGAGAGAGAGAGAAAAAGAAAATCCCAAGCAGGCTCCTTGCTGTCAGCACGGAGTCTGACTCAGGGCTCAATCTCACAAACCATGAGATCATGACCTGAGCCAAAATCAAGTGTCAGACACTTAACCGATTGAGACACCCAAGCACCCCTACTTTTTCTATTATTTCATAGTGCCATAAGATCTTCTGAGAGTGTGTGTATGGGGTGACTGGAATGTCAGTAGACAGCAACTACAAGTTGGAGAGTGCATGGCATAATGTCAAAGGTATCAAAGGAAGAGGAACATTTTCACCAGCATAAAGGAGTAATGATTTCCAATGGTGATTCTCAGAGTCTAGTTCCTAGATAAGTTACACCAGCTCCACCCAGGAACTTGTTAGAAATGCAAACTCTAGCCTCCACTCCAGATCTACTGAATCAGAAGCTGGCAGTGGGCTCAGAAATCTGTGTTTTAAGAAGCCCTCCAAGTGGTGCAGAGGCTTGCTAAGGTTTGACCACCGTCGGTTTAGAAGTGGCTACAAACAAAGCTGAACAACAGGTCAGCATCCACCCATTTACCATCACAGCCTTTTCTTTAGTCATCTGTGGGATTCAGATTTCAGTTAAAGCCATAAAATGGAGGGAGCATTATGAAGAAAAGCCGGGGCAATAGAGGGGTTTGTTTGCAATGGAAGAAGGTTCCAGAGGCAGCCCTGAATGTTGACTCTCTTCCTTCCTATCCCAAGCCCTTGCATGGGCTCAGCCATCCTGACAGAAACTGGGGACAGGAGTACACAGGGGGCAAGCTGAATTAATAACTGTAACAGCAATATTTTATAATAACCATAATTATACTATTAATAATTACATATAATTGGTAGCTATTAATCCCGTTTCATTCATAAAAACCAGCAAGAAGATAAGTGTCATGGTCTCCCAGGGCTGAACGTGGAGAAAATGTTCACTCCCACACTTGCAGTTTTCAGATGGAACAGACACGGCCACATGGACTAATGTTTTTCACTTTATCCTTAAACTAACCAAATAGGTCCAGTAGCATATTAACAAGCCCACAGTACCTAAAAAGCACTTAAGTTCACGGAGTTAGTATAAACTTATACTCATGGTCTTTTCCTTTGCTGTGATACATACCCTTCCCAAATCACCACTGAGATGGTTCTCCAAATGAAGCTAACCATACCACGTGTTGCTTCAGCCTTAATTACACAGGTTACGTCACACCTAATTACCATTTACTTCATTTGCATGTTGTTGTTGTTGTTTTAGGAGATTGAGGAGGGGATCCTGAAATTTCAAAAACTGGGAACAGCACCTGCAGAGTTCAATTACAGTTGGACCTTCTCCTCCTGGCTAAACTTCAGCTTTGTTCTTGGCTCTCTGCACTGGAGTCACAGGAATGTAAACATTAGAGAACCTCATCCTCTTTATCTTGTCTGTTACTTCCAATGTCCCTCCTGAATTTACTGATCTAACATATTCTGTTTCTAATAACTACTAAAGTGAATACATTTCTTCCCTTCAATAAAACAGATCTCCTTTCTGATCAATATAACTCAGAGTGAAGGGTGCCTGCATGGTTCAATCGGTTAAGTGTCTGACCCTGATTTTAACTCAGGTCATGATCTTGCAGTTCATGAGTTCCAGCCCCATGTTGGGCTCCATACTGTCAGTGCAGAACCTGTTGGTATTCTCTCTCTCTCTCTCTCTCTCTCTCTCTCTCTCTCTCTCTCTCTCCCTCTCTCTCTGCCCCTTCCCTGCTCTCTCTCTCTCTCTCTCACACAAACACAAAATTGAGAGGTAGGTATAGAGATTTCCAATATACTTCCTGTCTCTACAACTGCATAACCTCGCCTATTACCAATATCACTCACTAGAATAGTATGTTTTTTACCAAGGGGGAAATTACATTGGTGTATCATAATTACTCATCGTCTATAGTTTACTTTACACTTCACTCTTGGTGTTTTACATCCTGTGGATTGAGACACGAGTATAATGACCTATCATTATATCATACAGAGTATTTACACTGTCCTAAAAATTTTCTGTGCTCTGCCTATTCATTTTTCCCTACTCCTACCCCTGGAAACAACTCATCTTTTTATTGTCTCCATATTTTGCCTTTTTCGGAATTTCTTATAGTTGGAACTATACAGTATGTAGCCTTTTCACAGTGGCTTCTTGCACTTAGTAATATGCATTTAAGTTTTCTTCGTGTTTTTTTCATGGCTTGATAGTTCATTTCTTCTTAGCACTAAACATTTCCCTTGTGTGGATGTACCATAGTTTATTTACCCATTCACATACTTAAGGACATCTTGGTTGCTTCCAAGTTTTGGCAATTATAAACAAAGCTTCTATAAACATCCATGTGCAGGTTTTTGTGCAGACGTAGTCTTCAACTCCTCTGGGTAAGTACCAAGGAGCACAATTGCTGTATTATATGATAAGAGTATGTTTAGTTTTGCAAGACATTCACCAAAATGTGTTGGCTATGCCATTTTGCATTCCCATCAGCAACGTATGATATTTCCTGTTGCTCCCCACATCTTTGCCAGTATTTGGAGTTATCAGTGTTCTGGATTTTGGGCCTTGTCATAGGTGTGTAGTGATATCTCATTGTTGTTTTAATTTGCATTTCCCTAATGACATATGATGTGGAGCATCTTTCCATATGCTTATTTGCCATCTGTACATCTTCTGTGGTGAGTGGTATATTAAAACCACTGACCCATGTTTTTAATTGGGTTGTTTGCTTTTTCACTGCTGAGTATTGAGTTCTTTGTATACTTTGGATAACAGTCTTGTGTCAGATGTGTCTTTTGCAAATATTTTCTCCCAGGCTGTGGCTTGTCTTCTAATTCTCTTGATATTGTCTTTCACAGAGGAGAAATTTTTAATTTTAATTCAACCCACTTTCTCAATTGTTTACTTCATGGTTTATGCCTTTGGTGTTGTATTTTTAAAAACATCATTATACCTAAAGTCAGCTTGGTATTCTCCTACATTATCTTCTAGGAGTTTTATAATTTTGCATTTTATATTTTGTTTTATTTGTTTTTGTCGTTAAGTGAGCTCTAAGTTAGGCATGGCTTGAACTCACGACCCTGAGATCAAGACCTGAGCTAAGATCACATGTTGGATGCTTAACCAAATGAGCCACCCAGGTGCTCTTGCATTTTACATTTAGACCTATTATTCATTTTGAGTTATTTTTTGTGAAGGGTGCAAGGCAAGACATAGAATTTTAAGAGCTAAAGGTTAACACTATGCAAAAGTACAAACAAGGTTAAGGGTCACTTGATTGGGTGGATCAAGTCATGTAGGAATTGAGCACGAGGGAATAATTATTAAATGTTTACTTTGAGAAAGAGCTAGAGAGAACATGCATGCATGCATGCATGCACATGCACCCAAGGGAGGAGCAGAGAGAGAGGGAGAGAGAATCCCAAGCAGGCTCCATGCTGTCAGCATGGAACCCCACCTGGGGCTGGATCCCATGACCATGAGATCACAATCTGAGCTAAAATCAAAGTCAGACACTTAACCAACTGAACCACCCAGCATCCCAGAGAACTAAAGAATAATTATTAAGGACTGGAGTTAATTAAGGACGTCTTCTTAGAGGGAGGAAATTTGAAGGAAGTTCACAATTGAAATGTGAGGAGGGAAGTTGATGAGCTAGTTTAAATAACCTGAATTGCACAAGCTGCAGAAAACAGACAATGTTTACCCTGAAAAGAATGAAGCTCATGAGAAAGATGACTGGCTATTTTCTTCAAATATGTGAAGATCTGTCATATGAAGTAAAAATGGCTGCATGAATAATACCTGGTTGGATGGTATCTGCCCGGCTCATTTCCCCTTCTGTGTAAATGGTCCAATTCAAAAAATGACCACTGCAGCCACATTTTTTAAAATATTTGTTTACTTTTGAGAGAGAGAGAGAGAGAGACAGAGTGTGAGCAGGTGAGGGCCAGAGAGGAAGACACGGAATCTGAAGCAGGCTCCAAGCTCTAAGCTGGGGCTCGAACTCATGAACCGCAAGATCATGACCTGAGCAAAGTCACACGCTTAACTGACTGAGCCACCCAGGTACCCCTGTACCCATGTTTAAAGTACCTCACCAGCCCCTCTTCATGGCTCAGTTGTTTGGACCCAAGAAAGCATCTCATCCAAGTTAGATATTCGAATTCTCCCTTTTGGAAATTTGAGATGGTTCCAGTGGAGGAGGTGAAAACCTAGGGGGTAACTGACCCACTAAATGGAAGTGACCTGAACTACTAAATGACTACATAGAGACACTCCCCTGCCAAACTGCATTACACTGTGAGCCTGCAAGAAACAAGCCTTTATTGTATTAGGCCACTAAAATTTAGGGGTGGTAATAGTGATTCATCCACCTTGACTAATAACAGCAATTTATACTACATCACCTCTAAATATCCCTTCAAACTCTTAGATGCCTTAATTAAAGTAAGATTAAAAAAAAAATCTAAATAGATGATCTGCAAGATGGAGCAAAGGCAAAAGAAAATGGAAGCAAGAGATTAGTTATAAATCTAACACAGAAATTTAGAATCTAAATCATGTCACTTTTGGGGCGCCTGGGTGGCTCAGTCCGTTAAGCATCCAACCTAGGCTCAGGTCATGATCTCACAGTTCGTGAGTTCGAGCCCCGCGTCATGCTCTGGGCTGACAGCTCAGGGCGTGGAGCCCCCTTCGGATTCTGTGTCTCCCTCTGTCTGCCCCTATGCTGCTTGCACTCTGTCTCTCGCGTTGTCTCAAAAATAAATAAACATTTTAAATAAATAAATAAATAAATAAATAAATAAATAAATAAATAATGTCACCTTCATGAGAGGCTTTCCTTCACTCCTCAATCTAAATTAATTAATAAATAAATGAATAATTAAAAAATAAACAATAAATTATGTCCCTCTCACTATTATTGCCTTTCATACTCCCCTAAACTTTTTCTGTAATAGTATTTACTATAAATTACTATTTAATTTGTAATTATATATATCTGTAGGGGTTTATTTATTTAAAGTTAATCTGTCTCCCTGGATTGTAAGTGTCATGAAGAAAGTGACCATCTCTTTCAGTTCACTTTTTTATACCCAATGCCCAACACAGTAAATAGCCAAAAAAATATTTGCTGAGCTAATTAAGTAATTTTCAGATTTCTAATCTGAAACACTGAAGAAATGTTACACATTGTCTGAGTCAGTATTCACATATTGAAGAAACGGCAATATTTGTACAATCAAAAAATTAACAACTTAGGGAATATCAACTGTCTGCTGCAGTGTGCAGCACTCCAGAGTAGGTCAGTCAACAAATATGAGTTCCATTCCTCCAACTCTCAGGACATATGCCCCAAACCACCATTGTTGAATGTCTGCAACAATGGAACATGCAATGAAACAAGAAAGATGGACGTTTAGATACTGGTCTTCCGAATACCAGGAAGGCCAAGAACTAGTCCAGGCAGGATGTCATTACTTGAGGAGCATCAGGGCCATATTAGAGCAACAGTGCCCCTCGGCAGTAACCAATATTCCATTGAAAGCCCCTGGACTAGGGGTGCCTGGGTGGTGCAGTTGGTTAAGCTTCCAACTCTTGATCTTGGCACAGGTCATGATCTCACAGTTCATGAGTTTGGGCCTCGCATCAGCTCTGTGCCGATGGTACAGAGTCTGCTCAGGATTCTCTTTCCCTCTTCCTCTGTCCCTCCCCCACTTGTGCTCTCTCTCTCTCTCAAAATAAATAAATAAAACTTAAAAAAAATTTATAAAGCCCCCGTGCCTATGTTCTCAAACTTAGTGTGCCAGGTCCTGTCTTGGCCCAATCTTTTCGTTCTAAGCCTTTGGCCAGCACATTAACCTGGGTAGTCCTTATCTCTCATTAGATAACCTATCTCCTGTCTTGGCAAACATGACCCTACTCTGTACTGGACACACTTGTACTATTCTTTTTTTTTCTTTTTTTTTTTTTTTTAACGTTTATTTATTATTGAGAGAGAGAGAAAGACAGAGCATGAGCATGGGAAGGACAGAGAGAAGGGGAGACACAGAATCCGAAGCAGGCTCCAGGCTGGGAGCTGTCAGCACAGAGCCTAACGCGGGTCTTGAAGTCATGGACCACGAGATCATGACCCCAGCCCAAGTCAGACGCTGAACCAACTGAGCCACCCAGGTGCCACACACTTGTGCTATTCTTGCTCTCAATTAAGAGTAAGATATTCTTACTTCAATTTCTAAACAAGTTGTCCAACTAGAAAAGGACTTCTTTCTTCCACAAGTGACCCATTTTTTTGTAATCGAGAATTGCTCAGCAAATAATATGAGGAAAATGTTCTTTTTGGAAAAGCAGAAGAGGAAAGGAAAAGGTAGTTTAGATTTTCCAAGAATATTTCTTATAAAATACTCCTATAAAATATTTCCTGAAACAGGCATGTCGCACCCAAGCTCTAAGTGTTTTGGGAGGACAATTTTTTTTTAAATTTGTGGCATCATATTACAGCCTTTCATATTTACATTTCATAATTGTCCTTTGATAACTGTTCAAACGGAGTCTGTTTCCCCGGTATATTAACGGTGGCTTCAAAAAAGTAGGGGAGGGGGAGTGGAAGCCATCAGTTCTACAAAGAACAATGTGCTGAGCAAATTGACATAAATGGTATTAAGGGAATTCTGGTATTTTCTAAGTAATAACTTAAGGATATTGAACAGAAGTCACTAGCCCACTGCAAGGCATCTTGTGAAATACTGTCTTGTGTCTCAAATGGTTATGAAATGAAAGTTAAAGGAGTACAAGACTGAACCTCACATTGCAAGCCAAGGACAATTAGGTAAGTTAATAGGTGTGATTTATCTCTCTCTATGGATAGCAAAATGAATTTGAAAAGTGCTTTGTAACCCAAAGAGCTTGGCTCAAGTTCAAACTGCTCCTACCATCTGTTTCCAATGTTGATTTGCAGAGTCCTTGGGTACTACTCTTTCCTGACCAACTCTCTGAAGTTACAATGCAAAGTCCTGTGTAACTACACTAGGATACATTTGCTTATGCCATGTTAGGTATGATACATGATTTGGATATGGGCTTCACATGTATTATTTATATAGTCCAAGATTTTTAAGTACATTCCTTGATTCTCCACTTGGTCTCGTTCTGACCATTGGCACCTGTGATGGATCCAATTATTTTTTGGTTAAATTCAAAATCTCCAAGCATGACTTGAATTACATACTATGTTGACTTGTGTTATTACACCCAGTATCTTGATTTTTCTTTAATCGCCCTGTTCTATAAAAATTTCAGAAATAATCTCATGCTCACTCACTGGCTAGGGCTACAAATACATCCAGAGTGACAAGAGTTTATTTTAAAAAGCTAAAATAGATGTTTCCACTGCTAGGAAAAATCCTTTGAGTCATACAGAAATTAGTTCACCAAAGGTTTGTAGGCCATGTCCAAACAAAGCCCCAAGATTATTTAAATCACAACTTAAAATCCACAACTTTGGATTTTAGTATCCAAAATGACATCCTAAGATATAATTTTGATAGTCCTGTGAAACACTTTCTCACATAGACCAATCACGTAGAGAACATTTTCATTTTATCTGCAGTAGCTAAAAATGTGAATTTATGCTATTTTAGCAGTTCTTGCTATTTCTCATTAGTTTCATTGACATTTATATGCTCAAAAAATACCAAAAATAATTTTTTTCTGAATAAGCTTCAATTCTAATATTGTCATTTATTTGATAATACTTTTCTACCTTCCTTCAAAGCCCACTCACTAATGGATAATTAAGCACTTTTCAAATTCCTAACAATATGTGTGGAATGAAACAGAGACTTAAAACTCATTATAATCTATCCAAGCCATAGACGTGATGGATACTCTTACACAATTCAATTAATGTCACCCTTGGATGTTAGGGCAGTGAAAGAGGGCTGGCCAGAAGGGGCTAGAGGTACTTTTCCAGCAAAATGGGAGAGATGATGAATACCCTAGGTCTAGGTGGTCAAGAAATCATGTCCAGAGATGTCAACCAGACAGGAAGCAACACATGAGGATTATAAAGGCAGGTACAGAAACTAGCAGGTGAGGGAATCAACAGGAATGGTTACCTTGGTACACGTCTGCTGAGCATTCCTTGCACCGGTGAGTTGCCCCTCCCTGTGTCAGCCTAATGGTTCTGGCCAGGGCTTCCTCTGTTCTCACCATTCTCCACCCACCTGGGCACAGGTATGGATTTCTGAAACAGACTGAATAAATCATAGTGCTAGTGCATTAGGGTTAACTGTGCTCCTAGTTTCTGAGCTGGTATAACACCGTCTTATCTTTAACTCCTACTTTTACCCCATTGCCAGAACAAAGTATTGATGGGTGAGTGGAGACTGGCAAGGGGGGAGCTGTAGGTAAGAGTTGGGCCAGAAAAGGACTGAGCCAGTTCCTTTTTCTTCACATCTGAGGAAACCTAGAAACTGGCAAATGTAGAATTGCACCATCTCCAGTATTGCAGCCATTTTCTATTGGCCTCCTGGGGACAGGAAATCAAGTGATTTCCTATAGTTTTTCACTTGAAGATGTGAGAAGTTATAGGAACAAAAAGAGTTAATGCCTTTGAAACACAGACCAAGAAAACTTGTACTGAAATAAATTTCTAGGTCCAACATTGATCTACTCCTGCCCAGGGTGCCTAGTCAGTAAAAGAAAACTTAAATAATTTTCATGTCTCTGTAAATGCTCCTCTTGACCAGAAAGAAACACAGTATATCCAGTCAGCCAGTCCCCAAACCAAAGCCACTCTGGGGCCTTCTCACCCCCAACAAAGATGACTATTGGCTCCAACCAATCAGATATTTTTATTTGTCTCTCTCTAGTTCTCTATTCTTTATTCTATAAAAGCTTCTTGCCTTCTACCCCATTTGGCAATTCTCCAAATGGAGACTGTCCACTTCATGAAGTGTTAAATAAAGTTTGTCTGTATCACATAATTTGTCTTCTTTAGGCATTTTTTTATCACTTGTAACACCCTTTCACTCATAAATGGTCTGTAGAACAGATAACACAGGTTTCTGTAACACAATTTAACATTTAAATGAGTTTACTGGCGGGGGAGGGAATCTTAGAAGATAAAAGTTTATTTCTAAAGAAATTAAAAGTTTTTATAGTATTGGGGCGCCTGGGTGGCTCAGTCAGTTAAGCATCTGACTTCGGCTCAGGCCATGATCTCACGGTTCATGAGTTCAAGCCTTGCGTCAGGATCTGTGCTGACAGCTCACAGCCTGGAGCCTGCTTCAGATTCTGTGTCTCCCTCTCTGTCTGCCTCTCCCCCACTCATTCCCTCCCTCTCTCTCTCTCAGAATAATGAATATTTTTTTAAGCTTTTAAATTTTTTACAGCATTGAGATACATGATGTATAGATATGATACTGTAAGTGAGCAACCACTAAAATAATAGAACTCTTCTGACACAAAACCACGACTAGATTTATTATGTTTTCAATGACTCGCATGGCACTAGAAATAATTGTCTAGTGTTTCTCAACAATTTGAAAATTATAATTATGGATGAAAAATTCAATCATCTATTCCACCACATTCTATAAAACAGGAACACTCGTGTCCTACCATTTATAATCTAGTACTTCAGGCACACTGTCCTCTGCCTGTGCCCCCATTCCCTCCACCTCCACTCCAGGGCACTCAGGACTCAGGACCCCATAATTATTCTCTTGCTGAGCTACTCTTTGACCCTCTGAGCTCTGAGATCCCAGCAGTTGTGCTAAACCAAAACTCGGCATTAGTCAGTTCTCTGTGAGCTAGTCAATAACCTAGACCAAAATCTGCAAAACTGAGACCTCAGAGGGGGAAGAGAGTAAGACAAAGAAGGTGAAAAATGGAGCCTTGATGCAATTCTTTGAGCAACCTTGGTTATTTGGTTACCAGGCCCAAGGCAAAGTCAACACTGTGAGTTTACTCGTACATATTTCCAAAGATGACAGATATAATTCATCTTTAAAGCCTAAGAGGTAGGCAAACTGGGCTTCATGCGTGTGTGACCTGGGTTCTGCTATCAGAAAGACAATGTCTTGAAATTATTAATAATTTAATCTTTACGCTTGTGCTTTGAATGTTTACTTATTTATTTGGGGAGAGAGAGAGGGAGGGGTATATATATAGAGAGAGATAATCACAGAGTCTACGTGGGCCTCAATCTCATGAACCACTAGATCATGACCTGAGCCAAAATCAAGGGTTGGAGGCTTAACTGACTGAGCCACGCAGGTGCCCCTGCACTTGTACTTTGTCAATGAGGCGTGATGGGGTAATGGAGCATGCACGTGAGCAGAGCAGATACGGGCTGTAGGCAACAGTAAACTCGGGCCCATGAACATGGTCTGCGGCACAAAAATCAAGCCAAGAGACCAGGTGTCCTGGGGATCTGGTGAGCACCTGCATGCCTCAGGGCCCCAAGGTGATTAGAGATTGGTGGTGGCAAAGGTAGTAGCAGAAGCAGCAGAGGACTGGCCCCACCAGGGAACAGTGCTGGCACCTGTGGTGGGAGGGCAGCAGCCAGTCCATCCCCTGAGCCAGTTCTTCCTGGGGAGTCTGCACAAGTATTAACTCTCTCACCTGAGCTCTGGAACAGGCGCTGCTGGTGCTCAGGTAGCAAATCCTGTCTGTAATTATTACAGAGTAAAAGCATATACACAGACTTTCTGGGTCCTGGACACAATTTCAGTGTTGCGGGGGGTGGGAGGTAGTACTTGCCACATACCACCAAGCAATTTCTGGAGAGCAGCAGGCACCTGAGAATTCAACCCAGGTCTGACACTATGCATTTGGAGATGGCATCAGCCTCCATAGGTTCAGGGTATGATCTCACAAGATTGCCTCCCTGCACACACACATATACACTTCAGATGTCTATAGTGAGCCCAGGTTGTTACCTGTATACCTGACCAATTTGCTATAAATCAGAGGTTCCCACAACCCCCACCTTGGATTTGATTAATTTGCTAGAGTGGCTCACAGAACCCAGAGAAACATTTTACTTACTAGATCACTGGTTTATTAAAAAGGATATAACCGAGGAACCGCCATATGGAAGAGATACACAGGATGACATACTAGGGCACAGAGTTTCCATGCCCTCTCCAGGCGTACCACTCTCCCAGAACCTTCATGTGTTCACCGACCTGGAAGCTCTTGGAACCCACCGTTTTGGTTTTTCACACAGGCATAGCAGATTAAATCATTCACCATTGTTGACTGATTGAACCGCCAGTCTCCTCCCCTGCCCAGAGGTCAGGAGGTGGAACTAAAAGTTCTAACTCTCTATTCACAGGTTGGTGTCCCTGGCAACTCAGCCCCCACACTTTAGTGGGGCTTAAAATTCACCTCATTAATATAATAAGGAACAACTTTGTTATTCTCATCAGTTAGGAAATGCCAAAGGTTTTAGTAGCTCTGTGCCTGGAATGAGGAAGACCAAATTTGTTTCTTATTATAAATCACAGTATTACACACAGACATTGCAATAAGGCATCATAGGGAGTTACAGCAATTCTTTTGTTTAGAGTCTTTGTTTTTGAAAACCGTGCAATGTAGCAGAACAAATATCCACAGACTTAGAAATTAAGTTTCAAGATTGTCATATTCAATGGAAAAAAATGGAAAGAGATGCTCTCTCTTTCTCTGCCCTTCTCCCATACTCGAGCTCTCTCGCTCTCTCAAATTAAAAAAAGTTTTACCTTGTAATTAAAGATAAAGTGCAATCCTTATCAAAATAACACCAGCATTCTTCACAGAGCTAGAACAAACAATCCTAAAACTGTTTGTAAAATTGTTTGATAACCAAAGCAATCTTGAAAAAGAAAACCAAAGCTGGAAACATCACAATCCCAGACTTCAAGATGTATTACAAAGCTGTAATCATCAAGACAGTATGGTACTGGCACAACAACAGACACTCAGATCAATGGAACAGAAGAGAGAACCCAGAAATGGACCCACAAATGTATGGTCAACTAATCATTGACTATCCAATGGAAGAAAGACAGTCTCTTCAGCAAATGGTGCTGGGAAAACTGGACAACAACATGCATAAAAATGAACCTGGACCATTTTCTTACACCATACACAAAAATAAACTCAAAATGGATGAACGACCTAAACATAAGACAGGAAGCCATCAAAATCCTAGAGGAGAAAGCAGGCAAAAACCTCTTTGACCTCGGTTGCAACAACTTCTTACTCAACCCATCTCCAGAGGCAAGGGAAACAAAAGAAAAAAGGAACTATTGGGACCTCATCAAGATAAAAATCTTCTGCACCTCAAGGGAAACAATCAGCAAAACTAAAAGGTAACAGACAGAATGAGAGAAGATATTTGCAAATGAAATATCAGTTAAAGGGTTAGTATCCAAAATCTATAAAGAACCTGTCAAACTCAACACCCAAAAAACAAATAATCCAGTGAAGAAATGGGCAAAAGATATGAATAGACACTTCTCCAAAGAAGACATCCAGATGGCCAAGGGACACATGAAAAAATGCTCAACATTGCTCATTATCAGGGAAATACAAATTAAAATCACAATGAGATAGCACCTCACATTGGCCAGAATGGCAAACATTAACAACTCGGGCAACAACAGATGTTGGCAAGGATGCAGAAAAAGAGGATCTCTTTTGCACTGCTGGTGGGAATGCAAACTGTTGCAGCCACTCTGGAGAACAGTATTGAGGTTCCCAAAAAAATTAAAAATAGAAATACCCCATGACCCAGCAATTACACTACTAGGTATTAAGGGATACAGGTGTGCTGTTTTGAAGGGGTATATACACCCCAATGTTTATAGCAGTACTATCAACAATAGCCAAAGTATGGAAAGAGCCCAAATGTCCTTCGAAGGTTCAATGGATACAGAAGATGTGGTATGTATGTGTGTGTGTGTATATATATATATATATATATATATATATATATATATATATATTACTTGGCAATCAAAAAGAATGGAGGATTACTTGGCAATCAAAAAGAATAAATGGAGTATTACTTGGCAATCAAAAAGAATAAAATCTTGCCATTTGCAACTACATAAGCATTTCGCTTATGCTAAGCGAAATTGGTCAGTCAGAGGAAGACAAATATCATATGACTTCACTCATATGAGGAATTTAAGATAAAAACAGATGAACATAAGAGAAGGGAAGCAAAAATAACTTAAAAATAAGGAGGGTGACAGGGGCGCCTGGGTGGTTCAGTTGGTTAAGCGTCTGACTTTGGCTCAGGTCATGATCTCACGGTTTGTGAGTTTGATCCCCGCATCAGGCTCTGTGCTGACAGCTCGGAGCCTGGAGCCTGTTTCAGATTCTGTGTCTCCTTCTCTCTCTGCCCCTCCCCAACTTGTGCTCTGTCTCTCTATGTCTCTCAAAAAATAAATAAATGTAAAAAAATTTTTCAAAAAAAAAAACAAAACAAGGAGGGGGACAAAACATAAGAGACTCTTAAATATAGAGAACAGAGGGCTGCTGGAGGGGTTGTAGGGGGGGATGGGCTAAATGGGTAAGGGGCATTAAGGAATCTACTCCTGAAATCATTGTTGCACTATATGCTAACTAACTTGGATGTAAATTTAAAAATTAATTAATTAATTAATTTTTTAAAAAGATAAAGCATTGTAATGCATAAATGGGCCTACTGAATTACATACAATTTATATACAAATGATGAAGGCAGTGGCAGGCTGTTGTACACAAGTTACAGGAAATGTCAGAACAAACATTAAAATGCCAACGTATAAGTTTTCCTGGAAAGTTAAATTCACACTCAGACATACACATATGGATTTTTATGAAGGGTTAAATCTTTCTAGAACAGTTGTGCCATGAGAATCATTAAGTCTAGATGTACTAAAATTTACATTTCAAAATAATTGATCAGAAATTTATCCTAATGCCTGGCTGGCTCAGGCAGAAGGCATGTGACACTTGATCACATGGTTGTGAGTTCAAGCCCCAAGTTGGGTGCAGAGACTACTTAAATAAAAATAAAACTTAAAAAACATTTTTTTGAATGTATCCCAAAGTTGTCACAGCCTATCAAATACTCTTAAGAGCTCAGGAACAGTTGTATCAGTCGATACCAAAATTTTAAATTATAAAAATATGTGTGTAGGGTGCCTGGGCAGTTCAGTCCTTTGAGCATCTTGCCTTCAGCTCAGGTCATGACCCCGGGGTCAAGGCCCTAGGATCAAGCCCCGCAGCAGACTCCAATTATATCAAATGAAAATAAAGCTAAAAGTGTAAATTTTGATCACATAATAAATAAATTTGCAGAAATATGAGCCAGAAAAGTCTTATGATCAATCAAGATATCACATTAATCAAGTATTATTATTTATTGCATTCACAAAATTATGATATCAGAAATATTATTTTAAAATCTGTAAGTTATGTTGTTACTCAGTTATCAATATTTTCCCAATTACCTTTCATAAATAATATAGGGATTTTTGGGGTGCCTGGGTGGCTCAGTCAGTTGAGCATCCGACCTCAGCTCAGGTCATGATCTCACACTCCATGAGTTCGAGCCCCGCGTCAGGCTCTGTGCTGACAGCTCAGAGCCCAGAGCCTGTTTCAGATTCTGTGTCTCCTTCTCTCTCTGACCCTCCCCCATTCATGCTCTGTCTCTCTGTCTCAAAAATAAAATAAAACGTTAAAAAAAAATAATAACATAGGAATTTTTTAAAAGAAAAACCTTTAAATTTTAGTTCCTTTTTTTTTTAAATTGATTTATTTAAGTAATTTCTAGTACCTAATGTGGGCCTCAAACTCAGGACCCCTGGATCAAGAGTGGCATGCTATTCAGGCTGAGCCAGCCAGGGGCCTCTATTTTAGTTCCTTTAATGGCACGTTTTCCCCGCTCTTTGAACAAGGGGCTCCATAGCTTTTTTTTTAATGTTTATTTATTTATTTTGAGAGAGAGTGCATGCACACAAGGGGAAGGGGCAGAGAGAGAGGAGACAGAGAATCCCAAGCAAGGTCTGTGCTGTCAGCACAGAGCCTGATGCGGGGCTCGATCTCATGAACTGTGAGATCATGACCTGAACCAAAATCAAGAGTTGGATGTTTAACCAACTGAGCCATCCAGGTGCCCCTTTAATAACATTTTCTTTTCTCCAGCTTACTTTATTATAAGAATGCGGTATATAACACATACAGCATACAAAATATGTGTTAACTATTTGTTATTGGTAAGTCTTCTGGTCAACAGTAGGCTATTAGTAGTTAAGTTTTTGGGGAGTCAAAACGTGGATTTTCAACAGCATGGAGGCTTGGTGCCCCAACCTCCATGCTTTCAAGGGTCAACTATATTCTTGGAGAATCTACTATGTGCTGGACCCATTGCCATACTGGGATACAATGGTGAACCTCAACAGACAAAGTGCTTCTCCTTAGGGCATTTACAGTCTAGTGGGTGAGAATAATAAAATAAAAGAATCACACAAATACATGTAAAATACAACCTCAAAAAATACTTAGAAGAAAGGAATATAATTGGGGAGATCAGGGAAGTCAGGAAAGGTTTTCTCAGGCAATTGAAGTATCTGTGTTTCCCCATTATATTAGCTAGATTCAAATGATATAGAAGGAACAGTAAGCCAAACACTGTGTGTCTCATTCTGAACACTCAGTTTTAATATAGAATTTCACTGGGGCACCTGGGTAGCTCAATGGGTTGAGTATCTGACTCTTGACTTCAGTTCAGGTTGGGATGTCAAGGTTCATGGGTTCATGAGTTCGAGCCCCACATCAGGCTCTGTAAGTGCAGAGCCTGCCTAGGATTCTCTCCCTCCCTCTCTCTCTGCCCCTCCCCTACTCAGTCTCTCTCTCTCTCTCAAAATAAATACATTTTTAAAACTTTAAAAAATAAGGTAAAATAGAATTTAACCTCTTCATCTGTGCTAATAGTCTTTTCTTTAAATATTTATTTATTTTGAGAGAAAGCTTGAGTCAAAATCAACAGTCGGACACTTAACTGAATGAGCCACCCAGGCATCCCTATCTGTGCTAATATTCTATTGACATCCCTCTTAATCTTTATTTTAGGGGACCAGCACCATTCCTTTCTGCATCCTTTGTCCCTTGGTCCCCACGTGCACACAGCAGCCTATTCTACACTCAGGCTCTCCACAGCCACCACCATCACCTTCACACACCCACACCTTGTCCTCGTTGTCTCCCCACTACAGCTTCCTTTTCCTCTTCTCAGGCAATTAATCAGGGTGAAATATTCAGTAGTGAATGACCATTACCATTTGCATTTCTTTCACCGTTTGCATTTTCAGATTATATGTAATAATGACATCTGGAAAGTGTAAAAAGGTGAAACAACAAATTACAGACTGCAGAGGAGAGCTGACTGAACACTAGGAACCTTCTGAGAACTTATATTTTATAGGTGGCTGGCCTTGGTAGATGGTATTTGGTTGGTACCAAACTGGGAAACATGGTCTTTGGAACAAATAATACTATGTTGTTTGAGAATATCCACAAAATTCATAAAAGGTATTTAAAACAATTTCTAGAGGGCTGCCTGGCTGGCTCAGTTGGTAGAGTGTATAACTCTTGATCTCAGGGTCATGAATTCAAGTACCACGTTGGTTGTAGAGCCTACTTGATGTAAAAAAAAAAAAAAAGGATTTCTATAAAATTCCTCTTTTCCGTAAGAAATCATTCCTAAAAAAAAACTCAAGGCAAACATCACTGTGAGATTGTCTGTAATCAGTTCAGATACAAATACAGATCAGGTTACATCATTGCTTAATTATAATGTAAGGAGCCTGGGCTTTTCAGGGCTCTAAATAAAGTCTGGGCAGCAATTTGGTTACACACGCACACACACACACACATACACACACACACACACACACACACACACACACACACACACACACACACAAACCAAAAACCAAGCACATGATATGTTACTAATCTTCCTCTGAGAGTTAGGAAAATACACACCCTAAGATGTCATACAGTAAGAACTTTACAATTGTTTATACCATATTAGGAAAAAAGCTTATGCTATGATTAACTAGCATGTTTTTCTTTTTGATTTGGTAACCGTCATATTGGTTTAGGAAAACATGAAACAGTTTAAGTCAGTTGTAAGTTACTTGATTTCCATGTTGTAGCTATACGACTATAATTCTTTTCAGTGTTAAGTTTTGATTACAAGTAATCTAATTTATATTATAATAATTCCCTTAAGGAATATTTATTGGTAGACAAAAAAAAAATCAAAACATTTCACTTTTTCTATCTGTTAACACAATATCATATTACATTTTATTGGCAGGGAATTTTTAATGCTTTATTAGAGGCTTTTACTATATTTTGACATGAAGGAAGTTAGAGGAACTTTCATTTAGAGGTACTAGAAGAAAGAAAACATTATTTATTGAGCATTTATGATATGTCAACCAGTGTTTTGGACATTAACATGTCAGATCTTATTTAATTAGCTGAACATTGTACCAAACCAAGTAAAGAACCAATTATTGTTAATATCATTATTAATAATAGTGATAGTCTTTATCTGTCACTTAACAGTTTACAAAGAAATTTTAATATAATTTTATCTTTATCAGTTTACATATTCATAGTTTAAAAAATTAAATAGTTCCACAAAATTTATTATGAAAAACAGTAATCCAATAGCTTCATATGCCTCTGATTTTTGTTTCCAAAGGACGAATTTTCAATCCTTTTCTGTTTCTTTTAGTATTTATAGCCATATTTCTATACTTAGTTTTGTTACTTTAAACATGTCTTAATCTTCTATATCCATCAACTTTCTATTATGGAAGACGAGAAAATGATTCTCTTACATACTAACTGCCCCCACACTCACACCCACACATCCACACTTACGAATCTTCTCCTTCCTCATAATACATAATTGTCTCATGTTTTGATTAGATCAAACAGTATTTACTTTGTTATGGCCATAAAATAATTTGCATTGTTGAGCTAAGTAGCACAATGTGATTATATTTCCTCTCTTGTACTTTTCCTTAGTGCTTGTTTTTCATTTGCTTAGTTTTCTATGTAACTTATATTAATTTACCACAAACTCTTTCCTAGAAACGTAAATCTTCTCTCAAAACATTTTTAAACCCTTATATATTCTATCAATTTTATCCCCCCTGGAGATAGCCATTCTGGAGCCTCTCCCTTTTCTACCATCCAGGACTTGCTGCTCCCCTACCTCTCACAGCTGCTGGCCCCCGCTCTCCCCTACTCCTCACCTGTGGTGGACCTCCCATTTCCTGGATCAGGTGTATTTCTCCTTGTTAACTCTTTTGTTTTAATAACGTATCTTGTCAAGTCACTTCATGAAACGTATATATAGAACATAAGTTTTTTAAAACCTTTCACATTTAAAAATGCTTTGATTATACCCTCATATTTGTTAGTTTGGGTAGACGAAGAATTCTGGGTCAGGAATTATTCACTCTCAGAACTTTGAGACCCTGTTCCACTGTCATCAGCCTTTCTGTGTTTCTGCTGAGAAGTCTGATCCCTGGTCTCACTCCTGATCCTTTGTATGTGACTGTTTTTCTTTCTAGAAGCCTTTAACATCTCTGTCCCAAGAGTTTGGAAATTTCATAATGATGTAGTTGGATTTAGGTCTTTTCTCCTCCACTGTGCTGGGAACACGGTGGACCTTTTCAATCTATAGAATCAGGTCCTTCCATTCTGAAAATTTTTCTTGAGTTATTTCTTTGATTTTTTTCACTTCTAGTCTCTTTCTATAGCCTTCCTGGAACTCTTGTTTTATAGATGTTGGATTGAACTTTGATCAGTCCTTTAATTTTTTTTACCTGTTCTCTCCCATTTTATCTCTTTCCATTTTTATTCTACTTTATGGGAGATTTCCTCAGCTTTATCTTTCAATCCTTCCATTGAAATTTTAATTTTCCACAAAAAAATTGCTTTTAATTTTCCACTATCCTATTTTAAGTTTCCAATAATTTTTTTACTCTTATAATTTTCCTTTTAGTTATCTATTGTTTCATGGATATGCTATTTTTGTATTATGTCTCTGTAGATTTTAATGAGCTGTGGTGTTGGGATTTTTTTTCAGCTTTTTTTCCTCCCTCTTAGTTTCTATTTTCTCTAAGTTTTAGCTTAACCTTGGATTTTGTCTCTGTCTTTGAGGTTGGAGGCTTTGCTCAAATGTATGGGGATCCTTGACAATTCATTCACATTTAAGAGTGGAACGTTCAAACCTGAATTGAAGCTGTGTGTGCATGGGCAGGGCTTTGTCAACTAGTGAGCTAGTTGAGGTGATTCCTGGGGAGATTCCCAATTATCAGTATCTTTAGGCCTTTTCTTAGATTTCCAAAGAAAGGCCTTTTCTTAGATGTCCAATGTTCTTTAAAAAAATTTTTTTAATGTTATTTTATTTTTTAAAGTTTTTTTTTTTAATGTATTTTGAAAGAGAGAAAGCACAAGCAGGAGAGGGGCAGAGAGGGGAGAGAGAATCCCAAGCAGGCTCTGCACTGTCAGCATGGAGCCCAACATGGGGCTCGAACCCACAAACCGTGAGATCATGACCTGAGCCAAAATCAAGAGTCAGATGCTTAGCTGCTCTGGAAAACAGTGTGGAGATTCCTCAAAAAAATTAAAAATAGAACTACCCTATGACCCAGCAATAGCACTGCTAGGGATTCATCCAAGGGATACAGGAGTGCTGGTGTATAGGGGCATATGTACCCCAATGTTTATAGCAGCACTCTCAACAATAGCCAAATTATGGAAAGAGCCTAAATTTCCATCAACTGATAAATGGATAAAGAAGAATTGGTATATATATACAGTGGAATACTACTTGGCAATGAGAAAGAAGGAAATCCTGCCATTTGCAGCAACGTGGATGGAGCTGGAGGGTATTATGCTAAGTGAAATAAGTCAGTCAGAGAAAGACAGATACCATATGTTGTCACTCATAAGTGGATCTTCAGAAACATAACGGAAGACCATGGGGGAGGGGAAGGGAAAAAAGTTACAGAGAGGGAAGGAGGCAAACCATAAGAGACTCTTACATACTGAGAACAAACTGAGGGTTGATGGGGGGTGGGGGAGAGGGGAAAGTGGGTGATAGGCATTGAGGAGGGCACTTGGGATGAGCACTGGGTGTTGTATGGAAGACAATTTGACAAAAAATTATATTAAAAAAAAAAAGAGTCAAATGCTTAACTGACTTGAGCCACCCAGGTGCCCCAAATATCCAGTGTTCTATGTGGAGGCTCTAAGCCTGCTTGCTACTGATCCTGGAGCTGAGTGGATTTAGAGTTTCTCCCTTCAACATGTGGACTTGCACTTACCACTCTTGTCTTCAGTGTGGTACTCTCCTCTCAGCTGGGCCCGGTACTCCCTCTGGTTCACTTTTATTCAGAAAGCAAACAAAATCTGCTATAGTGAGAGAGGGGCAATTGACCAGCTATACATGGTGGTAGACAAGGTGAGTAGCAGGGAGAGAGCAAAGGAGATCTGGAGTATCTAACTGCTTCTTATAAAAGCTTTCAGGGGCGCCTGGGTGGCTCAGTCGGTTAAGTGTCCAACTTTGGCTCAGCTCATGATCTCATGGTTCGTGAGTTCAAGCCACATCTTGGGCTCTGTGTTGACAGCTTAGAACCTGGAGCCTGTTTCGGATTCTGTGTCTCCCTGTCTCTCTGCCCCTCCCCTATTCGTGCTCTGTCTCTCATTCTCTCTCTCTCAAAAATAAATAAACATAAAAATTTTTTTAAAAAATCAATCAATCTTATTTTACCCTTCTTTTTCAGAGATTCCTGGTTTTTAACATTTAGGTTTTATTAGTACTGAGGTCAGGAGATACTTGCCATTGAAAAAATCTTTTGTTATTCACCATTCCCGGAAGGAAGCATGCCAACCCACAAAGAGCCACAGGGGAAGCCCCAGGGTTGGTTCAATAACAGGGAGTGAGGGAGAAACAGGCTTTACTGCAATTTCCTGAGAGGACTGGGAGAGGCAGGGTAAGCAGGCCAAGGACTGGCTAGTTTAAATAATCTCAGCAGGCTCTGGGACACAGGGGTTGTCCTTAGGTGTTGACTCCCAGCCTAGGATGATTAGGGCAGCAGAATATTAGCCCAGAATGGAAGAACCTCATAGGAGAGGTGGGGAGAGAAGCCCTGGGAGGTTCAGTCTCCCCACCATCAGAGGTCAAAACATCAGAATAAAAAGGTGTATTTAACACACTTAGTCCTGCCAATTTGAGCCTCTGGGAGGACTGTGGTGCAAGATGGCTCACTTCTGGGGCTCCTCCACCGCTGTTTATGGTTCTGCTTTCCTGGATATAATATGATTATGACAGGTAAGGACTTCTCCCCAATCCATCCACTCTCCAGCTTTCAAAATTGTATGCTGTTGCTCTCCCTTGTTGTCTTTGAATATGAGATATTTATAGCTTTTTAAATATCTTTAAGGTCATTTTAATGGGATTTGGAGAGGTGGCAAAGATGAATGCTCGTGTTCAGTCTACCATCTTTAACAGGTGGTGACAAATAAGTACAAATACTTTTTCCTCTTACTTTGAAAGAAGGGAATATTTAACCATTGTACTCCACCCTACCCTACTCCTGCTCCAAATAAGGCCATATAACCATTTTAAAATATTCGAAGGGCTACTATATAGAAGAAAGAGTAAACTTACCCTGAGCTCCTCCAGAATCCATAACTAAGAACAATAAGTAGAACTTTGAGAGAGAGAGTTGGTTAAGCATCTGACTCTTGATCTCAGCTCAAGTCATGATCTTATAGTTCTGAGTTTGAGTCCCACAACAGGTTCTGCACTGATGAACCTGCTTGGGATTCTGTCTCTCCTTCTCTCTCTGACCCTCCCCAGCTTGTTCTCTCTCTCTCTCTCTCTCTCTCTCTCTCTCTCTCAAAAGAAATAAACTTAATTATATACATGTACTACATCTTTATTCATTGATCAGTCAATGGACATTTGGGCTCTTTCCATACTTCGGCTATTGTTGATAGTGCTCCTATAAACATTTGGGTGCATGTGCCCTTTCGAAACAGCACTCCTATATCCTTTGAATAAATACCTAGTAATTCAATTGCTGAGTCGTAGGGTAGTTCTATTTTTAATTTTTTGAGGAAGCTCCATATTGTTTTCCAGAGCAGCTGCACCAGTTTGTATTCTTACCAATAGTGCAAAAGGGTTCCCCTTTCTCTGCATCTTCACCAACATCTGTTGTTGCCTCAGTTGTTCATTTTAGCCATTCTGACAGTGCAAGGTGGTATTTCATTGTGGTTTTGATTTGTATTTCCCTGATGATGAGTGACGTGGAGCATTTTTTCATATGTCTGTTAGCCATTTGGATGTCTTCTTTGGAAAAGGGTCTACTCATGTCTTTTGCCCATTCCTTCACTGGATTTTTTGGGGGGTGTTGAGTTTGATAAATTCTTTATAGATTTTGGATACTAACCCCTTATCTGATACTTCATTTGCAAATATCTTCTCCCATTCTGTCTGTTGCCTTTCAGTTTTGCTGATTGTTTCCCTTGTGGTGCAGAAGATTTTTATCTTGATGAGGTCCCAATAGTTCATTTTTGCTTTTGTTGCCCTTGCTTCTGGAGACATGTCAAGTAAGAAGTTCCCCTTGCCTAGGTCAAAGAGGTTGTTGTCTGTTTTCTCCTTTAGGATTTTGATGGCTTCCTGTCTTACATTTAGGTCTTTGATCCATTTTGAGTTTATTTTTGTGTATGTTGTAAGAAAGTGGTCCAGGTCAAAAAGAATGAAATCTTGTCATTTGCAACTACGTGGATGGAACTGGAAGGTACTATGCTAAGCGAAATAAGTCAGTCAGAGAAAGACAAATATCATATGACTTCACTCATATGAGGAATTTATGATACAAAACAGATGAACATAAAGGAAGGGGAGCAAAAATAATATAAAAACAGGGAGAGGGATAAACTAGAAGAGACTCTTAAACAAAGAACAAACTGAGGGTTACTGGAGGGGTTTTGGATGGGGGGGTGGACTAAATGGGCAAAGGGCATTAAGGAGGACACTTAATGGAGATGAGCACTGGGTGTTATATGTAAGTGATGAATCACTAAATTCTATTCCTGAAATCATTATTACACTATATGTTAACTAAATTGAATGTAAATTTTAAAATGAATAAATAAATAAACTTTAAAACTTTTTAAAGAAAAAATATTAGAGGAGTCTAAAAATTTAATCTGCTGCCTCATGAAATAAAGAGCTTTCCATCATGGAACATAGGTATTCACTCATGAACAGCTATCAAGTGCCCATTAAGACCAACATAATTTCTCACCGATCTCAAGTTGCTCATGGTCTAATGGAGGGATAGAAATGTCTCAGCCTAAAGATTCCTGATCCCTGAGGTCTCTCTGTTATACTTACCATAGAATTTATATTTCTTTTGGAGCATTTACAATTCCTTGCTTAATTTCTGACTTCTTTTTAGTCTCTGAACTCCCTAAGAGCAAGAACTGTGTCTTTGTTGATCATTACTTTACCTCTTAGATTTAGTATGGTGCCTGATACATTGTAGGTCCTCTGAAGCAGACCAAAATTTAAATAGCAGATTAAGAAGTAGTATGGTATAAATATAATCATAGAGGGAAATCATAGAGGGGAATTCCAGAAGAAGTAGAATTAAGTGAAGACACTTAATTTAGCACACGATGATAAGGGAGGACTTCCTGAGGGATGAAGGTACTGACATGAATTCTTAAAGAACATTCAGGAGTTAGGAAGGTAAGGAAGGAGAAGAGGAAAATTCTAGGAGAAGAAACAGACTGATCAACATCACAGAAATTTTAAATAACAGATGCAATCTGTGAACTACAGTGTATTCACTATAGCAGATTAGAGTGAAGACTAGAGAGCAATATAAGAGCAAGGTCCTACTAAAGAATTTGACAATATGGCAATGAATGTGATTCAAGGCTCTGAAGCAGAATATCTTACAATTTATTATTATTATTATTAATTATTTTTTTTTAAGTAGGCTTCATTCCCAGTACAGAGCCCAACACGGGGCCTGACCTCACAACCCTGAGATGAAGACCTGAGCTGAGTCAAGAATTAGACACTTAACCAGCTGAGCCACCCAGGTGCCCCAAAGATTTTACAAATTAATTTCGCTTAAGATCATTCTGGCAGCAATGTGTAGGATGCATGAGAAGTAGCAAGTAGAAGCAAGACCAACTGGGAATGTGGAAGGTAGAACAAAACACTAAAACATGAACACAATTCAGCCAAGTTCTTTGCCACTTTATAACAGATTGCCTTTCCTCCAGTTTCCCTAACAGGCTCTTCATTTCTGTCTGAGACCTCACCAGAATGGTCTTCACCATTCATGTTCCTTCCAACATCCTGCTCCGAATTACTTCAGTATTCTCTAATAGGACTGAAGTTTCCTCCACAGCTCTCCTCTTTTCTTTCTGAGCTCTCACAAGAATCACACTTAATAGTCCATTCACGGGCATATGGGGTTTTTCTAGCATGTACCTCAAAACTTTACCAGTCTCTGCCCATTACTTAGTTCCAAAGCTACTTCCACATTTTTAGGTATTTATTATAGCAGCACCCCACTTCTCAGTACCCATTTTCTGTCTTAGTTCCTTTGGGCTGCTTTAAGAAAACACCATAGGGGAGCCTGGGTGGCTCAGTTGGTTGGGCATCCAACTTCGGCTAAGGTCATGATCTCACAGTGTGTGAGTTCAAGCCCCGCATCAGGCTGTGTACTGACAGCTCAGAGCCTGGAGCCTGCTTCGGATTCTGTGTCTCATTCTCTCTCTGCCCCTCCCCTACTTGTGCTCTCTCTCTGTCTCTCAAAAATAAATAAACATAAAAAAAAAAATTTTTTTTTAAAGAAAAAGAAAAAACCATAGCATCCAGGGGCAGCTGGGTGGCTCAGCTGGTTGAGTGTCTGACTTTGGCTCAGGTCATGATCTCACGATTCATGAGTTCAAGCCCCACATTGGGTTCACTGCTGTCAGCACAGAGCCTGGTTCAGATCCTCTGTCCCCTTCTCTCTGTTCCTCCCTGCTCTCTCTCTCAAAAATAAACATTAATATATACATACATACACACACACACACACACGTATATATGTGTGTGTGTGTGTGTGTGTGTGTATATATATATATATATATATATATATATATATATATATACAGCATCCATAGAATGAATGGCTTATAAACAACAGAAATTTAATTCTTACAGTTCTGGAGGCTGGGAAGTTCAAAACCAAGGCACCAGCAGATTTGGTGTCCAGTAAGAACCTACTTCCTGGTTCATGGGTAGACATCTTTTGTAGTGTCTTCACATGGCAGAAAGGGCAAATGAGCCCCTTGGGGTCCCATTTATAAGAGCACTAATCTCATTCATGAAGGCCCTGCTCTCAAAGGCCTTACCTCCTGATACCATCACACTTGAGATGAGGATTTCAACATATGAATTTGAGGGTTGGGGGGAGGGGACATAATCAGTCATAGCACCTGGCATCTATAATTAAAGATAGAATCCAGCATATCTTTTGCCATGCTGTCTGTTCTGTTATTATTTATGGAATTATTCTTCACCACAAACCTACAGACTCCTTCAGCGTAATTCCCCTCTTAATTTACCATTAGCTGACACTGCTCATGGCTTCACATCCTACTGCATCATGATCTGGTTCAGGATGACAGTTTAACTCACTTCCTTACATGTGAACCACTGGCATTAACACAACTCACGTGTCAATAGATAGGCTCTGTATATTGTCACAGTTTAAACTTCGATATTTTTAAACATTTAGACACACAAAATATAGTTTTGATCAAAGAAAACATTTTCTTCCAAAATTTAAGCATGATTGGTTTAAAAAAAATTACTACTTAAAGCGTTTGGTATATGAAGCAGTCCACAACTATGTGATAAATGAGTGGACATTTGGGGTCAGGAAATAAAATAAAAGACACAAGATGGCAAACTCAGGGTATGTTCTAAAAGCAGTAATGGTCAAAATATCAGATACATAAAAGCAAAGTAAGAAGGTGAGCTGGAGTAAAACTTGGGGGAGTCCTGAATGCTAAGATATTTGGATTTTAGAGAGAACCATTAAACTTTGGTTATAATCAGCTATCTGCTTAAGAAAGGTATTCTGGGGAGCAGCTGGGTGGCTCAGTCCGTTAAGCGTCCAACTCTTGATTTCGGCTCAGGTCATGATCTCCTAATTTGAGTTGTAAATTTGAGCCCCACATCAGACTCTATGTGGGTAGCGTGGAGCCTGCTTGGGATTCTCTCTCTCCCTCTCTCTCTCTACCCCTCCCTCATTCATGCTGTCTCGCTCTCAAAATAAATAAATAAAACTTAAAAATTTTTTGAAAAAATATAAGAAAAAAAAGAAAGATAATTCTGAAACTTCCCATTTTAGGGATGTTTTCAAAAATGGCCAGTATAATATAAATACAGGAACAATTCTGTTTCAGGGATGGAAAAAGAGATGGTATAGGCCAGAGCACAAAGTGCAAACAAAACCAAAGGGGGTGGATGTGGGGGCGAGGAGGAAATGAGCAACCTGCAAGTCAATAAATGAAAAAGGAAAAGCCTGCTTGCGTAATTAGTGATGATGTCCATGACTGAACCCACACCCCCATACTAGAGAGAGGGCAGTAGAGCTTCAGGCTGTCAGCAGGAGGCCCTGCCAGAACCACAGCTCCTTAAGCCTGCCCTTGTGAAGTGGAGCACAGAAGAGCCTGTGAACCTCTAAAACGAGGATCAGTGCCTGTTGCCAGGGTGAGTGTGGGAAGGGGCGGCAGTGCCAAGGAACAAACCTTGACAGGCAACGGATTAGCACATCAGTGAAAAAAAATTTTTAGAGAAATTGTTTGAGATAGCTTCTTCCTACTTCAAACAAGCTGTTTATACTGTAAATCTTGCAAAATCACTGAAGAAAATACAAACTTTTACCCCTTCTTTTAAAATTTTTTTAAAAATTTATTTTTGAGAGAGAGAGAGAGAGAGAGAGAGAGAGAGAGAGAGAGAGAACAAGTGGGGGAGGGGTACACAGAATCTGAAGCAGGCTCCAGGCTCTGAGCTGTCAGCACAGAGCCCGACGTGGGGCTCAAACCCATGAACCATGAGATCATGTCCTGAGCCGAAGTCGGACACCCAACCAACTGAGCCACCCAGGCACCCCAACTTTTACCCCTTCTTGAAATCAAAAGATTTGCCCAAGGACCCAGATAATCTCCAACACAATTTATTTGAAATCCTAATACTGGACCAATATAGATACTTTGTTAGGATGAACAACCAGAAAAGTTAACAAATTTCAAAGTTTACTGGCAAATACACACATACACATAGACTTGAGTAAATAAATGTTGTAAAATGAGTAAATAAATATGATGTTCCTGAAGACTCAACACGACGAAGATGACAATTCACCCAAATTAATCTATAATATGTATACAACCCCAACCAGAATCCTAAAAGGTTTGTGTTAAGCATTTCATCAGAATTTCCTCTACATACTCTCTGAAGCCCAGCACTCCTTCCTCAGGAAAGGAATTATGAGCAAGCCCTACATGTCCTACTTTGATCTGGTTCCATATATACCACTTGGGAAAAACTCCTTGAAATTTGTGCCATGTAGTTGGTATTTTCCATATCTTCATATTAATGCAAGTTGTTTTCATTACCAATTGTTATGTAACACACAACTCCAAAATTTAGTAACTTAAAGCAATAATCAATTTCTTTGCTTGTGATTTTGTAATTTGGGCAGGGCTCAAACGGGCACTCATCTCTGCTCTGTATGGCACTAGTAAGGTTGGTTTGACTCAGGCTAGGGGATCCATTTCCAAGATGGCTCCAGGTTGGTGCTGGCAATCATATGTGAGCTCAGCTAGTACTACTAGGTGAAGCCCTTTATCCTTTTCCCCTTGACTCAAATTTTCTCATAGCATGGCTACTGGGTTTCAGAGGAAGGAAGCAGGCTTATTAATGCCTGGTTTCAGAGATCCCAGAATGTTTCTTGTCTGCATTCAACTAGGTAATGCAGTTACAAGCCCACATCAGATTCAAGAGGAGACATAAATTCTCCCTCCTGATGGAAGTAGCTGCATGTATGTACAAGAAGGGGCAGAATTATTTGGGGGACATCTTTGGAGACTATCTACTACTCAGGTTGTTCCTCTATTTTATATTCCATTGGTCATTTGGTCAGTTTCCATAAAGGATATCCAAATGGCTAGTGCTTAAGCCACCACCTTTCTTAGAAGTAGTCCCAAATAATTATTAATCTAAATATAACTCATCATGAAGGTAGTATTTCCCAGAAAAGAAGCACATTATTTTTCTAATTTTTTATTGAGGTGTAACTTAGTGAAATATACAGGTCATAGTGTAGAATTCAATGTGTTTTGATACACGCATATAGCTGTGTATGCATACATACATACGCATGTGCATAGCTGTGTAACACATACCCATACCAAGATATCTCCCTCACCCAAAAATATTCTGTGCCTTTTTCTTGTCAATGCATGTTTCCAGAGGCAACCACTGTTATTTTTTTAATCTTAAATTTGCCTACTCTAGAACTTCATATAAATGAAATTATATGCATACTCTTGTTTCAGACTTCATTCGGCATAGTTTTTGAGATTCATGTTGTTTTGTATATTAATAATTTGTTCTCTTTAATTATGAGTAGCATTTCATTTAATTAATATACTACAATTTGTACAACTTCATGTGTTGGTGGATATTTAGGTTGTTTCCAGTTTGGGGCTATTTTAAAACTGCTATGAACATTCATTTTCATATACCTAAAATTTTATTTCTCTTGGGTAAATACCTAGAAATGAAATTTCTGGGTCATACAGATGACATATCTTTAATTTTAGTAGAAACTGCCAAGGCTTCTGAAGTGGTTGAGCCAGAATTCCAGTTTCTCCACATCTATGCAAATATTTTGTCAGTCATTAATTTCAGCTATTTTAGAGGTGTCTGATATAATCGTATTGTTGTATTAACTTGCATTTATCCGATGACTAATGATGTTGAGCGTTTTTCCATGTACTTAATGCCCATTCATATACTTTTCCTTGTAATGTGTCTGTTAAAGTATTTTGCTCATTTTTACTTTTATAAATGAATTGTAAGATTTTTAAAAAATATATTATGCTTATTATTTTTTTAAATATTTATTTTTGAGAGGGAGAGAGAGGGCAGGGGAGGGGCAGAGAGAGAGGGAGACACAGAATCCAAAGCAGGCTCCAGGCTCTGAGCTGTCAGCACAGAGCCTGACACGGGGCTCAAACCCATGAACCGTGAGATCATGACCTGAGCCGAAGTCGGGCACTTAACCAACTGAGCCACCCAGGCTTCCCAAAAATATATTATGGATATAAATCCCTAATGACATGATCATTACGAATATACTTGTCTATTCATTTTCTTAACCAAGTCTTTTGATGAGAATTTTTTTGTTTTGTTTTTAAAGTTTACTTATTTTGAGAGAGACAGAAATAGAGAGAATCCCAAGTAGGCTCCAGGCTGTCAGCATGGAGCCCAACATGGGGCTAGATCCTGAGAACCCTGAGATCATGACCTGAGTAGAAACCAAAGTCAGACACTCAACCCACTGAGCCACCCAGGTGCCCCTTGATGAGGAGAAACTTAAAATTTTTATTATGTACAACTTATCAATTTTCTTTTATAGTGTTTTCTGGGTTCGAAGAAATACTTGCTTACCCCAAGGTCATGATATTTCCTGTTCTCTTTTAAAAGCCTTAGTTTTTGCTTTCATTTACATTTAGGTTAATAGCACACTACAAATTACTTTTCAAGGGTAGTATGAGATAAGGCCTGAGATTCAAAATATCGTTATTCCAGCACATTTTCCCTTTCCCCATGGAATTATTGTGGAGTATTTTTAAAAAATCACTTGATAGGGGCACCTGGGTGGCTCAGTTGGTTGAGCATCTGACTTCAACTCAGGTCATGATCTCACGGTTTGTAGGTTCGAGCCCTGTGTCAGGCTCTGCACTGACAAACGCAGAGCCTGCTTCAGATTCTCTCTCCCTCGCTCTCTGCCCCTCCCCCACTCATGCTCACGCGCGCGCGCTCAAGAATAACCAAACATAAAAAAAAAAATCAATTGATCATATTTGTGTGGGTGTATTTCTGGACTGTATTTGTATTTCAATGATCTATGTGTCTTGTTTACAGTACCCATCCATACCCAAGGTCTTAAAAATCATAGAGACTCAGTCCCTCAACTCTGTTCTTTTCCAAAACTGTTTTAGCTATTGTAGGTTCATCACATAGCTTTTACATAAGCTTGAAATTTTTAGTGAAAAGCCTACTGGGATTTTGACTGCACTGAATCTACAGATCAATTTAGAAAGAGCTGACAACAAAACAATATTGAGTATTCCAATCGTGTATATAATATATCCATTTATTTAAATCTCCTTTAATTTCTCTCAGCAATAAGTATCACACATTTAAATCTTAGGTGTTTGTTTATAATCTGCTGATTATTGTAACTTATAAATCTGTGTAAAGCCATATGAGGAAATTTCAAGATTGGTATGACATGGTGTTTTTTCTTATACTCTAATAGGAGAGCAAACTATCCCCATTACAGTTTTAAAAATAGAAAAATTTGAATAACATTTGAATTAGAAGAGATGAAATATGTACACATTTAATGACAGCACAAAGATAGAATATAAGAGATATAAAAGAATCACACATGCTACAATACAACAACCAAGGAGAAAGCAAATCTAGCCTTTGATTTCTCTTAAACAATTAAAAATAATAGAAATATGTTGAAGTGAATCTGTCACTTAATATATGAAAAACTGAATTCTAAGAGATATAAGCAATTGGGAAAATAAAAATCTTTTTATGACAACTCCTGCATCCAAATTGGCATTCAGCATGGATAAAATATATTTTTTAAAGATTTTATTTTTAAGTAATCTCTACACAATGTGGGGTTCAAATTTATAACCCCAAGATCAAGAGTCACTGACTCTGCTCTACTGACTGAGTCAGGCAGGTGCCTCTATTTTTTTTATTTAATATTTTCATTTATGAAGATTACTTAACTTCATTAAATGATTTCAGCATTTAATAATCAATATAACCAAGCTTAATCCTTCACCTATGATCTTCTACTTTAATTAAAAATGGCTGGTCAGAATTCCCTTTATATAAACCTTTTATAATGTACTTGAAAATGGTTAACTTATTTCTTTTTGCTTACTAAGTACATAATCCCAATTCAAAAGCTTTTCGTCATGTTTTAATTCTTTAATTTTTTTAGACAAAACTATCAAATAAATATACACTAAAATATGATTAAATCAGTCTTTTAAGATACTTCCCTCCCCGTAATTTCAGATGAGAAATTAGACTTCTGATTGAAAAATAAAGTTATTCTTTATTATTTTAGTTTTCGTTTTAAAATAAATGCATCAAATAAGAAATCAGTATGTTAGAACATTTATAATCTGAAAATGTTCTTAGCAGTAATTCCTCCATAAAATATAACTGCATATATAAAGCAGTATCAAATCCACATATATACATATATATATTAGATAGTAAAGTATAATGAGAAGATAGCACATCTTCTTATGTCTGGACTGTATGAAAATTAATAGTTATAAAATGGGATAGAAAATGGCTTTGCTGCTAACTAGTATGTGACTGACAAACTTCTCTCACATCTTCGTTCTCCTTTTTCTCAAAAACAGGGAGGGAAAAATAATACCTCCATAGAGTTGCAAAGATTAAATTACTGTTTGCAAGGTACTTTGTATAGTTCCTACCTGATAGTAAGTACTAAATTAATGGCAGCTAATATCATCTTATGGCACTAAGAACAACAGAAATACAGTTGATCTTTGAACAACACAGGGACTGGGGCACTGACCCCTGCACAGTGGAAAATACAAGTATAATGACTCCCCCAAAAGTTAATAGCCTACAATTGACTGAAAGCCCTACGAATAGACTATTAACAAATATTTTGTATGTTGTATGTATTGTATATTGTATTCTTACAATAAGCAAGCCAGAGAAAAGAAAAGGTTATTAAGAAAACCATAAGGAAGAAAAATACAGTGTTGTATTTTACAGTATTGTAAAAATCATGTAAGTGGACCCACACAGCTCAAACTGGTGTTGTTCAAAGTTCAATGGTATATTGCCTCACATGAGCTATTCTGTATGCTATTTAATTCAGTAGACTGACTGAAAGAGAAAAGGAAACTTGAGGAACTGTGCAATATGGCAATTATCCCACAGCTATGTGTCTGTATACTAAAAACCAGCCATAATGTAAAAATGCACAAACAACATCCTGGAGTCTTACAGTTTTTTCTTTAGCATCCATAGCTCGTTAGAAATTAATGGTTATTTAAGAGAATTAAGTGTCTCAAGAAAAAAATTAATGTCAACTTTGAAGGCTTTAGAATTAAACTGAGGAAGTATTTAACATATCATTTGTGACTGATTTTCAGACGTACTTAGTTATTTAAAATGACCAACTATGGTTAGGTTTAAAATACACAAGTGCAAATAAAAATTCAAATGTGTAACAAAGATCCCTCTTCGGTTCTTATGAAAAGAAAAAAGGACAAAACTAAGTATGTAAAATTATATTACAAATATCAGGAAACTCCAACAATCATCAGAGATTATATAGAAAACTAGCAAACTCTTTCCCACACACATTTAATTAATCTGAAATAGAACACATGTGAACATATTACATACATGATTTTCTTTGGCTACTAAAGGCCACAAAACAATTCGCCACAAAATATATTTTGTGCAAAATAAAGAGACTGTATTTTAAGAGAGAAAAAAAGGAAAGATGAATCATTAACAGGGTACCCATTGTTAGGCACTGAGTTTGTTTCCCCCAACACCTATCCCACTGCCAGCAATCGGTGTGGAGACAACTGGTGACATAAAAATTAACTTGTTATATTACTTTAAAATAGATAATGCCAGATTGTTTCAGTATTATGAAAAGGCAAACATTCACTCTTGACCACTTACTAAGGACTTGCCCCAGAAATTCCTATTATCTTCTTAATAGTGATCTGGACAGAGGGAGGAGGATGGTGCGGATGGAAAACTTTGAGACAGAGAGAGAGACAGAGAGACAGAGACAGAGAGAGAGAGAGAGAGAGAGAGAGAGAGAGAAAACATACAATAGAAATACATATAACATTATGCATATAGTACAAATAATGAAAAACGACTTTGACACATTTTCCAAAAAAAGTTATTTTTACATATCTTGAAATCCTGTAAAAACCAGGTAGATAGCAAGGGTTAAAAACAAAGTCACTGATGAATGATAATCACTTTTTAACAGAGTTCATGCAGTTATCTTAGTTGGAAAGCTCCTGTCCCAAGTCACAAAATTTATGCTGTCACATGATTACGTATGAAAATCGTTTCTTAAAAGAAATTATTTTGTATTTGGTGTTAACAGAGCTCTTGAGAAAGTGCTATACAAACTGAAGTTTATAGAAATTTTTAAGTGATAATCTTAAAATACCATACAAAACGTGTAAACGAAAAGGTGCTTTAGAGTTGCAGGGCATTATAAAATCCATAATGCAGATTAAGACCAAAGATCATTTCTTCTGCATTTAAAAACATTATTAGCACAATCTTAAAAGTTCAAAATTGCGTTTCAGTCAGCAGCGAAAGGTATTGGAAGTACCACCGCACTTCACAGGACCTAAGGGATAACTGCAGGTGTGCTGTGACCTGGCCAGCACAAGCTCACCGCACTTATGGATGGACGTAGGAGAGAGATTTTGCAACAGGTCTCACCTGGGAGATATTCTAGCATTAAAACATTTATACTCGACTTGTATCTACTCTGTCAGAGAGGGAAGCTGCTTTTAAAAGACATTATAAACAATATAAATTCTGATAGTAAAGCACTGTAAAAATTAGGTACGATATATTTGGCACAAAGCACTTTTAAAATCTGAGCTCATTTTGCAAAATATATGTCTGGAATTTCTTATTTGAAAATAAAAACTTTTAACATACACACAATGTGTAAATGATTTTATGAATGAATTAGATTCTATGTTTCCTTAAATACTGAACATACCGTCAGTATATTTCAGTACCAGATATCTGCATGCATACCTCCACATTCTAAATTATACAGATATTGCACAAGTAACATTGCCAAAATACACACCAATGCAGTCTGGCAAGATTTAGAGCTTACCTTTCAATATTATTTTTTTGTAAGTATTCAGATTCAGTACTACTTTCCAAAAAGCTGTATGACCAACTTCAGAAAAAGAACGCTTGCTATCTTTCCTTGACCCATAATATTAAAATCTGTACCAACATATTTAGGCATTTCAGTTATGTTTTCCAGCGTTTCAAATTCAGCAAAACCTGTTTTTTGACACTTCTTATGGACCATTCCTTCAAAAACAGGAGAAGCTTCGTCTGATGCAAAAAAATTAAAACGAGTCCACAAGGCAGGAATTTTTCCACCAAAGATGTCACTCCATCTGAAAAGCACTGCAGAACAGTATTTAAGTCTGTCAACTTTCAGAGAGCCATTAGGTGCAAAGTCTGCTAAAAAAAAAACTTGTAACATACCACGACAGCTGGATGTGTTTCTTACGGAATTGCACAATACAATTCAACTTTTTTCCTCCCTAAAACATTTTAGGGTATGCTACAGCTGCTAAAAGGATTTCTGTTTTTCTTGGTCCTCTGTTTGTTGGGTCTAAGATTGATGACATCTCCACCATTAAGGGTACTTGAATTTTGACCTGAGTGACTTCCACCAGATGTATTAAAGACACCTGTATAAATTGAGAGAAAGCACAGAGAATGGCACTGATGCAGCTCAGGGTTACCAAATGTAAACTGTGCATCCAGTTTCTTAGTAAGTCCATAATATGTTCAGTATTTATAATTTTAAGCTTTTGTTTTCATTTCATTTATTATTTTTTTAAACTCTACGATCTTTTTTTAAGTAAACATGGGGCCTGAACTCACAATCCTGAGATCAAGAGTCACCTGCTCTACTAACTAAGCCATCCAATTTATTTTTAATAGCCAATATACATCATTCAAAGTTCAAAGGATACAAAAAAAGGATTACAATGAAGTCTCCCCTTCACATCACCAGATTACCTTCCCTAATGCATGCATGTTTTATCACTTTTCCTATGTATCCTTCCAAAAATATTTTATGCATATGTAAGCAAAAATGCACATATATATTCTTCTTTCCTTCCTTGACTACCAAAATAGTGATGAACTATATACACTGCTCTGCATCTTTTCACTAAGAATCCATTTCTGAAATTTGGGACCAGTAAATATGATAATTTTAATAAATTCACTTATTATCTTTTACATTGTATAATTTCCTCAAGAATACCAGATCTGTAGGTGACGACAGTATTTGTGAGATTTTATGTTAATAAAAACACCGCATATATAAAAGCAGGTAGTAATGTAAAATTTTCCTATTTGGCTAAAACAACAACAAAATGGTCTATAGATAATTAAAGTGATGAGTAGATAAAAGGATGAAATAAAAGAAAATGTTTATTAGAGTTTCCATTTTGAACTGTGCTGGTCTTAAAATGTAATCTCCAATTTCTAAACTACTTAGTGGGGGGCGGGGGGAGTTGGATAGAATACAGATATGAAGTCCTTAAGAGACTACACAGAAACTTAAGAAACAAAGGCGCCTGGGGCACCTAGATGGCTCAGTCAGCAGAGCATCCGACTTCAGGTCAGGTCATGATCTTGCAGTTCATGAGTTCGAGCCCCTCATCAGGCTTGCTGCTCTCAGTGCATAGCCTACTTCAGATCTTCTGTCCCCTGCGCTCTCTGTCCCTCTACAACTTGTGATCTCTCTCTCAAAAATAAATAAAACATTTATAACAAAACAAAACAGGGCGCCTGGGTGGCTCAGTCAGTTAAGCGTCCGACTTCGGCTCAGGTCATGATCTCACAGTTCGTGGGTTCAAGCCCCACGTCAGGCTCTGTGCTGACAGCTCAGAGCCTGGAACCTATTTCAGATTCTGTGTCTCCCTCTCTCTCTGCCCCTTCCCTGTTCACGCTCTCTGTCTCAAGAATAAATAAACATTAAAAAAAAATTTAAAGGAAACAAAACAAAACAGGGGCGCCTGGGTGACTCATTCAGTTAAGCATCCAACTCTTGATTTGGGCTCAGGTCATGGTCTCGCAGTTTTTGAGATCAAGCCCCAAGTTGGGCTCTGTGCTGAGAGCCCCTCCCCTGCTCACACTCACATGCATGTGCACTCTCTCACTCTCTCTCTCAAATTAAATAAACATTAAAAAAAAAAAAGGCCTTAGAAACAGAAAATTTGGTTCTCAACTTCTTGGAAGCCAAAGCAACAAGCAAGAAGACATGGTTAGTCAGTTATTGTTACAGAGCAGACAATACACTTGTTCTTCAGGAAATGCTAAACTTTGCAGGCATTTAGCATTAAAAATAAAATCAGTAAAGTGTATGGAGACAGTACAAGTACAGAACATGTGTTAAGAGTTTCTTTATTTATAGAACAGACCATTTTAAAAAGTCTTTATCTCTGTTCTCCTAAAATATAAAATGAATTTAGAAAATTCAATAGTTAAAAAAAAATCTTTTAACTCAATATACCTTTTAATATGAGACCTGATACTAAGTTTAAAAAGTGCACCTGAGGGGTGCACCTGAGTGGCTCAGTTGGTTAAGTGTCTGACTTCGGCTCAGGTCATGATCTGGCAGTTTGTGAGTTCGAGCCCTGCATTGGGCTCTGTGCTGACAGCTTGGAGCCTGGAGCCTGCTTCAGATTCTGTCTCCTTCTCTCTCTGCCCCTCCCCCACTTGCAGTCTGTATCTCTCTCTCTCTCTCAAAAATAAACATTAAAAAAAAATTTTTTTAATTGCTTATCTAATACTTCCTAATCACATTTTTTTTTAAGAAAGGAATATATTGTATTAAAAAATAGTAAATATGGGGCACCTGGGTGGCTCAATCAGTTAGGAGTCTGACTGGGGCTGTGCTCATGTCATGATCTCTCAGCTCATGAGTTCAAACCCAGTATCCAGCTCTGTGCTGACAGCTCAGAGACCCTGGAGCTTGCTTTGGATTCTGTCTCCCCCTCTCTCTGCCCCTCCCCCACTCATACTTTGTCTCTCTCTCTCAAAAATAAACACTAAAAAAATTTTTTTTAATTAAAAAAATAGTAAATATGATAATAACGAATGAAAATAAATTTACCAGGTAAACATGGGACTAAAACTTTCTGAGTACTTACCAATTTTGTTACTACTTGAATGCATTAATTCTGGATCCTCAGCTATTTGCTGTTTGAGTTTCTGAAGATATTTTTCAGCCAAATATTTAAATACTAAAATAAAAACAAAAACAATAATCTTACCAGGTCAATATAATTTCTGCATGTAAAATCTATTATTTTATATCACTCACTATAATACTTTATACTACATTTATTTTATTTTTGAAATATTTATATTCTTTTATTAATCCTTACTAAACACATTTAAAATTACATTAAAGTATACAATCTGGGGGGGGGGGGCACAGGTGGCTCAGTTGGTTAAGCGACCGACTCTTGCTTTACTTATTTTGAGAGAGAAAGGGGGAGAGAAAACGAGTGAGGGAGGGGCATTGAGAGAGGGAGAGAGAGAGAATCCCAAACAGGCTCCATGCTGTCAGCACAGAGCCCAATGCAGGGCCCAAACTCACCAACTGCAAGATCATGACCCAAGTCGAAATCAAGGATCAGACGCTTAACCTACTCAGCCACCCGGGTGCCCCAAGCGTCCAACTCTTGATTTCAGCTCAGTTCATGATTTCATGGTCATGAGATGAATGAAGCCTCATGTTGGGATTCTCTCTCTCCTCTCTCTTTGCCCCTCCCCTGCTTGCAGGTATGCTATCTCTCTCTCAAAATAAATAAATAAACATTAAAAAAAGTATACAATCTAGTTCAAAAATTTCAACTTTTAAAAATTATTTGAACAATACCTAAGAAAATGGTAATACTAATATATATATGGCATTTTATTGGTAAAGAAATGAAATACTTGTAGTCATTAGTTTTGGGACTTGAATAGGGATCAGCTTCAGCAGCACTACACTAACTCAGTCTTGAAAAGATGTCCCCTTTCTTTCGATGAAAAAAACAATAATCAACGATGCAACAATCAAATTGCAATCTAATAAAGTAAGTAGCAATTCTGGAATGAGAAAAATAACAGTCATCTTTCTCTAATCTCACTTTCTTAAACTGGGAAATAGTATTAAACAAATTAAGGTCAGAGGTGCCTGGCTGGCTCTGTCGGTAGAGCACAAGACTCTTGATCTTAGAGTCCTGAGTTCGAGCCCCGCATTGGGCGTAGAAGTTACTTAAACAAAACACCACATCAAATTAAGGCCATTACAACTACCTAATGGAATATGCACTATTGTGGAGTTCTCAATTCAATAACTTTAAGAGGTATGCATGAAAAACGCATACATGTATACATACATATACGGAGTTACATATTTATTTTTTTAAATTTTTTTAGAGTTTATTTATTTTGAGAGAGACAGAGACAGCATGAGCAGGGGAGGGGCAGGGAGAGAGGGAGAGAGGGAGAGGGGGAGAGAGGGGAGAGAAGGGGAGAGAGGGGGAGAGAGGGGAGAGAGAGAGGGGGAGAGGGAGAGAGAGAGGGGGAGAGGGAGAGAGAGAGGGGGAGAGGGAGAGAGAGAGAGGGGGAGAGAGAGAGGGGGAGAGAGAGAGGGGGAGAGAGAGGAGGGGGAGAGAGAGAGGGGGAGAGAGAGAGGGGGAGAGAGAGAGGGGGAGGGAGAGAGGGGGAGGGAGAGAGGGGGAGAGAGAGAGGGGGAGAGAGAGAGGGGGAGAGAAGGGGGAGAGAGGGGGAGAGAGAGGGGGAGAGAGGGAGGGGGAGAGAGGGAGGGGGAGAGAGGGAGGGGGAGAGAGAGAGAGAGGGAGGGGGAGAGAGAGGGGGAGGGAGAGAGGGGGAGGGAGAGAGGGGGAGAGAGAGAGGGGGAGAGAGAGAGGGGGAGAGAGAGAGGGGGAGAGAGGGGGAGAGAAGGGGGAGAGAGGGGGAGAGAGGGAGGGGGAGAGAGGGAGGGGGAGAGAGAGAGAGAGGGAGGGGGAGAGAGGGAGGGGGGGGGAGAGAGAGAGAGAGAGAGAGAGAGAGAGAGAGAGAGAGAGAGAGAATCCCAAGCAGCCTCCACACTGTTGGTGCAGAGCTCAGCACGGGGCTGAAACTCATGAAACTGAGGATCATGACCTGAGCTGAAATGGAAAGCCTGATGCTTAACCAACTGAGCCACCCAGTCTCAGTTATATTTTTAATTGAACCACCCAGTTATATTTTTAAAGGTAAAAAACAAAACAAAACCCAATGGAGTTTTGCTATAGAGAGCAACAACTATTCAAAGACATCAGTAAAGGGGCACCTGGGTGGCTCAGTCAGTTAAGCATTCAATTCTTGGTTTCAATCTCACAGTTTCGTGAGCTCAAGTCCCACATCAAGCTCCACACTAACAGTGCAGTGTCTGCTTGGGATTCTCTGTCTCTGTCGCTCTCTGCCCCTCCCCCACTTGCACTGTCTCTGTCCCTCTCAAAATAAACAAACTTTAAAGAATTAATAAAAAAAAAAGACATTAGTAAATAAGGATTCTAAGAAGCATCATCATGCCTTTAAATTTTACTTAATGATAGGGGCGCCTGGGTGGCTCAGTCAGTTAAGCATCCGACTTCGACTCAGGTCATGATCTCACAGTCCATGAGTTCTAAGCCTCGCATCCGGCTCTGTGCTGACAGCTCAGAGCCTGGAGCCTGCTTCGGATTCTGTGTCTCCCTTTCTGTAACCCTCCCCCGTTCATGCTCTGTCTCTCTCTGTCTCAAAAATAAGTAAACATTAAAAAAATTTTTTTTTAAATTTTACTTAATGATAGGTGATAAGAAAATTCTGTTCGCATTAAATATGATTTCCAAACAATACAACCGAAAAACCATAAGCAGAATAAAACAAACTTCCTGTTATTAATTTTTTTTAAAAAGGCAGTTTACCTTCAGTCACATTTAGATCTTCTTTCACTGATGTTCTGTAGAATCTTAGCTTTAACTTTTTTGCCAGTGCCTCAGCTTCCTCACTATATATAAATTAAAAGAAAAAAAGTTCTTACAAAGGTACTTTCTGATAGCTTGTTTTAAAAAATCATATTTATTTTATTTACTGAATACAGCTTGAGGTTGGGGGGGAGGGGGCGGTGTGAGACCTTCCAGACCAGTTCAAAGCTATGTTCTCAGTACCTGAGCAGAATTTTTAGCTTTCAGTACTCTTGTAGAATAAATACCATTATGCTGTCACTTCTATAGTCCCAAACTCTAGGCTTAAAATAGCTAAATATCACTTTTTTTATATAATACTTAATTTTCTCCCTTGTCTTTAAAAACATTTGAATTTAACTGCACCCTGATAATCTTACACTGCACTCCCTTCTTCACTCTTGCTCACTATGAAACCACTTTGCTGACAAAGCCAAAGTTACTGTATTAACAACTGTGTCTACAAAAGGGGACTCCTAACTGTAGTTTTATTATGACTCCTGATCTTAGTTTTATTAAGACTGTAGTAGCTCTACTCTAAAATGGTTCTCAAGGATTCCACCCCATGCCTCACCCTCCTCCTGGTCTTCACATCCTTATATAGTTTCCTCCCCCACTGGAATCGAGATTGGTCTGTGTCTGTGTGATCAATAACACACAGAAGTGACAGCGGTGACTTCTGAGACTAGGTCATAAGAGACATGATGGCTTCTGCTTTGCTCTGTCTTGAATCATGGGATTGGGGGAAGCCAGTTGCTATGTTGTGACAACACTCAAGCAGCCCTGGGGAGGTCCACATGGCAAAGAGCTAAGGCCTCCTGATAACGGTCAAGTGATGAGCCAACATGGAAGTAGGTCCTCCAAGCCCCAGTCAAGCCTTTAGATGACTACAGTCCTCAGCAACATCTTGACTGTAACCTCATGAAAAACCTGAACCAAAACCACCTAGTTAAGCCACTCCCAAATTCCTGACCCAAAGAAACTGTGAAATAACAAATTTTTGTTGTTTTAAGCCATAAGTTTTGGATTAATTTGTTACACAGCAACAGATAACTAATATAAGAACATACAAAAAAATAAGGTAAAAACCAAGCAAAGATTTTCAAAGCTAGCAAAAAGTTAACAACACGATGTACAAATACTTATAGAATTATCTAGATGCTCTGTTCACAAATTTGAGCCTACTTCTGAATATACAAAACAACGTGAATCTGAACTACTTACCCATTTAAACTCATCCACACAGGATAGCTCCATGCTTTAGATATTAAAATATACAGGGATGTTTTTCTTAACATTCTTATTATATCTAGATTTGACTTAACATCAAGCGCTGGATTTGTGGTATAAGACATAAGACTAGAATTCTAAAAGGGCCTTCAAAATTTATTCCTTTAATTTGTTCTACTTATGACAGTGCAAACCCAAACTGATCACGCAGAATAGCGCACAGAAAATTTTAAGTACAAGGGTCTCTATAAAACCTCTCCTAAATTTTTTAAATGTATGTATAAATTAGAACAGGTTTTAACTGTGTAGAATTACCACCTCCCCCTCAAAAGTGGCCACCTTACTTCTTTATACAAGAGTCATCCAAGAGATCAATCTTGTTTTGCACAAGCACAGTTGGTATATCTCCAACTTCAGCTACAACTTTCTCTCTCCAACTGGAAATTGCTTCAAAAGATTCCCTGTCTGTGGTAGAAAATACAAGCACACAAGCCTGGGCTCCTGTAAGGTCACAAAATAAAAATGTTATTTACATTAATGAAACAATCCTATATTTAAACAATTTTTTTAATTGAAGTATAATGAAGATACAATGTTATATTAGCTTTAGGTGTATCAAGACAATTTTATGTAATTAAATATTGAGCTCATCTTTGTAGCATTCCGCTTATTTTTAACATTTAAACTCTATTTTCCAATTCAAAGAACCAGTGGTTCTCAAAATTATGTACAAGTCTCAAAACTATACTCTTGTTAACTGGAATTTAAATAAAAACTTGGAAGAAAAAAAATTCTCTAGAGAGAATGGTAAACTAAGTATGAATGATAGGCTGTTGCCAAGTTCTTCCTGTTAATATCTATCATTTGCTTAATTTCTTTTAGCACATATTTAAGAAAAATCTATGAGGAAAAAGTCATAATTTTCTCAGTGTATTAACTTTTTAAAAAATATGTATTATTTTATTTCAGTAGAATACCAGTGATGTTAAGGAACACGATTTAAAGACCAGCGCCAAGGGGCACCAGGGTGTGGTTCAGTCGGTTAAGCATCTGACTCCGGCTCAGGTCATGATCTCACGGTTCATGGGTTCAAGCCCTGCAAAAGGTTCTGTGTTGACAGCTCAGAGCCTGGAGCCTGCTTCAGATTCTGTGTCTCTCCCTCGCTCTGTCCCTCGCCTGCTCATGCTCTGTCTCTCAAAAATAAGTAAACGTTAAAAATTTTTTTTGAAACAAAAATAAAAACCAGTGCCAAAGTTGAATATATATATATATTTTTTTCATATACATGTTTTATATATATATATGCATATGTTATATATATATTATATATAACATGTATATATAAATTATATGTATATATATATTTAACTTTGGCACTGGTACATATATATATATAAAACATGTATATATAAATTATATGTGTATATATATATATATCATGTATATATAAAATAGAGAAAAAGGTTTAATTTCATTTTTTATCCTATTTAATTGTATAATTCCCATTCTCACTGACAATATTTTAACTTCCAATTATCACATTAGGTTGATAATATCTAAGACTGAAAACAAGCAGCAACCTTCTAAAAGAAGCCCTTTTATTTTATTTTTAAGTAGGCTCTATACCCAATTAGGGGCTTGAACTCACAACCCTGAGATCAAGAGTCATATACTCTACTGACTGAGCCAGCCAGGCACCCCTGAAAGAAGCTCTTTCATAAATAATTAGATGTTGAATTAATCAGGCAGCATTGTGACAAAAGCAGACACATAAGTAACAAAAGAAAATCATCTTTGGGTTAAAAGGATTTCCTGGAATCGAGGCACGTTTTCTTACTGTTACTCTTTCCTTCCAGATTCCTCAGGTATAAGAATTTCCTAAGATTCAAAGCATACACACCTGGGCTACCAAGACACTCTGAAGGGAAAAAAGGGTTTACATATCACCAAAGCAAAGCAAAAGAGGATGAAAGAGAAAACCACAGTTCACTACTACTGTAAAAGCAGAGGCTTCACGTGGGAAAATCTCCCCTACTCTAAAACAGGTTTTAAATCAAAGAATAAATTAATTACAAAAACTGTATAAATTACTACAAAATTGGGGCAGGGGGCAGGGTACAACACAGACAGAGGTACCCTGATACCTTCCAGGAATTTAAGGAGAAATAAAACTGATAAGATCACACTAGATACTGGTAAATAAATTTATATTTCCTCGAACTTTAATATTTACTTAAACTATAAATAAAACATTTAATTATACTTCGACTAAGAAACTATTCTCTTTTTTTTTCAAGACTTATTTTATTTTTTTTTAAAAAAAAATTTTTTTTTTAACGTTTATTTATTTTTGAGAGAGAAAGAAATAGAGCATGAACGGGGGAGGGTCAGAGAGAGAGGGAGCCACAGAATCTGAAACAGGCTCCAGGCTCTGAGCTGTCCGCACAGAGCCCGACGCAGGGCTCGAACCCATGAACTGTGAGATCGTGACCTGAGCTGAAGTCGGAGGCTTAGCCAACTGAGCCACCCAGGCGCCCCAAGACTTATTTTATTTTTTAACTTATCTCTACACCCAACGTGACGCTCAAACTCACAACCCTGAGATCAAGAGTCTCATGCTTTGGCCTGCTTCAGATTGTGTGTCTCCCTCTCTCTCTTCCTCTCTCCCACTCACACTCTGTCTCTGTCTCAAAAATAAACTTAAAAAAAAAAAAGTCTCATGCTCTGGGTGCCTGGGTGACTCGGGTCAGTTGAGCATCCAACTCTTGATTTCAACTAAGGTCATGATTCTGGGATGGTGGGATTAAGCCCTGCATTGGGCTCCATGCTGAGTGTGGAGCCTGATTGAGATTCTCTCTCTCCCCCTCTGCCCCTGCCCCGCTCGTGCCTCTCTTAAAAACTACTAATTAAACTAAAAGAAAAAAATAAGAGTCTCATGCTCTACTGACTGAGCCAGACAGACATCCCAAGAACTGCTGTTTATTATAAAACTCTACTTAGCTTTAAACCTAGAATTTTATATCCAGTCAATTATTATTTGAATGAGGGCACAAAAGGGCATTTCCAGGGATACAGAGTCTCACTTTAAAAACAAAACAAAGGGGCATGTGAGTGGCTCAGTAAGTTAAGCATCTGACTCTTGGTTTCGGCTCAGGTCATGATCTCATGGTTTTTGATTTTGAGCCCCATGTTGGGCGCTTGCACTGATAGCTCAGAGCCTGCTTGCAATTCTCTCTCCCTCTCTCTCAAAATAAATAAATAAAACTTAAATATGTTTAAATAAAATAAAATAAAAAGATGGTCCAGTTTCAAAAAAAAACAAAAACAAAAAACTCTTAGAAGTATATTTTAATAATAATGTAAAAAAAAAAAAAAAACACAACAAACTAAGCAGATGGTGCCAGAGATATGGGCAGTAAGAATAATTGAGAAAAGAAAAATGTTGTTTAAAAAAATCAATGATTGGGGAAACTGAGTGGCTTGGTTTGTTGAGTGTCAGACTCTTGATTTTGGTTCAGATCATTGATCCCAAGGGTCATGGGATAGAGCCCTGCATCAGGCTCTGCGCTGAGTGAGGAGCCTGCTTAAGATTCTCTCTCTCTCAGGGCACCTGGGTGGCTCAGTCATGACTCTGGCTCAGGTCATGATCTCTTGGTTCATGAGTTAAAGCTCTGTGCTGACTTTTCAGCACAGCGCCTGAAGCCTGCTTCAGATTCTGTTTCTCCCTCCCTCTCTGCCCCTCCCCTGCTCGTGCTCTGTCTCCCTCTCAAAAATAAACATTAAAAAAAAATTCTCTCTCCCCCTCTGCCCTGCTCGCAAGCTCTCTAAAAATTAAAAAAAATCAGTGATCAACAGATAAAAGAAAAGTATGTCCATAACAACCCAAAATTATTTAGTGGACAACTTGGTGAAGAGACAACAGAGGAACATGGAAAAGTGCTCAAGTGCCAGTCTAAAGAGGAGGAACATGTAATATGAATATGTTAAAGCAATCAACGGAGTTTCACTGCAGCTGTGGACAGGTCCTGCCTGTTGTATCCACCTTGAAGCACACTGCAGGTGTGCTGCAGGTGGTACTCGGCTTTTCTGCCTCATGGCTTTTTCCTACACTTCAGAAAGACCCTTGGGTTATCCTATTTTAAAGGAATGGATACCTCTGGGGAGAAACTTGAATGAATGGGAGGTAGGATAAAACCTCAGCCTCACTATGGTGGGACCATCCTGAGGCATGTCTACATGGTTCCTCACAGGGATTGGTCCCCAATTGCCTACAGTAATAATTAGCTCATTAATGCACCTGCATAGGTTTTTTTCCCTTCCTTCCCCAGTCTCTCACTTCTTCCTGGGATCACCTACCAGAAAAACCAGCCCCAGCAAGTTGTGCCAAGAACTATTTGGCGAATGATTGTGGGGGTGGCATTCAAATTAAGACAGAATCTTAAATTAAAGGCAATCACCATAAGAATAAAAAGGATTGGGGCTCTGAGCTGACAGCAGGGAGCCTGCATGGGATCCTCTGTCTCCCTCTCTCTCTACCCCTTCCCCACTCTCTCTCTCACACACAATAAATAAATAAACTTTAAAATGTTTTTAAATTAAGAATAAAAAGGGAAAGTATAACTATTAAACCTCAGGACAAAAGAAGATGTATCCAAAGTGACGGAGGAAAGAAAATACACACACACAAAACCCAAACAAACAGAAAATACAAAGCCTGAACCAAGAAGACAGAAATAAGTCATGACAAGAGCAGTTACAATCTCAGATGGCTCCTCTGAAGCAGGATGGTTCAACTGACAGGAAGCCTTAGACTGGACGCTGCCACCACCTTAGTTTACTTAACCTAAATCAATTACCAAAAGGAAAAACCAAAAGCACAAGACAGACAACCTGGATTACTTCTGGAGATTCAATAATTCTGACAAATGATAGACAACTACTTATTTTAATTTCCCCTAACTGAACATTATCATCCATACATACAGATAAATACTCTGTGAAATTGTGATGCATTATGGTTCTTTTCTGCTTAGGAAACCAGCATACCTCCTCACCATAAAAGCCCTTTACAGTATATACTTTAAAAAGTTAAAGACCCTTTGTAGAAAATTTTTACATAAGTACCAATAAAACAGATGATAAATATCAGATTCCAAGTATGTGTGGAAAGATCATTCTTTGCAGAATTTACAAAGGAAATGATCATAAATCCATTATACAACTTTGGAACTCCCTCAAACACGTCAAGAAAATTTTTTTTAAGAATTGAGACAAAGGGGAAACGATTTTTTCAGAGAAAATGCTATCCACTCCAACCCTTCTCTCTCGTAAGTAGCATGATACATGTTCCCAGCAACTGGAGGACACTCTGGATTGATGGTGCTGAGATTCAAGGCTGGAAATGAGAGCAAAAGGGCAAGACCAACAGACAAAAAGAGAGCCACACTTGGGAGTAACTGCGCTCCTGCCAATGGCAAGACAAAGAATGCACACAAATTTCATATGGATAGAGGTGAACCACATCTAAGAGACAAGCTAGCATATGGGGTCATCTTTAACTCATGTCCAACAGGACCGCTTATCAGGTGATGAGAACTTTGCATAAAGGAAGGTGAAGGTGGGGGGGCGCCTAGGTGGCTCAGTCAGTTAAGTGCCTGACTTCAGCTCAGATCATGATCTCACGGTTCCTGAGTTTGAGCCCTACATCGGGCTCTGTGCTGACAGCCCAGAGCCTGGAACTTGCCTCGGATTCTGTGTCTTCCTCTCTCTCTCTGCCCCTTCCCTGCTCACACTCTGTCTCTCTCTGTCTCTCAACAATAAATAAATAAGGAAGGTGGAGGTGGAATGTAAGTCCCACAAAGGGGAGCAAGGGAGCAAAGCAACTGCAAGAATCAAGTACAAGTGCTCAGAAGAAATATCCCTGAAACTGGGAACCTTGGAAGAATCCAGAACAGTCACCTAGAGAAAGAATCATCTTTGAACATCTGCCACCCACTCAGTCGGTTGAGCTTTGGACTCCTGATTTTGGCGCAGGACATGATCTCATAGTTGTGAGATGGAGCTTCGCACTGGGCGCCAGTGGCGCCTGCTTCAGATTCTCTCTCCCTCTACCCCTCCCCCTACCACATGTGCGTGTACTCTCTCTCTCTCTCTCTCACACACACACACACACAAAGAAGAAGAAGAAAAAGAAGAAGAAGAAGAAGAAGAAGAAGAAGAAGAAGAAGAAGAAGAAGAAGAAAATAATGTTAAAAAAAGTTAATAATGTTTTAATTTCTCTGTTGCAGTCATCTGGACATATCTTACACCCCTGATATTTAAAGGCAGCTACTGTTTTCTATCCATATATTTTTAAAAGATCTGTATTTTCCCACTATTCAATCTTACTTCAATACCACCTACCCTAAGAATCACATGGTTAGAAGTTACTCTGTCATCATAGTTAAGAGTAAGCCACCCACAAAAGATTCACTTGTAATAATTAACAAACTACTCCACTTATCCACACATCAGAAACACAGAGATATGAATAAAGTTGTGGTGTCAATTATAAGAACACCATTAGCAAATATTTATTTCTCTTATTTTTCTTAACTGTTTATTTATTTTTGAGAGAGAGAGAGCGAGCACGAGCAGGGGAGGGGCAGAGAGACAGGGAGACACAGAATCCCAAGCAGGTTCCAGGCTCCAAGCTGTCAGCACAGAGCCCAACAGGAACCACTAGATAATGACCTGAGCCGAAGTCTGACACTCCAGCCACTGAGTAACCCAGGTGCCCTAAAGCTCACAGATTACATAATGAACCAATCTATTACAGATTCCATGCTCATACAATTTCGAAACAAATCTAAAGGATTTGCATGGTCTAATTCAGTTGTTCCTTAATTTTTGCATTTATAATTGAAATTCATAAATAGCTTCTTGTCTAGAGCTATTTCATTTTCAACAATTTATATTCACGTAGGTTTGTGAAAAAAGGTACTTTAAAAAAGTTTCCTTCTATTTATGGACATAATCTCAGATAATAGGTCTCAAGTCTGTAACCTCATTTTCTATATATTGTTAGTCAGGAACATTTCTTAGAACCAAATCATAGTAAAAACTATGATGAAAATCTGTATTATGCTGTATATAACTTTCTATACAAGGAATGATTTCTACTGCCTAGGGTGGACTTCTTAAGACTTTAAGAGGAATCATTTGGGATCCCAAATGGTCCTAATATGATCTGTGCTCTGTTCTTTACAAGGTCATTTTTCAACATGTCTCACTATACAATCAACACAGCATTCTAAGAACATAATTAATCCTTTAAGCAAAGGTTTGTGATATCATAGGTCTTTCAAATGAATTATAATAACATTTTTCCTCTTTAAATATAAACTTTTAAAATTTTTATATATTTTGGATGATACATTTCTAGAACATATATCAGTAAGTCCTAATTTTATGAGGCATGGTATTACTATCACTAAATCACTATCTTATTTAATGCATTCTTCCCAGCCTTTATCTTCTCTTCCTAGTCTTTGCTTCTATTTAATTACATCATTATTTGAATCTATGTTAGTGGCAAAAATTGGCATCCAATTCCCCTCCCTCCCCAAGAACACCTCTCCCTCATTGTATAGTAGACACATGGTTTAGGCAGGCTGAACCTACACTCTGCTCTGAGGGAGTAGGCCCTAAGTGCACCAAGCCAATTAGGGTAATCACATTCCTCTGACTACTTACTGTGATCTGGTCAAGGGTGATCTAATCAGATAAAAGCTCAGGACTTATAATCCATTGTTGTGGGAAGTGATCCTTTCTCCCAAGGATGTGAACAAAGAATGTGGCTTCCATTGTTGATGGTAGCAATCTTGCAACCAAGAGGAAAATCAGCATGAGAAGAAACCCCACAAAGGGAGAGAGGCGAGCCGGGAGAATCAAAGAGGTTACAGTAAGAACAAACCATAACTAAAAGCTATGATACTTCCACTTTTCTTTGTAGTTTAAGTCAGTTTGAAATTGCTTTTCTGTTGTCAGCAACCAAAAGCATTCTGATGAAACCCCAAAGAAAAGCATAGAAGAATATTCAGTATGCCATTTCTCAAATTCAAATATAATTGCCACTGGGATGGGATGTTTATTCTTACAACTTAGAAAAAGAAGCTGAAACTCAAGACCTGTCTCAGTATCCCACTCTCTTTGCCATTTAACATGGTTGACTAAAAATTTACATTTTAAGAAAAGCTTTTAACAGACGTCTATTTATATGCTTAAGATCACTTTAAGTTAAAATGTTAAATGTAGGAAAATCAAAGCTGTTTAAAGCCTTTTAGGCCAAATGAAACCAAGTGGAAAAAAATTTAAACATCACCCACAGTAAATTAAGATGTAAATACTAATAATTATGGGTTCTCTTTTTAGTTTCTGGCAAAGTGTTTTTTTGTAGAGGTAGTAAAGAGAAACTGATTTGTGGACACCTAAAAAGCACTAAACAAGAATTACATAACAAGCCAGACGAGTCCAATTTTGAAATTTAAAAGATAATGTTGAACACAGTCTGAAGGGAAAAACTGAAGAAAGCATTAATTCCTCAACTACAGTGGATATAAAAATATTTTTAGCTACCTGGTCTTTTTTTTTAAAACCAGGGACCCAAGTGATCTACTTAACTCTACAGTTCCCACATTTTCTCCTTTTTATTTATATGCAAATCAAATCATTTTTGACATTTGATCATTTTTGCCTTTTTTCAAGTTAAACTTTATTTTGGGTCAGTTATAAACTAACACAGTTTTGCTTTATAAATTAGAGATACATATGGTAAATACATTCTCCACAATTATCCATAATGGTTAAAAAGTAATACTGCCATATAAAATTGTCAAAAGCTTAAAATGAGAGAACCCAACCTATCTTTTTTCCTCACAAAAGAACATATATTTCATGCCAAGAACTTAGAGAAAAAAGCTAAATGAAAACAATGAAAATCTCATATACTCCTACTAGTTTACACCTAGGCTATTTGTTTTGTTTTTTTCCCGTGTGAATGGGGTGAGGGGATGTGGTGGTAATAACCTAAGAAAATACAAATAATCTTACTCAAGAATTAACTTTACTGGGGCCCCTGGGTGGCTCAGTCGGTTGAGCTTCCAACTCTCAATTTCAGCTCATGTCATGATCCCATGTGATCCAGCCCCATGTCAGGCTCTGCACTAAGTGTGAAGCCTGCTTAAGATTCTCTCTTCCTCTCCCAGTGCCCCTCTCCACTGTGCACACACTTTCTCTCTCTCTTAAATAAAATTAAAAAAAATAATAAAATAAAATAAAATAAAATAGACAACTTAAAAATGTCAAAAAAAAAAAAAAAAAAAAAAAGAATTGGGGCATCTCAGTGGCTCAATTGCTTAAGCACCTGACTCTTGGTTTTGGCTCAGGATGTGATCTCACAGTTCATGGAATTGAGTCCCATGTTGGGCTCTGTGCTGAGAGCGTGAAGCCTGCTTGGGATTTTCTCTCTCTCCCATGCTCTCTGCCCCACCCCCACCTCAAAAATAAACATTAAAAAAAAAAAAAGAATTAACTTTATTTTTAGGACCTTTAGCATCAGTGCTTATGAAATTAATAATTTGATAAAAATCCCATCTAATCTAAGAGCTTTGGGTACTAAGGACACAATTCCTGCCTCATACCATGTTATAGGTGCTCAAGATCCAAACTGGCATGCATCGGAGAGCAACAGTCCAAACTACTGCAGGTGGGAAGCTTTTAAGGACACAGTAAATAGAGTGAGAAGTAGTGGTGACATTATTACATAACACCTGGTGTACCTCTCTTAATTTCTCAAGGAACCAAAATGTCTTCTGAGAGTAGGCAGTAGAAGTCAAGTTTCCCTGGTACCAAGTTGGAAAGGCAACTTCTTTGGTGGTTTAGATGTTTAGCACAATTGTGTTTTCATTATACCTCAGCTGCCATTGTTATTATAAATCCCACATTTTCAAAAGTGGGAAAAAACAAGATGTATATTCAAAAGCGCCAAGAGACTATAAGACTACATGGTATTATATCAAACCTCCAGTTATTTTGTTCTCATTGCAATTACCACTGGCAATGAGTTGGAGAAACACTGTAAAAGGTTGTCATAAATTTCAAAAGGACAAAATTTTATAGGAAACTTTAAGTTCCATTTAGAAATTTCAGTTTTTGGGGCGCCTGGGTGGCTTGGTCGGTTAAGCGTCCGACTTCAGCTCAGGTCATGATCTCACGGTCCGTGAGTTCGAGCCCTGCGTCGGGCTCTGTGCTGACCACTCAGAGCCTGGAGCCTGTTTCAGATTCTGTGTCTCCCTCTCTCTCTGCTCCATCCCCATTCATGCTTTGTCTCTCTCTGTCTCAAAAATAAATAAACGTTAAAAAAAAAATTAAAAACAAAAAAAAAAAGAAATTTCAGTTTTTCCCCTACAACCCAGCAATTGCACTAGTAGATATTTATCCAAAGGATACAGGTGTGCTGTTTCAAAGGGGCACATGCACTCCAGTATTCACAGCAGCACTAACAACAATGGGCCAAGTATGGAAAGAGCCCAAATGTCCATCAATAGATGAATGGATAAAGAAGATGTGAAATACTCCATTGTATATAACGGAGTATTACTCAGCAATCAGAAAGAATGAAATCTTGCCATCTGCAACAACTAGAGTGTATTATGCTAAGCGGTATTAGAGAAAGACAAATATCATGACTTCATTCATATGTGGAATTCAAGATACAAAACAGATGAACATAAGACAAGGGAAGCAAAAGTAATATAAAAACAGGGAGGGGGACAAAACATAAGAGACTCTGAAAGAGAACACTATGAGGGTTGCTGGAGTGGTTGTGGGTGGGGGGATGGGCTAAATGGGCAAGGGGCATTAAGGAGGACATTTGTTGGGATGAGCACTGGGTGTTAGACACAGGGGATGAATCACTGGATCCTATTCCTGAAATCATTATTACACTGTATGCTAACTAACTTGAGTGTAAATTTATAAATGAATGAATGAATGAAATTTCAGCTTTTCTTGAGGAATTTAACCCCACATTTTATTCTTAAATCCTATAGTTGTAGTTCTTTCCTTTCACATGTATCTTACACCTTTCTGAACTCAGAGCACTGAGACGGCTTTATCCACTCAATTTCATGAGTCATAACAAAATATCATCTTATTTGCAGGGATTTTGCTTTATTTCATGCTAGTTCCCACTCTGACCATATAGTCATCTCCATATGGTCAGAAATAGGCATTTATGAGGCACCTGGGTGGCTTAGTCGGTTAAATGTCTGACTTCAGCTCAGGTCATGATCTGGCAGTTCATGGGTTCCATCCCTGCCTTGGGCTTGCTGCTCTCAGGTTACAGCCTAGAGCCTGCTTCAGATCCTCTGTCTCCCTCTCTCTGCCCCTCCTGTGCTCACAGAAGCTCTGTCTGTCTCTCTCTCAAAAATAAACATTAAAAAAAAAAAAAAAGGCATTTAACAGTTTCTAACTGATTAGAACTGGGAATGCCTATGTGAGTCATATAATTCCAAGGCAGAGACAAATGATGTATAGTACAAAGTATTGTTTACCACTCAACAAGATCATTAGGAGAATAGTGACCTAAGAGATTTTTTAAAATGCTTTGAAATTAAGTATTCTTAAAAAGAAACCCTTCTATGTGGAATAAAAAAAAAATGAAGTTCTTTGTTTACCCAAAAGAACACGCCCCCTGCAAAATACCCCACAATTTACCTCGATAGTAGGCCTTTGTTATTGCATCAAATTCCTCTTGACCTGCTGTATCCCATAACATTAGTCTGACATCTTCATCATTAACTCTGAAAACAAGAGATGAATTTATGACATATGTAAAAGAAAATGTCTTCAGCAACATAACTTTGTACCTATTTTTATTTTTCAAAGATTTTAAAACTACATTATTGGTGTTCACTCTGAAAAAATCTGAGTGCTTTTAAATATTGATACTGTTACCAATAGTGAAACTAAAGGGGGAAAGACAGTCCCTCAAAGCTATAACTTTATACATGATTTGAGCTTACCTGTCCTGTTTTCTCCTTTAACACCAGTCACAGACAGTGGTGGCTCTCAGACACTGGCACTAGCAAGGGGATTCCCTTAGGTTAATACTTGCTCTCCTCTTGCTATAAAATTCTAATGGGTCCTGGTGTACAAGTGATACATAAGAATAAGGAAGGAAAGAAATGAAAGAAGCAAAAGACAGAAGTGGAAGAAAGAAAGAAAGAAAGAAAGAAAGAAAGAAAGAAAGAAAGAAAGGAGAAAAGAAAAGAAAAGAAAAGAAAAGAAAAGAAAAGAAAAGAAAAGAGTGACAAAGGAAGGAAGAAGCAAGAGGAAGGAAGGAGCAAAAGCAAGCAGTTTACCTGCTTGGTTGCCCTTCAACTTATAAATTTACTTGTCATACACTCCATTGTCTCATTCCTGTTCTAGAAAGTCACTGCAAATGCTGCATTACCAAATACTGAAACACTGCTCCCAGGGAAATACAGAGTTAGGTTCTTGTAAGCCCTGGTTACATTCTCCCCAACCAATAAATATATAACCTTGGTTTTTTGTGATTCTGTTTAAAGATAGCTTATTTAATGCATATTGTTTATTCATTAACGTTGAAGTCAAAGCCAACAGCACTGTAACTTACGCATACCTAATGCGGTAGGTATGAATGACGCATACCTAACATATATATTTTCTCTATAAGGCACATCACAGCGTTCTTGTACTGAGGGAAACTAGATGGCACTATGCTTGGGGCCATGTTAAACAGCAACATCTTCAACAAAAAGCACAAAAATGTGAGACAAAAACAGACACACAAAAAAACACTTGTTTATAATATGAGAGATAAAAAAGGAAGTCACCTTGTTTAGTCTAACCTGAGAACGTGCATGTAAGGTACCAAATATTTGCTGCTCTGTGCATATCAATGAATGACCACCAAAGCAATGAACATATTGATTCTGGGATTACAAATAAATTTTAGCAAGTAGATGAATTTGCAAATATGGAATTACAAATAACAAGAATCAACAGTATACTTAAAATATAAATATGGACTCTACAAATAACAAGGATCAACTATATACTTAAAATGTTAATTTGGTTCAGATAACAAGTACAAAAATAAATACTATGAAGACTTAAAATGAATCCTTTTAAAATATCTGATAAAGGAAATAAACACAGAAGTATCTTTAAAAGAGGGAAATAGGGGCACTTCAGTAGCTCAGTTGTTAAACATCTGACTTTGGCTCAGGTCATGATCTCAGTTCATGAGGCCAAGTCCCACATAGGGTGAGCTTGAGCCCCGCTTCAGGTGAGCTCGCTTCTCCCTCTCTCCCCTTAGCTCACTTGCACCCTCTCTCTTAAATAAATAAATAAATAAATAAGGATAATAAAATGCAAATTAGAAACTGAACAATCTTTAAAACAATGAGCACAATTATCTTTAATGCTAATGTCTACGCTAGTCAGATTTGTTTAATGTTACTTATTTCTGGGACTCCTGGGTAACTCAGTCAGTTAAGCGTCTGACTCTTGATTTTGGCTTAGGTCATTATCTCACGGTTCATGGCTTCGAGCCCGCAATGGGTTCTCTGCTGTCAGTGCACAGCCCGCTTCAGATCCTGTCTCCCTCTCTCTCTGCCCCTCCCCAACTTGCTCTCTCTCAAAAATAAATACTTAAAAAATACTTATATATATGGGCGCCTGGGTGGCTCAGTCAGTTGAGTGTCTGACATCGGCTCAGGTCATGATCTCGCGGTTCGTGGGTTTGAGCCCCGAGTCGGGCTCTGTGCTGACAGCTCAGAGCCTGGAGCCTGCTTTGAATTCTGTGTCTCCCTCTCTCTCTGCCCCTCCCCTGCTCACACTCTGTCTCTGTCTCTCAAACATAAACATTTTTAAAAATTAAAAAAAAAAAATATATATATATATACATATACACATGCATGCTTGGGGTATGGGGGAATGGGCATAATGAATGAAGGGCAGTGGGAGATATAGGCTCCTAGTTATGGAATGAGTAAGTCATGGGAATAAAAGGTACAGCATAGAAAATGTAGTCAATAATACTGTAATTGCGTGTATGGTAACAGATGTAGCTACACTTGTGGTGAACATAGCTTAACCTATAGAGAGTTGAATCATTTTGTTGTATACTTAAAACTAATGTGACATTATGTGTCAACTATACTCAAAATAAAAAGAATTAAAATAAAATTTCCTTAACAGTTCTGAGGACCAATGACAAAAAGTGTCACTCTTGACGTGTTTTAGAATCCAAATGGATCTACTAAAGTAAGATTTCCATTTCATAGGAGTATTTAATCTTGCCAAATCTGCTCTTATTTCTTTAAAACAAATGATCAATTCTCGAACTTCTAGATAGTCTTAGGATCCCATAATATAAGAGTTGAAAACTATACTGAGAGACAGGTAATTTCCCTTCCACATAAAGCAAGCATGCCTCATTTTATTGCACTTCGCTTTACTGGGCTTCACAGATACTGTATTTTTTACAAATAGCAGGTTTTTGGCAACCCGGCATTTAGCAATCATATTAGCACCATTTTTCCAACAGCATCTGCTCACTTTGAGTCCCTGTGCCACATTTTGATAATTCTTAGAATATTCCAAATTTTTTCATTATTATCATATTTTTTATGGTGATCTGTGTATAGTGATCTTTAATGTTACTACTATAATCGTTTTGGCTGCAACAAATCACTTCCATATAAGATAGCACACTAAATGGAACAATGTTGTGTGTGTTCTCACTGTTCCACCATCAGTCATTCCCCCATCTCGCTCCTTGGGCCTGCCTACTCCGAGACACAGCCATACTGAAATTAGGCCAATTAATAACCTTACAAGGGCTTCTAAGTGTTCAAGTGAAAGGAAGACCCACACATCTCTGACTTTAAATCAAAAGCTAGGTGGCTCAGTCGGTTAAATGTCCAACTTTGGTTTGGGTCATGATGTTGCGGTTCGTGGGTTCGAGCCCCGTGTCGGGCTCTGTGCTGACAGCTTAGAGCCTGGAGCCTGCTTTGAATTCTGTGTCTCCCTCTCTCTCTACCCCTCCCCCACTCGCGCACACACACGTGCACGCGCGCTCTCTCTAAAAAATAAACATTAAAAAAATTTTAAAAAGCTAGAAATGATTAAGCAGTGAGGAAAGCATATTGAAAGCTGAGACAGGCTGAAAGCTAGGCCTCTTGTGCCAGTAAGCCAAGCTATGAATGAAAGGAAAAATTCTTGAAGGAAATGAAAGTGCTGTCTCAGTGGTGCCCGGCTGGCTCAGTCAGTAGAGCATACAACTTGATCTCAAGCCCCACATTGGGTGTAGAGATTACTTACATATTTAGTTACTTACTATCTACTAAATAAATAAATAAATAAATAAATAAGCAAATAAGCAAGCAAGCTACTCCAGTGAACACATAGAACGCAAAAAGCGAAACAGCTGTACTATTCATATGGAGAAAGCGTTTGTGATCTGGACAGAAGATATAACCAGCCACAACATTCCCTCAAACAAAAGCCCGATAATCCAGAGCAAGGCCCTAACTCTCTTCAGTTCTATGAAGCTAGAGAGGTGAGGAAGCTGCAGAAGAAAAGCCTGAATTTAGCAGAGACTGGCTCATGAGGTTTAAGGAAAGATGCTGCTTCTATGACATCAAAGCGCAAGGTGAAGCAGCACGTACTGATGCAGAAGCTGCAAGTTACCCAGAAGATCTAGCTGAGATAATTAATGAAGGTGGCTACACAAACCCACCAATTTTCAATGTAGATGAAACAGCCTTCTATTGGAAGGAGATTCTATGGAGGACGTTCATAACTAGAGCAAAGTCAGTACCTGGCTTCAAAGCTTCAAAGGACAAGTTAACTCCCTTGTTAGGGGCTAATGCAGCTGGTGACTTTAAGTTGAAGCCAATACTTATTTACTATTCTGAAAATTCTATGGCCCTTCAGAGTTATACTAAATCTACCCTGCCTGTGCTCTATAAATGGAACCACAAGGCCTGGATGACAGCACATCTGTTTACATCATGGTTTACTAAATATTTTAAGCCCACTGTTGAGACCTACTGCTCAGGAAAAAAATTCCTTCAAAGTATGACTGCTCATTGACAATGGACCTGGTCACCCAAGAGGTCTGATGGAGATGTACAATGAAAGAATCTTGTTGTCATGACTGCTAACACAACATCCATTCTGCAGGCCATTTGACTTTCAAGTCTTAGTATTTAAGAAATATATTGTGTAAGGCTATGGCTGCTACACACAGTAATTCCTCTGATAGATCTGGGCAAAGTAAATTGAAACTTTATAGAAAGGATTCACCACTGTAGATGCCAATAAGAACATCTGTGATTCACTGGAAGAGGTCAAATATCAACATCAACAGGACTTTGGAAGAAGTTGATTCCAACCCTCACGGATGACTTCCATGGAGGAAGTATCTGCAGACGTGGTGGAAATAGCAGGACATGGAGCCTGAAGATGTGATTGAATTGCTGCAATCTCATGATAAAACATGAGCAGATGAGGAGTTGCTTATTATAAATGAGCAAAGAAAGTGGTTTCTTAGCATGGAATCTAGTCCTGGTGAAGATGCTGTGCAGACTGTTGAAATGACAAGAAAGGATTTAGAATATTACATAAACTTAGCTGATAAGGTAGCAGCAGGGTTTGAGAGAATTTTTTTAAAGTTTTTAATTTTAATTCCACTATAGTATAACATACAGCGTTACATCAGTTTCAGGTGTACAATATAGTGATCCAATAGGGTTTGAGAGAATTGACTCCAATTTTGAATGAAGTTCTACTGTGGGTAAAATGCCATCAAACAGCATCACATGCTACAGGGAAATCATTCCTGAAAGATAGAGTAAATCAGTGAAGCAAACTTCACTGTTGTCTTATATTAAGAAACTACCACAGCCACCCCAACATTCAACCACCACCCTGATCAGTCAGCAGCCATCAACATCAAGACAAGACCTTCACCAGCAAAAAGATTAAGACTCAGTGAAAGATCAGAGGATGGTTAGCATTTTTTAGCAATACAGTATTTTTTTAATTTTTAATATTTAATTTTTTTAACATTTATTCATTTTTGAGAGTGAGAGAGACAGAGCAGGAGTGGGGGAGGGGCAGAGAGAGTGGGAGACACAAAATCAGAAGCAGGCTCCAGGCTCTGACCTGTCAGCACAGAGCCCGACGCGGGACTTGAACTCACACACCGCGAGATCATGACCTGAGCCGAAGTCGGATGCCCAACCGACTGAGCCACCCAGGTGCCTGAACAATACAGTATTTTTAAATTAAGGTATGTACATTTTTTTAGACATAATGCTGTTGCATACTTAACAGACTACAGTATAATGTAAACATAACTTTTATATGCACTGTGCAACCAAAAAATTCATTTGACTTGCTTTATTGTGGTAGTCTGGAACAGAACCTGCAAAATCTCCAAGTTGTGCCTATGAGGGACAGAAATCTCATTAGAGTCAAGCATCAGTTTGACTTTAAGAAGTATGCAAGGTGCCACCAATAAATATAACATCAGATACAAGACAGAAAGTGGGGAGGGGAGTATGAAAAAAGGGGGAAATGAGGAAGGGAAAACAGATGAAAGGTGAAAAAAGGCAGAAGAATAAAGATATACACAGGAATATGTTAACTAACTGGAATCTAAATAAAAGCTTGAAACATTAAAAAGAAAAAAAAAAGATACACACAGTAATGAGTATTTGAAAACCACCACAGACTGTCTCATTAGCCACAGTCACTAGACTCCTAACCTTGGACTATACTGTAATTAGTATTATTCCAGTGAAAGTCCTAGATATAGTTCACAAATCAAAACTTCATAAATCAAAACTCAGGGGATAAAATGGCCAAGTACATACTGGATTTGTCGCTCCAAAAAATCAACTCCAATGGTTTTCTTGTAGTCTTTTGTAAAAATGCCTTTGCAATATCGCTGAATCATACTTGACTTTCCAACCGCTCCATTCCCTACAACCACCATCTTGATAGCCACTTCCATATCTTCCTCCAACATTTTTGCAGTTGAAAAGGTTTCTGAACCAACTTTAATTCCAGGTGATCAGATCTTCTCAAATCTGTGGTTTAAAATGAAATTATTTTTCATAACACAAAAATTGTACAAAATAAGCTGTAATTGTTTTATGGAGAAATAATTATATTGCACTGCAAGAATTTGTTTCCATGATGGAGGCCCCCTTAACCATCCTGTTTAGATCATGTAAATTATTTGAAAGGAGGAACAATAATATTCATTTTTGAATCCTGATCAGTAGCAAAATGTATGATATCTAGGTATTAATAAAGGCCTAGATTACATAGTTCTACCTTTCACGAAGACTAAGATTAAGATGGTGAGTGTTAGAGTTGAGGTCTGATTTAAAGTTGCTCTTAGTGAAGTTACTGCTTGACCTCTTTAAACTTCAGTTTACTAAGGATATTTATCTCACAAGATTGTTGATCAATGGCACATATAAAGCACTAAGCATGATGAAAATCGAGCACTCAAAAAATGGTAGTTTCATACAACATAATAAATCCTCCATAGTCACCACCATATGGGTAACAAATAAAATATCTAAGAAAACTGCTTTTTCAACCTCACAAGTAATAATTACTATCCCTAGAAAAGCACCCCTAAGAAAGATTTTGTATAATATACAACTGTGTGTCAGCACTGAACTCTTACAGTGCTTCACTGTTCAGGTTATAATGAGTCCTTTATAAATAATCTTATACCACACATTCTTTCTTTAGTTTCAGACTAGTTACAGTTACTCATATAATGAAAGTAATACAATGTGTACTGTCTGCATTTTAGATTGAAAAGAACAGAAAGGCAATTTCTTCTATTTCTTAAAATTACTAGTTAAATTTCTATTATACAATATTATATTCCAACTACCTTAACTGAAAATCCATCTATACAACCATTACATAAAACAAGTCTGAAACATGAAGAACATTTCCCCCACCCCCCACCACGGAGTCTCAGTAATTGTCCCTACTGCTTCACAAATTTGCACAATCATAAGAATCATCTAGGAGGATTTGTTCAAGTACAGGTTCTAGGTCTCCACCTCAAACATAATTAAATGATGTAAAAAAAAAAAAGTGTAAGAATGAAAAGAAGACTATGGTAAGAGCAAAAATACAGGTAAATACAAGACTTCTCTTGAATGTTCTAAATTATGTTGGACTCAAACACAATTGTGTGGTTTTCAGTATGTATAGAGAAAATATTTATGATAACTAATTATAAATGAGAGAAGATAAAGGAATGTAAAGGAAGGTAAAGTTTCTATGCTTCACTTGAACTGGTAAAATGTTGACTCCAAAAGACTGTGATAAATTATATATATAAGTGTATATATATGTGTGTATATACATAAGTGCATATATATGTATATTACATGTATACATATATACATATGTGTGTATACATATATTTATACATACACATATGTACGTACATAGTGTGTGTGTGTGTGTATATATATACATATATAGTGTAATATCCAGCGCAACCACTGAAGAAGTTACAAAGAGATATACTTAAAACAAAATTAAAGTCTAATAACAATAAAACAATCAGAATCTGACATTTATAGAACTGTCCACACAACAGAATATACTACTTTTTAAGTATCTATTAAATCTATCTACTAAATATATACCAAGATAAAACAAATTGCAGGTGATTTAAAAAAAAAAACCTCAACAAACTTAAAATAATGGGACCACAATGCAGTCGAACTAGAAATAATTAACAGAAAACAGAAAGATAACAGGAAAATCTCCAAACATTTGCAAACTAAAAACAATGTGTGAGCCAAAGACTGAAGCTGAAGATAATTTTTTTTTAAGAGACAGCGAGCATGAGTGGGAAGAGGGGCAGGGAGGGAGGGAGAGAGAATATCTTAAGCAGGTTCCATGTTCAGTGTGGAGCCTGACATGGGGCTCGATCCCATGACCCTGGGATCATGACCTGAGTCGAAATTGAGAGTCTGGATGCTCAACCGACTTGAGCCACCCAGGTGCACAAGAAAAAAAATTTTTTTTAATTTTTAAATATTTAAATAATTTTTAAATTTTTAAATAATTAATTGAATGAAAAGGAAAATACAACATGTGAAAATCTGTGAGACACAGCTAATGTAGTGCTGAAAGAGAAAATTTATAGCACTAAATGCTTACCTTAGAAAAGAAGAAAAGTCTCAATCATTTAAACTCCCACCTCAAGAAACTAGAAAAAGAGCAAAATAAACCCAAAGCAAATGATGGAAATAATAAAGAACAGAAATCAATGAAATTGGAAACAGAAAAACAGGGAAAATTAAACAAAAAACTGTTTCTTTAAAGATCAGTATAACTGACAGGAAAAAAAAAAGGGAGAATACACAATTTACCAATATTAGGAATAAAATCAAGAATGTCACGGGGCGCCTGGGTGGCTCAGTCGGTTGAGCGTCCGACTTTGGCTCAGGTCATGATCTCACACCTCGTGAGTTCGAGCCCCGCGTCGGGCTGTGCTGACAGCTCAGAGCCTGGAGCCTGCTTCGGATTCTGTGTCTCCCTCTCTCTCTGCCCCTAACCCACTCGCATTCTGTCTCTGTCTCTCTTAAAAATAAATAAACATTAAAAAAATTAAAATAATAAAAAAAAAATCAAGAATGTCACTATGGACTCTGTGGACTCCAAAGGATAATACAACAGACAACTCTACACACATAAATTTGACAACATAGATGAAATAGACCAATTCCTTAAACAGGATTAACTACCACAACTCACTCAATATGAAATAGATAATTTGAATAGCCCTATAACTATAAAGGAAATTGAATTTGTAACTTAAAAACTCAAAGAAAAATCTCCAGGCTCAGGTGATTTCACGGGAGAATTCTACCAAGCTTTTCAAGAATTGACACCAATGATACACAATCTCTTCCAGAATACTGAAAAGAGGGGAACACTTCCCAACTTATTTTATAAAGCCAGCATTACCTTGATACCAACACCACACAAAGACAGTACAAAAAAGAAAACTGGACAAATATCCCCTCATGAACACAGACACACCAAAGTCCTCAACAAAATATTAGCAAGTCAAATCCAGGAATATATAAAAAGAATTACCAGGACCAAGTGGGCTTTGTTCTGGGAATGCAAGGGTGGTTCAATACCTAAAACCAATCAGTGTAATCAACCATATTAACAAAGCAAAGAAAAACCTCATCACCATATCAACTGATACATATATCACACGAAATATATAATAAAACTCAACATCCATTTGTCAGAAAAACAGCAAACTAGAAACACAAGAGGACTCCTTCAACCTGATTAATGGTGTCTATTAAAAAACTATCCAGCTATGCAGCCGCTCTGGGAAACAGTGTGGAGGTTCCTAAAAAATTAAAAATAGACCTACCCTATGACCCAGCAGTAGCACTGCTAGGAATTTACCCAAGGGATACAGCAGTACTGATGCACAGGGGCACTTGTACCCCAATGTTTATAGCAGCACTCTTAACAATAGCCAAATCAAAGAGCCTCAATGTCCATCAACTGATGAATGGATAAAGAAATTGTGGTTTATATACACAATGGAGTACTATGTGGCAATAAGAAAGAATGAAATATGGCCCTTTGTAGCAACATGGATGGAACTGGAGAGTGTGATGCTAAGTGAAATAAGCCATACAGAGAAGGACAGATACCATATGGTTTCACTCTTATGTGGCTCCTGAGAAACTTAACAGAAACCCATGGGGGAGGGGAAGGAAAAAAAAAAAGAGGTTAGAGTGGGAGAGAGCCAAAGCATAAGAGACTCTTAAAAACTGAGAACTGAGGGTTGATGGGGGGTGGGAGGGAGAAGAGGGTGGGTGATGGGTATTGAGGAGGGCACCTTTTGGGATGAGCACTGGATGTTGTATGGAAACCAATTTGACAATAAATTTCATATATAAAAAAAAAAAAACCAGCTAATATTATATACTTAACTCTAAAAACCTGTTGTTTTTTTATTTTAAGTAAACTCTACCCGCAACATGGGGCTCAAACTCATGACTCTGCAATCAAGAGTCACAAGCTCTACTGACTGAGCCACACACCTGAAAGTGTGACTGTTTTAACCCTTAGACTAAGAACAGGGAAAGGATCTCTACTCTCACCACTCAAAGTTCTACATTATACACAAAGTCCTAGCCAGAGAAACAGGTGACAAAAAAACAAATAAAACACAGATTAGGGAAAAAATGAATAAAAGTGACCCTACTCACAAATTACATGACTGTCTTTATAGAAACTTAAAGGAATTAAAAAAAAAAATCCTGGAACTAATAAATCAGGTTAGCAAAGGCACAAGATACAAAAACAACAAACAACACTGAATTGTATTTCTATACCCTAACAATGTACAATTTGAAAGCAGGAAACAATATTTTTTTAAGTTTTATTTATTTAAGTAATCTCTATACCCAACATGGGGCTTGAACTCACTACCCTGAGATTAGGAGTCACATGCTCTTCCAACTGAGCCAGCCAGGCACCCTGAAACCAAAAATTTTTACGTGACATTTACAAGAGTTCCAAAAAAAATTAAATACTTTGGTATAAATCTAATAAAACACGTGCAGGATCTATATGCTGAAAACTATAAAACACTAATGAAATAAACACCTAAATAAATGACAAGATATGCCATATTCACAGAGTGGAAGATTCAACAAAGTAAAAATAGCACTTCTCCCCAAATTGACCTATGGTTTAATGCAATTCCAAAGTACCAGCAGGATTTTTTTTCTGTATTTGAGACAAGCTGATTCTACATTTATTTTTATTTTTTTTATTTTGAGAGAGAAAGTACAAGCAGGGGAGGCAGAGAAAGAGGGAGAGAGAGGATCCCAAGCAAGTTCCACACTGACGGTGCAGAGCCTGATTCAAGGATCAAACTCACAAAGCATGAAATCATGACCTGAACTGAGAGCAAGAGTTGGTCCCTTAACAGACTGAGCTACCCAAGTATTCCAAGACAAGCTGATCCTAAACATTATATGGAAAGGCAAATAAACTAGAATAGGTAACACAATTTTGAAAAAGAATAAAATTGGAGGAAATCATACTAGCCAATTTGAAGACACCAAAGAGCTATACTAATTAAGACAGCATGATACTGGCAAAGACAAAGACACATAAATCAATGGAACAGAGAGCCCAAAAATAGACCCACACAAATTCAGTCAATTGATTTTCAACAAAGGTGCAAAAACAATTCAATGGAAAAAAGACAATGTCTTCAGCAAATGGTGATGGAACGATTGGACATTCATATGTAAAAAAGCAAACATCTGCCTAAACCTCAAAATGGATCAAAGATGTAAAAGTAAAACTATAGGTGCTCTCTCAAAAATAATAAATAAACATTAAAATAATAATAATAATTTTTTTAAAAAAGGGACTCCTGGGTGGCTCAGTAGGTTAAGCATCCAACTTCAGCTCAGGTCATGATCTCCTGGTTTATGAGTTCAAGCCCACATCAGGCTCTCTGCTGTCAGCTCAGAGCCTGTTTCAGATCCTCTGTCTCCCTTTCTCTCTGCCCTTCCCCCACTCATGCTCTCTCTCCTTCTCTCTCTCAAAAATAACAAACATTTTTAAAAAATAAAATAAAAACAAAAATATAGGGGCACCTGCGTGACTTACTCAGTTGAGCATCAGACTCCTGATTTCAGCTTAGGTCATGATCTCACAGTTTGTGAGTTCCAGCCCTGAATCAGGCTAGCTGCTGTTAGTGCAGAGCCAAGCCTGCTTCAGATCTTCTGTCACCCTCTCTCCCTACCACTCCCCTGCACTCTCACTCTCTATCTCAAAAATAAATAAAATGTTTTAAAAAATAAAATAAAACTATAAGGGTGCCTGTCTGGCTCAGTTTGGTAGAACCTGTGACTCTTGATCTTGGCATTGTGATTTTGAGCCCCATGTTCGGTGTAGAGATTACTTAAAAATAAAATCTGAAATAAAATTAAAATAAAACCATATTTTTTGGAAGAAATATTTTAGAAGGTGTAAATCTTGACCTGGTGTTAGGTAGAGTTCTTAAAAGGAAAAATTGATAAATGAGACTTCATAAAAACGAAAAACATTTGCTCTGGAAATGATGCTGTCAAAAGAACAAAAAGACATGCTACAAACTACAAGAAAGTATTTGCAAAGCACATATCTACCAAATAACTTGTTTCCAGAACATATAAGGAACCCTCAAAGCTCAACATAAGAAAAAAAACTCGGGGCGCCTGGGTGGCTCAGTCGGTTGGGCATCCGACTTCAGCTCAGGTCACGATCTCGCGGTCTGTGAGTTCAAGCCCCGCATCGGGCTCTGGGCTGATGGCTCAGAGCCTGGAGCCTGCTTCCGATTCTGTGTCTCCCTCTCTCTCTGCCCCTCCCCCGTTCATGCTGTGTTTCTGTCTCAAAAATAAATAAACATTTAAAAAAAAGTTTAAAAAAAAAAAAAAGAAAAAGAAAAAAAACTCAACATAAGAAAGCAAACAACCCATTTGGAAAATGGGCAATACCCTTGGCCAGATACTCATCAAAGATTATACATGCCAAATAAGCACATGAAAAGATATTCAACATCGTTAACCATTAGTTAAAGACACATCAAAATCATGTGATACCACACGTCTATTAGCATGGCTAATTTAAATTTAAAATTTAAATTTACTTTTACATTTACATTTAAAATTACTGACAATACCAAGTGCTTAGGAGGATGTAGAACAACAGGCACTCTCACACATTGCTGGTAAGAATGCAAAATGATACAACCACTCTGGAAATCAGCATGACAGTTCCTTATAAACATATTTTATATGACCCTGCAACCCACTCTTAGCAATACCCTAAAATGAAAACTTATATTCACACAAAAACCTGTACATGAATGTTTATAAGCAGCTCCATTTATAATCACGAAAAACTGGAAACTCTCCAAATGCCCTTCAGTGGGTGGATGTATAAACAACTGTGGCACATCTGCCTAATGGAACACTACTTAGCAATAAAAAAAGAAAATTATTGATACACACAACAATTTGGAGGAATCTCAACGACATTAAGCTGAGTGAAAAGAAGTCAGCATTAAAGGTTACATATTGTATGATTCCACTTATATGACATCTGGAAAGGACTGGTGATTGCCAGGGGTTAGGGGTAAGGGAAAAGATATAAAAGGACAGTATGAGTTTGGCAGAGATGGGGCGGTGGTAAGAACTGTTCTATAGTTCAGATTGTAGTGGTGTTTGCATTAATCTAAAATTCATAGAACCACAAATCCCCTAAAAAGTCACTTTTACCATTTAATTTTATTTTATGTTTGTTTATTTATTTATTGTGAGAGAGAAAGAAAGAGAGAGAGAGCGCGAGTGAGCACAAACACACAGGTCGGGGAGGGAGAGAGAGGAGAGAACCCCAAGCAGGCTCCAAGCACAGCACAGAGCCCAATGCCGTGCTGGATCCCATGACCTTAGGATCATGACCTGAGTGGAAACGAAGAGTCAGAGGCTCAGGCAACAGGTGCCCTTTATCATATAATTTTAAAAACAAAAATTAAAGGGACACCTGGGTGGCTCAGTCAGTTAAGCCTCCAACCTTGGTTTGGCTCAGGTCATGATCTCAGGGTTGGTGGAATCCAGCCCCTGCATCAGGCTCTGAGCTGACATCACAGAGCCTGCTTGGGATTATCTCTCCCTCTCTCTTTGCCTCTCCCCAGCTCATTCTCTCTCTCTCTCAAAATAAATAATAAGTTTTTTTTTAATTTAAAGAAAGTGCAATCAGATTTTAACGCAGGCAGTCTGACTCTTGTGGTTGATTATCAGCTACTACTACTGTCTCGACTTAAGGCACTATATCAAAGCAATTAAGTTCTTAGAAAATAAGCATAGGGGCGCCTGGGTGGCGCAGTCGGTTGAGCGTCCGACTTCGGCCAGGTCACGATCTCGCAGTCCGTGGGTTCGAGCCCCGCGTCGGGCTCTGGGCTGATGGCTCAGAGCCTGGAGCCTGTTTCCGATTCTGTATCTCCCTCTCTCTCTGCCCCTCCCCCGTTCATGCTCTGTCTCTCTCTGTCCCAAAAATAAATAAACGTTGAAAAAAAAAAAAAGAAAAGAAGCATAAATCTGGGTATGATAATTAAAAAGCTTACAGTAATGCTTTACATAAATACTCTTTTCCCCCAATTTAATTTTAAAGATTTACCCAACCAATGCAATCTAATAAACTAGAAAAGAAAAATATGAGCTAAGTCACTGATTAAAAGGGTTGTCTTTTTCATCTCAGCCTGTACTTAAGTACAGTACGATTATGTTTATAACAACACTGAAAAAACTTGTTAGGTTCAGTGAAATTACCCAGAAGACGTTAGGAGTTATATAAAACCTAAAGAAGTACCCGGCCCTTTTCAGACTCTGCTGACACTCCTGATAGTGAAGTTAATACTCTCACACACCCTCAGGTTCTTACGTCTGGGAGCTGCTGAAGGCTCCTCGGTTCTCCGAGTTAAGAAATTCTGCGGCAGCCAGTGTCAATGAAATAGTGCAGTCTGGCTCATTCATATTCTAGCAGTCACTGAGCGAGAAACTAGGGAAGGGTGGGGCCGCGGGTAAGGACGGGGCCCCTAAGCAAGGAGGAGGGGGGCCTAAAAGCCGGGGTAAAGCCTGGGACCCTCCTACCCATCACACCTCACCCGGCACTTAACGCCCCCTGCCGCTGTGTCTCCCGGCCAGGGTCGCCCTTTCCCCACCTGGGGACTGGGGAAAGACGAGAAGCTGGGTGCTCAGCCAGGCTGGAGGCCAGCGCCTCTCCCCCGCGCCGTCTCGCTCCTTCCCGCCCTAAGGGCAATTCCAGGGACCCACACCCTGGGAGCCCCGGCCGCGGGGCGGGGAGAACGGGTGCCGGGCAGGAGCTGCCGCCCACCTCCTCCAGCTGGAACTTGGGCACAGCGCTCCGAGGCGGGGGAGAGGGCGCTCAGGGGCCGGGGGATGGGAGCACGGGCCTGGAGGCCCCTGTCCCCGACTCCCCTCTCCAGTCCCCGGAGTACGGCACATCCCGGGACCCCGGGGAGAAGTGGGTCCTTTCCCAGCAGAGCCGGGGGAGTCCTGAACCGCTGGAGAGGGCGAGTGAGAGCCGCGCGGCTGCCCGGAGTGCAGGCTGCTACTCACCGTCCCCGCTGGCCACGGACCCGCCGCCCGGCGCGACCGGCTCCTCCTGGTCGCGGCGCAACCGCTGCCGCCGCCGCCACCTCCTCCTCCTCCTCCCAGCGCGCCAGCTCCCCCCGGCGGGGCCGCCCGGCTGGCTCGCGCCCTCTTTCACTCTCTTAAAAATGACTATGATTTTTTTAACGAACTTTATTGCCAGCCAGGGCTCAGAACGAGCGGCTCAGCACGAGCGACTCAGCAGCAACTCCGGCAAGGATGGTGGGGCGCGGGAGACGCGACTCCCCTCATCTGTGGACGCGCCGCTCTGCGGAGCATGCGCTGGGCTGGTTCTGCGCATGCTCCGCGCGGACCGGTCCCCCCGCCCTGCTCCACCCGCGTTCTGGCTGGTTCTCGGGGAGGGCGGCTTTCCCGCGTTCCCCGCGGCTCTTCTGCGTTCCCGGTGCGTCTGGGGGAACCCGGTGTGCAGTGAGGACCGCAGCGGCGGGCGGGAGCTCCTAGATCGTGGACCCTAGTATAGCACTGACCGAGGAAGGTCCGCATAGGTTTCGCCTACTAAGTGATCAGACTTCCAGAGTACTCAAAGGACTTGCCCTGCCTTGGACACACACCTTTTTTTCTCCACCGGATGACATCCAAGTGGTAGAGTGAGCAAAAAATGTTGAGCAAAACTGAAAACGCACTCACAGTCCACCCGTTGCAGCTGGAGAGAGTAGAAGTCGGAGATGGTTAACAGTTGAGAGAACCAAACCAACAATTAAAAGTTCCCCCTGAAAGCAATCTAAACTGCTTCAGTTGTTTTTATATTTCACAATACAATAGAATAGAGGGAATAAAGGAAAATACCAACTGTTGGCAAAATACTCCAAGGATGTAGAGTAACTGAATGCATCTACCCTGCTTCTGGAAAGTAAACTAGAACAACTCCTTTAAATAACAATTGGGCACTGTTTCCTAAAGAAGCGTACCCTATGACCCAGCAGTTCCACCTCTACTAATCCAGCCAAGAGAAATGAGTACTTACCTTGCACCAACACGGCAAAAGAATGTTCACAACTGCATTTGTGTTAATAGCCCCCCAATGGAAATAACCCCAAAGACCATAAACGATAGAATAAATTACCTAATTCACAGAGTGTTCATGCAATGGAATACTGTGCAACAATGAGAAGAATAACCCACAACTACCGACACGAAATGGCTTAACTGCAGAAATGTAAATTTGAACAAAAAGTAAGGCACAAAAAGTACTTAATGGGTAAGACTTTTTCAGCACAAAAACAGGGGAAAAAAAAAACCTCTAAAATTTAGGATAATGGTTACCGTTGCAGGAAAGGGATAGTGACTGCGTGAGGGATTTCCAAGGTGTTAGTAAGGCTCTCTCTGTTGATCTTGGCACTAGTTACACATATGTGTTCATTTGTAAAAATTCACCAAACTGTACTCCTATGCACAGTTTTCTGTATGTGAATTATATTTCACAAGCAGTAGTTTTTAAAATTAAAAATTTTTAATTTCAAATGTTTTACCTATAATTGCAATACTGTTTTGTAAACATAGTGGTTATTTATAGGAAATTTAATGCCAAGTAGCCAATGGATTTATCTCTAGGATTTGGTTAGTAGTCCCTTAAACTTGAGTAATGTACTCACCCTCACCCCCTTTAAAAGAAAAGGAAAAGCTTCATTAAGAAATGGGCAAAGGACTTAAATAGACATGTCTTCAAAGAAGGTGTACAAATGACTAATAAGTATATGAAAAGAGACTCAATATCACTTATCATTAGTAAAATGCAAATCAAAACCACAATGAGATACTACTTCACACCCATTAGAGTGACTGTTATAGGGGCGCCCAGCTGGTTCAGTCCATTGAGGGTCTGACTCTTGATTTCAACTCAGGTCATGATCCCAGGGTCCTGGAATCAAGCCCAAAGTTGGGCTCTGTGCTGAGCACAGAGCCTGCTTAAGATTCTCTCCCTCTCTCCCTCTGCCCCTCTCCCCCGCTCTCTCTTTAAAAAAAAAAAATTAATTAAAAAAAATTAAAGATAAATGGCTATTATAAAACAAAACAAAACAGAAAGTAGCAAGTGTTGGCAAGGTTCATGAGAAATTGCAACCTCTGTGCACTGCCAGCAGGAATGTAAAATGGTACAGCCATTATGGAAAACAATATGGCAGTCCCTCACAAAAATAAAAATAGAATTCCACTTCTGGGTATATACTCAAAAGAATTGAAAGCAAGGAATCAAACCAATATTTGTACAACCATGTCCATATCAACATTATTTACAGTAGCCAAAAATGGTAGCAGCCCAAATGTGTATCAACAGATGAATTGATAAAGTGTCATATAAATATGACATTTATTATATTACTCAGCCTTAAAAAGGAAGGAAATTCTGATACATGGTATACCATGGATGAACCTTGAAGACATCGTGCTGAATAAAAGAAGCCAGTCACAATAGGACAAATACTGTATGATTCCACTTATAGAAGGTATCTAAAGTAGTCAAATTCATAGATACACAAAGTAGAATCATGGTTGACAGAGGGAGAGTGGAGGGGAGAATGGGGAGTTAGTATTTAATGGGTACAGTTTCCATTTTGCAAGGTGAAAAATGTTCTGGAGATGGATGGTGGTAATTAATGATTGGACAACATGAATGTGCTTAATGCCCCTGAACGCTACCCTTGAAAATGGTCAAAATGGTGGGGCACCTGCATGGCTCAGTCAGTCAAGCATCAGACTTTGACTCAGGTCATGATCTCATGGTTCGTGAGTTCAAGCTCTGCATTGGGTTCTGTGCTGACAGCTCAGAGCCTGGAGCCTGCTTCAGATTCTGTGTCTCCCCCTCTCTCTGCCCCTCCCCCACTCCCACTCTGTCTCTTTCTCTCAAAAATAAACATTAAAAAAAATTTTTAAATGGCCAAAATGGTAAATTTTGTGTTAAGTATATTTTACCACAATTTTTTAATTTTTTAAATGTTTATTCTTGAGAGAGAGAGAGAGAGAGAGAGAGACAGGGAGGAGGGAGGGGCACAGAGAGGGAGACACAAAATCCAAAGCAAGCTCCAGGCTCTGAGCTGTCAGCACAGAGCCTGATACAGGGCTCAAACTCACGAACTGTGAGATCATGACCTGAGCCAAAGTCAGATGCTTAACTGACTGAGCCACCCAGGCACCCCACCACAATTTTTTAAATGGGAAAAAAAAAAGAGAAAATTCTAGTGAGTATCAAAAAATAAATCTGAGGATTCAAATTTGAGAAAAACTTCTTGAAGTCCCTTTTCCATTTCCATGGGATTATTGCACATTCTAATGCAATTATGTCTACCTTTTATTTGATTCAAGACTGTACCCAAGAAGTGGTAACCTGGCCTTTTATTTATTTTTTAAAAATTTGTTTATTTTTGAGAGAGAAAGAGTGTGCGCATGTGCATGCCAGTGGGGGAGGGGCAGAAAGAGAGGGAGACACAGAATCCAAAGCAGGCTCTAGGCCCTGAGCTGTCAGCACAGAGCCCGTTGCAGGTCTTGAACCCTAGACCTGCAAGATCATGACCCTAGCTGAAGTCTGACGCTTAACAGATTGAGCCACCCAGGTGCCCCAGATCTGGCCTTTTAAATCCTGCAGTTGTGCTGTAGCAAAAATGGCAATAGAATTAGTCTGAAGGCCTTTGAAAGAAATTTCACCTGCTGTATCTAGAAATGAGTTGTGCAAAATTATTTAGGGAAAATATTCTTTTTTTGAGAGAGACAGCACTCAAGAGGGGAATGGGGCAAAGGGGGAGAGAGAGAGAGAGAGAGAGAGAGAGAGAGAGAGAGAGAGAGAGAGAGAGAGAGAATCCCAAGCAAGCTCCAAACTCAGTGGAGAGTCTATCTCAGGGCTGGATCCCATGCCCTTGGGATCATGACCTGAGCCAAAATCAAGAGTCTCAACCCAATTGAGCCACCCAGGCGCTCCTAGGGAAAACATTATGAAAAGTTTTTTTTGTTGTTGTTTTGTTTTGTTTTAATTTTTAAGTGATTGCCATGCCCAATGTGGGGTTTGAACTCACAATACCAAGATCAAGAGCGGCATGTTCTACTAACTGAGCCATCCAGGTGCCTCTGAAAAGTTATATTTTTAAGTAATTTAGTGATTCTTCAAATCTAGTACCTTCACTGACCCAGCAAAAATTCCTTTGCTAGTTGTTTCACCATGTCTGACACTAATGTGCCAAATAGTTTTCAGGGATCATGAATTGTATATGGGTGAAAAGAAACACATTAAAGAAAAATGACTTACTCTTTTTTTTTTTTTAATTTACATCCAAATTAGTTAGCATATAGTGCAACAATGATTTCAGAAGTAGATTCCTTAGTGCCCGTTACCCCTTTAGCCCATTCCCCCTCCCATAACCCCTCCAGTAACCCTCAGTTTGCTCTCCATATTTATTAGTCTCTTCTGTTTTGTCTCCCTCCCGCCTATATTATTTTTGTTTCCCTTTCCTATGTTCATCTGTTTTGTCTCTTAAAGTCCTCATATGAGTGAAGTCATATGATTTTTGTCTTTCTCTGTCTTGGCTTAGGCCAAGCCTAGGACTTGGCTATGGAACAGGAAAGAGGTAACATCAGGAATGACTCACAGGTTTCTTGAATGACCACTGAGATTCTGGCACCTAATTCCAATGTGTGGGAGCCACCCCACCCCCACCCCCCCAGGACACTAGCTGGGTGTCCTACAATTCAACTCAATTTTGACATTTTCCGTCTGGAGATAGCATCAGGTTCCCCAGGTTAAGGGTTCAGTCCTACAAGACTGTGTTCATTCTCCACCACCCCCCCTCCCCCCCCCCCCCCCACTTCAGATACCAGTCACAAGCCCAGGTTATCACCTGTGTTTCTGACCAATTCATTATAGATGGGAGGTTCCAATGATCTCTTCCGTGGGTTTGATTCATTTGCTAAAGCAGCTCAGAGAACTCAAGAGAAACGTTTTACTTTCTAGATTACCAGTGTATTATAAAAGAATATAACTCAGCAATAGCCAGATGGTAGAGATGCATAGGGAGAAGAATGGGGAAAGAACATGCAGCTTCATGCCCTCTGCAGATGTCCAGTCTCCCCACATCTCCACTGTTCATCTACCCAAAAGCTCTCTAGCCCAGCCCTCATGGGTTTTTATGGAGGCTTCATTACGTGAGCATGACTGATTAAACCATTAGCCATTGGCGATTGAGTCAACTCCAGGCCCCCTCCCCTTGCAGAGGTGATGGTGGGAGGCAACTCTCTAATCACAAGGTTAGTTCTCCTGGCAACCATCCCCCTCTCCTTAGGTGGTGTGCGAAATTCACCTTATTAACATAACAAGAGGCCTGTGTTGCTCCCAACCCTAGGAAATTCCAAGGGCTTTAGGAGCCCTATGCCTGGAAGAGGGACAAAGACTAAGCATATACTTCTTATTATAAATCTCATGAACTTGCTGATAGTGATCACTATGCTACTAATTATAATCCCTAGCCAGTGTGAGTCAGGGAATAGTCAGTTCTTTCTAGATTTCCTTTTTTGGTTTGTCATCGATTGTTCTTGTCTCAATGGGCTAGCTAGTCTGTACCATCGCATACACTTCTGGATTTAGGGTGCTCATCAATTGTTAGAACATAAAAAATAATCTTTGTTGAAGTGCCTGGGTGACTCAGTTGGCTAAGCATCTCTTTTCTTTTCTCTCTTTTTCTTAATGTGTATTCATTTTTGAAAGAGAGAGCTTGAGTGGGGGAGGGACAGAGAGAGAGGGGGCAGAGGATCCAAGGCAAGCTCTGCACTGAGAGCTGCAAGCCCAATGTGGGGCTTGAACTCACAAATTGTGAGATTATGACCTCAGCCAAAGTCAGATGCTTAACCAACTGAGCCACACAGGCTCCCCTAAGCCTCTTACTCTTGATTTCAGGTCATGATCTCACAGTTCATGCAATTGAGCCCTGTATCAGGCTCTGTGCTGACAAGATGGAGCCTTTTGGGATTCTCTCCCCTTTTCTCTGCCCCTCCTCTGCTCTCATGTGCTCTCTCTCTCTCTCTCTCTCTCTCTCTCAAAATAAATAAATAAACATTAAAAAATATATATTTGTTCTCCTTCACTGCCCAGGTCTTTCTCTTACATAAATTTGATTTTGTTGAAATAGTGTGCTGAGAGATGTCCTCTCTGAAATACTCTTTATTTCTCAATTGGGAGGCTTGGGATTACCTTTTAGATCCTTTTTTTAAAGTTTTATTTTTATTTAAGTAATCTCCCTATACAACATGGGGCTCAAACTCACAACCCTGAGATCAACAGTTGCACGATCCTCCAACTGAGCCGGCCACACGCCCCTAGATCCTTTTATACTCTCTGCTCCTCTTCATTTCATTTCTTAAAATTTATTTGACTTAGGGGCACCTGGGTGGCTCAGTTGGTCAAGTGTCTGACTTCGTGGTCAGGATCTCTTGATTTCAACTCAGGTCAGGATCTCACAGTTCACGGTTTGAGCCCCGCTTCAGGTCAGGCTTTGTGTGTCAGCTAGGAGCCTGGAGCCTGATTCAGATTCTGTGTCTCTCTCTCTCTCTCTCTCTGCTAGTCCCCTGCTCATGCTCTGTCTCTCTCGCTCTCAAAAATAAATAAACATTGGGGCGCCTGGGTGGCGCAGTCGGTTAAACGTCCGACTTCAGCCAGGTCACGATCTTGCGGTCCGTGAGTTCGAGACCCGCGTCAGGCTCTGGGCTGATGGCTCAGAGCCTGGAGCCTGTTTCTGATTCTGTGTCTCCCTCTCTCTCTGCCCCTCCCCCGTTCATGCTCTGTCTCTCTCTGTCCCAAAAATAAATAAAAACGTTGAAAAAAAAATAAAATAAATAAATAAACATTAAAAGATAATTTTTAAAAAAGAAACATTTAAGATTTATTTATTTGGAAAAAACTTTTTAGCTTTACTGAGATATAATGAGCATATAAGATTGTGTAAATTTAGGTGTACAATGTGTTGATTTGATATACTAACATATTGAAGAGTGATTGCCACCATAGACTCAGCTAACATTCTATCATGTCACATGATTATCATTTCATTTCTATTTTGCGGTAAGAACATTTTTTTAATATAATTTCTTTTTTTTAAGTTCATTTATTTTGAGAGAGAGAGAGAGAGAGCAGAGAAGCGGCATAGAGAGAAGGAGAGAGAAAATCTCAAGCAGGCTCTGCCCTATCAGCAAAGAGCCCGACTCAGGGTTCAAACTCACAAACCATGAGATCATAACCTGAGCTGAAATCAAGAGTCGGACACTTAACCGACTGAGCCCCCCATGCACCCTGTGGTAAAAACATTTAAGATACACTCTCTTAACAACTTTCAAATAAGTAATACAATATTATTAACTATAATTACCATGCAACACATTAGAGCTCCAAAACTTATTCATTTATAACTGAAAGTTTATACCCTTTACCAACATTTCTCATTTCCCTCACATGCCTGTCCCTGGTAACCACCATTCTACTCTGTTTCTCTGTGTTAGGCTTTTTCAGATTCCATGTGTAACTGATATCTTAAAGTATTTGTCTTTCTCTAAATGACTTATTTTGCTTAGCATAATGCCCTCATGGTCCACCCCTGTTGTTGAAAATGGCAAAATTTCCTTCTTTCTCATGGCTGAATACTATTGCATTATATGTATGTTTATATTGTCTTTATCCATTCATCCACTGACAAACACTTAGGCTGTTTCAATGTCTTGGCTCTTGTGAATAATACTGCCATGAATATGAAAGTACATATATCTCTTCAAGATGCTGTTTTCATTTCCTTTGGATTTATACCCAGAAGTGGGACTGTTAAATCATATGGGACTGTTTGGGGGGAAACCTCCCTATTGTTTTCCATAGTGATTGCACCAATTTATTTTCCCATCAATAGTGCACAAGTCCACATCCTTGCTAACACTCGTTATTTCTTGGTTGTTGTTGTTGTTGTTGTTGTTTTGATGACAGTCATTCTAACAGGTGTGAGTTTTGTAGTTTTAATTTGCATTTTCCTGATGATTAATGATATTAAACATCTTTTCATGTATCTGTTGGCCATTTATATGTCTTCTTTGGAAAAATACCAATTTGGTTCCTCTACCTTTTTTTTTATTGGATTTTTTTTTTAAGATATCTCTATACCCAACACAGGGCCTGAATTCACAACCTCAAGATCAAGAGTCACATGCTCTACCAACTGAGCCAGTCAGAAGTCCCTGGACTTTCTTTTTTCTGTTGAGTTGTATGGATTCTTTATATAGTTTAGATATTAACTCCACATCAGATATATGGTTTGCAAATATTTTCTCCCATTCTGTAGGTTGCCTTTTCATTTTGTTGATTGTCTCTTTTACTCTGCAGAAGCTTTTTATTTTTTTAATTTTTTAAAATGTTTTATTTATTTTTGAGAGAGAGAGAGACAGAGTACAAGCCAGGGAGGGGCAGAGAGAGAGGGAGACAGAATCTGTGAAACAGGCTCCAGGCTCTGAGCTGTCAGCATAGAGCCTGACGTGGGACTCAAACTTGTGAACCGCAAGATCATGACCTGAGCCGAAGTCGGAAGCTTAACCGACTGAGCCACCCAGGCGCCCCTGCAGAAGCTTTTTAAACGTTTTTGTGAGTGTTTATTTATTTATTTTGAAAGAGAGAGAGAGAGCTTGGGGGGGGGGGGGGCAGAGAAAGAGAGTCCTAAGCAGTATCTGCAGTGTTCGTGCAGTGCCTGACATAGATCTCCATCTCACAACTGTGCGATCATAATCTGAGCTGAAATCAAGAGCCGGTTGCTTAACCTGCTGAGCCACCCAGCACCCCAGAAGCTTTTTAGTTTGATGTAGTCAGAGATTACTTTATTGTTTCTTGGTAAATGCTTGTTGTCTCAAAAACTCACCTTGAATTACAAATAATAATACACAAAACCAATAACAAATTAAGAAAAAGTACTATCAACATTTGACAGATAAATGGCTAGTTTCTTTAATGTAGAAAGGACTCTTACATCAATACACAAAAGACCATCAGCTGAATAGAAACACAGGCAAAGACGACACGTCGAATATGAAAAGAAATACAATAGTCAATTGACAGGAAAGTGTATTAATATCATACACAATTAAGGAAATGAAATTAAACAATGAGGATATAATTTTTCTTCTATCTAATTGACAAGGATTAACAGCATAACACTACTTAATGTGAGTAAAGCTGAGGGGGAAGAGATATGTAGTTATCCCGTTTTTCACCAATTCTCATTATGACACCTCGCTTGTACAGAAGACCTACATTAGTACATGTTTTCACAACCAAAAGAAGTCCAAAGAGGATTTTGGCTTTTACAAAAAAACAAAAACAAAAACAAAAACAAAAAACAAAAGATAAAAATCGAAAATAGCATTGAGTGTTTGTTTTGCAGCAGACTGTTATGGTACAAGCAGCGGGCACCTGAGCAGCGAGAGAGGCCCTGCCTAACTCCTTGAGATCCACACCCAGCATCTCAGCATGACTGGCCACAGCTCTGAACTGTGCCTGTGAGCACCTATGCTCTGTGCTCTGTCTCCGTTTATTTTGTGCATCTACTGGCAAGATGTGTTCTGAGATATTGGAAAAACCTAAGAGAAGTTATTGCGGGGGGGTCTGGGAATGATGAAAAGTTTGTCCATGTAAATTAATGGTAATTGCTTCTTTGCTTTACACCAATTTGACTTAGAGTGTATTTATTTATTTATTTATTTATCTATTTTTAAGTAATCTCTACACCCAATGTGGGGCTTGAACTCATGACCCAGAGATCAAGAGTACCATGCTGTTTTGAGTGAGCAAGCCAGGTGCCCCTGCTTTATGCCATTTTGGCTAAAGCTTTCATAGGACGGCTCTACTTTTAGGAGTGGGGGAAGCCTGGTATGTTGTTGGAAGAGAAATGAAATCAATCCTTTCAGAGAGCAATTTGGCAAAATATATCAAAAGGGTAAACTTGTATTTCCCTTTTGAAAAATTTCATTTACACTATATTCTATAAGGGTCCTTAATAATACAAGTACAGTGAACTCAATTATCTCATACTTTAAGGTCAAATGGATATAGAGTTTGTGAACTGAGCAAAGTATTAAATGCTTTTCTCTCTATCCCAAGTTATAGTTGGTTCCTTCTAAACATACAGGCTTGGGGTGCCTGGGTGGCTCAGTCAGGTTAGGTGTCTGACTCTTAGTTTTGGCTCCGGTCATGATCTTATGGTTTGATGAATTCGAGCTCCACATCAGGCTCTGTGCTATTGGCTTGAGATTCACCTTTTCTCCTACCCCTCCTCTGCTCACACTCTCTCAGTCTCTCTCAAAAATACATACACTTAAAAAAATAAACAGGTTAATTTGGGCATTATCAAGCCTTCAGAGATTCAGAAATTCTGCTATAAAAAAAATGATAGTCCGTCTTGAATTTCCTCCTAAAATATTTTTCCCTCACGGGACATAATTTAAATGTAGACAGAAAAAAAAAAACAACCCCAGAAAGAATGCAGGACAAAACAAGTGTTGCATTGATGATGAATTGGTGATAATTACAAAGACACCTCTGGGTGCTTTTAGGTTGCTTCAGGGCCACATGGCAGGTCCAGATTCTACTCCTCAGATTTATATGTTTAAGAATCGTATTCTACCAGCTCACTCAAGGGATGATTAGGGAACGGGAAACCAATCATCTTCCAAGAAGCTTATTATATACATAAAGCAGAATGTTAGTCTCATAAATAGGATATATACCAAGGATGATAACCAGAAGGTTTCTTCTGGTTTCTTCACAAAACATGATCTCTTGCTTAAAAAAGCAGAAGCCTCCATTTCATGCTTCCGTCTTTCTCATTTTTCTTCTTTTCTGAATTTTTTCTTTCTGGTGGGTATGTACATTTAGGAGACCAATTTGCAAGTCAGAAGGCTGCTGAGTAAGCACAAAACTAAAGCAAATAGAATTGGAGGCTTTCTGAAAGAATTTCTAGCAAACTGAAGAGAAACAATGAATTGTTCTTACACATGTTACAGGAATTTCTTTCTAAAAATTTGGGCCATGAGTCAAGAATCAGAACACCCTTTCTTTTTTCAAGTGAAGGAAAAATACAGGCTCAGATACACAGTTGACTCTTGAACTGCACGGATCCACAGGTCTACTTATACACATTTTTTTATACACAACAGTACAGTACTATAAATGTATTTTCTCTTCTTTATGATTTTTTTTGGAAGTGTATTTGAGAGAGAGTGTGAGCATGCGTGCATGTGTGCACAAGTCGGGGGGGGGGGGGCAGAGAGAGGGAGAGAGAGAATGCCAAGCAGGCTCTGTGCTGTCAGCTCAAAGCTTAACATGGGGCTCAATCTCACAAACCATGAGATCATGACATGAGCCAAAATCAAGTGCTAGATGCCTGACTGAGCCACCCAGGGACCCCGAAGTATTTCAGCACTTTGAAGACAGTTTTTGGGACAGTAGTCTGCTGTCTTCCGTGTCGGCATCATTGAAATAAACTCTTTCTTGTTTCATTGCCTCTCATCCCTCTGCCTTTGGATTTTGTCAGCTGCGAGTGGCCGATCCTGGTCTGTTTGGAGCCCCTGGAGCCAGGTGCTCTTGCACCCCAGCACCCCAGTTACTCCATGTTGTACAAGGGTCAGCTGCAGTGAAACAAAAAACCGGGCCAAATGATTTCCTTTTATCTGCCCCCAAATGATAGCACACATGCTGCTTTTTAAAAATAAAGCACTACCAAAAAGAGGGTGAACACCTTTCTTCACTGTGGAAGGAAGTTATGTGGTTGTTTCAAAAGTTGGCAGTGTGTTCCATGATAGGGAGTTATATGCAAAATGACTCCAAAAGCAAAAGGAGCCACAAGACTGAAGAAAAAAGTGGACAAATCCAGCTTGAGAGAAATGGTCTGTTAAGGGGAAGTAGGGACAGAAACTGTGTCTTTGGTGCCAGGAAGGCAGTAAGATGAGAAGATTGCTGCAATCTCAGCTCCCGTTAGACTTGTTTTTATAGCCTAGAGGCTGGGGAGTATAAATCAGGGACTACCAGGAGGACCACCTCTGAGGAGAATGTTCCGGAATAGGTGTCTTATTTCTAGAGCAGATCAAGGACATTTTGCCCTGAGGGTGTACTTAAGGGCGTGGTTAACAAAAGGAAAGAAGGTGGTGGTGGTAGTGGGATTGCTGTACCCCAAAAGGCTTCTGGTCACAGAATGCAATGCTTAGAAAGAACTCTCAATGATGTATTTCACAGTGCCTGTGACTTTTAAGGACTGGGATATTTTCTGAAGACCTTAGAATGAGCAAATGGCCTCAGCACCTAGTGTCTACCTTAAAGTGACTTTAACATAAAATGTTAATTGTTAGCATCCTTTTCCAAACGTTTTAAATAGTTGCTGGTAACTTGCTGAAGCACTCCCATTACTCTATCCTTACGGCATGTTTCTCTGAAAACAAAATGACTAGGGAGGTGAAAGTTTGTCCCACACTGCAGTCATTTAATTAAAAGGTAGATTTATTCAGTTTTAACTGTTACAAATATCATGTATACCATTATAACTCTTTACGTTCTCACCCTAAAATACATAAGCCTACTATATAAGTGACTTTATTTGCTAGTAGAAAGTATTTAAAACCACAGTGGACTCTGAAATGTCCAGTCACCTAACTCCTAGGTAACTATGTTATTTGGCTGTAATAACTTTTATTACAGGGTGCTCCTTTTCTTATCTCTCTTGAAATATCTTTGTTAGGATGTTGGTAAATGTCCCTCAAAAATAAAAACATTAGGGGTGCCTGGGCGGCTCAGTTGATTGAGTGTCTGACTCATTTTGGCTCAGGACGTGAGACTGATCCCTGCCTCTGGTTCTGAGCTGGGTGTGGAGTCTGCTTAAGATTCTCTCTTTCTCCCTCTTCCTCTGCCCCTCTCCCCACTCATGCCCCCCTCCTCTAAACAAACAAACAACCCTTTGGATTAAAAGGAAAACTGAACCCCTTATGTATTTTTGTTACTATTAAATAATGCTTTTGTAAATTTGAATGGAAAACCACCTGTATGTATTGCTATTGGGTTGGAGTTAAAGTTAAGCCCTTGTTTAATTTAAAATATACTACTTAGGGGCGCCTGGGTGGCTCGCTCAGTTAAGCGGCCGGTTTCGGCTCAGGTCATGATCTCCTGGTCCGTGAGTTCGAGCCCCACGCCAGGCTCTGTGCTGACAGCTCAGAGCCTGGAGCCTGTTTCAGATTCTGTGTCTCCCTCTCTCTGACCCTCCCCTGTTCATGCTCTGTCTCTCCCTGTCTCAAAACTAAATGTTAAAAAAAAAATTAAAAAAAATAAAATATACTACTTAATAACAATTTCATGAAAGATAAATCCAATAATCAAAAAATAAATGAATTTCAAATCTAAAATTTTGTGTAATGTGCATCAACAGTGTGGAACAAAGCAGTAAAAGATATAATGTAACTTTTTTATTAAAAATATTTTTTAATGTTTATTATTTTTGAGAGACAGAAAGAGACAGAGCACAAGCAGGGGAGGGGCAGAGAGAGAGGGAGACACAGAATCCGAAGCAGGCTCCAGGCTCTGAGCTGTCAGCACAGAGCCTGACATAGGGCTTGAACTCACAAGCCCTGAGATCATGACCTGAGCTGAAGTTGGATGCTTAACTGACTGAGCCACCCAGGTGCTCCTATAATGTAACTTCTTTAAAATTTGGAACAACCTGGGGCGCCTGGGTGGCTCAGGAGGTTAAACTTGTGACTTCACCCCAGATCATGATATTGAGGTCAGTGGGTTCGAGCCCTGTGTTGGGCTCTGTGCTGACAGCTCAAAGCCTGGAGGCTGCTTTGGATTCTGTGTCTCTCTCTTTCTCCTCACGCTCCACTCATGCTCTGTCTCTCTCTCTCTCTCTCTCTCTCAAAAATAAACATTAGAGGGGCGCCTGGGTGGCTCAGTCGGTTAAGCGGCCGACTTTGGCTCGGGTCATGATCTCACGGTCTGTGAGTTCGAGCCCCGCGTCGGGCTCTGTGCTGACAGCTCAGAGCCTGGAGCCTGTTTCAGATTCTGTGTCTCCCTCTCTCTGACCCTCCCCCGTTCATGCTCTCTCTCTGTCTCAAAAATAAATAAACGTTAAAAAATTTTTTTTAAAAAAATAAACATTAGAAAATTAAAAAAAATAAAATTCTGAACTTAAAAATTTTCATATTTATCTAATTATTTATTTTAAAAATGTTTATTTATTTTTAGAGAGCGTGAGTGGGATGGGGGGGGAGAGAGAAGGAGAGAGAGAATCCCAAGCAGGCTTATGCTCAGAGCACACACCAGCCCGGGGCTCATCTCATGACCATGAGATAATGACCTGAACCAAAATCAGGAGTCAGAAGCTTAACCAAATGAGCCATCCAGGCACCCCTATTTCATGTTTTAGATACTCTGCCAATATTTAGCATAGTGATTTTATTGATAGTGGGGTATTTAATGCAATTTAGTAGCACTGTGGCTTAAATAATTTTGTCTTAGAAATGAAGTTTGTTTTAAAGAAATAAAATAGAGTCTATTTTAAAGAAATGTTGTTTTGAGGCTTTTGTGCTCCACCCTCAAGTAATAAATTTACGTTCCCCTGTGCAAAATAACTGTAGCATTAAAAAATATATAAATAATGTCTACATCCAGCATGGGGCTTGAACTCACAATCCTGAGATCAAGATGCTCCACCGACTAAGCCAGTCAGGAGTCCCCTATTCAAATTTATTTAGCAAGTGCTTTCTATGGTAGCCACCATCCTAAGCACCTTGCATATGGCATCTCATTTAAAGTTCGTAACTCACAGGAGCATTATCATCCTGACTTTACAGCTGGGGAGGTCAGGGATATTCTTGGGGCTCTCTGCTGATGAGAGCTGGGGTTAGGAACTCAAGTCTTCCTGCAGCAAAGCTTAAAGCCACTATGTGTGTTCTTTCCCAGGGCTGTATCATCTTCAGACCTGAGGGCTGATGATTACACTTGAATATGTACTTATAATACTCTCTGGATCCAAATTCTAGGTCAGTTTTCCAATGCCAGGTTTTTCAATCTTTTCTAACAGCCTCTGTCAAATTCCTGCACAAATCGTGCCCAAATTAGTTGCATATTAAAGTTGGACTAGAGGGGTGCCTGAGTGGCTCAGCCGGTTGTGTCTGACTCTTGATTTTGGCTCAAGTCATGACCTCACGGTTCATGAGATCGAGCCCTACACTGGGTTCTGTGCTGGCAGTGCAGAGCCTACTTGCAATTCCCATTCTCTCTCTCTCTCTCTCTGCCCCTCCCTCACTTGTATTCTCTCTTTGAAAAATAAACTTAAAAAAAAAAAAAGCCAGGCTAGATACTGAAATTGGCCCTCACCAAACAGCTGTGAGTGAATGCCATAGTGATCTGAATGCCAACTACATGCAAGGGAAGCATGTTTGCCACAATGTTTTTTTTGTTTGTTTGTTTGTTTTATTGTTTTTACATAAGCTCTACACCCAGCGTGGGGCTTGAACTCACAAACCCAATATGAAGAGTTGCATGCTCTAAGGCCTGGTCAGCTGGGCACCCCCAATATTTCAGGTGGGTAATTAAAGATTAGTGTGACCCAGTTCAAGCTGTTTACTCTTTGATCATGATTGAAAGCTTAAGAATGTAGTCATGTCCCTAAACAGAGGTCCATTTCATTTTGCTTGCTTGTTGTGAGTAGACACACACAAGTTCAATTTCACTACTGTCCTTGCCTTTTATAAAATTCTCAGCTTTTACTTTCATTTTTGTCTTTGAGGAATTTCAAAATCCAGTTTTCAAAAATAGCACTATCACATATGTGTCCTCCACATGTATCAGCATTTCTCTCAGTCATTTGAAAGGGACACATGTATGGATATTTCCTACTTAAAAATCATTGCATGTAATTGTTTGCCAGATCCTTACTCTGTTCCTTTCAGGGGTTGTTAAATTCTTTCATGCTTTCCAATTGTAACATGTTTAAGCAGAATTCTGTAATTAATTGGTCATCTCCTTAGAGTGAATTCCAAGCATTTTGAGTTGGAGTGCTAGAGTGAGCTGCATCAATGCAGAGGACCATGTCTGTACTCACTATTGTGTCCCTCTGCATCATACCTCACTTGCTAATGTTCTAGTCACAGGATACCATTCCCATAGAATAGCGTGAATGGTGCCCCCTAGTGGATGCAGTACTGGTACTGGGAGGGCAGCACAGCTGGAAAACCCAGTTCACATTCATTACTGGTAGCTCTCTCCTTCCTATCCCTCTGAAAGCTTTCAGGATTTTTATTATTATTTTTTAATGTCAGTGATTCCTACATTTAAATACCAGGAGGGACAATTCTACATTTGTCAGACTTTTCACGGGGTGGCAATATCACTCTGTCCTCAGTTGATGCACCTTGAAGGCTCTCCCGTCAACTCCTTGGCTGGTCCTGCAAGCTGCACTCTTAGAGCCAGTGTAGGAATAGGGACACTCTACTGGGAAGCAGTCTCATGAAGGATGGAAGCAGGGCTGTCCAAAAACTGTATGCTACATTCAGTAAATGGTAAGAAATGATCTTGCAGTTCATGAGTCTGAACACTACTTCAGGGTCTGGGCCGACAGCTCAGAGCCTGGAGCCTACTTTGGATTCTGTGTCTCCCTCTCTCTCTGCCCCTCCCCCTCTCAGGCTCTGTCTGTCTCTCTCTCAAAAAATGAATAAACATTAAAAAAAAATAGGAATGGGGCTTTAGGGAATGTATGAATAAAAGACAAATAATATACTCTGAATTCTATTGTAGTCCCAGACTATTATCTATATAAAAGATGACAGGGGCGCCTGGGTGGCTCAGTTGGTTGAGCGCCCGACTTCAGCTCAGGTCATGATCTCGCGGCTCGTGAATTTGAGCCCGGTGTTGGGGTCTGTGCTGACAGCTTGGAGCCTGGAGCCTGCTTCAGATTCTGCGTCTCCCTCTCTCTCTGCCCCTCCCCTGCTCATACTCTCCCCTGTCTCTCTTTCTCAAAAGTAAATAAACATTAAAAATTTTTTAAAAAAAGATGACAGATGCAGGTTAATGTGACTTCTTGGTAGTTTCATCATTTAAAAATGAATTGCACTTCTACTCATTCTTATAATAAATAAAAATGCTAAGAATCAACACACTGAGGTCCTTGCCCCTGGAATGTGGCTCAGGCTGGAGATACAGAGGGCTACAGGCGCTGCAGGCCAGGGACTGAGGCAGCCTGGAGATGGTAGACCACAGCTCTTCAAGTCCGTGATAAGGACTGGCCTCCAATGAATCTCCACTACAAAAAAATGGGAAAGAAACAACATGAAGAGCACAAAGGTTGAGGAGGCGGGGCCCAAACATGTGGTAGAAAATGTCCTAGGCTAACATGGAGTGAACGAGTGAATGGGAAGTGGGAGTATCTCCCAGGGTGGAAGGGATTCAAAGATGCTGACAGTCCTTGAGAACTGGAAGAAAACTTGATTCTTGTTTCTTAATTTTCAAAAAGCTGGTAAAAATGGCACAAAAAGAACATCTTTATCTGACAGTGAACCTGATGATAGCAAATGAGAGTCAACTGACAAAATCAAGCGGCTTTGACCACAGTTATCAATGAGAATTAATGTTCCCCATGAAATGGAAAGATTTAAATGAGGCTGACGTAGCAATGGCAATCAAAACCATAATGTTCTCAGATTGTAATTGCTTTTTATGAAGAGAGGCTAATTTGACATTTTTGCCCAGAAAATGAAGCTCAATATTGTTTGCATTGAAAGCTATAAATATATAAAGCTAATCTGGATCCTGACTCTCTTTCTCCCCTAGCGTGAAAGAGTACCTACATTCTCATGAAAATTGAGTTTGATGTATTCATTTTGAAGTAGTATTTGAGGGGAAATCGAGGTTTTTGTGTATCCACAGCACTAGTTACTTCTAACAAATCAAAGTGTTCTATGGTTGTTTCATTTATCACACATAAAAGAATAATCAATATACAGGTCAACCTTGTTAGTAAGCAAAATGCAAACTAAATTCAGGTATTTAGTCTATGTCTAATGTTAGAAAAAACAATGCTCGATTCTCGGAAGCTTTTAGTGTAATAGCTACATTTTAATTACTGAAGACAGTATAAATTGATGTAACTCTTATACCAAAAAATTTGGAAATATGTCAGGTCATGAAAATGTATATACCCTTTGACCTGGTAAATCCCACTGCTGGGAACTTATACAAAGAAAATCAAAAACAAAGAAAAAAGGAAAAAGCTCTCTGTATATAAATATGTTGCAGGGATAAGAAACAACCTGGAAACAACCTAAATGCCTAGTTAGGGGAATGGCTAAGTAAATTATACAACTATACGGAATAGAGGTTTTAAAGTTGACAATTAGCAGACTTTATAGCAGCATTTTTTTTAAAAAAAGGCAAGTTACAATACTGCATTTCAATAATGAGTACAAATTGAGAGAAATGATGCATTTGGAAAAAGATGAAGTGGACATATAGTTGTTCACAGTGGTAAAATCAGGTGAATTCTCTCACACTTTATGCCATGTTTTCACACACAGGAAGAAATATATTCATATTATCAGATGCATAAATCTTAAGTCAAAATTGATTCAGATGTCCAAAAAAGGTGCTTTATGAAAAAGATGGAGGGAAAGCTTCTTATTTTGGGATCCCTTTTAAGTACACTTCTTAGTTAACAGTAGATGTGTAGTAAGTGTGTGTGCTGATTAAGTAAAGAATTTCTAGTCAACCAAATGCCCCATGTGCCCAAGTATCTCCACGCCAGATAAAGCCCAGGAAGGAAAATAATGCTTTTGCCCCAGGCTGAGCACTAACTCTCTCCTATATACTAAGTATTCAACCACAGAATAGTAAAAAAAATATATATTAGGTGCTAGATCCTAATACAAGACAAGAATTCAATCTAAAAATTTCTAGAAAGATAATTAAAATACTTCTAGTTTTAATTATGTTAATCACAAAACTGATGACACTGGGATATTTTCCTCATCTGAAATAATCAGTATCAAATGTTATGCCTAACATAAAGAACTAGTATTTAACCATTTTTACGTCATTATATGTAAGTGCTCTTCTGTTTCAAAACTAATTAAATTTGCCTTCAGCATTTTGTTGCAGAGTTTTGGAACCAGCTCCTTTAGAATGCTCTAACAGCTTGATGGCCTTGTCAGAGTTTTCAATATTTCTAAGCAGAGTCTCTAATCTTCTCTTAATTTTCTTCTGATCTTCAAGAGCACAGCCAATCACTATGGACTGAAACTTCTGGTCAACAGGCCCAGATGGCACCTCAGATGAACAAGCACTGTACAGTGACATCAAGTGACTCTTGGCGTTTCCCAAATCATCCAGAAACTTACTGACCACCTCATCAATAATCCTGGTGGCATGCTTTAAGGATTCTTGCTGCTGGGGATTTCTAATAGTTTCTACTGAAACTTCAACGGTGAGCGTTCTTCCCATCAAACGGTTTGCCGTCAGATTTAATTCTTCTCTTTCTCCTAAACGTAGAAAGTTTAAAGTATCAATCAATATGAGATATAAATTTATCGATGTTGAGAACACAAAGGCATTCTTTTGTGGCTAAAGCTATTTTCTGTAGTGCCTCTGCTATGAAATTTTTAGAGTAAAAGTTAAAACTATAGCACATAAGATTAACTATGTGTATTACAAAGAGAGGTTGCAGAATACCTTTCCCTGAAAGTCTTTATACGTGGGATACCAGATGACTTCTCAAGTGGTCATGTTTGAAAAAGTTGGGGCGGGCATGCATTTGTAACTGGGATGGAGATCAAGTCTTAACACAGAGTGAATAGTGAACATAACCAGGGCTTTGTGCTGAGTAGACAAGAGATCAGATATGGTGGATCTCTCCATACGGATGTGCACGTAGGGGAAGAAAAAGAATTTTCCCTGTACCTTTCTGAGCTCTTGGCTGAGAAACGTTGTAATAAAAGACAGATTCACAAGAAAAAAAACCCAGAAATTTATTAATATGTATACTTCAAATATACATAAGAGATTGCCAGGGAAACAGAGATGGTCTAACTCCCTGAGATGGCCTGAGCCACCACCTTAAAAACCATCTTCAGCTAAGGACTAAGATGTTGAGGGAGGTCTTCCCTCCTTAGGGAGGTTACTAGGAAAAGCAGGATAAACCAGGCTAAGGCTGTTTTGCAGATGTAGTAGGTGCTTTCTGCATAGATAAGAGTTTCTTGTGACTTCCAGTCATCCTTCTTTCTGGTACACAGAGTTCCTTACAAATGGAACTTTCCTTTGTAAATTTAAACTTCCCTTACAAAAGAATGACTTCTACTCTGTTTTCAGAGCTTCTCCTGTGTCTGCAGTTACTCAGAAATAATCAGCTTGAAATAATTCTCATGCCAAGAGGTATACTTTCGGATGACATAGTCTGCACGTGTATCAGAATACAATAACCCAATTTTGGCTGACAAAAACTTAGCCACAGTAGTGGAGAAAAAGCTGGCCTCAGAATGAGACACTGGCTTCATCTTCTCCAGCCAAATTTAAGCAGGCCAGTAGTATAAGTCTTGGCCAGCACAGAGAGGCAATGGTGGGGAGAGGGGCGCTGGGTCAACATTTCATTATTTATATGAAAAAGTCAGCAATCTTATGTGTGTTCTGTTCTGTGACTTCCTTCCTAATTCATGGATCTTTGGCCAGGATGGGGAAAAGACTGGCTAGGTCTTAACCCCACTGTGCATGTCTAACATTTCAGGGCCTGGAGTTAGATGGCACATTCATGGCACCAGCTGCTGGCCTATTAGCTTGTCCCGGGAAGCACCAGGGCAACCAAATTAGGAAGACCCACTGCTAGTGAAAGGAAATTACAAGTACCCTGTTTCTCCATGGGCAGTCATGCTTTTCGTATGGAAACAATAGCACATTTTTACATTAATGGGGTTTTATCGGGTCCATAATTTATTTCCCCTGCATTTTCTCTCCTTCCTCTCTTTAAGTTACACCTCAACCCCTCCCTTTGTGTCTTCTCTGCTTTTATACTTCTATGGTCCAATAACTTCTGAGGAGCTGAAGTTAGAAGTATGAGCCTGAGGTCAAAGCCACAGCCTTTCTGCTCGGGGCTACCTCTTCTGGAGCTTAGAGGCCTTTTCTACCATTTCCGATCATGTCCCTGAGGTAAGGGGTGGGCCAGAAGGGTGACCTCTGGGTACGTGGCTCTTGTTGTAATAGACTGACAGCTGCAGCTGCTGTCTGCTGCTCACGGGAGATGCCAAAGCCAGGAGTGCTCATTCCTCAAGTCAAGCGAACACGGACCCATGTGTATCCCAAATCCCTTCACGGAGTGGAAAAGATGAGCTCCCTTCCATGGAAATGCTCTCACCATCGCTGATCTGCCTCATGTCTTGGCTATTCTGGATGCTGTGGATCATCTCCAGGAGGATTTCTTTCTCTTGCTCCACAGCAGTTGCCGCTTCTCTCAAAGCCTCCACCCTGTAGAAATTGGGAAAACAAAAGTTACCATATGGAAATTTAGTTTTCCTCATCTCTATCATGTGCTCCAACTCAAGTTTCAAGATCACTAGGAGCACCTTTCAAAAATTCTTTATTCCTTTTTAAAAAGTTCTTTAACTTTTCTATTGTTTTAAATCCACCTACCCCACTCCCATTTTCCTCCCTGCTTGTATGGCGACCATTCTGTTTAGTGTTTATCTATTTTGTACTTGTTCTTAACAAAATGTGTATTTGTGTTTTCACCTATTTTCAATTTATATCTCACTCTGTTTCCCCTCAGCATTATTTTATTAAGAACCATCCAGCTTCCTATGTGAACATCTAGTCAGTAGCTTCTGATTGCTGCATATCATATACTTCATGCATATCCAGCTGGTTTTACATCCACTCTCCCAGTGGAGACACCCACCTTATCCCCTCACTTTCCATCACCACAAAAAATGCTTACACGAATACATGTCCCCTCATAGACTGAATGAGAATCTCCTTAGGATGTATCCCAGGGCAGGATTGCTGAGACAGGGGTACAATTGTTCTCTGGAATGGCTATGCTAGACCACTGTTCGGAAGCAAGAATTCTTGTCCCCTCAAAGGTCCTTCTAGCTGGACCAAGAATTAAATTGACATGAGACAGATCAAGAGGAGAAAATCAAATATAACAGTGTACATTGGAGGAAATTCCAAAGAGGGTCAGGCAAAATGAGGTGTATACGTCATTCTGAATGAAGAAAGAGGGAGTAGGGGTCTGGGACTTCGGACAAAAGTAATATACTTCACAGGGTGAAAAGAAGAGCAGATGTTTGGTAATTAGATGTTTGCCTTACCAAAAAGATGGGCCATTCAGATAAAATTTATCTCTGTTTATAACCCTTATTTTGGGAAAGACCCCTAATTTAGATTCTTCTGTGTGGTTAAGGGAGGGGTAAAAGTTTCTCTTGAGCCTGCAGGTTCTCAAGTGCCTTCAGCTCAAAATAACCCACATGCCAAAGTGGCACATTCTGGGGCCCCTGTCCTGAACTCCCTGACAATATTCCCAGCAGCAAAGCAGAGGAATCCCTGTGTACCCAAAGCCCTACCAATACTCAGCATTTTCCAACTTTCTACTTGTTGCCAGTCTAGTAAGTGTGCAGTGATATGTTCGTACCTAACTTGCATGTCTGTCATTACTAATAATTTTGGACATCTCTTTGTATTCTTGTTAGCTTCTTCATAGCCTGTACCTATTTTCACTTCATTTCATTTTCTTTTTCCCCCTCCCTCCCTCCCTTGTTTATCTTTTTTAAACAGGGGTTACTGTCCTCTTGTTGATTTGCATGTTCAAGCAATTAATCCCACGTTAGTTAAAGACATTATAATTATCTTCTCCCATTCTATCATACATGAATTTTGTCTGGGATATCCTTCACCGAACAGACATCCTTACTTTGAAGTGATCAAATTGATCTTTTCTTGCTTTTCTTTTGCCTTATGGTTTATGCTTTTGAAGTTTTGCTTCAGGATCTTTCCATCCTAAGTCCTAAGATATTTTCCTACATTTCTATTAACTTTATTGCTTTATCTTTCTCATATTTATGTTTTAGTCCATCTAGAATCCACCTTGTATGTGTTTAGGTAAGGATTTTGCTTTATTTTCTCCAAATAGTGAACCAGCTTCTCCAACATTCTATCCACCAAAAATCTACCTTTCCTCCAATGATTTATAGATTGTCTACTCTTAGAAATCTCTATTTCATTCACTAGTATATTTGTTCTTTTTTAATGTTTTTATTTATTTTTGAAGGAGAGGGACAGAGCATGAGCGGGGGAGGGGCAGAGAGAGAGAGGGAGACACAGAATCCGAAGCAGGCTCCAGGCTCTAAGCTGTCAGCACAGAGCCCGATGCAGGGCTCGAACTCACAAACTGTGAGATCATGACCTGAGCCGAAGTCGGATGCTTAACTGACTGAGCCACCCAGGTGCCCCTACTAGTATATTTGTTCTTACACCAACACCCATTTTTTAAAAAACAGCAACAGCCTGGTAATATGCCTTAATATTTGGCAGAACTAGTCCCCTAATCTTAAATATAACTTAGCTATTTAGACTTTTAATTCTCCATATTAACTCTAGAGTAAGTTTATCAGGTTTCTCAAAGAACTGAGATAAATTTGGCATCTTTAGCATACTGCCATTCTATCCAGAAGCATGATGTGTCTTTCCATCTATTCAGATCATCTTCTATCTTCTCTATTTTTATTTTTTTATTATATTTTTAAGATTTTATTTTTGGGGGGCACCTGGGTGGCTCAGTTAAGTGTCCTGTCTGACTCTTGATTTTTGGCTCAGGTTATGATCTCACAGTTAGTGAGTCCGAGCCTGGCATCAGGTTCTGTGCTGCTGGTGCAGAGCTTGCTTGGGATTCTTGCTCTGATCAACATGTTCTCTCTCTCTGTCTCTCAAAAAAATAAACTAAAAAAAAAAGGATTTTATTATTTTAAGTAATCCCCGCACCCAATGGGAGGCTTGAACTCATGACCCTGAGATCAAGAGTCACATGCTCAGTTGACTGAGCCAGCCAGGCACCCCTCTTTTATATTCTTAGAGTTTTGAAGTATTCTTTTAAAAATTTTTTAATATATTTTTTAAAGCTTATTTATTTTGAGAGAGAGAGACAGAGAACATGAGCAGGGGAAGGGCAGAGAGACAGGGAGAGAGAGAATCCCAAGCAGGTTCCACACTGTCAGTGCAAACCCTGATTTGGGGCTTTAACTCACAAACCATGACACCATGACCCGAGCCGAAACCAGGAGTCGGACACTTAACCAACTGAGCCACCCAGGTACCCTGAGTTTTGAAGTATTCTTAATGGTAGTCTTTGTGGACTCTTCTGAGTGCTTTGATCCTTTGAGGATACTGTTGTTATTGTGAATATTTTAAATTATAATTTCTTGCTGGTTATTGCTGGTTGGAGAAATGCTGCTTTTAGAAGGTTCATCTTGTACTTGGTAACTGATTTATTTATTAATTTTAATAATTTATCGTTTGATTCAGTGATTCGTCTAGATTGGTGGGCATATCATCTGCACAAAATGGCAGTTTTAATCTCTTCCTTTTCAATCCTATCAGCTCCTATTTTAATTTATTTTTAGTATTGACTGAAGTCCTCTGTTACTTTATTAAGCAGTGGTGATTAGACAGAGCACCTGTGTCTTTTCCTGAATTTAAAGGAAATGCCTGTTTAGGTTTTTGGTATAAAGACCAGATCAAGCTATAGAAGCACTACTTTTCCTAATTCCCTTGAGTATAAATAAATACACATGCGCTCTTATTACACATACACATGAACACACCCAGTCACCAAAGAACAAGACTGTGGAATTATGAGAACAGAAAAAAAGAAAATCCTGTATGTTTAGGGTGCTTTGTTTTCAGGGCAATTTCTTGCTATACGTTATCCTGTAACTAAGTAAGTTGCCATTTCTGCAAAATGAACAGTGACAGACTTAGATCCTCGGTATTCAGATGGCCTGAGAATCATGAGATCATGAAGATCTAATCTTGATTGCTGCCTTAAGTGGGCACAGAGGAACAACTTCACTAACGTTTGAACACATGTCCACTCCATATAAGGCTTCCCCTACTCAACCTAACCACACATTTGCCTTTTCCCCAACAGCCATCCACCTGTTAGACCCCAAAATAGCACTGATAGACTATAAAGTCACACGGTCTCTTTGTTCATCAAGATACTAAATATATGTTGAACTTTGTGTTCATAAGAGCCAGAAAAACAAAGAGCTGGTAAGAATCTTATGTGACAAATGTGGCTGGAAAGCACAATAAAACCAATATTCTATAAAACAGCAATAATGCCAACAGCAGGCCCACTTCCAGCACCATTCATTGCGTACTTCAATATTTTACATTAGCAAACTCTCAGGCAGATAACCTAGGGCCCAGTACATAGAAGAGATATTGAGTAGGCACTAATATGAAATATTTATGCGAAAAACACAAACTATGACTATACTGTTTAAATGACACAGATGAATCATGTGATTAGTAAATGAGAAGATGCTGAAAGAAGAGATTAATTTTTCAACACTCTTTGAGTTTGTACTCAAATGCACAATGATAGAGAATTAAATGTTACTCTAAAAAGGAAAGCTTCATTTACATCAAGTTATGACAGTAAATTCATGGAATTGTTAACAAGAAATTGGTTTAAGAGGAGATGCTCTAGAAAAAAAACCCATAAATATAAGGAAGATATTTTGTCATTAAATGAGACCAAATGCAGAAGAAATTATTGTTAATGTTTATTTATTTTTGAAGAAAGACAGCGAGCGAGAGAGCGAGCGTGAGCTGGTGAGGGGCAGAGAGAGAGGAAGACAGACAGGCTCCATGCTGTTAGCACACAGCCTGTCAAACCCATGGGCCATGAGATCATGACCTGACTCAAAGTCAGACCTTTAACTGACTGAGCCACTCAGACACCCCAAATACAGAAGACACTAGATGGAACTTTTAAGGGTTGTGGGGTTTTTTGTTGTTGTTGTTGTTTTGTTTTTCTCCCCAAGGCTAGAAATTGCCAGGGCATTTTCCCTGTGATAAACAGACTTCACTTTTTTTTTTTAATTTTTTTTTTTCAACGTTTATTTATTTTTGGGACAGAGAGAGACAGAGCATGAACGGGGGAGGGGCAGAGAGAGAGGGAGACACAGAATCGGAAACAGGCTCCAGGCTCTGAGCCCTCAGCCCAGAGCCCGACGCGAGGCTCGAACTCACGGACCGCGAGATCGTGACCTGGCTGAAGTCGGACGCTTAACCGACTGCGTCACCCAGGCGCCCCAGACTTCACTTTTAATGGAACCTCTCATATACATTTTTATGTATACTTTTTTCATTTCATAGCAAAGGTAAAATGCATTCTTTAGAATGTAAACATTTCAAGGTTTTTTTGGGTTTTTTTTTTGGCACCATCGACCTTTCATGTGCAGTTCCCTCTAGCTGAACCTAGACCTCTACTTAAATTTATGTAAGTAATATTTGCACTGTTTGTCAGCTACTGAGATCCTTAAATTCATCTCACATATAAATCTGTCTACAACCCTTCCATTTAGTTCTAGAAAATTGTTAGTCATAGTATCTTCGAATATTCCCTGTCCTCCATGCTATTATTTTCCTCCGGGACTCTGGTTAGACAAGTGTTGGACCACCTCACTTTACCCTTCAAGTTTTTAAACATCATTTGACAACACTTCTCTTGGCGGAGAAGGGTGGTTCTGTTTTTATTAACAGATCCTAGAAGAGCTACATGTCCAAAATTGGGAAAGAAATCCTCATACCATGGCTGGCCTGGGTTGTACTCCTGGAAAACTCTCTGCATAAAAGCGCAACTAAGCAGGCTTAACACAAAGAAATTTTAGTCAGAAATTCTTAGGAGGGAGAAACTTGAAGTGCCCACATCCTCCACTAGTGTTCGGGTCTCCTGCACCTCACACATCTCTGCAGCCTAGGTAGCAAAAGGATACACTTGTGAGGCCTGACAGCGACTTCACCAGACTGAGGCTACTGTGGATACGTCCACTAACACAGCATTCAGTGAAGCCACAATGGCTTTTCAGTCACACTGTTCAAACCGGCACCGCCGATTACTGGCTGTGTAACCTAAGTTCTCTTTGCCTCAATTTCTTCATTTATGAAATAGGGATAATGAGATGGTGGTTGTGACTGAATGAAGTAAAGCAGGTAAAGAGTTTAACACAGTTGACTGACAGCACTGACTACAACAATTATGTTTATGAGTTAGTACATGTCATGTGTCTAGAATTGGTGCTGGTAAACATTCTTCATGCTATTTATTACACACTTACCATTATGGACTCAGGCTTATAAATACCAAGAACTTGTGCTTTCATACAAAGGAAGAGAAATGGCAAATGCTCCTATCATGAATTTAGTTGAAATAAATAATTTCTAAAACAGGTTCTTAAAATCATAGTCCATCTCTTATTAAATACTCATATCCAAGAAACAAGTGTTGGTAAGGATGTGGAAAAAAAGGAACCCTTGTGCACCGTTGGCGGGAATGCAAACTGGTGCACACACTGGAAAACAGTATGGAGGTTCCTTAAAAAACCAAAAATGGAATTACCCTATGAGCCAGTAATCACACTACTGGGTATTTACCAAAAGAGTACAAAAATGCTGACTTGAAAGGTTATATGCACTGTTATGTTCATTGCAGCATTATTTATAATAGCCTAATTGTGGAAATAGCCCTAGTGTGCATCAATAGATAAATGAATAAAGAAGATGTGTATATACATATGCACACGTATGCACATACATAATGGAATATTATTCAGCCATAAAAAAGAATGAAATCTTGCCATTTGCAACAACACGGGTGGAGCTAGAGTGTATAAGGCTAAGCGAAGTCAGTCAGAGGAAGACAAATAACATATGATTCTATTCATATGTGAAATTTAAGAAACAAAACAAATGAACAAAGGGAAAAAAAAAGAGAGACAAACAATAAAACAAGACCCTTAATTATAGAGAACAAATTGGCAGTTACCAGAGGGAGGGAGGGAGTGAGTGGGATGGGTAAAATAGGTGAAGGGGATTAAGAGAAAACTTATCTTTTTTTTTCTTCTTAAGTTTTTTTTAATGTTTATTTTTGAGAGAGAGACAGAGCGTGAGTGGGGGAGGGGCAGAGAGAGAGGGAGACACAGAATCTGAAGCAGGCTCCAGGCTCTGAGCCTGACGCGGAGCTCGAAACCCACAAACCCTGAGTCAAAGTCTGATGCTTAACCAACTGAGCCACCCAGGTGCTGCTTAAAGATTTTATTTTTAAGTAATCTCTACACCCAATGTGGGGCTCAATCAAGAGTCACATGCTCTACTGAGCCAGCCAGGTGCCCCAAGAGTACACTTACCTTGATGAGCTCTGAGTAATGTATAGAATTGCTGAATCAGGGGCCCCTGGGTGGCTCAGTCGGTTGAGCGTCCGACTTCAGCTCAGGTCATGATCTCACGGTTCGTGAGTTCGAGCCCCACGTCAGGCTCAGGGCTGATGGCTCAGAGCCTGGAGCCTGCTTCTGATTCTGTGTCTCCCTCTCTCTCTGCCCCTCCCCCATTCACGCTCTGTCTCTCTCTGTCTCAAAAATAAATAAATATTAAAAAAAAAAAAGAATTGCTGAATCAGGGCACCTGGGTGGCTCAGTCGGTTAAGCGGCTGACTCTTCAGCTCAGGTCTTGATCTCACGGTTCGTGAGTTTGAGCCCCTCCTCGGACTCTGTGCTGACAGTGTGGGGCCTGCTTGGGATTCGGTCTCCCTCTCTCTTTGCCCCTCCCCCATTTGCTCTCTCTCTCAAATAAACTTAAAAAAATATATATACTTAAAAAAAAATAAGAATGGCTGCATCACTATATTGCACACCTAAAACTAATATAACACTGTATGTTAACTATATTGAATTAAAATAAAAAATAAAAATTAAAAAAATACCCTTGTATATAAAGAATGCTACAAGGATTACTTATATTGTAGGCAGTGTAAGATTTTAAGTTTTCCTAATCATCACCAAAATATGAAAATACACTCACCACTGCAAACCTGCAGTGTGAAGATGGAACTGGTGCTTAGGAGCCTCTCATTAGTACTGCGGCCTTAGGCAAGCCACTCAATCCCTCTGGACTTGGGTTCCCTCATTTCTAAAAGAGATAACATTCTTGTGCCCTCCTCTTCCTCAAAGGGTTTTATAAGGTTCAAGTGACAATGTATATGAGAAGCGCTCTTTTAAATTATAGGCTGTTGTTCAATATTAACTCTGAGGCCACTTGTTTTGTGACTCGTGGGACACTGGCACACCCTAAGAAACTTCAAGCAACAGGAAACTTTCAGCCAAATGATCCATATCACTCCCGGCCCCAACCCTTCATTCTCTGGCTGTCGGGTAAGTCACTGGGCAGGGGAAGGACCTACAACGTGACCAGTTTTGGGAAATTTGTGAACAATCTTGCAGTCCTATCATTTTCCCCTCTGCCACTCTCCACAACCCATATCTCAAACATCTTCATTACCATCGAGAGCCTTCTAGGAGCCACTCAATACTTGGCATCAGTAGGTGTTCAGTATTTACTGTATTCAACACCAATTTAAATGTAATTTTTGGGGTACCTGTGTGGCTCAATTGGTGGAGGGTGTGAATCCTGATCTTGGGGTTGTAAATTCAAGCCCCATGATGGGTGTAGAGATTACTTAAAAATAAAATCTTTAAAAAAAGAGGGATTTTTCACTTCTTTCAGTAAAGTCATATATTCATCCATATACTATTCCTCCATTTTGAAATACTGTAAGCAGCAAGAGTTAGGGGGTCCCTGGGCAAAGAAAGACAGACATAGCTTTCTTGATGTAAGAGAAGTCATTTTAGGCCCCAAACCATCTTGTGAAAGAATGTGAGAACAGCCACCATCAGGCCAGGAGATAGTCTAATCATAGTCAGAAAGCAAAGACTGACCTGATGCACACTCCTGAGTTATCTCTACAGGATTTAAACCCCTTTGAGTACTCAGATCCCAGACCAACTGACGCCAGGGAACGGATGCTGCTGACCCTTTGCAGCCCTTGTGACTTTGACTTGGAATCAGTCACCCCATTGCCATGCTGTATTCCCCACTGTGCAAGCCTCTTCCTGAATATGTATGCACCCTTAGCTTAAAACTCCCCCAATCTTGTTGTTCTGGGACACACTGCTTGGGAAAGATCCCCCATGTTCTCCTTCACTTACTGCAAGTAAAACCCTTCCTTTTCCTATTCTTCGGCTTGGTTGTATCTTTTGGCTTGACACCCACCAAGAGGCAAACCCAGCTTCAGGTAACAGTAAGACACATCTAACTTTAAGAGAATTCAGGCATGAATTATTAAGCTCTATTGCCAGTCTTCCTGGGTTCTGGCTGGGGGACCCTGGACAAGTCATGTATCTTCCTAAGCCTCAATTTCCCATGTGGAGAATGGAGGTAATAGTAACTTCCACAAAGGAATGGGCCCTGGTATACAGAGTCAGTGCTCATTTAACGAATCATTGTTAGCATGTATTATTCATAAATTACAGTGACTTAAAAAAAAAGTAATAATAATAAGCAAAGTGTCTTGAGCCACTGATGAATGTAAAAGTCAGATGCCATTTAGAATTGGTCAAAAAACTGGGAGAGAAAGGAATCACCTTTTCAGGAGGAAGCAAAAAAGGAGATGAGATGGAGTCAAGAAAGAAAGGCCAGTGTCATGGTAAAGTATTAGAAACAAATGGAATTCCTTTAATTTGTAGAATGCTGCCAAACATTTTAAAGCATTTAAAAACTCACATATGCCACCAGTTCATACTCTAGCTCATAAAGCATTCAGCAAATTGTTTTCAGTTTCATATGGAAGACATTTTACCACAAATGATACAATTAGTATGGCTGGGGAACAGTAAATGCAAGCTTCTAAGTACAAACTACAGTGTTTTATTCTACCTAAAACACTGCCTTATGAGTCATCCTTAATATAAAATTAAACTATTAGAGCAAAATTACCTTGAATATGTTTTCTTTTACAAATAGATCTAGGCATGAAGCTAGTTTTTAATAGTGCGGTGCTCTGTGACACTGCTCGTGTGGTTTCAAAGGAACTTTAAAGCATCAGCATTTGCATTTTTATTTTCACTACCTTCTAAAATACTTCCTTAGATCAGTATTACTTTTTATTTTAAGGAAGAAACAAAGCTTACAAAAGGCTAAAATTACTAGATAAGTCCTTAAAATGAGTAATTAGCACATTTTAATCAGTCTTTCTTCCTCAGCTCAAGGGTTAAACAAGTTATAATGTAATCACTTGTACACAGTAATCAATTCACATTAATCAAACATTAAGAATGTACTAATACTCAGAACAGAGGCTTTCCTTTAAAGATAAGTACTTGCCTGCTTTTCCACCTACCACACACGAGGTGTTAAGTCAAGTTTGAGGAGAATGACTCAGCTTGAAGAAGGGAAGGGCAAAATCCTCCTCATTCCTTTCAGGAAAAATCGTTTCTGACCAGGAGGGAGAGAGCCCTGAAATAGTTAAGAACTTGCCCTCAAAGTTCTAAATACCTGGGGAGATGCGGGAGTTACTTGTTTTTTTGTTTTGTTTTGTTTTCAGTGTCTTCATTTCCTCATCTTTTATTCATTTATTTTTATGTTTACAATTTTATTTAAATCCAAGTTAGTTAACATACAGTGTAATGGTTTCAGGAGGATGTGGGGAGTTACTTGTAGCGCTACCACATAAAAAGTATTATTCTTCAGAGGGGCATTAAGTAGCTTGAAGCTACTGATCAGTCTTGTTCCACTTTCTCCGGGGGCTGAATGCGTCAAGCTCAACCATGGGGAAGCCTTAGTTTTCTTTTGTTCCATTTGCCTCATTCTGAGCCGAACTCTACAATGTGGTTTTGGCTCTGATTTCCCTATGTGTTGCCATCCATGAAATCATCCTGGAAGGAGAATTTCTCATCTTTTGACTCTTTTCTCAGGATAATAATAATAATTGCCTCAACTGCTGAGATATACTGTGGTTATGAATGCACTTTGTTGGCAAATAGACACCCCTTCTTATTTTGGTATATAAATCCAGGGAGATAAAGACATACATGCACTGCTTCCTAAAATTTTTGGCTTACATACTTCTTTGCTCCTCCAGAACCTGGTGAAAACTATAGAAAAAAAATTCGGTGTAGTTTCAGGGGTTGCAGAGCCTTAATAAGATTTTCATTTAACTACATCTGCACACAATTGTCACAGTAACTTCGGTGACATAAACGTTTACAAGAAGTACATAAAAGTTTTAATACACTAAGGGAAACAAGTATTTCCAAAATTTATTATAAATTACTTAGAGATTGTACATAAGCACAACTCTATATTACTTAATAAAATCTTATTCAGTTGAGAAGGAAAAAAAACGGGTGACTATCTTATGCTTTTGGGCCAATGATTAGCACTTTCAAGAAGGTGTCAGTACAGTCAATGTCTTCTACGGAAGGAGGTACACAAATACTGTGAAACTAACGGAAAGGCTGCATGCGGGGTTAGGAGGAAATCGAAAGCTGCAGGGTCTTATTACACCAAGTACCCAGCCATTGTTCTCCCCGCAGCCCCTCATTTGTCCTACTCCTCCCTACTCCTTGCTATTAGACGGGTCCCTGGATTTTTAGGTTTTTTGCTCTGCTGGGTTTTGGAGCACAGAAACTGATCACTCACCAGTAAACTGCTGCCGCTCTTAAAAATGAGTAATAGGAAAAGAGCAAGTTAAAAAACACTTGGGAAGACCACACACTGGCACTCAGAAGGTTCTAGAAGTTCTGTAGACACGGAGTGTCACAGTCTGTAATCTCAAATAACGCCACTCTAACTTTTACCTTCTCTGGTTTTTCTCCGTTCCCAAACGCTCAGGTCTGTTAACGAGAACGTGGCCACCAATAATGCGCTCACAGGTTCTTAAATCGCATGCGTTCTCTCTCCGACGGAGAGGAAAATCCACCAAGGGCGAGAGAAAACTGCACCATCCCCATGAAGAACAAATCTCAAGCAAGCAACTTCTGTTGCCGCAGCCTGCCCCGGGACCGTGCCGGACCGGCCCGCAGCGCACGGCCTCCGCCCGCAGACCGCCCCGCTGCTCACCTGAGCTCCAGCTGGTCCAGGCTCTCCAGCAGGCGGCTGGAGCGGTCGGCCATGGAGGAGGAGCGGCAGAAGCGCCCCTCGTTGGCTTTCGCGTTGATCTTCGCCTGAGCCATCTGAATCTCCGAGGCGGGGTGGCCAAGAGGTCACCGGCCTCTCCGGCGGCGGCGAGTGGAGAGTCCCGCGGCCGCAGGCGTCGCCGTCACCGCGCGGGGCGCCCGCCTCCCTCTGACGCCCGCGGGGGGCGGCCCGGGAATATGCGCCGACACCGCCGCCGCCGCGTGGCCAAACAAGGGCAGGCGCGCCGCCCACCGGGCTCAGGGTACGGTCCCCGGCGGGGAGCGACTGCGGCTGCGGGAGGGACCTCGCTGGCCACGGGGCCTCGAGGGTGGGCAGCCAGGGCCTGGGGCCGGAGGAGGGGCCTCCGAGGCACCTGGAGGGGCTGACGAAGGAAGGGGAGGACCTAACTCGATCGCCCCTTCTTGCTCTCCAGACCCGGAAACAACCGAAACCCCAGAGGAGGCTCACAGAACAGCCCTCTACCCCTACCTCTGGGCGCCCCCGACTCTGTGCAGCCTGGATGTAGCCAATTCCCCACACGCCAAGGTACCTAATGGTAGGCTGTGGGTATTACCCAGTGATGGCTTCGCTTAGTTTCTCCCAGCTTTCCTAATTCACGCCCAAACCAAAACCATTAAAATCCTTTGATATGGGGAGACAAGGTTCCTTTGTGGCACCGATGGCATCTAAGTTCGGCTCCTTGGCAGTCTGTACTTGCCCGACCCTGTCTCAACATTTCCTTTCCTGAGGTGGAATAAATGAAAGCCTGGATAAAACCACTGAAGCTTACGGGGGGGGGAAGGAAAGAAAGAAAAAGCTACCCCATCTTTCTTTGTCTTTCACACCCAATTGATTAAAATCTGTTGAAAAGATACGGCAAGTCACTAGGGCAGACACTATAAAGGTCAGTGAAAGAACGGAACAGGGAATACAAAGATTTATGTACTTAAAAACCTGTGCTTTGCTCCCATCTCATTATAGCTGTCCGCCTCATATTGCAAGGATGAGAATATATATACAGGGCACATTAAATGATAGATAATAACAGTTTAAAGCTGAATTACCACCTTTAATCTGAGATCAAAGACATTTAAATACCTGAACAGAGAGGAGTGCTGTAAGCCTGGATTCCAGTTCCCTCTGAACTCCATCTAAATACTAATAAACTATTGGTGTAGGGGATTATTTGACCTCATTAAATATATTTTGCCATTATCATGACACAAACTTGGAATCCAAAGAGATGTTGTGAATGGTTTGCAAGTCTGTCATGGAAGTTTAGAATCATCTTGGACTCTCTCTCTCCTATCCTGTAGATCCAATCCATCAGTAAATCCCCTCCCCTTTATTTTTAGAATATACTGATTCTTCTCTCCAATTGCACTGCTACCACCGTGGTCCCAGCCACCATCAGTTCTCACCTGGATTACTCCCAACACCTTCCTGTCTGGTCTTACTTCTCCTCTTGCCTCTGGTGTATATTCTCAATACAGTAATTACAGTAACCCTTCTAAAGAAGGCAGATCACACCATTAATTCTCAGAAACAGGATCTTTCCCTTCTTTAGTTACCACCATTGGATACACTTGTTTATGATAATGGAGAACACTCTATCCAACCCTCTCTTCACCAGTTATGCGAATCATAAAGGAGTGTGGGCTTTGCTTTGCTCACTGGTATATCCCAGTGCTTAGAACAGTCAGTGGCACATGGTAAGTACTCAACAAATACTGTGTGAGGGAATGCATGAAAGAAAAATAAATTAATGATGTAATGAAGATAAGCATCTTTGTCAATGTCAGAAACATATTTACTTTTGTTTTTTTAATCACTTACTTTTGATAATAATACATATAATTTTCTGTAATACCATCTAATTACCTCTCCTCTTTGTGTCTAAATTAAGTTCAAATTATGAAGTAATTAAAAAATGATTTTTTAATTGCTTAACAAGTAGAAATATAATCAGTGACAATTATTAAATAAAACATTGAACGACCCAATTATCTTTTTTTAATGGTCACGATTAAATATCCCTTTACTGTCATATAAAAAATTTCATTTATTCTTTACCATACACACCACAAAAACTTCTTAACAGAACATCTGTGTGTGGCACCTCCGGCACAGAGGTGTTGATTTCTCTTTCCCACATCTGCTTCAGCACTCTTCTTTCTGGATCATTCTTTGTGCTCCTCACTATTGAGCAAGCTCCTGGAAAGCTCTTTAAGGTCCAGCTCATGACTACCTCCTAAAGCCTTGCTTGATGACTTTAACATACAAATGAAAAGTACAATGTGGTCATTTTGGAAAAATGGTAAATTCTCAACCTACATGTCTACTTAAAAAAAATAAAAGCAGGTAGGACAGAACTGACATCTTAAGAAATAAAAACACAAATTGTTTCCAATGTGGATTGGAAAGACTATAGTAAACAAAAACAAGCAGTAATTGTATTTTACACTAAAATATCTAGTTGCAAAGAAGAAAATTTTAGCGATGATTTTTTTTTGTCTTAAAGAAAAAATTTATATTTATAGAAAATGTTAAGTTTTGTATGGAATTACTACTCAAAATTTTTAGGAAAGACATTTCTGGTCATGAAGCATATACACAAAGATACTGTGATAAGCCCTTCTTAGTCTTCTAATTATGTAATGTTTTTTATTATTCACAATGGAGCCTGAACATTTAAAAATTAAATGGGTAATATGAAATGTTGGAGACTGACAATTTAATGATTAATTAAAATGAAGACACTTACAATGAAATAAAAATTTTAAAGGGTTAATTAAGGAAGATTACTCCTGAGTAGACCTTTAACATTATTTTTTGAAGATTATGTTTACACAAATATATATAGAAAAAGACTAATATTATTAAAAATACATTTAATTCTATGCAAACATTTTGACATCATTCCCTTTAAATAGATAATACAAGTCACATGATAGTCTAAGCAGGTAAAAGGAATGGAAAGGTTTCTTTTTAATAATTTCAAAGAAATTAGGGTTTGTCTTTTTTTTTAAATTCTACAATGTGCTGCCCCAGTTAAAGTAGGAATATACATCTGAGTGAAACCCACAAAGAACACTGCTGGTAAAAATTTTAATCTGTTTCCATGATCAGTTTTCATTACTCTCTTCTAATAATCGTAAACAAAGATCTCAATGGTATTCTGTACTAGTGCCACATAAGAAATGGAATTTACAGAAAAACTGATCTATGACAGCTTTATTTATATTCATTTTCACTCTAAAAAAATAAACTAGAATCATTGTACAGTACAAATAAAATTGAAGCACTAATGCTATTTGGGAAACATATAAACAATAGTCGAGGGCTTCTCTATTTTTTAATTCTTTTAACCTAAATATATAAATTCAAAGTTGACTGGAAAACTGTGATAACTATATTAGAATACATGATTTATATTTGCATTAACATGTATTCTACTCCTCTGTACATTTTTGCAAAATAGCACAAAAATACAAAGCAAGTATCAGATGCAAAAGCAAAAAAAGCGTGTTTCCAAATACATTTGTACTAACAGATTTCTGGTCTCCTTTAGAAAACAAACTCAAGAATTCATTATTCTGAGTCTCTTCAAGGCCACTTGATGTTGTGTGGTAATATCTTTATAATTACATTTCCTCAAGACTTCTTCTAATAGCTTCTTCTAATTCCACATCTGCATTAAAAGACAGAATTTTAATATTTAGGGCAGAAAATAAATACATGCTTTATATAAATCTCATCAACTACACTTGGGATGATTTGACAGTTTCTTCATAAAATTTGAGTATTTCAAAACAATAAGAATCTGGATATAGTCTCAGGCTGAATTATAATATGAGCTTAATAAGGAAGTTGCAAGTTATTTCCATTTAGGGACATGGAAAGTCAACAACCTTCTAGAATCACTTGAGGCAATGCATATAAGAGTTGAAATAGGCAAAACCACGAAATGCCAAAATCTCAAAGAGATTAAAAATTTAGTTTGCAGTGCCTGGGTGGCTCAGTAGGTTAAGTGTCCAACTTCGGCTCAGGTCATGATCTCACACTTTGTGGGTCTGAGCCTCACAATGGGCTCTGTGCTGACAGCTCGGAGCCTGGAGCCTGCTTTTGGATTCTCTCTCTCTCTCTCTGCCTCTTGCCTGCTTGTGCTCTCTCTCTCTCAAACATAAACAAACATTAAGGAAAAAAAAAAAAAAGCTACAGGCTAGTGTATAATGTGTGTTAAGTTAAAGCTAGATTCTAGGTCAGGGAGTTGCCCTAAGATGAATTCAAAGGGATGAGGAAATACAAAGAAAACCCAAGTTGCTTCCTAGCAAAGAAAAACAAGGTGACAACACTTATAAAAAATATGAAAACTTATTATAAAGTTATAGTAATTAAGAGTGTGGCCCAGTTTCTAGAAGATAATTCAAGGGGACAGCGTCAAGACCTTAGTGTAGGGAAATATTTATTAAACAGAATTTAAAAAAATATTATGGAAAACTATGGTAATTTGGAATGTATTAAAATTACTTTTATTCATTAAAAGACACCATTAAATGAGGAGCATGGGTGGCTAAATCAATTAAATGTCGACTCTTGATTTTGGCTCAGGTCATGATCTTATGGTTTGTGGGTTTGAGCCCCACGTCTGGCTCTGTGCTGACGGTATGGAGCCTGCTTGGGGTTCTCTCTCTCTCCCTCCCTCCCTCCCTCTCTCTCTCAAAATACAAAAACATTAAAAAAAAAAAGACACAATTAAATGAGTAAAAAGGCAAGACATACAGTGGGAGAAAATATTTACAATACATGGAACTTGTACCCAGAAAGTATTAAAAAATTTTCAACCCTGAACAATCAATAAAATAATCCACAAGAAAACTGTTAAGAAATTTGAAAAAGCACAAAAGATTATGTCAAAATGGTCAATAACCTTACTCATCAGAAAAATGTAAATTAAAACTACCAAGAAATAACAGTATATATCCATCACTAGCTAAAATTAAAGAGATCAAATAATTTAAATGATTAGTGAAAATGTACATCAATGGGAACTCACATATGCAACACAGGACAAAAGAAAGTGGCACAACCACTTTGGAAAAACAATTTGGCATTACCTTCTGAAGTTGAACACAAACAATCCCACTCCTAGGTATATATTCCCAGAAATGCACACATATGTGTATTAAAAGACATGTATGGGGGCGCCTGGGTGGCTCAGTCGGTTAAGTGTCCGACTTCGGCTCAGGTCACGATCTCGTGGTCCATGAGTTCGAGCCCCGCGTCGGGCTCTGTGCTGACTGCTCAGAGCCTGGAGCCTGTTTCAGATTCTGTGTCTCCCTCTCTCTCTGACCCTCCCCTGTTCATGCTCTGTGTCTCTCTGTCTCAAAAATAAATTAACGTTAAAAAAAAATTAAAAAAAAAATAAAAGACATGTATGAGAACATTCACAGTAGTATTACTTGCAACAGACAAAAAGTACAAAGCAAATGTCTATAAATAGGTGAATTGAGATATATATGTAAAATAGAATATTATTCAGATATTAGGAATGAACAAACAAAAGCTACATGCTAACACCTGGATTAATCTATAAAACAACTCGACTAGAAGACACCCAGACAAAGGAACACCTGGGTGGCTCAGTCAGTTTAGCTTCCAACTTCAGCTCAGGTCATGATTTCATGGTTCATGAGTTTGAGCCCCACATTGTGCTTGTTGCTGTCAGCACAGAACGAGCTTTGGCTCCTCTGTCCCCCTCTCTCTCCCCCTTCCCCGCTTGTGCACTCTCTCAAAAATAAACATTTAAAAAAAAAAAAAAGGCACCCAGACACAAAAGAATATATAGACTCTACTTGTGCTGTCCAATATGATGGCCACTGACTCTATGTGGCTATTTATATTTAAATCAATTAAAATTAAATGAGATTTAAGATTCGGTTCCTCAGTTAAGCTACATTTCAAGTGCTTAATAGCCACACATGAATATTAGCAACCATATGGGTGCTGATATCAAGTATTTTCGTCACAGAAAATTATATTGGACAATGATGATCTGTATGATCCCCTTTAAATAAAGTTCAAAATCGAGCACTACTAAACTAGTATTTCAAGACATGATAGTGGCCACTAACCTTTTTTGGGAATGAGTGCAGGAGAAGTAACTGGAAGAGAGAAATGAAGGGACACTTCTAAGGTACTGGTTGTTGTTGAATTACGTTCCCCCCAAACATGTGTCCAAATCCCTAGTACCCAGGAATGTGACCTAATTTGAAAATAGGGTCTTTGCAGATATAATCAATTTAAGATTAGGTCACTAGGGTGAGCCCTAATCCAACATGACTGCTGTCCTTATAAGAAAAAAATACCATGTGAAGACAGACACACAGGTAGAAGATGGCCACATGATGACAGAGGCACAGACTGGAGTGATGCATTCATAAACCAAGGAGTGCCTATGATTGCCTATAACAACTAAAAGCTAGGAGAGGGACAATGGCCCTACAGACAACTTGACTTTAGTTTTCTAACCCCTAAAGCTGTGAGACAATAAATCTGTTGTTTTAAGTCATCTGGTTTGTAGTATGTAGTTATGGCAGCCCCAGGAAATTAACATGCTGGTGCTATTCCATTTTTTTAACCTGAGGGATGTAAGATCTTTTGTACAATTTTTGTGTTCGTTATACTATACACATTTACACCCAGAGAACCAAACACTGGAGAATACCAGCATCTAAGTTGGGAGGAGAGGATCAGAATTGAAGGGTTTTAGAGTCCTTTTCTTGTTGCAGAGGCAGACAGCATGTAAGTATACTTTAGTTTTTAAATTACATGTAAAAATGTGGCAAAATGCCAATATAAGCACAAAAAAATAGAAATATGGTATATAACTTACAAACCAATTAAAAGAAAACAGAAAACTAAAAATATACAAAAACAATTAAATGGTTCCACTTCTAATAATAGTGGAGTAGCTTATGTTGGATTAGCCCTCTCGTAGATAACAATTATGAACTATTTTAAGGCACTGGAGAACAAAAAAATCAGGTAGAAACAGGACAGAAGCTGATCACTGAAAGAAGCAAACTGCACAGGGTTCAATTTTCAGCTTTATGGTTTTATTGCCTCAGGGTATTCCTCAGTCCTTGTAGAACAAGAATAAAACTTAACCCAGGAAGTGAAACTGTGTGGCTTAAGGCATCATAGACAGAGTTTGAATCATAGAAGCTAGAAAGTGGAGCTGGGGAAAGGAAGTTTTGAAAAAAGAAGGGTATTCCAGAAGAAACAAGAAACCAACAGAAGGAGGATCCTCGAAATCTACAAATTCTTAGTTGACTTCTAAACTTTGCATACAAAGGAGACGATCTAAGATTCTGAGTGAAAAACAACAGTTCGGAAGTAAAAGAAGTAAGCAACTTTAGCTACTGCCTGCTGTGGAAGAGGCAGAGGTTGGAGATTAGGTCTATCAGGTAACTGCCTTCAAAAGAAAAAAAAAACAAAACCAAAAGCCAAAGAATCTGCAATGTACATCCACAATATCCATATACATCAAAAATCACTTGATTTGCAAGGGGAAAAAGAAATGTAACCCAACAGTCAAGAAAAATAGCCAATTGAAACTAATCCCCAAGATAACTGAGCTGTTGGAATTAGGAGAAAAGAATTTTAGAAAATTTGTATTTTCAAGGACTTAAGGATGAATGCATAGAAAATCTCAACAGAGAAATGAGATCTATGTAAAATCAAAACAACTAGGAACACCTGGGTGGCTCAGCTGGTTGAGCGTCTGACTCCTGATTTTGGTTCAGGTCATGATCCCAGGATCATGGGATGGAGCCCCACATCAGGCTCTGCGTTGAGCATGGAGCCTGCTTGGGATTCTCTCTCCCAATCTCTCTCTCTCTCTCTCTCTCTCTGCCCTCCCGTCCCCACCTCTCAAAAAAAATTAACACTTAAAAAAAAAAGTTCATTCCTTGAAAAAGATCAAATAAATTGATAAATTTCAAGTTAGACTGATCAGGAAAGACAGGAAACAAAAATTACCAATATCAGTAACAAATGAGGAAATATCACCACAGATCCTACAGAAATAAAAAGTACATTTGGTATATTTGACAATTTAGGTAAAATGGACAAATTTCTTGAAAAACACAATTCTCTAAAAACTGACACAAAATTAAACAAAATCTGAACACCTATATATATTAAAGAAAATAAATCTATTATCAAAAAACTTCCCAGGAAGAAAACTCCAGGCCTAGATAGTTTTACCAGTGAATTCTCTAAAACATTTAAAGAAGAAATAAAATCAGTCTTGGAGTGAATTCAACAAAATGGTGGAGTAAGCAGCTGCAAACACCCATCCTTCCACAGAAACACTGAAACACACACGGAAACCATCAGAAACAACTTTGTCCAAAGTCTGAAAAACATTCAAAGGTTCACAGCAACTAAGCAAACATTAAATCAAGAAAAAGACAACATAAAAACAGTAGGAAAGGGCACCTAGCTGGCTCAGTTGGTTAAGTGACTCTTGATTTTGGCCCAGATCATGATCTCATGATCCTGGGATCGAGCCCCAAGTCAGACTCTGAGTTGACAGCATGGAACCTGCTTGGGATTCTGTCTCCCCCACTTTCTCTCTGCCTCTCCTGCCCATGCACATATGCTCTCTCTCAAAATAAGTAATAAATAAACTTAAAAAAGAACCAGGAGGAAAGCCTAGTGGTATTTTTACTTGCCCTTTCTTCACCACCTCCTTGACTTGGCAGCAGTCTTGAAAACAACAGAGAATGTTCCTGGTATGGGACTCTGGTCCCTAGTTCCAGATGGAGTACAGTAGAAATTACAAATTACTGTGTTTGTTTGTTTTAGTCTGCTGGGGGCTCTGGGGGCTACAAAAAGGATGGATACAAGGCATATGTCTCTGTTTTGCCTTGCTCAGAACCCATTTAGGAACAAAAAGCAGTGGGCATTGCTCAAAACATTTTAAGGTGAATAATAATAAAAAAAAAAAAAACACAACAAAACATAGCCTGGAGCAAAAGATTATAGTTGAGACATACAAAAGACTGCCTAATAAACACCTAGAAGGAAAACCCCCAGAAACTTTCTTCGGGAAATTAGGGCATTCAAAAGCACCTGCACATGCCCTAGGACAGGATGCACGCTAAGAAAATACCTGAAAAGACCCTAAGCTTTCACCACTGGCTGATTTATAGGCCCAGTGCAAGCCTGGCTAAATGCTGAAGAGCTTCAGCACAGAGCCAAACTGCAAACACTAAGAAAGGTTGTTTTGTTTTGTTTTGTTTTGAGCTTCTGGTAATCAAGGCAGTTTCTGGTAAAACACTAGCTGAACACAAGCTAAAACAACAGGGATTCAGGAGTGCCTGGTTGGCTCAGTTGGAAGAGCATGTGAGTTCGAGCCCCATGTTGGGTGTGGATACTATTAAAAAAAAAAAAAATTAAAAAAATAGAGACTTAGATACTTTGAGGACCAGACATGTATTTTTTGCAAAAATACAGTTGATCTTGGAACAACACAAGTTTGAACTGTGTGGGTCCACTTTTATATGGATTTTGATAAATACAAATACAGTACAGTACTATAAATGTATTTTCTCTTCCTTATGGTTTTCTTCATTTTTTTTTCTGTAGATTATTTAAGAAAATAGTATATAACACATATAACATACAAAATATGTGTTAATCGACAGTTTATGTTATTGGTGAGGCTTCCAGTCAACAGCGGGCTATTAGCAGTTAAATTTTTGGGAATATAAATTTCTGATTGTGTGTTGGGTGGTGTCAGTGCCCCAACCCATTGGGTTTAAGGGTCAACTGTAGTTTGGAAAAGGAACCAACCAGACAGACAATTACAACCTTTAATAATAACAGCAAACTGTGGGGAAGAGATATAATCTGATTTCCAGAGGTACTGTAGTATTTGCATACCCAGTTTTCAACAACAACAAAAACAAAGAATACAAAGAAACAGAAATGTATGACCCATTTGAAGGGAAAAAAAAAGAATTAAACTGTCCCTGAGAAAGCCTAGATATTGGACTTCCTGGACAAGGACTTTATATCAATTGTCTTAAATAAGTTCTAAGAGCTAAAGTATACTATGTACAAAGAACTAAAGGAAACCAGGAAAGCAATGTATGAACAAAATGAAGTTATCAATGAAGAGATGGAAAGTATGAGAAGCCAGCAAATAGAACTTCTGGAGCTGAAAAGTACAACTGAAATGAAAAATTCATTATAAAAGTTTAACAAATTTAAGCAAACAGAAAAAAAAGAATCAGCAAACTTGAGGATAGGGCAATTTATCCAGTTTGAAGATCAGAAAGAAAAATGGAGAAAAGCAAGCAGAGGCTAAGAGACCAGTGGAGTACCATCAAATGCAGTAAGGCAGGCATTATGGGAGCCCCAGAAGGAGAAAGGGGCAGAAAGAATATTTGAAGAAATAATGGCAAACAAATAGTCCAAATTTGATGAAAGATATGAACCTATGCATCCAAGAAGCTCAACAAACTCCAGGAAGAAACTGAAAGAGATCCACATTGAAACACATTATAATCAAACTGTCAAAAGCCAAAAACAACAAAAGCAGCAAGAGAGAAGCAATTCATCATGTATAAGAAATTCTCAATAATAAAATTAATAGCTTAATTTTCATCAAATCATGGAAGCCAGAAGGCAGTGAGATAACATATTTAAAGTGCTGGAAAAAAGACCTATAAACCAAGAATTCTATACCCAGCAAAACTAGTCTTCAAGAATGGAGGAGAAATGAAGACTTTCCCATATAAACAGAAGGTAAGGGAGTTTGTTACTAGCAGACCTGCCTTACAAGAAATGCTAAAGGGAATCCATTTGGTTGAAATGAAAGAACATTAAACAATAACGGAAAGTTATATGAAGAAATAAAGAGAATTTGTGGGAAGTAGGTCTTTGCCTTAATTTCATTCTCTTTGAAAAAGAGGTAATTACTGCAGAATAGGCAAGAACTCAGTAATAGGAGTTAGGATACTTATATATGAATCATGCCCCATCATTTTGAGACTGAGAATCTGGAGGCAAATTACTTAATGTTTAGAAGACTACATTTTTATGTAAAATGAAGAGAATATTCTGACTCTCACAGAACTGTTGAGATTAGTGTTTTCTTAAACATTAACTGAATTAAAAAATAAACATATTATTCTCTCTTATTCTGTATTTGTTCATTCAACTAGCCACAATGTTTTACTACTTATAATATTAATTATATGATGACTGCTATTAATTGAGAGCTGAGTTTTTAACCAAGGCAGTCTGAATCCAAAGTCTGCACTCTATACCACCATACTATGTGGTCCCTACTTCCCCTGTCTGGTATACAAAATAGATTACAGAAGATATTTATGATTGGCATGGGTAGTCAGAGTCTGATACTGGTCTATAGAGAACAGCAGCAAAGAATGAGACAAATCATCATGGGGGCACATAGTGTGGGTAAGGAAACTACCATTCCTCAAGGCAAAAAGTCACAAGATTTATCCTGCCTTTTGCCACTATTTGTCAGGCAGTTACAATGTTGTGCCGGAAAGAAAAAGAATGAAAAGAAGCTTGAGAAGTTATTTAACCTTTTTTTTAAGTTTTGCTAATAAGTCTGCACTAAAATACCACTTTGCTTCCATGGTGCAGGGTCAATAAATCACCCACTCTTCTCTCACCCAAATGGCCTTTATCTTTTTTTTTTTAATTAAAAAATTTTTTTTGAGACATGGGGAGGGGAAGAGAGAGAGGGGGACAGAGGACCCAAAGCGGGCTCTGTGCTGACAATAGCGAGCCCAATGAGGGGCTGGAACTCACGAACCTCGAGATCATGACCTGAGCTGAAGTCAGATGCTCAATCGAGTCACCCAGGCACCCCCAAATGGCCTTAATCTTAATTTCCCTTACTTAGCTTTAGAGAGATGGGTCCTGCTAGCTCTAACATATTCTGAGTTTGTTGTAAGTATATTCTTCAACAGGCAATCATTTTAGTGCCAAACACCAGGAGCTAGGTGCTATTGAAAAAAAGGCAAAACAACAACAAAACACATGATCCTACTTCTCAAGGGGATAATACACAAGCAGATAAATATGTTTGGTATGGTACAGAGGAAGGCTAGAGGAGGCAGCAGTTAGCTCTCTCTAAAAAGGATAACTCTAAAAGTAATGACCAAACAACAATGCCTACAAAATGTCAAGTCTCTACGGTTCAACCTAAGAGATGATATTTGAGCTAGTTCTTGTTGGGTGAAAGGGGAAAAAGAAGAGTATCAGAGGAAACTGCAGAGGAGACCAAATTCCTTAACTTAACATGGAACACTGTGGGCCGTCAAACTTATTTATATAAAGCATCAGAAAAAAAAAAAAAAAACCCACGCACATAACACTTTGATTTTTCTTAGAAAATCATATTGAGCATTCATAAAATCATAATTAGAGCATTACATTCTTACCTCATATGACAAGTAGTTTAAAGTATCTTTTCCTGAATTCTTTAATAGCAATCTTTTTGCCAAACTGAAGAATCACAAAAATGTAAAAACTCTCCAATTCATAAAACAGCCAGAGATAACAAAATGTTAGAAACTCTGGTACACATTGCATTATACATATCTCAGATTTCCTGGGTCAGCTAGGAACCATAAAAACTGTGAAAGCTCCTCAAGGGTGGTTATTTAAAAGTTATAATTTTGTGTGGCATTTTCCATGGGATTAAGTCATGAGTGGAAAATAAAGGCTGCCAAGTCTGAACTACTTAGATGCTCAGTGGTGTTTACCTTTTAGTGGTCTTGATAAACAACTTAGGTAGCAGGTTTTTTGTTTTTATTTTTTGTTTTTGTTTTTAACTCACAAAAGTTCTTTCATTTGTTTAACTCATTATTATGTGGCTGCTAAGCAGTGAGCTAGACCTTGAAAAACCATGTTGGGAAAACAAGATGGTCAAAAAAACTTGCTTCCATTTAGGTTGCAGATTTACTGCCAACTTTATTTAACCACTGAATTTTGGTTATAAGACTAGAGTTTTGATGAATCAAGTCCACTGCCAGACTCAAATTCCTAAACTCCTAATAGCACAGAGTATGCTCTTTTAAAAAAAAAATTTTTTTTTAATGCTTATTTGAGAGAGCGTGCGCGCGCATGCGCGCGTGCGCATGAGTGGGGGAGGGGCAGAGAGAGAGGGAGACACAGAATCTGAAACAGGCTCCAGGCTCTGAGCTGTCAGCACAGAGCCCCACGTGGGGCTTGAACTCACAGACCAAGAGATCATGACCTGAGCCAAAGTTGGAGGCTCAACTGACTGAGCCACCCAGGAGCCCCCAGGGTATGCTCTTAAAACAATTGCATTATGTGAGAGATCAAGCAAATACACAGAAAATAAATCAGCTGGGCTATTCTATGCTTGTTTAGCCACATTTTCCTCCCTACATTCTAGTCTCCACATTCCCATTCTCAAATCTCCAACAACAAATACTTTATTGGAATATATTAAGACTTCTGTTGTCCTTTAAGGTTAAAGATGTCACTGAAATAGTTAAACTTCTTCAGTGAAGCTTAAACCATTTTCTAAAATCACTGTTTTGTTTTTCCCTATGGTTATTAAAAAGCAGTCTGTTATGGAAAAACCAAAATAAAAGCATATGACACAACTAAATAGTGGTACAGCCAGGAAACTATTCGATGTGAATAAAAAAGTTCTCTTTAATCTATGGAAGAAAACAGCTTTTCCTTTAAGAAGAGGGAAAGACTTAATTTATAGAAACAGCCCATTAATAATCAGATAGAAGTGCTTGTTTTCATAGTTCCACATTTAACTTGTAATATTCTTGTTTTTTGACAGAGAGAGAGAGAAGGAGAGAGAGAACATGTATGCACAAGGGGGAAAAGTGCAGAAAGAGAGGGAAAGAGAGAATTCCAAGCAGGCTCCGCACTAGTGGAGGATTTGCGGGGCTTGATCCCATGAATCGTGAGACCATGACCCTAGATGAAATCAAGAGTTGGATGCTTAACTGACTGAGCCACCCAGGTGCCCCTAACTTATAATATTCTTAATTCAATACTACTTGAAATAAAGAAAAATTAGGAAACCAAAATCTTCTCCTAGCCTAGGGTTAGAAAACTTTTTCTGCAAAGGGTCAGAAAATAATTATTTTAGGCTTTTGTCCTTGATTCAACTTCCATAAGAAAATGCAAACTCTCAAAAAAAAAAAAAATGCAAACTCTCCTTTAAACAAGGAAACAATATTTCTGAAACTCAGGGGTAGGAGGTTAATAGGAGGGAGTAGGAGTGGATGAAGTGGTAAGAAGGGGAGCAATTAAAAAATACAGATACAGTGAAGTAGGAAAAGGATTAACTCCATTAGGTTACCTTCTGTGGATGTGAATTCTTCTTCTATTGAAGTATTTTTTATACCCAGGTTATCATCACTATCACATTCTGTAAGGCAGAATAAATACAAATATATTTCTGAAACAGTTATTGTGCCATCATTTATGTAGTCTCAAACAATATTATTTTCAATCACTTCTACCATAGCAAAGCTTTCTAATTACAATTCATTAGTATTATACCACTTTTCCTATAGGTTTCCTTTTCAAAAATGCTTACCAAATACTACTTAAATAAATCAAGGGGGAAAAAAGGCTAATGAAATTAATTCAATTTCAGCTCTATATTCAAATTATTTGAAAAATTTATTTTAGCACAACTGTTAATGAATATAAAATTCTATTATTAAAAAAACCTAGAAATTAAGAAAAGCTAGTATGCTTGTTTAAATCTAGCAAATAAACTCCCAAGTTTAAGTTACATGAAATCATCTTAAAATTTCTAAAATGATGAGATAAAGTTCTTCTATATTTTGACTATCATGCATCATTGCCATAGAGACCACAGGCTTAAATTAGCAATACTTCTTCATGGCACAAACTCACTTACCTGATGTCTTATATACTTTCATAATAAAAAACCTAAGTCTATATAAAAATGATATGACTGATCAGGTATTGCAAAAGTCACTTAAAATTTGAACCAGTGAGCAAAGACTTGATTTATCACTTTAACTACATTTAAATCAATATATACATCATAGTGACTGAATCAGAAATTAAATACCTGAATATAAGTCATATGGACATATTTGCTTTTGTGGAAAATAGGTAAAAACTTAAATATACACTTAAAAATTTAAGATTTTTAGTATTTATAAAAATCACTATATTTCACTTATATTTCTTTGTTGCAGAAATTTGTTGTAAGCCATCTTTTGCCATTCCAGCAAAAATACTAATGCTGTTTTTATAATCTGTTATGTACACTTACAAACTCAAATATTTCAAGCTATGTTTTAGGGAAATAAAACTTTACATTTACAATCTGAAGAACAACAAATTAAGCCTTAAGACATTAGGAACAATGAGAAAGTACCCAAGGTTTCTGTTATTTCAATTCTAAAGCAATGCCAGTCAAAAGCAGAATGTTTTAACTGGACTAAACAATTCATCATTGCATACAAGGCTTAGGCAAAAGTGTAGGTTTGAATCACAAGGATTAGCATGACACTAGGTTGCAAAAATTAAAAAAGGTTTTCTTTGCCTCAGTCAGCCCCACCTGTAGAACAGAAAAAATCATGAATATTCTTTCCTGTTTTCATTGACTTACAAAGAATTAATTGTATCACATAGATCTTTATGATGGTGTCCTAACCAACAACCTGTGGATAGTCTCAGTAACAGCCTGAAGAAACAACTGGCAGACTTTTAGAATTAAGTTCAACAATTATTTTATATAATGACTACTGGATACAGCATGATGCTACTTCTGTCAGCCACATTTTCATGACATGGGTGAACTTTTGTTTCATACTTAAGATGGCTTTAAAAATTTGTGTAATTGGGGGGGCGCCTGGGTGGCCCAGTCAACCGTCCTACTCTTGATTTTGTTCAGGTCACGATCTCATGGTTCCCGAGTTTGAGCCCTGCATCGGACTTTGTGCTGACAGTGTGGAGCCTGCTTGGGATTGTCTGCTTCTCTCCCTGTCCCTCCCCGACTTGGTCTCTGTATCTTTCTCAAAATAAATAAAAACTTAAAAATTTTTGTGTAATTGGTATGATTCCATAGATACCAATGATACTTAATGCTTCCTTCCATCCATTCATTCCAAAATGATGACATACACCAAACAGATATGACAAAGTCCTAGGCCCTATGGTACTCAGATTCAACAAAAATTATCTTGAAGCATAGTAAAATCTGCTTTCAGACTGAATTAATTCATAATATCAAGTTCAACCTTGAAAAAATATTCTAGGGAAGTTAATACTTTACATAAAACTCAAAGAAGATGTTTAATTACTAAAGAACTATAAACAACTGAACATACAAAACTATGTTTTTAAAAAGAAAATTTTTACATAAATCAGTATTCTTCAACTAAACTACAAGATACAGCTAAGTTCTGTTATATAATTAGATCTCTAAGAGCCCATAGAATTCTTTTTTTTTTTTTTAAATTATTTAAAGTTTAGTTATTTAGAGAGAGAAAGGGCAAGTGGCGGGGGGGGGGGGGGCAGAGAGAGAGAGGGAGAAAGAGAATCCCAAGTGGGGAGATCATGACCCAAGCCAAAATCGAGTTGGAGGCTTCACCCACTGAGCCACCCAGGCACCTCCAGAACTTTTTATATAAGCAATTGCCACCAATGGAGAAAGAAAAAAGAAACGAAGAAAGAAAGAAAGAAAGAAAGAGAAAGAAAGAAAGAGAGAGAGAGAGAGAGAGAGAGAAAGAAAGAAAGAAAGAAAGAAAGAAAGAAAGAAAGAAAGAAAGAAAGAAAGAAAGAGAAAGAAAGAAAGAAAAGGTAATGTAGAAATTCAGCCATTATAAAGTATGACTAAGATAGGGGTTTGTTTGTTTTTATGAAAGATATTAGGGAACTCACAGTGCTGATCACTTTCCTTGGCTGTGTTTGATATATAATCAGCAATACCAAAACTCACAATCAAATCTTTTAATTTTCTGTCCACCCCCATACATCTTCCTAAATGTTATTTTTGTTAAACTCTCATATTTGGTATCTTTATATAAACTCTGCAATTGTGTTGTCAATACTACAGCAAAATGTCTTTATCTTTTCCAAGGAGATGGTTAGAGTCAATAATTTGCACTGGATTCTCTACATCATAAAATCAGATATTTGTATCAGTAAAAGGCTCAGCCTTACCAGGAGATACTGATAAAGAGAAAAATACTTGCTGTGTGGCCACAGGTAGCTTATTTTAACCTTTCTGGACCTCCACGAAATGGGATGATCTTAACACATCCTACCTCACAGTGTTGAAAAGGTAATTAAATAACATGTGGAAGTTGTTCTTTAAACATGTTTAAACATATTCAACCACTACAAATATAAAAAGCAGCCAGGAGAGTGGCTGGCACATTGTAGGCCCTCAATAAAGATTAGTTCCTTTTCTCTCCTTAAAAACATTTAAGTGACAAGTTATATTTGCATCTTCGGAATATGAGTCAAGTTAGAATGAACATATATTTGTGAATAAAATGTAAAAAAAAAAAAAAAAAAAAAAAAAGGTCTAGAGGAAGAGAAAGTATACCTGGCTCCTCTGATTAGGATTACTAGAAAGGATCCATGTTTCTTGGCAAGTTTTTTTTTTCATTTTATTTTTTAAGTATGCTTCACACCCAGCATGGAATCAATGCAGGGCTTGAGCTCACGACCCTGAGATCAAGACCTGAGTAGAGATCAAGAGTTGGACACTTAGGGGCACCTGGGGTGTTCACTCTTGATTTCAGTCAGTGGACTGACTCTTGATTTCAACTCATGTCATGATCTCATGGTTCCTGAGATTAAGCCCAGCATTGGGCTCTGTGCCGAGAGCATGGAGCCTGCTTGGGATTCTCTCTTCCCCTCTCTCTGCCTCTCCACTGATGATTTCTCTCTCAAAATAAATAAACATTAAAAACTAAAAGTGCCAGATGCTTAAATAATTGAGCCACCCAGGCATCCCCTGTAAAGTTTTAAATGAGTGAGAACAACTGGGGCGCCTGGGTGGCTCAGTTGGTTGAGCGTCCAACTTTGGCTCAGGTCATGATCTCGTGGTTGTGGGTTCAAGTCCCATGTCTGAGCTGTCAGCTCAGAGCCTGGAGCCTGCTTCAGATTCTGTGTCTCCCCCATCCTCTCTGCTCCTCCCTTGCTTGTGCTCTCTCAAAAATAAATTAATAAACATTTAAAAAAAGTGAGTACAATATAAAATAAAACTAATGAAGGATAAGAGGGCCAAAGGTGTCAAATTAATAGATGTTTTAAAATAGCTCTACAGAGATTTATATATTTATCATAGCTGTAATCAAAATGTAGGTGATTGAATCCTGAGGCTTAGAAGAAGAGAGAATTTAATTTACAGGGCAAAAGCCATGCCACGTTCAAATCTCAAATTTAGTCTAAAGGGTTATGTTGCCAGAAAGAGTAAATGACTTACTCTAAGTGAGAGATTTTTTTAATATATGAAATTTATTGTCAAATTGGTTTCCATACAACACCCAGTGCTCATCCCAAAAGATGCCCTCTTCAATGCCCATCACCTACCCTTCCCTCCCTCCCACTCCCCCATCAACCCTCAGTTTGTTCTCAGTTTTTGAGAGTCTCTTATGCTTTGCCTCTGAGAGATTTTAAAAAGTACCAGTAGTAAAGCACTTAGCTGTTCCCTCCCTACCAAGCAAAAAAAGTAATATCTTATGGTGAACTGACTTGACATTTATATAGGGAACCAGCCACTCAGACTGTATTTATTTCTATTGTGAAAAATACTTCCTGAAAAAAACCTTCCATTAACTGAAAAACTGGCAAAAACTAAAGATACAACATTGTCACAGATTCTCATGACACTATTCAATAGATTCTTCCTTGTTTATATAGGAAGCTCCAGTTCAGTAATATCACTTTCTGGTCCTAACAATAGAAAATTTCTGAAAAATTATAAAGAAATAACAGGTTCAAACTTTTTTTTTTTTTTAGGTTCAAACTTCTATCATTTGTTTATGCTATGGTGGAGATTTACAAAACCTGAAAAATCAGCAAACTGCCTATAAAATAATGACTAATATGAGAGAACTTCTCATTGTATGTTACTTGCAGTATGAATTTTTGTCATATTCTAAAGAGTTTTGTGGGTTAATCAGTAACTAGGAGCCTTGAGAACACAAAGCCCCTGAAATTGTATTTGATATTGCATATACAAGTTTTTCTGTTTTTAATTTTAGAGTGAAAGGGGTGGGGCATCTGGGTGGCTCAGTCAGTTAAGCATCCAACTTTGGCTTGGATCATGATCTCATGGTTTGTGAGTTCGAGCCCCACATCAGGCCTTCTGCTGACAGTGTGGAGCCTGCCTGGGATTCTCTCTCTCCCTCTTTCTCTGCCTCTCCCCAACTTGCATGTGTGTGTGCTCTCTCTCAAACAAACTTTAAAGAAAGAGAAAAAGAGAGAGAGAGAGAGAGCATACAAGCAGAGGAGGGACAGAGGGAGAGGGAGAGAGAATCTTAAGCAGCTTCCACCGTCAGTGACGAATCTCTTGTAGGGCTCAATCTCAGGACCCTGAGATCATGACCTGGGCGAAAATTAAGAGTCAGATGCTCAACGAACTGAGCTACCCAGGTGCTCCTATACCTGTTCATTTTTGAGGAAAGAAACATAGCTTTTTGTCAGATTTTCAGAAAGGTCCAATGATTTCCACCCCAAACGGTCTTATTTTCAAATCTAAAGATAGGAACACTGTGCTAATAAGCTAGGAGGGAGGAGTTACCCTGGCATTCTTGTGGTAACCAAAAGTACCTTAAAGGCCTAAGAAGAATGACAGTATTTGTGGACACTGAGAAATTTTCTAAATCCCAATACATATCAAATATCATTTTTAAACAAACGCTATTATTCTACTATTTTTCAAAGCCATTTATTAGGAAAGGTGATGGAATAAAGTTATCCGAGGACTGTTCTTTTTCTTATTATAAAGTTCACTACTAGTCAATTTGATGTCTTTAAGCCTTCCATAAAGAAAAAAATTTGTCTTCAACTGAATCTGAACATACTGTGATTCAGTATACCTTATTTTTTTGAATTTTTTTGAATTTTAGAGCTAGCTACGTAAGTATCTTTAAATCTAGGTCTAAATGAAAACTCATGATTGAAGGAGTCTACACATCTTTGGCCACTTAATTTTAGTAATTTTCATTACTTTTAAAATGTAGTGGCTGTAGCACATGAAAAGATGCTTGGGCACCTGCGTGGCTCAGTCAGAAGCGTCTGACTCTTGACTTCTACTTGGGTCATGATCTCATGGCTCATGAGTTCGACCCCCATGTCAGGCTTTGCGCTGACAGTGCGGAGCCTGCTTGGGACTCTGTCTCCCTCTCTCTCTGCCCCTCCTCTGTGTGTTCGCTCCCTCTCTCTCAAAATAAATAAACTTTAAAAATTTAAAAAAATTAAAAGATGCTCAACATCACTAATTGTTAGGGAAATGGAAATCAAAACCACAATGAGATCCCACTTCATACCAATTAGGATGACTACTATAAAAAACAAACAAAACCTAGAAAACAACAAGTGTTAGCAGGGATACAGAACACTTGGAACCCTTGTACACTGTTGGTAGGAATGTAAAATGATATAGTCACTATGGCAAACAGTATGAAGTTTCTCAAAAAATTAAAAATAGAATTAGCATATGATCCAGCTATTACACTTCTGGATATATATTCAAAAGAAATAAAAAGCAAGGTCTTGAAGAGATATTTGTGCATCTATGTTCATAGCAGTTATTCACAAGAGCTAAAACACGGATACAATGTAAGCATCCAATGATGGACAAACAGATAAGCAAAAAACAGTCTGTGGGTTCAGCTTTTGGCTTTGTCCAGCAAGGCTGAGGATGGCAGAAAGGATTGCTCAAGATTCCATGCAAGTCAAGAGAGGTGAGAGGGAGGTTTAGGGAAGTCTCTCCGAGCTGCTCTCAAGTTCCCATGTTTATTGAGCAGACATTTAGGATAACATTGTGCAATACTCAGTGGGCTACATGCCACTAAGAATGCACAGAAAACGTGCAGAAAAACAAGTTAAGACAGGGTAAAATATTCCATGTGATAACATGGTCTAAGGAATTTGTGAGCATAGGCAGGACCTAACCCTTAGGTATATATTAACAAAGCTTGGCTGCTGTTTTCAGCAAGGCCAGAAACCAGTTTTCTGCTTTGCAATGTGTTCCCTTATAATCTCTTAACCCAGGACATACCTATTTGATTTCCCACAAAAGTCTATACATACAATGGAATATCATTCAGCCTTAAAAAGGAAGGAAATTCTAACATTTGCTATAACCTGGATAAAGCCTGAGGACATTCTGCTAAGTGAAACAGGGCAGCCACAAAAAGACAAATGCTGTATGATTTCACCTATATGAAGTACTTAGTCAAAATACTGAAGAATGGTATTTGCCAGGGGTTGGGGAAAGGGGAGTGCGAAGTTACTGTTTAATGGGTATAAAGCTTCAGTTTGCAAGATGAAAAAAGCTCTGAAAATGGATGATGGTGATGGCTGCACAAAATGTAAATGTAGTTAACACCAGTGAACTATATACATACACTTCAGAATGGTTAAGATGGTGAATCTTCCATATATTTTGCCACAATAAAAAATATTAGAAAAAACAGAAATAAAAAGTAGTGGCTAGGAATCATATTTTTTTCTTATGGTAGTAATAATAAAAATAGCTGCTATTAAATACCCACAGTACTTTATATGCTGTGCTAGACATTTTATACGTATCATTAATTCTTACGACTTTATAGATATGAAAAGTGAGGCTCAGAAAAGGTTCAGTAACTTGCCTGAAATCACACAGCACGGAGGCAGCAAAGTTAGCATTCAAACCAAAGCCCATGCCCTTCTTTTATGCACTGTAGTACAATCTCTGCATTTCATAAAAATTCAGAATAAAGTACACAGGTGCCCTCAAAGAGCAGTAAATTCATAACAGCACTGATTATGAACTGATTAAAAAAAAACAAAAAAACCACACACACCTAGAGCATAAGGGGCACTGAGAGGGGAACAATCAGAATATAATAGCCTATATCTTACCTCCAACCCTAATACACCCATGCAGACCTACTTATATACAGCTCTCATTCCAAATCAAGTTGGTAAGAAAGGCAAACCGATAATAAGTTTCACGTTGGAAATTACCAAAGAAATGTTTCCCACATCAGCAGCATAAGAAAAGGGAAAAAAGGTGGTCTAGGGTGGCAGAAGGTAAAAATTTAGGTATTTCACAGGATATTAAGTGGATGTTGTTAAGGACTGGGGACAGGATGGCAAAAAAATAAAAGAAAAAGATTAAAAAAAAAAAAAAAGACCAGCCAGAGATAGAAAAAGCAAACAGATGAAAACAAAAATTACAGAACAGGAAGATAAAATTCAGTACTAAAGAATGACATAAATATGCAAAACAGAGTTGATTTTCCTTGAAAGAGCAAAGTTGGGCTAGTAGATTAAAGATTCCTAACTTGGCAGAAGTAAACTGATCCACTGTAATGAGTGATTAGAGCAAAATTTTTCAGAATGGGTTTTCAATCAAAATGTGGCTCCAAAAATGTTGAAAGAAAAAAATACCTAGGCGGACAGCAGAGTTGGAAAATTTAAAGCATATAATAAAGGGGCGCCTGGGTGGCTCAGTCGGTTAAGTGGCCGACTTCGACCCAGGTCATGAACTCACAGTTTGTGGGTTCAAGCCCCGCATTGGGCTCTGTGCTGGCAGCTTACAGTCTGGAGCCCGCTTCAGATTCTGTGTCTCTCTTTCTGCCCCTTCCTTGCTCATGCTCTGTCTCTGTCTCTCAAAAATAAATTAAGTGTTAAAAAAAAAATAAAGCTTATGATAAAAATGCCAAAGATACGTTTTCATTGAGGTCATTCATCAATATCTTCAAATCTTATTCATGACTGGAAGCCATTAGGATATTTAAAAATTATCCTTTTGTTCTTTTCTTCTATTCACATTTACTTCAGAAATTATGAAAAAAACTCATCTGATTCCCTAGAATTACATCCTTTCTTAAATGCTTGGTAGTGAAAGTGAACATTAGCACGTCCTTTCATTGAATATCAGAATGTCAGAGAAGAGAGTTTAAGTCCTGGGAAGAGGACAGGAAGGTACCTCTTTCAAGGAACTAAACCTCTCTCAGGGCTTCATTTCATCCCTGCCAATCTCTTAAAATGATCTTTTTTTTTTTTAATTGCCATAGTATTATTTATTCTTTCTGGTTTAATCTATAAGCAATTAGCTTTCAGAAAAATTGAAGATAAATTTGGAATTTCAGAAATAGTGAAAATCTGGATTCTGAGCTTTGCAAAATTATACTAACATATTTCAAATCATGAATATGTATTTTATATACATGAACACAGATTTTATCTATTAGATCAGAAAAGGCTTCAGAAAATTATGAAATCATCCTTTCTCTAAAACACTAAAAAATGAAAGGGAGAAAAGGAAAAAATAAAAAAAGTATGAGAGCATGATGCTTTAGTGAGCAGCCAGTAGTTCACTAGTGGACAGCAGTTTATTGGTTTCTCTCAGCAGTGAAGTCTCCTCCTCTTGGGTGGTTTGCACTGTGACTGCAGCTGCGTACCTTTGGTAGTATCAGATATGCTATTTAACAAGGCACACATCATATCTCCCTCTAAATGGTGAGGGTTTAGTATATGTGCTGGCCTCTGAGTCTTCTTAAATTGGTTCTCTAGCTCCAGAAAACCTTGATCTCCTGAGAGGATGGTGAAAGGAATCTGCTTGGGTAGTTGTTCATCTAGACGGCCAGCCTAAGTTGGAACAAAACGCATATGTTGATAAAAATCAATATTTGAGTTTTAAACCATTACATCTATTTCAGTATGAACACATACCTAGAAAGGTTTATTTATTTATTTTAAGATTTTATTATTTTTTTAAAGTAGTCTCTACACTCAACATGGGGCTCAAAGTCAACCTCGAGATCAAGAGTTGCACACTCCACTAACTGAGCCAGCCAGGCACCCCTAAAAAGGTTTATTTAACTTGTTCTCTAGCTCCCACCAAAGTATGATACAAAGATCTCCTTCATAAATAAAATATAACACATTTAATCAAATGTAAACTGCCACGAATTATAAGATAAGCTATTTTATGTGCCACTAAGAAAGAAAAAAAAATACCAAAAGAAGTCAAATAAGAGGCTGGAATGCTACAAGGGTTACACACTTAATCTAAGGATAAATAAGAAATAAATCTGCCATAGAGAGAAGGTAAGCAAGGTAATCTGCATAATTCAATCTTAGCACTGAATAGATGGAAAAGAAAATGTTTTGTGGTTTAAAATGTAAGCAGGAGTTAACAAGGTTACAGAGTAAATTCATGTTATCAGTGCGACATGTAAACTGACTTACATTTAAGCAGAGAATTTAATTTAAAATGGGTCTCAGGTTGGTAGTTTCTCTAGGTGACTGGCAGACAGAGAAGCAAATGCAAATTTCACCTAGGCCAACAGTGATTGTTAAGGTGTCTCCCAATTTCAGAGATGTTAAAATGTGAAAGTATCTCAGCATACATCAAATACACTGTCATCTATTGATCATTATTCTATAAATAGGTGAGGGTCTACAATGGGTAGCTGGGAGTCTGCTAGGAATTGGGGAAAGCAGTAAATAAGTATATGGGTCCTTGCTCTCATTAGTCATCAGCAGAATCTTATGTAGAAGGTTTTATACAAAAATATAGCACTGAAGAATGCTCTATACTGTCATTACGATTCAAGTGGAAAAAAAAAATTCCAAATGGGTCCTAGATTCACATTAGATTTTGAATAAAACAATCACTCACATGCATACATATGGCAAAATCAGCAGCATCTTTTCTTTTACTACAACGAGGATGAAGGAAGAAACATCCAATCCTATTCAGGTAATTATAGATCTTACAGTTGAGTGGAGGCTTCCAATTGGTGTTTCCTCCTATTATTTTTAGAAAAGGCATGAATGATAGTCAAACAGAGAAAAAAAGAGAACTGAACAGTAGCTACAACTGAAAGCTCTATCAAGAAAAAACACACTAGAAAAAGATTTTTTTAGAGGGCAAGTACTAGATTAGAATGCAGAACTCAGTTCTAGTATAGGCATCACCATCTTGTTGCTTTACAATCTTGGCAAAGTAGGCCACCTTCCCTGCATCTGCCCATTAACCTGAAAACTCATAGGTTATGTTAAGGAAAATCAAAAGTAATTATGTGTAAGGAGTCTCTGACTGGTATAATTCCATATAAATGTAAGCATTAATTTTGTTTTGTTTTTAACAAATATGTCAAGACTATTCAGTGGAGAGAAATGATAGGCAATCAGCAAAGCTAAATTTACTAAAAGGTTGTACTAGAGTATTTATCCAGGTCAGCACGTTTCTTTTTTAATTTTTTTGAGGTCAGTATGTCTCATCCTAAAACCAGTCCTCCTCTTTGTTTTTTTAAAATTATTTTTAAAATGTTTATTTACTTATTTTGAGAGAGAGAGAGAGAGAGTGTGAGGTGGGGGGGAAGGACAGAGAGAATCCCAAGCAGGCAACATGCTGTCAGTGCAGTGCCCAACACAGGGTTCAATCCCACGAACCGTGAGATCATGACCTGAGCTGTCAACTGAGCCACCCAGGCACCCCAAATCATCCTCTTATATGCTGTTGCCTATCAAACATAAAGTTTATTGGATGCTCACTATACTAAACTTCCGTAAATCATAGTCATCTCTCTCCCTGTTTGGTCAATGGTTTGTAAAGAAATATTTAGATGAAGCTGCATATTTATGAACTTCAGTTCAGTAAGGATGAACTGAAGAGGCAATTATGGCAATTTGAAAATCATACTAGTTCTGTAGCCAAGCGGTCCAAGTTCAAAAGCTAACTCTATTATTTATTAGTTTTACACTTTGGAAAAAATAAACTTCTCATGCATCCTGCCTTATGTTTTAAGAAGGAGATAAATATAATAATCAGTAAGCATGGGTTAATACCAAGCATTAGTACCTGGCATGTTGTAGGTGCTGAATAAATGTTTTTTCAATATGTATCAAAAGATCCACAAACTTTAGGTCACCAAAGAGAGCTAACATTCACCACAAAGAAATGTAAAGAGAAAAATATTCTGGCAAAGTAGCTACAATGCAAAGTGACAATATTGCAATTACGTTTGTATGTTCTATTCAAGAAGGTTCAAGAGCAATCCTTTTAATGTGGAACATATTCTAATGGAGAAAAGAGGAGAAGGTATCAGATGTTTTCCTTATCAATCATACCTTGAAAGCCCCAGATGAATGTTCCTTGGTTAAGATGCCCTGGTAGATGACCAAAAAAGTTTGACCAGTTATCAAAGTCTACAAAGACTATATGAGTCATGGTTCGCAGATAATCCAAATCTGGAAGTTCAACAACTTCTTCATCTGAGAAGAGAAACATTAACATGAATTTGGTAAGAATTAGCTAAAAACGCTTTAATTTCTCAAGTTTAAAAGATACTAGAGAATATGCAAAAATATTAATCTTGAATATTATTAATTTCTACTTAAACCTCTTCATGAGATCCAAACCTATACATGATACAGTATATTTACACCAGATAAAAAATATTCTGAATACTTCCAAAATTTTATTATTCTTTCTATAAATACATGCCATTGATGCTAAGCCTGTCTTTCTCTTTTTAATTAAAAAAAAAAAACAAAAAAAACACAACTGAGGTGGCTCAGTTGGTTGAGCATCCAACTTTGGCTCAGGTCATGATCTCATGGCTTGTGGATTCAAGCCCTGCATTGGGCTCTGTGCTGACAGCTCAGAGCCTGGAGCCTGCTTTGGATTCTGTGTCTTCATCTCTCTCTGCCTCTCCCCCACTTGCATGCACACTGCTCTCTCTCAAAAATAAACATTTTTTTTAAAAAATAAATTAAAAAAACCTGTCACACAATTAGTCAGAAATACAGTCCTCATTTTTTTTGCCCATACACATGAATATTGCCTAAAACATGTCTTCTTTGTATGTAGCAGCTAGGCTCTGCCACCAATATGCTGGTCTGAGTCCACAAATCCATGTAACTTACACCTTCCCTGTCACTTCTCTGGCTCTCCTCTCCTGCTGTTTCCTGGCAGTAATTGAAATCTGCCACTACTATAGCTACTGCTGCTGCTGGAACTGCCATAGCCATCTTAGTTTTGTAGATTGGCAAAGTATTGGCCTGTACTACCATAGGGGCCAGAGCTTCTGTCTCTTTTCTCTTTTCATGGGTCCCAAATTTGAAGACTGTTATAACTGCCAAAATCATTATAGCTTCCGCCACTTCCAAAATTACTTCCATCATTACCAAATCTGTTATAGCTAAGACTTTCTTTAAAAGTTGTTTATAATAATAAAATATAATAAAATAATAATAATAAAATAAATGATAATTAAAAAACAATGTACTGGGAGAACTAAAAGACCAAGTTTTAAGGCTGAAAAAACAAAAACTTGCACCATCCATCAAATAAAATTTCAAGGTGGGGCACCTGGGTGGCTCAGTCAGTTAAGCATCCAACTTCGGCTCAGGTCATGATCTCACAGTTTGTGAAAGTTTAAGCCCTGAACTGGGCTCTATGCTGACATCGTGGAGCCTGCTTTGGATCCTCTGTCCCCCTCTTTCTGCCCCTCCCCTGCTCATGCTCCCTCACCTCTCAAAAATAACTAAAAACATTTAAAATATATATATTAAAATAAAATTTCAAGGTTACCTGGTAAGAACTTCTCCCCACCAGAATTATGTTCTTTTCCCAATCTAGACTGATTTATTAGTAACCTGCTAGCTATGTGATTAAAAACCCTACAGGGCACAAATGAAATAAATGACAACCCTCTACCATAAAGTGGTGCATAATAGGTACTGGTGGCACATCAGCACCTCCTACCATAAACACATCTTTCTTGGTTCTCTTAAGTTCTTTCTTCTTCCACCATTCTCCAACTCTTGTTCTCCATCTCTTTCACTTCTTTCATAATTTTCTATCTTGATAAGGCCTTAAAGTTTCCAGTGTACCAATGCAAACCTTAACATTTTAAATTATTTTTAAAATGACTAGGTTCTACTCCATCTAATACAGCCTCCCTCAAATATACTGCACTGCCATCCTCTCCCATTTCCAAGCCACCTATCTTCTTTTATCTTGTCTTAAAATTCTTAGTAATTGTAAGGGCCCCTGGCTAGCTCAGTCAGTGGAGCATGTGACTCTTGATCATGGAGCTGTGAGTTCAAGCCCCACACTGGGTGTAGAAATTACTAAGGAAAAAAAATTTTTTTTAATTCTTAGTAATTGTAGATTTAGATACTACAATCATCTATCAAACACAGACCGACATAAATTCCCAAAAGTAATCGGGAGAACAAGAGAAAAGCACAAGAGAACATAAAAACAGTGTAATCACTGCTTCACTGTTAAAAGTAGAACTGAATGAGTTGATAGTATGTCATGTAATCATTTCTTACATAAAACATGCCATGACTAAAAATGATGCTAAGATCTACAAATGCTATATACAGCAAGCCTGTATAAACTCAGTAGTTCATAAAAATAGTTTATAAAAAAATTTTAGCCAAAATTTTCACATATCCTCATTGTCCCCTCTCTACACTGTGTAACTTACCAAGAGCTCATATTTATTTAAAAGAATATGGACTTAAAATTATATTCTAACCACGACAAATTATACTTCTAAACAAAATAAAACCACTGTCCTCTTCTAGACTTACTCTTTTTTTTTTAAGTTTATTTATTTATTTTGAGGGGGGAGGGGCAGAGAGAGAGGGCAAGAAAGAATCCAAAGCTCGCTCTGTGTTGACAGCACCTAAGCCACCCAGCACACCTACACTTAGGGAGTCTTATCTAGATTAAGTACAAAGGGATCTATACCTCAATTTTCTCCCTGGTTTCCTGCTACCATTTGTAACTCTACTTCTAATTGCTATTTTAAGTCTAAGTAAAAGCTCTGCTTTCCAGAAAATCATAACAAAAATATATAAATTCTGAAGTGAACATTAAGATTTCTCATAATTACGGAATAAAGCCAAAATATGAGGATGTGGAGAAAAAGGAACCCTCATACACTGTTGGTGGCAATGCAAACTGGTACAGCCACGATGGAAAATATGGAGATTCTTTGAAAAATTAAAAATAGAATTACCATATGATCCAGTAATTCCACTACTAATTACCTGAAGAATATGAAAACACTAATTCAAAAAGATATATGGACCCCTATGTTTACTGCAGTATTTACAATAGCCAACTTATAAATACAACCCAAGTGTCCACGGATAGACGAATGGATAAAGAAGATGTGGTGTATATATACAATGGAATATTAGCCATAAAAGAGAATGAAATCTTGCCATTTGCAACATGTATGGATCTAGACGGTATAATACTAAGGGAAATAAGTCAGTCAGAGAAAGACAAATACCCTATGATTTCACTCATGTGTAATTTAAGAAACCAACCAAATAAAAAAAAAGACAAAAATCAGACTCTGAATATAGAAAACTAGTGGTTATCAGAGGGGAGGTGGATGGGGAGGATGAGTGAAATAGGTGAGGGGATTAACAGTACACTTATCATGATAAGCACCGAGTTCTGTATAGAACTGTTCAATCACTATACTGTACACCTGAAATGAATATAATACTATGTTAACTATACTGGAATAAAAAAACAAGTTTAATTAAAAAAAAAAGAAGAATTTTCCAACAACAAAAGAATAAAGTCAAAATATAAACACAAAGAGTTCACTGGATTTATCTTCTTAATGAACCTTCTAAATGATAAGAAGAATCTAAATGTTAAGGATAACATTTATATATATATATATATATATAAATTTTAAATCTGACTTTCAGAAAGACTATCAATTTTCTTCATCTCTCAAAATTCCCATGCTTCTTATAAAAGACAATGTTATCTTAAATACATAGTGTTTAAATCTAATATATACTCTTTGTCCCCTTAAGTTTAGGGTAGTTAAATGAATATTTAAATACTAGTATGTATTCGTATTTAGGAATACATATCCCCCAAAAGTATATGCTATAATGATTACTGTATCATCCCACCATGTTTCTTACTTCAAAACTGAATCATTATTAGCTTTCACAAAAATGATGGCCACAGGTGCACCCGGTGGCCCATTCGGTGAAATGTCAACCCCTTTTTTTTTTAATGTTTGTTTATTTTTTGACAGAGGGAGTGAGACTGGGTAGGGTAGAGAGAGAGGAAGACACAGAATCTGAAGCTGGCTCCAGGCTCCGAGCTGTCTGCACACAGAGCCTGATGTGGGGCTTGAACTCATGAACTGTGAACTCATGAACATGAGCTGAAGTTGGACACTCAACCGACTGAGCCACCCAGGTGCCCCAAGTGTCAACTCTTGATTTGGGCTCAGGTCATGATCTCATGGATTAGTGAGATGCAGCCCTGTATTGGGCTCTGCACTGACAATGCAGGGCCTGCTTGGGATTTTCTCTCTGCCTCCTCCCCGCTTGTGTGGACACTCTCAAAATAAATAAATTTAAAAACAAGGATGGCTACAATACATGTATTTTCTCTATCAGTATGTGAAATCTGCACAGACATTAGAGTTGTAATGCCATACCTATATTCTGACAGCTTAGGTCATTCTCAGCTCCCTTCTCCATCTCTGAATTTTTTGGATGGCTTACTGCCTGTTTTAGTTTTCTCTCTGGACGTGAGGCACTGGCAGCAAACTTGTACAGGCTTGTTTTCTCAGATCCGAAATGAGCCACACTGGGTTTCCGTAAAAAGCAGTGTTTTCTATGGAAGTGCTGCTGAGCACTCTCAGGATCGTGAAACACTTTGGTGCAAGTGCCACACTTGATGACATACCGTTGCTCCTTTTCCTCCTCACTCTTTTCTTCTCTGTGCACTTCATGGATGTGAGTATTGATGTCAGTTACATTCTGTGCTGTTGCTGAACACAAGGTGCAGCGAAACCACAGTTTACCTTTATCCAGCATGATTTGAAGACATCTACCATAATCTTCCTTTCTGTTAACTTTACAGATGTAACTCTCACGGCAACCACAGGTTAACAGGTTACTGGTCTCTATTACTGGAAAATCATTCTCAGTTTTAATTGAAGTTTCAGTTTTTTCTGACACAAACACATAATCTGTGCTGTGGTGCTCCTTATAATGACTTAAAAATGCTTCTTCCACATTAAAGGTAATATCACAAAGCCCACAGAAGTACTTAACTTTTATCTCATTGTTATGCTCATCTTGGCAATGTCGGTACAGTGTTTCAACCTTGTGAAAAGTCTTTTTGCAATGGGCACAGCTGTATCTATGAAACTGGTGACTTGCTAAAGACATGCAATGCTGTTTTACACAGTCCTGGGAATCAAACATATCTTCACAAATTCGGCACTGCCATTTACCCCTTGGAGGACTATTTGCTGGAGAATGATCAATAATAGTAATAGTTGAAGGATTCTTAGCAGTCAAATTACTCACCAATGTTGCAGAGGATGTTGGCAAAGTTTCACTTTCTACCTCATCCGTCTCATAAAAATATCTGTGTCCATTATGAAATTCAGTCACATGTGCCATGATAGTCTCTTTTCTTGTTAACTCCTTTTTGCATGTCCGACACCAGAAAAGAAAGTTATTTAAATGTGCCCCTCCATGAATCCGGCTCATATGTAAACGGATGACCCCTGAATCTTCACATACCTTTCCACAGACCACACACTTATAACACATTGTGTTTGCTGAGAAAACATGTTTTTCTACTGCATCTTCACTTAGGAATTGTTGATGGCATTCACAAAACCAGGTTTTAACAAATGACTTTTCTTTCTGAACACAAACTGTACCTTCATGGCTTTTACCTTCTAAATTCATCTTCTTTTTTGGAACAGTGGTGCAATCTTGTGAGTTAGATTCTTGAACAGACATGGTTCTTTTAAGTGATGAAAATTTTGATCGATCTAGCAAGAGATTCAAGTCAGAAGGTTTGTTCCCTTCACTGCTATGGCAATAAAGTAAGACGGATTCTTCCATTGAGGTAATGACTCGGACTTTGTGCCCTGAATTCTGCTTGTGATTTCGGGTACTGGTTTCATCCGCAAAGACTTGGTTGCAATTTGGACAGTAACCTCTTAATACGAATTTTTCTGCAACTTGGGCAATGCTCTTCTCAGCCAAAGCTACAGGACCAGCATTTCGACAACGAACTCTAAATTAGATGAAAAAAACCTCTTTTGTAAGTACTTTCTAAATACAGTATCTCTGCTTTTTATAGGAATTATAAACAATGTATACAAAAAGCACTAAAAGATATTTTTCAATAAAAATGCAGGTTACAGAATAATTTTACCTCAGAGTACCTGAGTATTACCTATATTTTGTCTGTTTCTAATCCATGTACAGAACAGTAAAACTAGAGTCAAAGGATCAAAAAAATTCATACAAATATTTGGAAATTGAATCCCTAATCCTTAGAAATTAAACAACAAATTTCTACTAAATCTATGGGTCAAAGGAGAAATTAAAAGGGAAAAGGGAAAATATTTTTAAATAAATGAAAAAGAAAACAACCTATCAAAATCCAAGGGTAATTCAATGCTTAGAGGAAAACTTATAACTTTAAATGTTTATACAGAAAAAGAAGGTCCAAAGTCAATCTAAGCTTCTACTATAGGAAGCTAGAAAAACATAAGCAAATTAAACCCAAAGTTTAATTTTTTTAAATGTTTATTTTTATTTTTTTGAGAGACAAAGCGTGAATGGGGGAGGGGGAGGGGCAGAGACAGAGAGAGAGAGAGAGAGAGAGAGAGAGAGAGAGAGAGACACAGAGACAGACAGACACAGAATCCAAGGCAGGCTCCAGGCTCTGAGCTGTCAGCACAGAGCCCAACGTGGGGCTCAAACTCACAAGCCATGAGATCATGACCTGAGCCGAATGCAGACGCTTAACCAACTGAGCCACACAGGTGCCCCATAAACCCAAAGTTTAAAGAGCAGAAATCAACAAAGTAAAAAATGGGCAAACGGCAGAGAATCATCAGTAAAGTCAAATGCTGGTGGTTTCAAAGATCAGCAAAAATTTGTTTTGAGACAAATTATAGAAATAAACATAAACGCTAAAAAAACCAAAAAGCTTTAAAAAAGCTGACATTCATAAAAGTTGAAGTAAACAAAATATATTCCTGAAGAACAAGCAAAGGATACTCAGGAAAGAGGATGGACAGCCACAAAAGACATAATTAATATGATAGCAAAGTCTAGACTGGGACAGAATATAGTCACATATTTCTGACAAAATATTTACATCTAGAATATATCAAGAATTCCAATTCACTATGAAAAAAGCAAACAATCCAATCTTTAAACTAACAAAATACTTGAACAGACATTTCACAAAAAAAGATAAATGAATCACCCATAAGCACATGAAAAAGTGCCCAACATCATTGTTTATCAGGGAAATGCAGATTAAAACCACAAAGAGGCACTCAAAGAACAGCTAAAATGAAAGACTGGCAATACCAAACCTTGGCAAGGATGCAGAGAAACTGGAACTCTCATACCTTGTTGGTACAAACACTTTGGGAAAGTATGTAGTAGTTTCTTATAAAATTAAATATACACTTACTCTTTGATCCAGCAATTCCACTCCTAGATATTAATCCAAGAGGAATGAAAACATATGTCCATAAAAGACTTGTACAAAATATATACAGTAGCTTTATTTATGATAGCTAAAAACTTTAAATCCAAATGTCCATCATCAGGAGAATGAATAAACAAATTGTGCTAAGTTCATATAATAAAATACTACTCACCAATAAAGAGGAACAATGTACTAAGCAACATAGGTGTATCTCGCAGATATTATGACAAATACAAGAGAGTACATACTACATGATTTCAATTACATGAAGTTCTCAAGGAGATGAAGCCAATGCAAGGTGGAAAAAATATCTAGGGCAAGCAGGGTAAGAGGGTGGGAAATGACTGGAAAGGGACACAATGGAACTTTCCACAGACAGGTAACATATTATGATAAAAGCATAGGTTAACAGATGTACGTATCTATCTGTGATTTTATGTCAAAATCATAAAAGTTAAGATGTGTACACTGTGACTAATTTAATTTGTATTTCAAAAACAAAGAACTTTTAAAAATAATTAAGGGGCTGGGGCGCCTCGGTGGCTCAGTCAGTTAAGCGTCCAATTTCAGTTCAGATCATGATCTCTTAAGTTGTCAGTTTGAGCCTTGCATCAGGCTGTGCTGACAGGGCAGAGCCTGCTTGGGATTCTCTCTCTCTCTCTGCTTCTCCCCTGCTGGTGCACACACACACTCTCGCTCTCTCAGATTAAATAAACTTTAAAAAAAATAAGGGGAATAAGGAGCATAAAGATGTATAGAATAAAATGGGTAAATGGAGGTTCGCTAGACTATTCTGCTGACTTCATACAGTTGAAATTTTACATAATAAAACATTAAGAATAAAAATAACAGGTAGAACCAGGATTTGAACTCACGAAATATAAGTCAGAACCAGGACTGCTAACCTTAGTAGTTACACTGGGTATATACAGAGTAATTATATTCTACTGCCTTGTTTATTGAGAACATATTTTACTCGAAGGTTTGTGAAAATAATTGTTCTATTTAAATGAATGCAATTTAGTAGATACGAACTTTTAATATATTTTAATGATATAACAGGAAAACAGAGACCTAAGAGACAGAGCACCTAAATAGAAAATATGTACAGACTTTGTTTGGATCATGATTCCAAGAAACCAAATGTAAAACAAAAAACTTTATGAGATAATCAGGGAAATTTTATAACTGATTAGGTATTTGATGCTATTAAAAATACCAGTTTTTTAAGTTGTGATAATGGTATTATAGGATTTTTTTAAAAAAAGGAGTCCTTATCATTTATAGTTATATATAGAAGTATTTACAGATAGAATGACATGATTTACCGCAAAATAATAATTTGCAGGGGGGTGAGAATATAAATGAACACGACTGCCATGTGTTGCTAAATCCTGAAGCTGGGTAAAAGGTATACTGGGGTTGTACATTGCTTGATAATTTCCATTGCAAAGACAAAAAAAAATCACACTTGATTATTTGATAAATTTGGTCTTTCACTGAAATTTAATTTTCATATGTATATTATACTTTCCATTCTGGTTGACTTAAAAGCAAGTCACACTTAAAGGCAAGTTAACCCACTCCTCCCCCCATACACACACTCTTCACAAACATACAGAGAAAAACACAAATAGAACTGTTGGTTTTACATTCACAGCAATATCAATATACCCACTTTTTCCACACCTTCAACTTCTCTCATTATGTTAAATTTGATTAATTTCCAGACTAATATATAATCTCATTTTAAAAGCAGAGGAACATGAAATAGAAAAACATCCTATTGAATCCTCCTGCTGGTAAAGAGCTTCTTGGGCAGGATTCCCTTACAGCCCGACTAGACCTGTACAAACCTGAAGTGGGCAGTGAGCTCCATGTGAGAACGTAGTGTCTGGTGGCAGGCCACACACTTAACTTGAAATGGGACATCTTTGCAGAGAGAGATCAGAAGTTTCTTTGCAAAAGATGGAAATGATATTGGCTGCGCTATTCCCTTGTCATCTGAAAGACAAAATACACTATAACTTGCAAAGATTTAAGCAGATAGCAACCCAACCTTCCTCCCCTTTGCCTTTCTCAACATTGGCTGGAATATGTAAAAGATTGTTGTGCTAAAAAACTAAGAGAAGTCATTTTCCAGCCGTAAGTACAAAGGATGCTGAACTCATGCTCAAAATCTGAACCTTTAATGCAGAGAAACACCCAACTTCCCAGATGTTATGGATATATAAAAATTATTATTACATCAAAAATTATTTTTTATATTTGTTATATAAAGAAATGTTTTCTTTCCAAGTTTCTCTTCATTCCTCAAAGTAACTAAACCTTACTGCTGGTACAGATCAATGTTGAGAATCTTTTTTGAAAAATAAAAATTAAGACAATCTTTCACTTTCATGTTTCCAATCCAATGTGAGGATAAGTTACCTCAAGAATTATCTGAGAAGTATGGTAAATCAGCAAAGATTAAAGTACTTTAATAATTTTCAGAACAGAGTATTAACATACCACTCAGTTTAAAATTCTGATGGAAATGATTCTTTCCAGACATATGCTTCAAACACTCATCCTTGCTGCTAAAAAGAAGGAAGCAATTTGGACACGCAAAACACTGAATAATCTGAGGAAGAAGGTTGTTTTTATGTCCATCATCTGCAGCTTCCTAAAATACAAGCAAAGCTGTATTACAGACAACTAAAATCAATATTCAATTTTTAAAAATCAACTTTCAAAATTTCTGATTTGGAATATTCTGTACCAGTTTTTAACAAGAGAACTTTTCTTTCCTCAGTGTGAACTATGGAATTTTTATCATTAAATTGCCTATGTGGATTAAAATTTTTTTTTCTTAACTCTTCACCATCTTTTTGTGATAATATACAAGTAAATTTGCTTTCTATATATTTTTCTTTTATATACACATCTATATTATGTTAATGAATAAATGTTTTCATATCACATACACTTTTTCTTCCATTTTGCTTTATTCACTCTACTCTGCAATATAACCTATGCTTATATATGTATTCTTCCACAAATATCTCCATGCTTAATAATCTACAAAAATATATAGAAATAAACACACAGGGAACTGCCACTGTTTTACCAAATATTGTCATCTTACAGACTCTTCTGCTTCTTAGTTCTCTTATTCCACAATACCTAATGAAAATGCCTAAAAAAAATCAACTGGAATACCTCTAATTCATTCTTCTCAATGGTTGCAAAGTTCTCAACTGGTTGTAAACCAGTGTAGGTTTACTAAGACTTAGGTAACTATTCATTACCAGACTTTTTTTTTTCTTGCCACTATAAACAACACAATGGTGTTACAAACTGATAAGAACATATACTACACTTGATCTTAGCCAAAAGGCCAAGAAGCAATAACACAACGGTGTTATAAACTACCCTGAATACATATCCTTATTTACAGACGTATTTTTCTCATTATTAGGAGTGGCCCTATTGAGTTAAAAGGTTTATTACTTGAATATTAAAGGATACTGTATGATTGTTTTTCAAATAGGCTCTACCAATTCACACATTCCCTAGCAATGAATGAGCCTGGTACAATAGCTACTATAGATTTTTTTTTTAATTCATACAATTCTATGGATATTCCATATTCTGTGGATTGCTTACTCATACCCTTTTGTCTGATGTTTCAGTTGGTTTTGTTTTCTCCCCTGCCGGTTAACTTGTATCATTTCTTCATTATAAAAATTAACTTTCTGTCTGATGCTCCATTTTGCAAGCATTTTTCAAATATCTATGAATTTTGATGTGGTCACTTTAAAATTTTAATATAGTCAAACAGGTATGTCTTTCTAGGTGTCCACTTGGTTAAGAGGCTCCTCTATCTCAAAATTGAAAATGTTCTAAATATAAAAAAAAAATTTTTTTTCAAGTAAACTCTACCTCCAATGCGGGGCTCCAAGTCACGACCCCGAGATTAAGAATCACATGCTTGGGGTACCTGGGTGGCTCAGTCAGTTAAGCATCTGACTTCAGCTCAGGTCATGATCTCATACTTCGTGGGTTTGAGCCCCGTGTCAGGCTCTGTGCTGACAACTCAGAGCCTGGAGCCTGCTTCTGATTTGGTGTTTCCCTCTCTCTCTGCCCCTTCCCTGCTCATGCTCTATCTCAAAAAAAAAAAGAAAGAAAGAAAAAAAAAGAAAAATTTTAAAAGAGTCACATGCTCTACCAACTGAGTCAGCTAGGCGCCCCAAAGCTGAAAATACTTTAAAGTATCTATATTTATGTCTGTGTATATGTGCTTGTGTATAAATATAATTTGACATCTTGTTAATGGTCCTTAGAGTAATAGCCTTAGAAGTTGTACTGTGTCTTTTTAAATTTACAATCATTAACATTAGGGATATAGAAAGTTTATATAGTGCTAATAAGATGCAACAGAAAGAGGAATAAGAAATTTACATTTATATCGAGCACATGTGAAGAAGCACATTAGGGTTCAAAACGTGCTTTTCCATTTAATCCTTACGATAGTCCCATGAAGTACTATTTTCATTATTTATAAATGAGAAAACTAAATTTAGTTAAGTCAACACTTCCCTCCAATCAAGTTGTACTCTGGGAAGAGACAAAATAACCAGTCTTATACATTTGATTAAAAATTCTATGCTCTTTCCACTATACCTTACCCCATTTTAATTTAGTGAGTGCCCTGCAGAAGATCACATCTAAGAAGATACTTAGAAAGCTCTAAATAAGAGCACTAAAGGCATTTCTTAAACACCAATTTATAAAAATGTCCCTAACTTGAAGAATGTTAACAAAATAATTCTTAGTTCAACTGTGAGTTATAAATGGATTCAATATAAAGCTTGTTTAAAATATTTGCTCAATAGAACAAGAATGTGATCCTACATAAAATTTTATTGAAATATAACAATTGCAAAAGCATAGCATATTAGCTCGTGCAAACTAGGGGAATAAGTGGGAAATAGTTATTCAATTCTTTTCTACCACTATATTTTCAGCTATATTAAAATAAAATACACCATACACATTTGTATATCTAAACCAAGTTAAACCACAATAAAATATTACTTTTTACCCACTAGGATCTAGGCTAGCTTAGAAGGCACATAAGTGTTGATAAGAATGTGGAAAAACTGGCATCTGCATATATTGCTAGTAAGAAAGTAAAATGGTACAGTGTGTTGGATAACAATTTGGCAGTTCTCCAAACAACTGAACGTAAGTATGATATGACCCAACAATTTAACCTGTTAGACAAGTAAAGACATATTCACACGAAGATTTATACATTTATTTATAGCAACATTATTCACAACAGCCAAAAAGTAGAAATAACTCAAGTGTCCACCAAGTGATGAAATGATAAAGAAAAAGTGGCATATATCCATATGCTGGAATGTTACTTGGCAATAAAAAGGAATGAAGTGCTGATATGCTACAACATGGATGAACCCTGACAACATTATGGTAAATAAAAGAATCTTGTCACAAAAGGCCACATATTTTAAGATTCCATTTATTTGAAATGCCCAGAAAAGGCAAAACCATAGTTTACAGGTTGCCTAGGGCTAGGGAGGATGGGCTAACAACAGGGAAAAATAACCTTAAATGATAGGCTGGCCCCTAGGAAGAGAACGAGAAAGAGTGGTTGTGCCTATTGACCCACAATTGACACTGAGGTACACTGAAGCCTACAATATGTCCTCTACCACCTGCATTAAACGGAAGAAAAGCAGGAAGCTATCTAGTGATATACCACTCATTGAATGGCTTTAATGTTAAAAACCACTAGACACTGGCTGCTACTCAAAGTGTGACCCAAGGACAAGAAGCACTGGCATCACCTACAAGCTTGTTAGGAATCTTGAATCCAAGGTCCCACCTCAATTTATTATCAGAACTTGCATTTTACAAGATTCCCAAGTGATTAGTGTATTAAGTTTAAGAAACATTAGCATAGACAGAAGAAACTGGGGACGAAAGGGAAAGAGGAGGGAAGCAAGGCAAAAAATGCAAATTGTGGTAATTTCATTCTCTTTCACCGAAGAATGCCATCTTTACAAAACAGAATTCACAGGTATACAATCTTCTAGTGACCTCTTCTGGCTGATTTAAGATAGGCAATTATAATTAGTGCATACCAGTTTCCTTTAGAGTTCTGGTGACGGACTCTCCAAAGAATAAGCAATAAGGAGCATTTAATGAGAGCTGTTTGTTAAGGCCTAAGTGCTTTAGAAAGAATTATATTTTCTCTCAACAATCTTGCGTGTAAGTATAACAATTTTATTTTAGAGACAAATAAAGCTCAGAGATGTTCCTTAACTTGCTGAGTACATACAGCTAATAAAAGCGACAGTAGAATCCAGGTCTGTCTGGACATCAAAGCCTTTGCTCCATTTTACCATAATGCTTCTCAGAAGGCTAAATATCATAAATTTACTTCCTGGAGACCAGGCAAAACAACATGGAATAAGTAATTCTCAGAAAAAAAGGGAACAAATTAATGAAATTTGGGAAAATACAAATGAGAGTATTAATTAAGGTTAAAATACCTATTCAGATTTACTAAAGAAAAAAGATAAATAATTTGCTCACTAAAATAGACAAAACACTTACAGCCTGGAATAGGGAAACAGGCTCTGAAAGAACTCTAGTTTCGAAAAAGGAAGAATACTAGTCACCAAGTGAAAACACCAAAAAAATTTATGGAACGCAGTCCTCTTGTATCATTTTTCTCTTCTCTCCTTAAACCTTTGTCACAATAGGAAGCCCTGTCATTTCTTTTTGTTTCACTTTAAGGTCTTTATTCTAAATGCCATTACCTAAGCAAAGCCTTTTTTCATCTCAAAGTTAAATTATTGCAAAAGTCACCTAAAGCAGTCTCCTTTCTACACCTATGAATCCACCTTGAACACTGCTACCATCCTAATACCACTCGATCTCTTTGGTATCCCTAAGAAAGAGAAGGAATTGGGTTCTAGAATTAAAAGTCCTTCTAACTCTAAAAGGTATAAAGCATTATTTTCATCATGTCACTGTCCTATTACAATAACCTCTTGCCAGTATTAAGGTTATCACTTGTGTTGGGAGTCCCCCAAATCATCCCCAGGTTTGATGGTTTGCTAGGATTCACAGCACTCAGCATATAGTTGTATTCACAGCTATGATTCATTACAGGTTTTAAGCTATCAGGATATTTAATGTGGTATTGCTTTTAATAACAAAAAAAATGAAACAACTGATACATCTAAGAGGAAATTAAATGAACTATAATATATTCATACAGAAGAATACTATTCATTGACTTAAAGTGTATGCATCGATTCAACAAATGTTTAAGCACTCATGTTTACAACACACTGCTTTTCTCTTTTTTTAAGTTTATTTTTGAGAGAGAGAGAGAGCGAGTGAGCATGCATGCATGCAAGGGGGCAGGGAGTGGGACAGAGAAAGAGGAAGAGAGAATTGCAAGCAGGCTCTACACTGTCAGCACAGAGCTGGGGCACGAACTCACTAATTGTAAACTCATGACCTGAGGCAAATCAAGAATCAGACACTTAACCAACTGAGACACCTAGATGCTCCTAACACACTGATTTTCTTAATTACAGAAAAACTCACACACCTGATCTTATATAAAAATATTTATAAGTGTTTTTGATGCAACTGTAAATCAGATTTTTTCTTAATTTCACTTTCTGGTGCTTCATATTAGGGTATAGAATTGCAACAGATTTCTGTACGTTGATTTTGTATCCTGCTACTTTACTGAATTCATTTATTAGTTCTAGTAGTTTCTTGGAGTCTTTAGGGTTTTCTATATATAGTATCATGTCACCTGCAAATACTGAAAGTTTTATTTCTTCCCTACCAGTGTGGATCTTTGTTATTTCTTTTTGTTATCCAACTGCTGTGGTTAGGACTTCCAGTACTATGCTGAATGAAAGTGGTGAGAGTGGACATTCTTGTCTTGTTCCTGACCTTAGGGGAAAAGCTCTCAGTTTTTCACCACTGAGTATGATGTTAGCTGTAGGTTTTTCACAAAAGGCCTTTTTTATGTTGAGGTTATGTTCCCTCTAGACCTACTTTGTTGAGGGATTTTATCATGAATGGATATTGTACTCTGTCAAATGCTTTTCCTGTATCTATTGAAATGTTTTTTATCCTTTTTCTTATTGATATATCACATTGATTGTTTTGTGTGTACTGAACCTGCTGCACCAAAACCAATAAAATACCTAGGTATAAACTTAGCCAAAAATGTGAAAGACCTATACTTTGAAAACCATACAACACTGATGAAAGAAATTCAAGATGATGCAAAGAAATGGAAAGATGTTCTATGCTCATGAATAGGAAGAACATATAGTGTTGAGATGTCTATACTACCCAAAGCAATCTACAAATTTAATGCAATCCCTATTAAAATACCAACAGCATTTTTCACAGAACTAGAACAAATAATCATAAAATTTGTATTGAACCACAAATGACCCTTAATAGTCAAAGCAATCTTGAAAAAGAAAAACAAAACGGGAGGTAACACAATTCCAGACTTCAAGTTATATTACAAAGGTATAGTAATTGTAACTGGGGCACAGGCATAAAAATAGACATATTGATCAATGGAACAAAACAGAAAACCCAGAAATAAACCCACAATTATATGGTCAATTAATCTTTGACAAAGGAGAAATGAATAGCCAATGGGAAAAAGATAGTCTCTCAACAAATGGTGCTGGGAAAATTGGAGAGCAACATGGAGAAGAATGAAACTGGGGACACCTGGGTGGCTCAGTTGGTTAAGGGTCCAACTCTTGATTTGAGCTCAGGTCACGATCTCCCAGATCATCAGTTTGAGCCCTATGTCAGGCTCTGTCCTGACAATGTGGAGCCTGCTTGGGATTCTCTTTCTTCCTATCCCTCTATCTCTCTCAAAATAGATAAATAAACATTAAAAAAAAAAAATAGAATTAAAAAAAAGAAACGAAACTGGACCACTTTCTTTCACCATACACAAAAACAAACTAAAAATGGATTGAAGACCTAGATGTGAGACCTGAAACCATAAAAATCCTTGAGGAGAGTACAGGCAGTAATCTCTGACACTGGCCATAGCAAGAATTTTTTAGATATTTCTACCAAGGCCAGGGAAATAAAAGCAGAAATAAACTATTGGGGCTTCATCAAAATAAAAAGTTTCTGCACAGCAAAGGAAACAATCAACACAATTAAAAGGAAACCTACTAAATGGGAGAAGACATTTGCAAATGACATATCCGATAAAGGGTGAGTATCCAGAATATATAAAGAACTTATACAACTCAGTCAAAAAACAAATCGTCCAATTAAAAAATGGGCAGAAGACATGAACAGACATTTCTCCAAAGACATTCAGATGACCAACAGACACATGAAAAGATGCTCAACATCACTCATTATCAGGGAAATGCAAAGCAAAACTATAATGAGATATCACCTCTTATCTGTCAGAATGGCTGCAATCAAAAACAAAAGAAACAAGTACTGGCGAGGATGTGGAGAAAAAGGAACCCTTGTGTACTGCTGGTGGAAATGCAAACTGGTGCAGCCACTCTGGAAAGCAGTATGGAGGTTCCTTAAAAAGTTAAAAAATAGAACTACTCTGTGATCCAGTAATCGCACCACTGGGTATGTACCCAAAGAACACAAAAACACTAATTCAAAGTGATAATGCACCCATATATTTATAGCAGTATTATTTACAATAGTCCAAGTATCCATCGATTGATGAATGGATAAGGAAGATGTGGTGTATATATACACAATGGAATATTACTCAGCTATAAAAAAGAATGAAATCTTGCCATCTGCAGAGAAAGACAAACACCCTATAAATTCACTCATAGGTATGATTAAGAAACAAAACATGAGCTAAGGGGAAAAAAGAGAGAGAGACACAAACCAAGAAACAGACTCTTAACTATAGAGAATAAACAGATGGTTACTAGAGGGGATGAGTGAAATAGGTGATAGGGATTTAAGAGTATACTTGTCATGATGAACACTGAGCGTTCATAAAGTAAAAACTTAAGGGGCACCTGGGTGGCTCAGTTGGTTAAGTGTCCAACTTCGGCTCAGGTCATTGTCTCATGGTTCTTAATTTCAAGCCCCACTTTGGGCTCCCTATTGTCAGCACACAGCTGGCTTTGGATCCTTTGTCCCACTCTCTTTTTTTGCCCCTCCTCCACCTGTGCTCTCTCTAAACATTAAAAAAATTTTTTTAAAAATGAAAAAAAATTTTCTCCACAGTGAACATATTGCACAAGTAACATTTTGTAACGTTAATAAGTCATTATAGATATATAATTTCAAATATAGTAAACACACACTACAGAATCATCTATTATACAGATTTGTGTATGCCATGAATCAACCTGTCTCCCTTGAGATTTAACACCTAATGTGAGTTACATAAAACAACCTTTTGTATACTAGATTTCTTAACACTAGCATTAATAAAGGAATTGTTATTTAATTTACTAGATGGCTCCAACATTTCAACAGGCAGTGAAAGGCAGCAGACTTAAGATTAAAGTTCTAGTTCTCATCATAAGCATCTTGAAGAACGTTAATTCCACAGAGCAACTCCATCAAAGAAAGGGCTTCGATGATAATCTTTAGGAGTGCTGGCTTTCAGTCATGAAGTTTACCTGTCCACAAAAATTTAATGTTCCAATCATTTTACTCTTGACCCTTATGTGCACCACTAGTGACTACAGGCTTAAGAGCAGCAAGAAAACACTTGCATCAAATTCCATGGTTCTCTAGAAAAAATACCTACTCTTAGGACATCCTCTTACCTTAGCAAAAAGATGATCCCTATATTGCTGTTGAGTAACAAAATTTTTGTAACATACTACACAAGCAAAGGAATTGACGAATGGTCCATGTAGTGTAATTGTCGGATCACATGGAGAGTGATCAAACCTACTCGGCAAAAGAGAGGTAGCATTAGAAAAGTCCACATTTTAGGAGCCAAACTATGTTGCTTCATTTGTTAAGCATTTGCTTATTTGTTTACACACACATACACACAACACACTCAGAAATTTATACTCTTCTATTGAAATATTAAAAACGTTCTTCATGTTCAAGAAATATCAAATGACTCCTAAATGCCACACAATCCCTTCAAACAGTGACCAACAGTTAGCTCAAGATTTCATAAAAGTATCTAAGATCCAATAAAATGGATTTAAGCATGTCTTGCCAAACTGGTACAATTCCAGTCTGAAAGTTATAGAGCCATCATCTTTTCCTTTTTGCCTTATTTGCCACAATATTTACTAATAGTTGTAAATGAATCAACAGAATTATAATCTCATGTCAAGATTTCTGGCACACACCTGTTTCCTAAAAATGGCTTTTAATCCTTTTAATGTTCACTTTAATCATTTAATAAGTATGTGTCATTTTAAACTGCCTCAAAGACTTTTAAAAACTCTTTAGATATAGTATGCTACCTAGTTATTTATAGAATGCTGAAGACCGTACAAAAGGCTCTATAGGTAGGTTAATGCATAAGTAGGGTGAGACACCTAGAAATGAAAAAGGTTGTGAGACCCCAAATTCTCAATTTCCATCTTTAAACTATTAGAAGGAGAGATTATGAAGGTAGGAATGTTTAATACCTTTAATACCGCGTTTCCCTGATATTTACTTTCTCAAGCTCTACTATTAAAAAAATTCAGTAAGTTAATAAGATAGGTTTATAAATAGAATATTTATTATTAATTTTGCTACATTTGGTTTGCTTTTAACATTTCTTTTGTAATACCATATTAGCTTTCTTTAGGCTAAACCAACTATCTGTAAGTGTTTTGTGTCTCCTGAAATTTGCATTTATGGGCTGGATTTCTCTACAACGGATTCAACTGCATATCAATGTAAAAAATCTGTTCAAAATTTTATGAGACATATTAGAATAAATACTTAAATGCTACAAGTCTTTAAAGAAAAGAATATAACTAGAGAAATCTGACTTTAGGCCTTCTAGGAAACCTAAGAAATAGAAATTTAAAATAACTATCATAAGAGTATAAAACAATTTGTCTGGAATACAAAGCTATGGTTACAATGGCATGAGTGCATCATGCTTTCATTATATGAAATCACTTTGTAACACATTTGCTCTTCAGTATCCACTATTCTGAGTATCACACTCACCTTTTCAAATGTCCTAAGAGAAGGTGTCCATTATCAAATTCCTTGTTACAGTGCATTATGGGACATAAAATTGGTTTCCCAGACACCTGCATCTGGCCTCCTCTTCGGAATGAACTTTTTTTTCCAGAATTAATTGTGCCTGTTTTGAGTCCTGCATTATTGGAATACAAATTCTTAAGTTCCTACTTCAGATATTTGTCCTTTGGACAGGTAACCAAAATTATGGCAAAACAATAAATACTATGAAATAGCATCAACTGGGTGATCCTAATTATAATTAAAAATTTCTTGGCTTTCTAATAAAACATATGATAACCTAAAAATAAATAGTTATTGGGACAAATAAAGCTGTTAACATCTTTTTTTTGTTTTTTAAAGATTTTATTTTTTTAAGTAATTTCTATACCCAATGTAGGGCTCGGACTTCCAACCGGAGATCAATAGTCACATGCTCTATTGACTCAGCTAGCCAGGTGCCCTTTCTTTTTGTTTTTGAAATAGGTATAGGGATTAAGTTTGTTTGTATGTTTATTATTGCTACAGCCAGTGTGGGTCTTGAACTCAAGACCCTGAGATCAAGAGTCACATGCTCTGTTGACTGAGCCAGTCAGGAGTCCTGAATGCTGTTAACATCTTTAAGTAACATTCTCTGGGGGAAAAAACTCTATTTTCTTAAGTTCAACAGCCAAGAAATGTCAAACATTAAATACTGATTAGAAAAGCAGTTGCTCCACAGACCCCTACCCTTCTTTCTCATTTATATCAACTGGCAAAGATCTAATTTTTTTTTCTCTTTTAACGATCTTAAACACATTAGAAGATTTAGCTATATTATAAAAGATTGGGGTTCTCTGAAAATTATGTTAAAAAATACAGCTGGGAGAGCGGGGAAGAGTGGAGAGTTCAGGGAGGCAAGGAAAATAAGAGTGGTACTTTCTGAAGAAACCAGCCATTGACCAATGAGTTCCAACCTGGATATCAAATAATGCAGATCTCAGTAATAAATTTACATAACACAAAGCAGAGATTTACTTATTGTTACTACCTCTTTCCTATTTATTCTATTTTGTCCCTCTTCTTCTCCTTTCATGTAAAAAAATTTTTTTTTAAAATCTTATTTGAGAGACAGAGAGAGCGAGAAAGTAAGTGCCAGTGGGGGAGGAACAGAGACACAGAGGGAGACACAGAATCCAAAGCAGGCTCTAGACTTCGAGCTATAAGAACTGGGCCTGACACAGGACTTGAACTTAGGATTTGAACTCAAAAACCATTCTTGAGATCATGACCTGAACCGAAGTTGGACACTTAACTGAGCCACCCAGCCACCCCTCTTTTTCTCCTTTCAAAGTTTGCCTATCACTAGTTTCTCTCTTTCTTTTTAAAGTAAACTCCATGCCCAAAGAGGAGCTGGAACTCACAACCCCAAGATCAAGAGTCACATGGCTCTACTGAATGAGCAAGCCAAGCACCCCTTTTCAACACTACTTTCTCTTAATTAATCTTCCTCTATCCTGATCCATTCTTCATCCCCTCTCTTTATAATCATACAACTCTTGTAGACCCCTGGCCAAATTTTGTTCCCAGGGAAATTCTGAATGCATGATATATGATGGAAATTTTGTAGTCACACTGTATAAACCATGAAATGTAAAACTGCCAGGAGGATTCTGACTGTATATCACATGATTATACACAGACGGTTTGATTATTGACTCCCTTTTATAATTATTTGTGGATTGTTTCAATACCTTGAATATTTCATACAATAGAAAACTAAGTTATTTATCTTTATGGCAGATTTAAAGATTTAAATAGAACTTAAAGATTTAAATAGAATGAATTATTCTTTTAACATCATCTAGTTTTAAGATCTAGTTTTAAGATCTCCAAATGGTTATTATACAAACTTAAGGTTTCAACTGCTTTTCTGTTTTAGTCCTCATGGGGGGAAGGCCTCCATTAAAAGCTGCCAAAATGCTTATCAATGTGTTCTGCCAACACTGAACAGCATAGCATTAATCATATTTTAATCTTCGGCTCAGGTCATGATTTCACAGTCCGTGAGTTCGAGCCCCACGTCGGGCTCTGTGCTGACAGCTCAGAGCCTGAAGCCTGTTTCAGATTCTGTGTCTCCATCTCTCTCTGAACCTCCCCCGTTCATGCTCTCTCTCTCTGTCTCAAAAAATCAATAAAGGTTAAAAAAGTTTAAAAAAAAAAAAAAAGAGAGTGTTGTTTTTAAGTTATGAAGTATTCAAATGTATACAACCTGGCCTAACTGTAAAGATCTATAAAAGATGAATTTCTAGTAGAGTAATTATAAATAAAGTACTTAAACTACTTCTAATCAAAGAACTGAATTACAAAGCTGGATACTCTGGAATAGATTGAACAAGTCCCTTAGCGCTACTTTAAAGTAGAATCTCACTTTCTGTAATTTAAGAAAACAATGATTCATCTCTGTTTCCCCAGCTATACCCTATCCAAATATCTCAGCACTTTCTAAAGATAATTTATGGAATAGCATCATACCAAATATAGTCAGTGCTGAAGCAGCTGTTCTAGAAATAGATCCCAAACTTTCATTTTATAGTATTTTTGTAGGGAGCAAGCAAAAAAAATAAAACCATCTTATAAAAAGAGTATAACTGAAGACCTTAAATCCACGCTTAAGCTCATCAGCCACCAATGAATCAGGTGTGACCTGAAGATACATACAATAACAAGTCTTACCAAGACATGAAGACACAGCTAAATGACTCATTTGTTCCCCCCTGACCTGCTCCGACAGATCCATAAACAGATGCTCATGAATTCATTTTACAAGGAATTAAAATATTGTGCCAACCTGGAGGCTAGGTATGCCTAAAGGGGCATATTACCAGGCCAACTAGCACTCTAGACAGGACTTGAAGGTGTTAGATTCACATGAGATAAACTATTTTTAGAAGACATCTTATAGATGAAATAGTCCATTTCTCTATCAAAACTACCTAGGAATCTTTCCAAAACTATAGATGTCCTAGAATTATCTCTGGAGATGAAGCCAAGGTATGTATTTAAAAGCTCCCAGATGACTCTGATGTAGCTAAGGGGAAACCAGTGAACTAAAGTCATTAACTTGCACTAAGAACAGAATGCTTATCAAGAGGAAGTTTTTATTACTCTAAGCCTTACAAAGAACAACCCAAGAGGCAAAATCATTTACCACAATTTCTAAGTATCTTTTGCTAAAGTAGGTCTGGAATGCCAAACAATTCTTTTGTTTAGTTGAATGACAGTCACATTTGGAACTCAAGTCCTAGGCTTCTTTCTGTATTCATATGCAAATGATTATAGCCTGCTTTGGCTAATATTCAACCAGCATTTATTATCTCTATGCTGAGCATTCTTTTTAGGCACTCACACAAAAAAGAATTATAAACCTTGGTCTTTGTCCCCAAAGAGTGTGGAGTCTGACAAAGACAGACATGCAAACGTTTCAATTCAAAATAACAGGGTAAAAACCGCACTAGAGAACTTTGGAATTATCCCATCAGTGGTAATCTGATTCAAAGAAAACCCCTCTGAAAACAACTTCAGAATAACAAGATATCTAGGTTCAAGTTGAGTACTGCATGCAGTTATTTCTTTTGTTTGTTTATTTATGTTGAGAGAGAGAGAGAGAGAGAGAGAGACACACACACACACACACACAGTGAGAGGTGGGGAGGAGCAGAGAGAGAGAATCCCAGGCAGGCTCCACAGTGTCAGCACAGTGTCCAATGTGTGGCTCGAACTCAAGAAACCGTGAGATGACCTGACCCGAGATAAAGAGTTAGATGCTCAACCAACTAAGCCACCCAGGCACCCCTGCATGAGTAGATATTTCTAATGGCTTTTTCAATGAAATCTTCTCTGGATTATATCCACAGCTAAGATTTCTGTGGATATCCCAAGCCTTTAAAAGGCTCACTGTTTTGTCTACAAGACAGGCTAGAAAAGCTGCCATGGTGTGACTGTCCCACTGGCTCTTAAAGATTCCATCAAATTATCTGTTGGGGGGAAAATGTTCCATAGTGACTCTTTCAGGAACCTAAGGTCTGCAAAGAGTTAGTGAAGAAGCTACCCAATGCTTTAGATGAGACTCTCATGTGGACACTTCCTTCCAAATATCTATACAGGCTGCATTGATGAATAAATAAATAAACATGAATTCTTTAGATCTCAGCTTAAAATCCATTTCATTAGAGAAGCCTTTCCTGACCCCAAATAATCCATTAAAAATCCTCCCCAAAACACACGCACTATTCCATGTAACAACTATAAAATAACACGAATAAATACATGAGCAGTATCTAATGAGATCAAGGATGGCCTATTATAATCAAAATACACGTTTGCCAATGTAGAAAGACAAGTGGTAAAGTAGGCCATTATTAATTACTGAAACTAAATTTCAATACTTTATACACTTACTAGCAACTGAATAATACAGACATAATGCATTAAGGCTTTAGGGAAGCTCAGTAACCTCAGTGTTCCACTCCGATCTCTAAAGAATACCTGGCATTTTTAGCCACTGGTCCACACACAGTCTTGCTGCTTCTGTATCAGAATGTCCTCGAATAAATTCCAATTCCTGTAACCCATGAGCATGCTGAAAATCGATTTTTTCCTAAAGATATTAAGAAGAAAATTAATTAACCTATGATTACTAACCTGGTTTCCTTAAGAAAAAGATTTTAACATACTAGTGATCAGAAAATACTGATTATCCTTTGTCCCTGTAACTCCACATCTGGACATCTATCCCAAAGAGAAGTCAAAACAAAGGTTCATGCTCTAAGATACTGATTCCAATGTTATCTGTATTTGCACAAAGTTTGCTACAACCTACATCTCCAACAATGGGTACTGTTTAATTATGTATATATATTTCGTGAAAGTCAATTAGAAACATTAATCAAACTTTTCCAGTGAAGTAGGAATGTATTTTTATATCAAGTAGATCACCAAATAGTATTAAACAAATGAGGCCAAATATAAATAAATATTAATTTCAAGCTATATGTAACTACATCTGCTGCAGAGGGGGAACAAATGCTGAAAGTAAATATACAAAATGTCAATGACTATCTCTGGGAATGGAAATATGAATGATTATTTTCATTTTTAAACCAGTATACATTCTTTTCGAATTTTCCACATATGTTCTGAAGTATACAGAAGCCTATTCAATATCTGTTCAGTGAATAGTATTAAAAAGAGCAGATATTCATTAGTACTGAGTATGTGCCAGTATAAAGCATTTATTACCATCTAGATCCACAATTGGCAAACTTTTTTCATAAAGGGCCGGACCAGTAAATATTTTTAGGTTTTGTAGACCATACAGTCCCTACTGCAACTACTCAACTCTGCATGAAAGCAGCCATAGATAACATGTAAACAAATGGGGATTGCTATGTCCCAACAAAATCTTATTTACAAAAAAAGGTGGCAGGCCAGGACCAACCATGAAATTAGACTTGTGCTTTAGACTGTTAGTTTCTAACTCTTCCTGTATATTAGCTGTAAATCTTTTGCATACTGTCTGATCATGCTATATCTAACAATTAACACTTATTGATGACTTATCATGCCATTATTCTAAAAGCATTTTAGATTTTTCACAATAACTTTGTGAGACAGGTACTATTACTGTTTGCATTTTATGATGGGAAAACTGAGGTACACAGAAAGGTCAAATAAATTGCCCAAGGATAAATAACAATGACAGGATTTAAACTCTCACAATTTGATTCTAGAATCCATGCACTTAACTAGTATACCATACTGCATCTCAACAAAGTTGTTCTTAAAAAGAAATCACAAAGTCACAAATGCTAGATTTGTAAGAGACAGGCCAGAATAATCAATGGCCTAGTTAGCAATACAACAAGATCTTCTATCAAAAAGTAGAGGAACAGGGAGATTCAAGATTTAAATCTGAAAAAAATCTTCTATACAACATTGTTCAAAGTACAGCCATACGACACTAATTCTCAAAGATGTTAACAAGCATTATATAGAGATTTTAAAAATTCCCTATAATCAAATTAAGTAAGTATAGAAGCAATGGTTTTAATACAAAATTTAAAAGTCTCCTTTAGTGCAGGACTTCCAAAGCCTTCAAGCGTCAATGTCTGTGTGATTTTCCACACAGAGAATATGCAGTATCTCAAGAAATTATCAAAAATTTTTTTCCAAAGTATATCCTGCAGTATTAGTGTTCTGAGTAATATGTTATGGAAAACAAAGCTAGTTTATCCAAAGAAGCAATATGGTAAGCCTCTGGTAGACTCCAAAGACGTTTTCTAATGTACAAAATTAAACTACTTATCATAGTTCCTTACAAAAATTTATCACAATAAAAACTCTTAGATTAAGATCAAGTACAACTACATGCCAGCCAACAGCCTATTTATTTTAAATTGTCAAAATTTAAAAATAAACAAATTTTTAAAAGTTCTGACATTTTTTATAACAGAATTTGAACTCTCTGGTGATAGTCAATGCTCAAAAAACACTTGTTGGCTTAAGTCATCCCCAAATTACCCACTACTTTTCCTTTGTCATGAAGCTTCTTCCACAAACTTTAGGGTTATACCCCTTTTTGTAAGTCATCTTAATTCTTACAGTATAGCCACAAGCAAAGCTGGTAGCTGGTCAACTAGTCAACACAACATTATCTCTGAAAGTAATTTATCTAGTGAAGATTTTGAAGTTTATTTACTTTGAGAGAGCACGAGAGCACAGGTGTTTGCACACAAGTAGGAGAGAGTAGAGAGAACAGGAGAGAAAATCCTAAGCAGGCCCTGCGCTATTAGCACAGAGCTCCATGTGGGGTGTGAACCCATGAACCATGAGATCATGAACTGAGCTGAAACCAAAAGTGGGATGCTTAATCGACTGAGCCACTGAGGTGCCCCAAGATTTTTTAAAATTTCTTTTTAAGTAGGCTCCACACCCAAAGCGGGGCTTGAACTCATGACCCTGAGATCAAGAGTTGCACACTCTACTGACTGACACAGCCAGGTACCCCATATGCAGTGAAGGTTTTAATGAATTTTTTTTTCTATAAAACCACTCCATCACAAAAGATGAACAATTCACCTTAATAGTAAAATATCAATAATTCACAAAGGCCTAAGAATAGTTGGAAGATATTTTCTACTATATCTAGTTTTAGTCAGAGTTATAATCCACTAAAATTCCTCAACAGTTATTTTTATTTTCGTTTCATTAACTTCCTTTCTGGGTAGTTTATTTTTGTTTTCTGTCATCTAGTTAAAACAAAAAAGAAGTTATCTATACAGGAAACCAAATTTTAAAAAATCATGAATGGATAGCAAGCAGTGAACTAAAGCATCTGTGTTACTTTCTCCCTTAGAAAATTAAATCTTAGGGGCACCTGGGTGGCTCAGGTCATGATCTCAAGGTTCGCGGGTTTGAGCCCCATGTCCAGCTGTGTACTGACAGCTCAGAGCCTAGAGTCTGCTTTGAAATCTCTGTGTCCCTCTCTCTCTCTCTGCCCTCCCCCACTCTCGCTCTGTCTCTCTTTCAAAAATAAATAAACATAAAAAAAAAGAAAGAAAGAAAAAAAGGAAAATGAAATCTCGGGGCACCTAGGGCTCAGTTGGCTAAGCGTCTGACTCTTGATTTTGGCTCAGGTCATGATCTCATGGTTGGTGGGTTTGAGCTCCATGTTGGCTCCGTGCTAGAGCCTGCTTGGGATTCTCTCTGCCTCCCCCTCCCCAAAATAAATAAACTTGGGAAAAAAAAAAGAAATTTTAAGAAAAAAGAAATTTAGATACATTTATTCTTCACAACTGATTAAACAAGAATCTCACAATTTCAAGAAGTTCATTCAATGCTGAGGTAAAGTCTTTAACAGAATAAATCAGCATTTATATGGGTAGAAGCTGAAACCAACCCTTGAGAAAAGCACCAATTATCATAGTGCCTATAAGATTCTGAACTCATCACAGACGCTTTATTATCCATATGGGAACACTGCCTGGGAAAAGAAGCTAGCATCATTCAGGAAATCTGTGGAAAAGGACAGCTTGCAAATCACCCCTCTCTCAAGATTTTCCCCATGACCCATAAACAATACATTTAACATAGTTTTGGGGAAAAAAAATCTTCCTTAAAATTGATTATTATTTCTGCCAGGAAAGAAATGATCCTATTTTTTTTTTTATATCTCTATGCATTAAACATTTTAAACATACAACTAGAATACTATGCACTAGTTTAATTGGTATTACATTATGAAGTAAAAGTCCCCAAACAAATCTATTTCTAAATGTAAAGAATATTAATTTATTCTATACCAAATTAGGAGATACTAAAACAGAGGCTAGAAATATACAAATTCCTATAAGATAACCAATGGACAAGCAATCAAAACACAGATGTTAAAATTATAGTCATAGTGCTTATCCCAACCTGGGAGATTATCTCCAACTCTATCCCTACCAAATTAAAGTACAAAGTCTATAAAAGCTAAGTGACCTGCTGAAACCCAAACAAGCAGCTGGCAGTGCCATGATTTCAATTTTTCTTTCTTTTTTTTTTTTAAAGTAAGCTTTACATCCAATATGGGACTTGAGCTCATGACTCTGAAATCAAGAGTTGCATGTTGTAGGAGTGCTTCGGTGGTTCAGTTGGTTAAGGGCCTGACTCCTGATTTCAGCTCAAGTCACAATCTTACAGTTGTGAGATGTAGCCCCACATTAGGCTCTGTGCTGAGCATGGAGCCTGTTTAAGATTCTTTCTCTTGCTTTCCCTCTGCCCTTTTCCCTTACATGTGTGTGCTGTCACTCTCTCTCTCTCAAAAAAAAAAAAAAAGAGTTGCATGTTATACTGACTGAGCCAACCAGGCACCCCTCAATTTCCATTGCCAAAGTCCTAGTATGAAGCTTTATTTACCCAACTCATCAACTTTCTACTCCTAACAGACATTTGTCAGCCCTGAGGGATTCTTTTTTAATTTTTATTAAAAAAAAAAAAAAATTTTTTTTTTTTAAAGTAAATTCTACCCTCAACGTGGAGCTCAAACTCATGATGCTCACATCAAGAGTCACATGTTCCATCGACTGAGCCAGCCAAGTGCCTCAGTATTGAGGGATTGTTTAAGTAATTCATCCAGGGCCTTCTAAAGCAAGTGAAGAAAAAGATTTACATCATTAGATATTCTAAATTAGGCTTCATTTTCCACATAGCAGCTTTTTGACAAACCTGATTCAAAATTCCTTCCTTTTAGTAATAGATTTAATCTGAAGGGACAGGCTCAAGTTTGAGAAAGCGGTCTGATTCTATTTAGTAGAAAAACCTTTCTTTTAATAGCTTTCTAATAACCTTTCTTTTAATAGCTTATATCTATGAAAGCACCAATAAACTCTTTTCACCCTTGTGATATAGTAATCAGAAACCCTTAATTGCTTATCTGCTGTAAGAAATCCCATGATTTTTAATTCCCAAAAATAAAGCCCAGTCAATTTTTTCTCCTGTATACATATATGATCAGAATCTAACAAACTAAAGACAGAGATATAAAAAGTTATTATGAATTACCACTAAATTAATGAGCTATCTAGAGTCCATACTGAACTGGATTCAATTACACATTTTTTGATGACAAGTTTCTCTTTACAATTGTATTCTAAACAATTCTATAATTTGGTAAAACACCAACTAAAAAATACCAACCACATACCCTGAATGCTCTATTCTTCTCCTCTTTCTGCTGTTTCTCCACTTCGACGTGGCGGGCTAGACGAGCCAGAGTTAAAGCAACTTTATCCTTCTGATGGTCAATATAGTCTTTATGCTTAACATTATCCTACAATTGAAAAAAACATTTTCATTTTTTTTTAACTAACAAAACAAGCCTTGGGATAACGAATCCATTTACCAAAGCGTTATTGTACTAAAGAACCATTTACCTTTTTTTGTAGTTTATTTCTTTAAGTAATCCCTACACGCAACGTGGTACTCAAATTCATGACTCTGAGATCAAGAGTCACATGCTCTTCTGAGTGAACCAGCCAGGCACTCAAGAAAAATTTACTTTTATCATCAGCAAATTTCTAAGAACATGTCTTGTGTATTATGTATTTCATGTAGTATTTTATAGGTCAATTATCCACCAACATCTTTCATTTTCTAAAAGTTAGATAAACTAGCTTCTAAGGACAATTTATCATCTTTATTTACTTTATAATCATCTGGATATTGAAGAGTTTGGTGTTGCTTTGTTCTTCTGATCTATAAGGTAATGCCATTAAGCCATTAGTCCACCTCTAAAAGGTCTAACAGTACAAACATCCTTGATTCTGGCTTTTCAGCAATGCCAGAACAATATTTATTTAAGAGAAATTATTGATTAAAAAAATAGATCTAACTTCCAGTTTCCAGTCCAACATGTAAGGAGCTTATAAGCTACCACTTCATTCTGTCGAGTAAAAAGCTGAAAAAACCAAAAGTGAACAACTCTTCTTAAATCCACCAGAGAAGTGAGGTCACAGTATAAATTGGTACTCCAAAAAAGACAGGGGGCAAATACAGAGAATCCCAAGTAAATGGAGCAAAAACCCATGAGTGGAAACCTCAGCAGGAAGCAATAAACGCAAAAAACCTCAACTGTAACTGATGGATTGCGAGAGGCTCAGTGGGATAAATCTAAGAGTTAACAACCGCAGGATGACCCAGTCATGGAGAGCCCTCACACTTTTGTGAGTTTACCTCCAAGGAGTTCTACCAGGTTCTCACAGTAAACACTGGAGAAAAATCCCTTCATGCTTCCAGCAGGGGGAGAGGAAAAGTAAACATTTTGAAATATGCCAGAGCATTCTGTTGTTAACAAGGTCTGCCCTCACCAACAACTATTTTACCAGAAGGTAACCTTGTAGGAGTTTTATCAGAACCTAACCAACCTGGGAAAATGGAAAGACCCAATCTAGCTCCATTTAGCCTTCCACATGAGGGAAAGGGAAATACCCAATTTCAGGCCACACTAGCCATCCTTCCCGATTGAAAGAAGGGAATGAGAAGCACTGCTGAAGGTCACAGTCCAGGGGCACAGGCTCAACAAGACAGAGACTTAATCACAGGACTATACAGTGCTACCACGCCCCATTCTTTACTATCACATTATAAAGGCCCATTTACCACAGTTCCTTTTACCTAACACATCTTATCTACCTTTCCACCGAAAATTATAAGGAACACTAAAAGGCAAAAAACACAGTTTGAAGAGCCAGAGCAAGCACAGAAAGGCAGACACGGCAAGGATGTTAGAATGATCAGATCAGGAATTCAAAACAACTATGATTAACAACATGAAAGAACAGATGCGTAATGTAAGTAAGAGAGAGAGAAATCCTAAGAAAGAATCAAAAAGAAATGGTAGAGATCTAATACACTATAAGAGAAATGAAGAATGCCTTTGACAGTGCCCTTAGTAGACTGCACACTGCCGAGGAATGAATCTCTGTGCTTGAGAATACGGCCACAGAAACTCCCAAAACTAAAAAACAAAACAAAGACCAAAAAAAACACAAAATGGAATATCCAAGAATTGTTACAAAAGATGTTACACATACATAAAAAAATACGAGAAGAGAGAACAGAAAACTTTATGCAATGACTAAAAATTTCCCCCAATCAATGCCAGACAAACCAGAAATCAAGAAATAAAATCCTCTTTGTTCACAGATGACATGATCTTTCTTAAAGAACAACATGCAGGGGCACCTGAGTGGCTCAGTAGGTTAAGCGTCTGACTTTTGATTTTGGCTCAGGTCATGATTTCCCAGTTTCAGAAGTTTGAGCCCTGTATAGGGCTCAGTGCTGCTGGTGTGGTGCCTGCTTGGGATACTCTCTTTTTCCTAATCTCTCTGCCCCTCCCTGCTAGTGCTCTCCCTCAAAATAAATAATTAAAAAAAATAAAAAACAAACACGCAAATATATAGTAGTTAGGGGTGAAGTAACCTGTGTAATTAGATATTTGTAGCAGCTTTATTCATAAATTCCAAAACTTGGAAGCAACCAATATGTGTTTTAGTAGGTGAATGGATAAACTGTGGAACATCCAGATGATAGAATATCAGTGCTGAAAGGAAATGAGTCGACAAAAAAAAAAAAAAAAGTCATCAGTTTATGAAAGGACATGGAGATTTAAATACATATTACTAAATGAAAAGAAGCCGATCTGAAAAGGCTATACATAGTGTATGATTCCAACTATATGACATTCTGGAAAAGGCAAAACTATGGAGATAGTAAAAAAGATCGGTGGTTGCCCAGGGTTGAGGAGAGGGGAGGATGAGCTGGCAGAGTACAGATTTGCAGGGCAGTAAAATTATTCTGTATGATACTATAAAGGGGACACCTGTTATCACAAATTTTTATAAACTCACAGAATGTACGTTAATAGTGAGCCCTAGTAAACTATGAACTTAGTGATAATGATGTGTCACTCTAGGTTCACTCACTATAACAAATGTATCATTATGCTGGGGGATGTTGATAATGAGGGAAGCTGTACATGTGCAGGGGCAGGAGGTATACAGGAAATCTCTGTATCTTCCTCCCAGTTTTGCTGTAAACCTAAAACTTCCCCCCAAAATAAAGTCTATTAAATTTTTTTTCTACTAGAAAGACTGGGTTACTCTGTATCACTCTGTAGGCAAATCAGTCATTTATGTGCAACCCAAATTTTATCTACAGTGGGATAGAGTTGCATCATCAACCATGTCAAACATCAAGTGTGACTTTCCAAGTACACAAAAGTTACACTGAAGTGAGTATACATGAAAAGGTCAAAATGGTATTTTCAATATGAAGCTGCATCTTTGCAACAAGAAATGCTCACAGAATCACTTTGGGTACAAGTAGTTCCAGCTGACTTCTGACCACTTGGCCAGCCTACATACACCCTTATACCAGGTAATAGATGACATTCTCCTAACTTCACCAAAATATTCTTTTACAAGGCATAGAACAATGCAGCTTATTAGAAAAAGAGTCACAAAAATCTTTATCAGAGCTCTGATCCTTTAGTAAAGACATCTTTACCTGTCTTAAAAACAAAAATTTACTCTTTGGGAAAACAAAAATAATACCCCTTTATTTAAAATGTAAATACTACCTTGAGAAGGAAATCTAGAGTAGATTCTAAAAGAATTTTTTAATTTAAGGAAGTTAATGATAATCAAACATGGGCCTAGAGTATGTTAGTTTTCCTAACAGATACACTTTTTAGGTTTTAAACTCTAGTAAAAGTTGTGCTTGGAAGGTTAAGTAAACCAAGGTCACATGAACACAAGGCAGACAAGGTATAAATTAGGGTTTACCTATAAAAATATGTTGTTGGATCACAATTCTGGGGACAGAAAGAAGGCCATGTTCTGGATTAAGGTAATTCTAATGCAGGAAGAACTACCCTTGAATTGATGGTTCACTATCATTTTACTTTTTCCTAGGCCACCACAAAATAACCATTCTGAAATACTTCTGAAGTTACACTCATTCAGGAAGATTTTACATAATATTTATTCTTCTTGAAGTTTCCTTTAAAGCACAATTAAGGATTCTCTGCTTTACATTATAAATTATAAATATACTCTCGGGGCACCTCGGTGGCTGAGTTGGTTTAAGCATCTGACTCTTGGTTTCAGCTCAGGTCATGATCTCATGATTTGTGAGTTCAAGCCCTGATCTGGCTCCACATTAACAGCGTGGAGCCTGCTTGAGATCTCTCCTCTCACTCTGGCCCTCCCCTGCTTGTGTGCTACCTCAAAATAAATAAATAAATAAACTTAAAATGTTTGAACATATGCTGGGCAGAAAACTAGCTGAAAATTAAAGTCTGAAACAGATTATATATCCAATGGGAAAAATTTTTAGTAATCCATTAGTCACAAAATATAGGTAAGAATTTTACTCCAAACTATACTCATAAGCTAGGAAGATAAATTATTTAGTACCTTCAATCAGCACTTATACATTTGTTTAGATCTCTTCAACCTCATTCTAAAGTTAGTCTCTAGTCCTAGAACATTACCTTTTGGAGAACAAATAAAGACTGTTGGTATTATTGTTTGCTAAAATTATTTTTCCTATATTTAGTTATCAGTAGCCTACGTTAACACTTAATGAACTAGCTGACTATATCAATCAAAAGATTACTTCTGTGATTCCCAGCTAACTCTGATCTGTTTATTTAATCTTTCATGACTTTGAAGGACTCAAAAGACCTAACAGCTCTGATACTGAAAACAAAAGACATTTGAATTTATTTTCCTTCTTTTCCTCAAAGGGGAAAGTTTCTATTTTCTTCTTAAAAATAAAAAACAAAAAACAAACCCCAAGCCCCAAAAACCCCACCTCTGGCTACCTATGTTGAAAGCACATAAGTAGATATGAAAGACAATCTGCTAGGAGTAGCTAAAAAGGAATGAATGGCAGCCAGAAAAAGAGTGAACTTCAACTTTGAGACTTCTGCCATTTAAAATGACAAAAATTAATTATATGAGGCAGGGGATGATACTCATATATTTTTCCATCACAACTTAGGTTTGGGGATCACGGTTGCTGGTTTAAGCCAGGCATGAGTAATGGGTTATTTATGAACACACACTCACTCCAGGAAGCCAAATCCTTTGAATTTTCATTTTTAGGGGTTCAATATGAGGGGCAGCCTCTAGATCTTACTGAATTACATACTTCTATGGTTCTGGGAAAACACACATGCACTGGAAAAACGAGATGACTGATACTAAAACACATACTAGGGATTTTGCCTATTAGGTCGCAGAAGACCTTATTTTGCACAAAAATAGAACAGGTAATTCAAAGAATCAATATGTTCGGAAATATATTTTAACTTATCAGAAAGAAGCAAGGGGAAAAAAACTTACTGCAGGCCACCTTGTTACTGATTCAAAAGCAGAATCAAAACTATAGTGTTATTTGTCAGGAACACGGGCAGAAAGTGAACTCATTTCAGGATAGACGAAAGTGTATTAAATGTTTCTGTAGAATTAAGATGAAAAGGGGCCACTATATTCTTAGGTGTGGGAGTCTCCACCATTCCATTAGTGACAAAATACTGAATTGTTATTTAACGTGAAGTCACAAAATTCTACGAGTGTTCTTCTTAGGCCAGATTTGCCAATCTTCCCCAAAGCCTGTAGTATTAATAAGCATTTAGGTCCTTAGAGTTTCTCTATGGTCAGACTTTCAGATATGTAAATTCTCAAGCTAGAAATGGAATTGGCTCTCAAAGGTAAGAATGGTAAGAATAAAGACACAGAGAGGATGATGCCACACGAAGAGACTAAGTCACGCAGGGAGAATGTCATGGGAGACAGAGGCAGAAACAGGAGTGATGAAACTGCAAGCCAGGGACTGCCGGCCACCGCTAGAAGTGAGGAGAGAGGTGAGGACCCTTCCCTAGAGTGGTCAGAGAGTGCATGGTCTGGCCAAACTTGGACTTCTAGTCTCCAGAACTGTAAGAGAATAAATTTCTGTTGTTTTAAGCCAAAAAGAGAAAACAAAAAGAATAAAATGTTAGCAGCTATAGGATCTTCAGAGCCATCTTTCTTGAAGCACTTGCTGTGCTCACCCTGGATTAACTTCCATATTAGAAATTATTGAAGAATACTACTGAGTCCAGGGTTACAGCAAATAATCTGCAAGAAAATGCTACCCACTCAGTTATTTTTTGGGAGAAGAAGATGATGGTCTCAAGAGATACACTGGGGAGGGGGAGAGTCTGTTTGCCTCTATTTTAGATCATTCTCTGCATCAGTTTTTCTTCCATACCCTCTCCTCTCCCATTGGGGAAGTTGTGTGGGGTTTTCATAGAATTAAGAAGAAAGTTGTCAAGTCAGAAAATGTTAAAAGGCATATCCTAGTTCAGGGACCATGGAAAAAAATTTATGAAGAATATTGTTTGTTTTTTAATTGGGAACCAGAGGTATGGTTAAAATCCCAGTCTGACACACACAAAAAATCTGTGGGTGATCAGGAGTCAGAAGGTTACAAAATAAGGGACACACTGGGTACAGGAAGAAAAGCTGTTCCAGAACCTCAGAAGCCAGGCTAATATGGCCTCTCTCTGTGATCCTGTTTCTGCTCACCCTGGACACTATGAACTCCTTATATCCTCTGGTATATTCTTTAGATTTTTATCTAAGACTTGGGTTTTATACAAAGCAAATTTGAGTTGTGTCCTAGAAATGGCAGTCAGATTAAGAATACGGGTTAAATCTGAGTACACATATCCATGAAAGTTAAGCACAGACAGGCATACCTCATTTTATTGTGCTTCGTAGATACCACGTTTACAAATTGAAGGTTTGTGGCAGCCCTGCATCCAGTAAGTCTATCGATGTGATTTTCCCAACAGTATTTGCTCACTTTATGCCTGTCACATTCTGGTAATTCTTGCAAAATTTCAAAATTTTTCACTATTGTATTTGTTATACCGATCTGTGATCTTTGATGTTACTACTATAATTGTTTTGGGGTGCCATGAACTACATATAAAGACTGCGTAAACGTTGTCTGACTGCTCCACTGACTGGCCATTCCCTTGTCGCTTTCTCTTTCCTTAGGCCTACTCCCTGAGACCTAAATATTGAAATTAGGCCAATTAATAACCTGATGATAGCCACTAAGTGTCCAGATGAAAGGAGGAGTTGCACAATTTATCACTTTAATAGCTAGAAATGATTAAGCTCTGTGAGGAAAGCATACTGAAAACCATGATAGGCTGAAAGCTTGGCCTCTTGGACCAAAAAGGCAAGTTGTGAATGCAAAGGACAAGTTCTTAAAGGAAATTAAAAGTACTACTCTAGTGAACAAACGAATGATAGGAAAACAAAACAGCCTTATTGCTGATATGAAGACAGTTTTAGTGGTATGGACAGATCAAAGCAACCATATAACAAAGTAACCATAACATTCCCTTAGGCCAAAGCCCAATCCAGAGCAAAGCCCTAACTCTCTTCGATTCTGTGAAGGGTTAAGTGAGGAAAAAGAAAAGCTAGTTTGAAGCTAGTTGTTTTCACAAGGCTTAAGAAAAGCTGTCTCAGTGAACAGTGAAGTGCAAAGGGAAGCAGCAGGTGGCTACACTAAGCCACAGATTTTCAATGTGGATGAAACAGCCTTCTAATGGAAGGAGATAATATCTAGCACTTTCATAGCTAGAGAGAAGTCAATGCATGGCTTCAAAACTTCCAAGGACAGGCTGACTCTCGTTAGGGGCTAATGCAGCTGGTGACTTTAAGTTGGAATCAACGCTCATTGACCATTCTAAAATCCTAAGGTCCTTAAGAATTATGCTAAATTTACTCTGCCTGTGCTTTATAAATGGAATAAGGCCAGGATGATAACACATCTATTTACATCATGGTTTACTGAATTTAAGCATACTGTTGAGACCTACTGCTGAAAAAGAACTCCTTTAAAATATTACTGCTCACTGACAATGCACCTGGTTATCCAAGAGCTCTGCTGGAGATACACAGTGAGATTCATGTTGTTTTTACGCCTGCTAACACAACACACATTCTATAGCCCATGGATTGAGGAACAACTTCAACTTGCAAGTCTTATTATTTAAGAAATTTATTCTGTAAGGCTATAGTTCCATACATAGTGATTCCTCTGAGAGATCTAGGCAAAGAAAATTGAAAACCTTCCGAAAAGATTTACCATTCTAGTGGCCATTAAGAACATTTGTGATTCATGGGAAGAGGTCAAAATATCAATATTAAGAGGAGTTGGGAAGAAATGGATTCCAACCCTCTTGGAGGACATTAAGGGGTTCAAGACTTCCGGGGAAAAGGAAGGAAGTGCAGATGTGGTGGAAATAGCAAGAGAACCGGAATTAGCAAGAAGTAGAGCCTGAGGATGTGACTCAATTTCTGTAATTTCATGATAAAACTTGAATAGATGAGGAGCTCCTTATCAATGAGCAAAGAGATTTCCTGAAATAGAATCTACTCTTGTGAGGATGCTGTGAAGACTGCTGAAATGACAACAAAGGATTCAGAATATTACCCCACTTGAGAGATTGTTTGTGAAACTTAATCAAAGCAACAAACCTCACTGTAATTTTATATTAATTGCCACAGCCACCACAAACTTCAGCAACCACCAACCTGGTCAGTCAGAAGCCATCATCATCGAGGCAAGACGAGAAAAAAAAGGTTAAAACTCACTGAAAGCTCAGATGATGGTTAGCATTTGTTAGCAATATTTTTAAATTAAGGTATGTATATTTTTTTAGACATACTACTACTGCACACTTAACATCTGTGCTATTGTGGTGGTCTGGAACCAAACCTGCAAAATCTCCAAGGAATGCCTGCACAGGTGAAAGTAAGACTTCTTTTGTTTTTGAGGACAAAATGTTTATGTTTTAATGTAGTAGAGTTGAGTTATAGCAAAAATTCCAAGCTAGAAGTAAGGTATAACTTGGGCAGGAAAGGAAGAATCTCTTATGAGATCTAATCCGTAATAATGGGATTCAATGTGTCAACATAACTGGGGGCAGAGGGAAAAGCAAAGCCTGGGATAGGAGTCCCTTATTTTGTCAACTAAGGACATTTTTTTTTTTTTTTTTTTTTTTAAAGTAGGCTCATGCCCAGCGTGGAGCCCAATGCAGGGCTCAAATTCAGGAACCTGAGATCAAGACCTAAGCTGAGATCAAGAGCTGGACTCTTAACTGACTGAACCACCCAGGCACCCCAAGTAAGGGCATTTTAAAGGAACTAATATCAATGGTCACCATTTCTTACGAGTAAAGACACAACCTCAGGCTGATCCTTTAAAATTTCCCTTAATAGTCTCATATTAAACAAATTTAGCCTTGTGAAAAACTAGCTGCACTATCCTGATTTTTCTTTTTGCTACAGGCCAATAACCACCTCAAAATCAGTTCAGTTGAACTTCAAATTAGTTTTGATCATGAACTCACAATCCTGATCATAAAAGATCATGAGGAGTCACATCCAGGGTGACTACTATTTAGACAATTTTCACCAAAGTAATTAATACTTTCACTTACTAGTCAAGTTTAATGAGCTAAGATTTCCTGGATACTATTAAAATTTCTAACATTCATGTGAAACATCTATGTGAACTATAAAATCATACAATATCATTAAATAGGCAAATTAATGACAAAATGGCACAATACCGCCGATCAATGAAGTTATCATCTATATATATTTCAATGTCTTTTTTCCCTAACTTGTATTTAAGTGAAAATAATTTTGCCTTTTGTTAAATAAAATATGTTAAGTAAAATCTAGAAAGCTATAAATCAAATCTTAATAGCAGTTGTTTCTTTCTGTCTGGAAAGTTTTTTTTTTTTTCCCTTTTTATCTCTATTTCCTAATATTTCTACAGTGAGCACATGTAATAAAATTATTTACAGAATTTCAATTTTTTTTTCAGTAGACTTCACACCCAGTGCAGAGCCCAACATGGGGCTTAAACTCACGACCCTGAGATCAAGACCTGAACCTGATCAAGAGGAGGATACTTAACTGACTGAGCCACACAGGTGCCCCATGAAATTTCAATTTTTAACAAACAAGACAGCATAAAGACAAAAAGAACTGAGGATCTCACTCTTTTGTTTGGGAATGATAGATTTGGTTTAAATTAATCCCTTACAAAAACAGAAGTTTAACATTTATACTTTATAAAGGTAGATGGAAATTCTGTATCTAGAAGCAACATAATCTGTTAGTAAATTGTATTTAACTTTTCTTTTCCTCCAGATTTTTCCCTCTAAGAAATCCAAGACAAGATAACATTATTTTCCAAACCTAACAGAAAAAGATACTAATCATAACTAAGGTAAGTCATATTCAATTCAACAGACTTAAGGGCTATCAGTAAAGTGTATTTTACACAGTTTTGATGTCAAACACCATTACTGTTTTAAAGCAAAAAGCAAAATACATGTATGCTTTAAAAAATTATGAAGTACCCATACCCATTTGTACTTTTAAGTGTACTTAAATTATTAAAAGTATATTTAGTCAAATTAAAAATACTAGTTTATTTAGCCTAGACCTGACCATCCTCTTTTTCTTTTTGGAATATAAAAATAGAAAGCAACATTCTTAACTTTTCCAATGACCAAGGTAATTTCTAAATATACATATTTATTCACAAGAAAGCTAACAATGTCCCAAAAGTAATTTTAACTATAACTTAAATTTCACAGGTGGGTTTTCTTTCAAAATTCATCTACAAATGCCCATTTCTTGGACCATTCACTCAATCCTTCAGTGTATTATAGTTTAAGAAGCCAAGTGCCATATACTTGCCAACTCCCCTTTCGTAGTTAAGAACTGGACTTGGCATTGAATGCTGAGAAAACAGGCTATAATCCATTTAATAAAACTTTTCTAAGGTCTCATGAATAAATGTTTTTAAAATATTAAATACAGGCAGATTTTCCATTTTACTCTTCACTCATCTGCTCACCCAAAAGTTGAGCTTCTTACTGCCATTAAGCCACTTTTCTAGAAATATTTGCCAAGATTAAGTTAAAGGAAATACAGAATTAAAAGAATAAATCTGCTTTTGTAAAGCATTTTCTAGAAACAATACTGAACAAGGCAGGGCTTCACAGAAGAAATTATCATTTTATAATAGTTTGTGGCATTATATCATTTTGAGGCTTTTTTATAATGAGCAACTGACATATTTTAAAATCACCAATCTCTAAAAAGCATTTTAGTTGTTGAGTAACTATCAAATTTGGCATTATACAAAATTACTTTTTTAATGGAAATAATGAATATAGCCAATGGAGCGCTCTGTGAAATGGACTAATTCTCACTCCTTACAGGATGATGTAAGCTAGGAGAAAGCACTGTAAAAATAGTTATCCAGAGAGGTGATCACAACAACCCAGTTCCCTATCTGACACACCAAAGGTGCTTTTTTGGCTACAGAAAAGCCAGTAATAAGGAAAGATGAGCTTTGTAGGAGGTGGGGGGGGGGGAGGGGGGTGAAACAAGATTAGGGAGAGGGGATATAGAGAACAATCCAAGGGAGAGGTTTATTTGTTGTTACAGCATCCTTCCTGAATACCAGCTGGCACAAACTAGTCAGAGGGGTGTTAACTGGAGAATGATTATTCTGGCCATTATCCTTATCCTCTATAAGGGATTCCAAGTTTAAAAAAAGCTCAAAGGAGCAATCAAATGCGAAAGTGTAATTAACTTTGTAAATCATATTATCTATCCATCTGACGAATGCAATTAATTTTAAAAGAATTCCTGAAACAACTGCATTATTTAATACAAACTCAAATTCCAAAGCCTGCTTATTACTGCTCATTCTAAAGCCGGGGTCCACAGTTCGATCTGAAGTTTGTACTCCCAGAAGTTCTGTTTACCAGAAGCCTCTTGTGCCCAACCTATGGCTCAAACCATACCCCAAAATAACATTTTGAAAAGCAACAATTTTTCTCAAGAATTTTATATTCAAATACAGAGAGAGCAGAAGGGATAAACACAGCAAAGCAGTACAATATTTATTTACCATCTCCAGCAGCAAAGCTTTGGAACCAGAAAACAACCCTTTTATACAAAGCAATCATCTTCCCACCCCCAACTGGTTATTGTTTACAAATACAAAGTACACAGAACATCTGCTTTATATGAGCAAACTTAAAAACATACATACAGATATACCCCATTCTGTAAAGTACTTTATTCATTTAAGAAGGCCAGTAACCACCAAACGTGTTAGGTAAGATTCTTCTTCCTGTATTGTCTTTTCGGTAAATTGCCAGTATCTATACTTATAAAAATCCCTCCTGGGAAGAATGACATTGATTCTCCTTCACCACAGGACCACAAACAAACAAAAAAACAACTTTGGAACTCGGGAATTTTAAAATATCTCTGAAGCTGCAAAGGGGGAGTTATAGCTTTAACCCTGAGTGCCACTGCTATATCTCTGGCACAGAAAGAAAAAGGATGAATTATGAAAAGAGAAAAGGTGACAAAGTGGCAACAAAAGAAAAGAAACTCCAAACCAGAGAAAAAACAAACAGGAAGTTGACAAAATGTGTTCTGGGTGCTGCTGGAGATACCACTGGCACAAGGTTCACAGGTCTTTCTTCAATACAACACCTCCAAACTCCAATGAAGCAACATTTTTAGAAATGTCTTCATTTTCCCCAAATCCACCCTCAAATTATCTATAAACCAACATACAGGGAGATTAGCCACATTTAGCTACACTAAGGACACAATGCCAATAGGAGGTCATGAAGTATACAACTGTATACCCATAATGTAACATTCCACTTCAGTGTCATCATCCTGTTCATCTTCAAAGTTGTTCTCTACCGGTGCCTCAGTTCTTTCTCCACTACTTGAGCTGTCTATCCCTGGGGCTGGTGGTGCACTGACCAAAAACCCTCCTTTGGCTCAGTTCAGAGAAGAAAAAGAATTGTTCTAGATGTCCACAGGAGACTATGGTACAAAGCGAACTCCAGACAGACTTCTATAACCTCACAAGTAACGGCTATACAAACTTGGTACACTTTGAATAAGTAGGAACCAATACATTTTCATGGGTAATTTATCCTTTTTCTTCAGCTGCATCTCAAACTGTGCCCCATAAAGGCTGTTCCTTACAATTCTGAAACCAGATGTGATGTTCCACATGCCTTTGTATGCACTGATTCATTTCAATGCCTGCTCCTGATTCTCCGTTAGTCCAACTGGCTCTTCTCTAAGCATGTTCCAAACCCCAGCTCAAGTATTTACTAAGTAAGAAAAGCTTCCTTGATCCCTCTAGATGGCCCTCTCTTTTGTTCCAACCTCATCACAGACAATCCTCTAAACAGGACAATTACATTGTATTGGTATTTCCTTCTCTTAAAAGAATACACCATCTCTTATGAACTCCCAGTACCCCCAGACCTTCCTCAGTGCCTGCCTGCACATAGATATTGATAATGATGATAAAAGTTTGTTGCCAACATAGACACAAAGTGACAAAACAGCATCCATCAAAAACTGTATACACGTACCTACATATCCTAGCTCTTCATTCTACATTCTTTTATTTCTTATTATCATAAGCATTTCTTAGCTTGCACTTGAGAAAAGCAACTATTTTAAATATGCCTTTCAATGACTTAGTCCATTGATGGGTTTGCAATATAGCTTAATGGTTGAGCCTTAAAAAACTGTAAACAAGGGGAACATGATCTGATGACAAGAACTATTACATGCTATTAAATATACATCTTAAATGTACCTGTACTTATACCCAATACCATCCCACAGTTATATCTATGAACGTGTGTAGAAACAGCACAACTATGAAAGAAATCTATATTTGACTCTTGAGTTTTCAAAGTACTTCTGCGCATTACCTCATTTGAGAGTAGGAAAACTGAGGCTCAGAAAATAAATGACTTGCTAATACTCGGATCAAGGTCTTTGAATTTAAATACCATGTGTGTTGCACTATTCCACCTTCTTCCCTAGCCAATATCCTAAAGATGCCAGCAAAAAAAAAAAAAAAATTTAAGTGTGTATCTGGAACAAAATGGATATAACAAAAAAAGGTAGGAAAAAAAAACCATGACTAAAATGATCAGTGCTGAAAATGAATGGAATACATGAAACAAGCCAATGACCATGCATCAAGAACAATCTTAGTCCCACACAGTGAAATCTCAATGGGAAAACTAAGAAGTTAGGGTTTCTCGTCTGACACATGAAATGACCAGGAATTAGTTAATATAAGACATCAAATACTAAGGGATGAGAGTACAACCATAAACACAAAGTTTAGGGAAGAAAAAGATTAGTGTATGTCAAGTTAGCTCATCAGAAAAGTTAAGACTTTAGTAGAGCCTTGAAAAATACAGAGGCAGCCTAGTATAATGCTGAATTCAGACTTTGGAGGAAGAGTCTATATTCAAAGCTTGGTTTCACCAATTGAGCAAGGTGTTTAATGATGTTTCATTTCCTCATCTGCAAAATCAGAATGAATTTCTTCCTCAAGAACGCCTTGTAACTTCTAGCACACAGCCTAGTAAATGTAAGCTCTATAAATGAAAATTTTCTCCTCTGCTTGCTTCCCAGGTAGGAAGACAATAGTCAGACTCAAGGCTATCAAGGTGCTTTCAAGATCTCAAAATATATTTTTGCTAAATGTAAATAGGAGTTGTTATAAGCCATTAGACAAAGACCAACATGCATGCAACTCTTGCTAAGAATCTAAATGAGGTTAATAAAAAACTGACTAGAACCAAGGCAGAAAGGAATGGGTTGCACACCTAACAGCTGGATATTTAATGTAATTAAATATGTTCAAAAAAATGTAACTGAAAATTTAAGACTATTTAGTGACTTGGAAAATGTTTTCCCCCAATTGTCCACATCATTGTTGCCCCACGAATTAAAAGTGGTATAGATAAAAGGGACCACAAACATGATAGTTCTCATAGCACATTAGTGTTAAATGCACACTAAGTAGTGTAAAACAGCCATCACAGATAAAAGTGGGAGTTAACAAGAGGTCTAACTGTAGCCCTTCAAACTCAATGACGTGATAGAGCTACTCTTATGGGCAATGAAAGAAAACAGAAAACATAGATAGCTCATGGGAAAAAAACAGTATCAAAGTAGGTCTTGTAAGAAGACTACTAACAGAACTCATAATAACACCTGAAGCATTTAAGATCAAGGGAGAAATTTAAAATACCACTAGATATAAAGCATTTACTTTCACTTCTACCGAAGAATATAGTTAGTTAGGATTATTAGAAAACTCAATACAACTTGAGAGATCTCCAAAGTCCTAAAAGAAAGTACAGACAACCTGAGAATTCTTGTTGAATTCTTGACAAGGCATCAGAAAATCCAAGAGACCGTTTGAAATAGACAGTTATCTCAATAAAACATGTAAAGCCCTTAAGACCTGGAGAAAACTAGTTAACTTTAAGATACACTACATGTCAGCACTGTTCTATAACTCCATGGTAATGGGCTAAAAATTTTTTATGAGAGGATGCAATTAGCCATAAACCATATGTAATAATACATTTGTGTGAAAATTATAAAATGAGAAAATACTACTATTAAATGAGAAAGCATTTAAAACTGATGAAAGTTCAATAGCCAGAAAATAATAGTTCCAGAGACTGGACTGGCTACTTTAAAAAAAAAGGACATTAAAAAAGAAGACTAGAAAATCTCTTACAATAATGCTGAAGGCATTGTATTTAAGTATACAAAGCCACATCAAAATACTGGCTAGTAATTACTGGTAGAATAAAAAATATAATCTACATCAAAGAGATTAGGGGAAGATCAGACATCCTTCCAGAAAGATGTGTTACATAAGGGAGAAGAAAAGATCAAATAAAGAATGAAATAACCGATATGATAACATCAAAAGGACATGGTTGGACTGTGATCACTTCCAGATATATCCCACTGGAAGCAAACATAATTTCCAGTAATAACATAACTCAATGATACCACTGAACACGACTATAAGTTTTCATTACTATAAAGTCAAGCAAACAAAAAAGACAAAAATATTACAAAAATATTGTCCCACTAATAAGAAAAAAAAGATTTAATAAAACAATATTTCATCATTCATACAGGACGGGAAATTTCATAAAAGAATTTCTTAATGGCTTACAAAACTCTTTATTTCTGGAAAAATAACTAAAAGATTTGCATTCAAAAGCGATCATCAGTTAAATAACTTCCACCTGTATATTTTAAGTGAAAAATGGAAGGATGGGTTTGTGTATCCACAAATGAAAACTATACAGAATGGACCTGGCGAACTGAATGGCATGCATAAGATGTACACAGATATCACAATCCATTATTGGACTAGCCACTAACATTAAGAATGGCAAATTTCAAAAGACGAGGAAACATAAGCAGTGCAAGTCTGGGGCAAGATATGCCTCACGTTAAAGAAAAAAAAAAGTTTTCAATTATTGCAACCTTTATAAACTATTCCTACAAAGACCTAATCCATGATTTCTAACCTTCATCAGAATCCCACTAAATTACATCCTCAAGAATAGTGAATGTGGCAGTTAAGTCTACTTATCCATGTCATTTAACTCTGTATCCAATTTTATAGCTAGAAGGGATTCTGGATTGTGTCTATTCCAACCTCCTTGTTTTTAGTACCTGAGGTTATCCTGGATGTACTGGACCCTTAAGGACATTATCAATCAGGTCACTTAGGTATCATTCAGTAAATTATTAGTATAGTACTAATGTAACATACTAAATAGTATCCAAGTATCCTGAAAGACTTTATGCTCCCCTCAAAATGTCATTTTGAGGGCTACGTAAATAAATGGAATTATTAAGAAGCTGCCACACAGTAAGAAAAAAAAAAGTTTAAATACAATTACATTGATAAGGAAGTTGTCACACCGTCTGAAAACAAAGGATAAAGTATCAGGAAATCTGCTTTTCCTAAAGTCCTTGTTTCTTCTTACCAAGCAAACACTTCCACTTATCAAATATAAGTTGTGTTACCATGGCTTAGAACAAGGTTAGATAGACAAATGACTCAATCAGAAAACCTAGAACCTGCAGAAAGAAAACAAAGCTGCCTTAATGCCCAGGAAACTGAGCCAATCATTAATAACTAAAAAGAACTACCATAACATTATTTAAATAAGGGGGAAGGGCATACTCCATAACCTTCTGAAATGGATCAACAGTGCTATAAAGAAAACAAATGAACATTCAGAAGGAGAGTACATTTAGATAGTGCAATTGTACAGATGATGAATAAACTACAAGACTCCAAAAAAAAAACACCAAATAACTGTACAGAACTCACATAAATACCACCAGCAACATATGCAAGACACCAAAATGTTAAGTTTTAAGCAGGGTGAAATTTAAAAAGGCACTTCATATAACAATGGAAACTGTTTCTCTGTACACAGTAACTGCAAGAAATCATATTGTCTTCACATATATTTTATGTCTAGTTGAGAAAAAACATTTTGAAGAAAAAGGATCATTAGACACATCCCTTCTGAGAATACCAAATCATTAAATTTGCAATTATCCCAAAGCTTCCCGAAAACCTAGAGATATTTAAACAGGTTCACCTAATGGAGAATTTTTGTGGCAGGCTCTGCCCATGGCAGGCACAGCAAGAAAACTTACTATCTAATTGTGAGTTCCATATGCTATTGGGGTTGTCTCCCTACAACAAGTCCCCATTTTTAGTTTTGTAACACCAGTATCATTCAAGTATGCCAGAGAAAGATTTTTAAGTAACAAGTTAAGAATACTGTTTCTTCTGCAGTCAAGAGACTGATCTATAGCTAAAAGCTGTTCCCATTTACTGCATTCTGACAATCCCCACTCAACTGCCAAATCCAAATCCCTTTCAGAAGTTACCCAGTCAACAATTCGGGGATTTCTTTTCACTTTTAGGAAAATTCTCTGGAGATGCTTGAGTCTATCAACTGGAGAGTGGTAATGCAATTTTAACTTTACTACTGAGCAACATAAATAACACGAGAACAGCAATGCTGTTTTATAAAATATTTGAGGAGCTATACAACGTAAATAGAGCTAACACGAGTGAACTGTACACTTAAAAATGGTTAAGATGGTAAATTTTATGTTGTCTTGTCTCTAACCACAATTAAAAACAAAAATTTTAAAAGGAGGCCTGTGTTAAGTGGAAGTGCCAAAGCAGTTTCAGAGAATCCCATCTTCACGTATCATTTTTTGATTCGGATTCTGGAAAGTAAGAGTACCTCAAAAATCATCAAATTTGTAACCCACTATCTGATTCAGGGGAGGAAAGGGGAGAAATGGACAAGTGGGAGATTAAAGTAGCCTTAGCTAACTCGGAACTATGTGTAGCCATATAGAACAGTTCCAAGGTCTCTCTCTCCACTGAATTCACCTGTGACTAGTCCTTTCAAAAAAGAAGCTATATAGTGCCATGTCAAGGGCACATGAGACCACTTAACTGATGTGATACATATCAAACTATAAAAATCTTTATGATTTCTTAGGCCCTTGTGTCTTTCAAGGTAAATGTTAAGTCTAGATATGACCAAATGTGCAAGATCATCTCCTCTATCAAGTCTGTTAAGCTTAATCTACAAATGGGACCAATATAGTACTCTGAAATTATTTGACAAAATAAAATAACTTCTAAGTAGGGATTTATGAGTCTTCAACCTCTGTTGCGTCTTCAACAATCAGACAGAGGAAGAAAAGTAGTAAAAAGGGTACTGAATATAGTTACAATGGAGGGGGAATGAGCTTCAACTATTAAAAAGCGGGGCACTAGGGAAAATGTAAATCACCACTGTGCAAGAACTACGGCAGAAATAGAAACCACATGAACCCTAAAACAGTTATATTCCACTAACAGTAGATCCAAAATATTTTGACCAAGCAGATGAAAAAATGCAGATGTTTTACAAACTAAGAAGATACAAAATGTTAAGTCTGTTGATAAAAAAAAATTTTGGGGGGGCTGTCAAGCAAATACTACTAGGTGATGGACTCTGACCCCTCAAACTTGACACTTCTTCCATTTTTGAAGTCATGCTGCGAAAACGAGGATCTAAGGACTGGTGTACTGCACAGCCACTGCCTTGAGATTAAAAAGATACTGTGGAATATACAATTGAGGTATCTGCTGCCAGTTCCAGAATTGTGAAGAACTATTAATGGAACCAACTTGGAGCAAAAAGATAAGTCGTCTCTCATGATTAAGAGTCTGACTAGAATAAGGGACCAATAAACCAAGAACATGTTACTGAAGTCTTGATTCCAGACTTTTAAGAAATCATTACTGGATGTTATCGTTTAAACAGATATCCAGAAACAGAACTGCATGAGATGTTCTCTTTACTACATCCATAGTTATACTCTAACACTTAAGGATTCTCAACATCATCTATTTGATGGCATCCCTCTTTATTACAGTAAGAGGACCAGATTGTCAGGCATGTTTGGAATTCTCCTATAAGAGTTCAGATTTGCATGCCTGGATTGTAGAACATCCTTTATTTCCAGGACACTAATGCACATTTCCTTTTTGTGTTTAGAGTGATGAATTATCAAGCTCAAAAAGTTTAACTGTTTAGAAGGTAGGTTTGTTTAAGAAGGTCATCTTGGTGAAAGGCCTAGAATATCCTGAGAGAACACCATGATGGGTCTCACAGCTTGTTTATATGTGAGAGCTTGACAGGTCAAAAACTTAGGCCATGACGATAACAAAGAATTCTCTCACATGTAGCTTTGAGTGGTAATGACACTGTAGCCATCAGTCTCGGACTGTTACTGTGAAAATTTTTAGAGATGTTACAAGAAGGAAAGTCTTTTTCCAGCTGGTGTCCACAGTAGACCTGTAACATCTAGCCATCCTACTGGAAGCAAACTGGATTTGGCAAAATTTGATTTGTATTCCAGTTCTTGACAGAGTTGCACGGTTGATGCTGAAGTCTCAGAGAGCTTGAGAGTAGTATGGACTCTTGAAGAGTCAGATTGTCCTGACATAAACAGAGCACAACAGATTTGTCATTTTGTGAAGATCTGACAAGGTGAAGCCCGAACAAGGAAGCACTGATGACATAAAAATGAAGGATTTGCCTCTGGCATTAGTAAACAGAGACCTAGTAGCAGGTTATTTCCAGGCCCCAGATCTGCTAGTCCTCAGTTTACCAGTAAGATTTTCCTGAGGAACAAATCATTTATATTTTTTTAAGCACAAGAGGATTCAGATTCCTGAGTACCCTCCTCTGAACTTACTTTGGACCAGATATAATGGGTAAATGTTTGTCCAACCCTACTCAGATGGAAGTCTCTACTGTCACTTGGCCAATAAAACAGAAGTCTCTATTTCAAAAGTCTAGAATTACATGTTAGCTGTGATAATTCCAGACATGCATTTATTTTCTGAGGTGACCTCCTACCTGTAGATCCTGTTTGAGTGGGGAGGAACAAGTAAAATAGTTAGGATCTTGGATGACTACACTGCTGAATGCAAACAGGTTATTAATTCTTGTACCCATGGCGTTCTGGAGATTCTCCCTTTTTTCTATATCTATAGGGGTGGTTTCGAGGTTTGTACCAATCTCCTTTGGAATATCCTCTATTGTGATAATGTGCTTTCTGATCATGACTATAAAAGTATCGATGTTGGTTATAGTATTTGTTGTGGTCTCTATAATCATTTTCTTTTATACTGTTTTCTTCTGCAACAACAGCATTTACATCTTGTCCAAAGAGAGAAGTACCATCAAAGGGTAAGTGTGAGATCTTCTCCTGGGTTTTCTTAGTGAGAGATGTAAGTCGGAGCCAGGCTTGTCTTCTGTAGTCTATTGCCATGGCCATAACTCTGACTACAGAATCCATTATGTCCCTAGTAGTACAAAGCTGCCAAAGGCCAGCATCCATACCATCCGATATTATACATCTTGCTTTTCCACGATCAAACTCTGGGTCATGAACCAGATCCTCCATGTCTTCCCAGAGTTTACGCTGATATTGAGTCATATAGGCCATGTAACTAGCAGCTCGGGCTGCAATGGAAGCAGCATGGTAGAATCTACAACCCATGACCTCCATTTCTTTTGAGGTAGAATCTAGAGGAGATGTTGTGCTTCCTCTTTTGCTGTGCTCTAGTGCTTCTACAATAGGGCCCTCGGCTGGTGGATTTGGTTGGAAAGGAGAGGTATCCTTGGCCACAGGATATACTCTGTGCCCCATGAAGGAAGAAGGATGGCAATCAGCAGGGTCTTTAAAAACCTCAGTGGTGGCAATTCTCAGAAGAGGATGCAATGGAGGAACCAAACGTTTCTTAGAGGTCACATAATCAGGTTTCCCTTCACATGATTCTGCTTCAGATTGTAATGTTACTCTCTTTATAACACCTCTTTGTTCCATTCTTTTCAAAAGACCTGTGAAACTAGACTGACTGGGATCAGTTGGCTGCCCTTTGTCATCAGCTGAGGGGGACTTGCAGTCAGCTTCTTCATCAACCGTAGATAAATTTTCATCCTTGGAGGTGGAGATGTCCCACGGAACTGAGGAGTTCTCACTTGGCCTAGAATGATGGAATCTAAAACAGCTCCTAGACTGCAGATCACGTATCACTCGTGACATCTCAGCCACCTGTGTCTGAAGATAAAGGATGGCATCTTGTCCATGCTGTGAAGCTGAAGAAGACTCTACAGGTAAATCCTCCTTGACCTCTGAAGAGGCCAAAGATTCTTGGGGGACCAGAACTGGAGATGAAGGCAGGGTCTGATAATTTTGTGATGGTTTAAGTGTCTCTGTCTCAGAAATCTTAATATCTGAATTATTTTGATCATTTTTCTGGTTCTCCAATGGGTTCTCAACAGAAGAAGGTTGAGAAACTATCCTTTGTGGACTGCTGGTGCAACTCCCAGAGGAGGAGCTGCTGTCTCCAATGGGAAGAGGAACACTGCAGCTAGAGCACATTTCTGGGCGATGATTCTCAGAGGATGGCACCTTAGACTCAGGCATTCTCTGGGTTATCCACATGAACAAGAAAACCAAGGAAGAAAAAAAAATGCTTTTAATATGTTAACTTTCAAGTGCAGAGATGCATGACCAGTAAGTAGAACTCAATTTTTTAAATTATTATAACAACAATGAAAGATGCAATCCACTACAGGTCTGCAAGGGGATCATAGAAGTCAAAGCCACAAGCTTCACTACCCCCAAAACCCAATACCAACTACTGGCAATAATCTGGCACTCTATTAAAAAAGAGAGTAAAAACAAGCCCAGTTCAATTGGTGCCATCTTAGCCTACTGCTCAGTCTTCTGCTAGGACAAGAAGAGGTGGTGAGACTACTGGTGATTAACAATCTTTTTTTTAAAAATCCCATCCAATGTATGTAAGTCAACAAGTAGAAGTTTATAATAGTATAGAGAACTTGGGAAAAGTTCCACTGAAAATCACACACACAAAAATATTTCTCAAAGTCCCCACTGAAGAGTCACTTTTAAGTCCTTTAAAGATTCTTGTTCCCTCTCCATGAATAACATAAATGAATAATGATAAAACTTGCCAGTTGCATAGTCCTACTTTATGGTTTGTAGTTTCCAAGGAGCTTACATAGTATGTATTTGTCACTTCATTTTGTCCTCACAACAACCCTGTGAGGTAGGTATTATTATCTGATAAAGAAATTAAGATTAAAGGCTACTTAATTTATCCAGAGTCACAAAATTACTAAGGAGTAAAGCTCAGGCTAAAACCTAGGCATACTGATTCCAAGTCCAAGTTTCAATCCCTTGTAATATAAAGCAAGAAGTATTCCGGCCAGGAGTCTCCAACCCATCAATCCATCAAGACAATAGCCCATTAATAGAAACTTGGGCTAAGACAAAAGAAAGACAAGGTTGCTACAAAGGGCTCAGCTAGTTTGGTTCTCAGAGTAAGGGAAGTATTAGTTTAAGGGTCAAACCCACAAGCAATAAATCACAGGTAAGAGACAAAAAAAAAAACCCTAAATATGTGAGGAATAGAGAAGGTTAAAAGGAATGACAACTCAAGTACTATACCACCTATAACCCTTCCCCACATTCCATTTTCTAAAGGATCTTCACACATCCTCTTTTCCAAGATAAAACAAATTTTCTGTGGCCACATGGTTCTGGAAGAAAAGGATCCAGTTATACATGGCACCTAAGGAGAGATACGAAAGGAGAAGGGCACAAGGAGCCAAAACACTTGCAGTTTTTATTCCATTTCTCTTTTATCAGATACCATCTTCAAGTCTTAGAACTTTGCTGTATCATGTTATCTTTTCACATTCTCACTGAAAGTAAAAAACAAAACTGGAAGTAGGAGATGTTCTGGGCAAAGGACTCAATGGATACCTTCTATGGCTCATTCTATAGAAATGGGCCATTCACTAAAGTACTACAGCTCCTAAACACAGCCATCATTGACTTGATAATTGTCTTAGACAAGGCCTCTTAAATGACTAAAGTGAAAGAAATGCAAATCAAATATAATGTACTTACATCACTATGGGAGGTGCTAGGCTCTTCATCATCACTGCTGATCAGATCAATGTATTCCAGAACAGGTCTTAATGGTCCTTCCTATGAAAGAATCAAGCAAATTAACAAGTCTTGTAGTTATTCAAACTAAACCAGTCACTTAAAACAATCACTTTTTTTGTTGGGACTGGCAAGAATTCCTCTAAAGAGGCGGCCTATGGGCGCCAGAAAATAATTAGAACACACACAGATTGGGGCACCTGGGTGGCTCAGTTGGTAAAGTGTCCGACTTCGGCTCAGGTCATTATCTCACACTTCATGAGTTCAGGCCCCACATCAGGATGCTAAGAGCAGCTTGGGCCCTGCTTCAGATCCTCTGTGCATCCCCACCCTTGCCCCTCCCCTGCTCGTTATCTCTCTCTCTCAAAAATAAAAAATAAACATTAAAAAAAACTAATGACAAGATCTAAAAGGAAGAGTTTAAACCTTGGTAGAATATTAAGACAATGTTATTCTTCGGGGAAGGATTATTAATAATAAAGGAATTAGTGCTATAAGGACACAGATATGATTCAATGTTTTTTAGATGGGATGAGTATTAATTATCTGTTAGATAACCACACTCAAAAACATGTGGTTCTCTGACTAACAGCTTGGCTTTATTTCCCACTCCTATAGTCAAACATCAAACCTGATTCTTCTCCATCCTGCTTCCAACCATACTAATATCAGGCCTTGAATACTAGGCCTAAAAGCCTAGATTTTATTCCATAGGCAAGAGGGAATCAATAAATACTTAGATAAGGAAAACATGAGTACTGTGCTTTAAAATTAATCATGTAGATGAGTATGGAGAGTGGGAAATGCAGGGTAATTAATCAGTCAAATAATGCAAAAAAAAACAGCAGCAAAGAGAATAGTGTTGTAGTATATATACAAGATAATACATGGGTATTAAAAAAGAAAAAAAAGATTGGCTATAAAAAACAAAATTCCAACAATAAAAAAGAATCAAAGAAGTCCCTAAGGTTTCAAGCTTGAACAACCAGCTGGATATATCTGGAATTCAGAAACAGGAAGCCGACACTCTTTTGAACATAATGGGTTGACGTACCAGTGGCACACAAAGTTAATTGGCAGAAGCCAGAAATGCAGGGCTGAAATCTGGATGTACAAACATAGCTAGAAATACAGATTTGGGAGGGGTTCCTCTAGAAGACTAAATTGAACTATGATATTGCTAACAAAGAAAACAATGAGGAAAAAGAAGAAATTTAATGAGGCTCTTGAGGAAATGCTGGAATTTTAGGACTCAAGAGCTAAGCAGGTAATCAAAGACTGAAGATGAATCAGGAATGGATAAATTCAAAAACACTAGAGAATCCTCAAAAAGTTGTCAATGCAAAATGTAGTCAAAAACATGGACATCCAAAAAAACTGCCACTGAAATTGGCAACAAGATTTTTAAATGCCTGAAAACAACTTTCAAGAAAGTAGCAAGCATATAAAAGCCAGGCTCTAAAATATTAAGTAGAACATGAGGCAATAGAGGCGCCTGGCTGGTCAGTCAATGCAGCATGCGACTCTTATCTTGGGGTTGTAAGTTTGAGCCCCACGTTGGTTGTAGAGATTACCTAAAAATAAAAAAAAAAAAAAAAAAAAAAAAAGAGGCAGTAAGGCCATGAGTAAAGAATATTATTTTTTAAATTCTAATATGTTGAGAATCAGAGAAAGGAACACAGGAAGAGAATATAGCTGAGGGAAAGATTTCTTAGGATGCAGAAAGCTGACTGTTGGCAAGCCAAAGTGATCTATTCAGTGGATAAACTAACAGAGAAAGACTAGAGTCAGGACACAGAAGCTCTTTAAATATCCTCTTCCTTAGAAGAGACATTCCGTCTCAAAGATAACTTGTTTCTCCCTTAGGCTACAACTTCTCCTCAAGCAGAAAATTGCTATCCTTGCAGACAGGTTTTATCTAGGCACTACGATAAAACCAGAGACCAGAACTTCAAGACAGGGATCATGTAATAAGTAATTAAGATTCTTGCCTGAGCTGTAAAAATGGAAGTTTAAAAAAATGTTTTTTATTTTTTTTAAATGTTTACTTTTGAGAAAGAGTGAGTGAGCGAGCATGAGCAGTGAAGGGGCAGACAGAGAGGGAGACACCGAAGCCAAAGCAGGCTCCAGGGTCTAAGCTGTCAGCACAAGCCCAACGCGGGGCTCGAACTCCCGAACCATGAGATCATGACCTGAGATAAAGTCAGACGCTTAACCAACTAAGCTACCCAGGTACCCCTAAAGATGGGAAGTTTAGAAAAGAGGATATTCTCCAATTATGGTCAACAGAGAAGATTCACCTACCTTTAGACTACAATCTACCACTGTTATTGTCAATGTTATACATTCAATTCAAGGAAATAGAAGAAATAAAAATATGCTAGCTTCTCCTGTTCTAACACCTTAACTTTGGGCTCTTCAAGAAATGTGCATTAGAAATTGTTATTACATGTCCATAGCAACAGCCCACCAAGAAAGTCTCCAGGTTACCAGAAATACACAGAGGGAGGGGCAGAGAGAGCTTCCATAAACAGAGAAAAAAGAGACGAAAGAAGGTAACAGAGTACAAAGCAAAAAGTAGAAGAGGAACCCTCCCCCGCCCCCCAAAACCCAGGATAAAGAAAATGGTCACAGATGGGATTTAAAAACAGCTGCAGAAATAGGAGAAAATAGCAGGAGCAGGAAATGATGAAAGAAGACTATTAGAAATTTACTGCTAGGGTGAACCATTAGACTGATATGCAACCAACTAGCGAAAAACCTGAACTAGCAAAAAATGACAACTTCATATGATTCACACTAATTAAAAGAGTAAAAACAATCTGGGTAGGAAATCCAAAAATGAGAAAAACCAAGAGTCATTTAGAATATTTATTGATTCACTCAGCAAATAATTATGGGTTTACACGTGAAAGAATGGTAGATGACGATGACATGTATTTGAGACCACCAAAAAAAGCAGAGGCTGAGTTAAAAAATAAGAGAAGTGGGGCGCCTGGGTGGCGCAGTCGGTTAAGCGTCCGACTTCAGCCAGGTCACGATCTCGCGGTCCGTGAGTTTGAGCCCCACGTCAGGCTCTGGGCTGATGGCTCAGAGCCTGGAGCCTGTTTCCGATTCTGTGTCTCCCTCTCTCTCTGCCCCTCCCCCGTTCATGCTGTCTCTCTCTGTCCCAAAAATAAATAAATGTTGAAAAAAAAATTAAAAAAAAAAAGAGAAGTATCCCCAAGGAAAATATTACTTATATGCACACACTCTAAACTTTAGTTATGGATATGGAAAAAATGCCACCATAACGAACTTAAAGAATCAAAACATTTTAGTATTCCATTAATTTTACTACTCATCAATAACATTTGTCTTTGAGCCCTATACAGGAACTGTACTAAACTTTTCATGTAAATGATTCCATGTAATCCCCAATTACTTTATAAGGTGAAACAGTGAATTATTATTATTATTCCATTTAACAAATGAGAAAACTAAGTGAGGTACACCTGATTCTCTAAATATATAACCGGCTGTGTGGTCACTATAATTCTGAGGTTAAGTTCAAAGTATACACACTACTTTTTTTTTTTTTTTATTTTTAAGTAATCACTACATCCAATGTGAGGCTTGAACTCACAACCCTGAGATCAAGAGTCACATGCTCTACTGACTGAGCCAGCCAGGTGACCCTACATGCTTTTTTAAATCAATCCCTTATTACCTAAGTTTTTAAGAGACTTTGTCTTCCTTCAAAAAGAGAAAAAAAGACTTCTTGCTATTGCCCTCAAATCTGAATAACTCATAACACTAACCAAAAAATAAGTTATTAATTCCCCATAAGCATGTGTATTATGTCAAGAAACATTTCTTAAAATGTTTACAGTGACTGCCTATGTTCTTAACAAGTATAAATGCATGTTGTCCTCCAATTAAAGGCATTTTATTTGAATTTGCTCAATTCATCAACTAGTAAACCATCATTCTCATCATCCCTTTTGTACCAATAACAAAATCAAAGGATTCTACTCCCGAAGGCCGCACAATTAGGGCCAGGAGCACAGGCACAAACAAAACAGTTTAGTAACACAGCTGAATTAATATTAATATTCTAAGTAAAAAAAAAAAAAAAAAAAAAAATTAATGACACAAAAAGCTTTCATTCCTGTTACTAGAAAAATGATTATCATACAAAACCAAACACCAATTACCTACAACAGTTGACCCTTGAAGAACATGAGGGTTTGGGCTATGACCTTCCCTTCCATTATGGAATTGAAAATCTACATACAGCATTTGACTTCCCAAAACATAACTACTAGAAGCCTACTGTTGACTGGAAGCCTTACCAATAACATAAAAAGTTGGTTAACATGTATTTTGTATGATGTTATTATATACTGTATTCTTACAATAAAGCCAAAAATATTACAAAAATCATAAAGAAAATACATTTATAGTACTGTAAAAAAAAACTACATACAAGTGGATCCATGCAGTTCAAACCCACTGTTCAAGGGTCAACTGTAAATGGAAAATAATGTCAATACACTAAGATATGGACTGTAAGAAATGTAGTTTACCCAAGTCTAAAAGAATATGGATTTGAATACCGGTGCAAAACTCTAATCTAAAATTTTAATAATGCATGTGTTTTTTCAATAGATTTCCAGTTACAGGATCAGGGATATAGTTTACTTATGCAATCCTGCCCAGTTCAAAAATTCCAAGTGGTTCCCAACTGCCACTTTTAGTCCACAATTCAAAATCTACACTATCTGGCCCACCCTTTTCTCTTTCACTTTAAAAATTTTTATCCTCCAAAACTACACAGCATCTTCCCTGCTTTCCCATTTTGATGCCTTTCCTTATTTCTTTTCAAAATGTTCTTTTAAATACAAATACTAAATGTTACCTAGGCCAAAAAGGCTTCCTTTATTTTTTTATATAGCACCGGGTACTTTTTATAAAATAACTACTTTCTACAACCATTTACACAGTTCTCATAACCTATATTATCTTCCACATTGAAATATGGGCACTTACAGGTAGGACCTATTTTCAGTTAATCTTTTGTAGTTCTAGAGTACTTACTTCATGACTTTGCATATCATGAGCTCCAACATTATTTTTATTTACTGAGCTAATTATAGATGCAAGATACCCAGTCAAGATACCTTCACATTTGTGCCCATGACTCTTACCTACTGCAGTTTAAGTATTATCACTTGACCTATGTGCTTCAGAAGCTACTGATGAAATTATACCTTGATTTCCTTCACTATTTCCAAATGTTCAATGATTCCACATTATACCAATAATCTTGACTTAAACCTAAATCTCATGTGCTATTACCAAGATTATAATAGGTTGCCTTTGTGTCTCAAGTAGCACTGTGAAAAATCATGTCATCAGCTCTTGGCTAAAACCATTTTCTGGGAGTAAATTAACTAAAATATACAAAGATTCAAAGAAAGACAGAAAGATGGTGGCTGAATAAGGGATCAGAAAAATATTCTCAGTTTTCAAAAGCTTGTGTTAACACCATCTCACTTTTATGAAAGACCTACATTGGTACCAGTTTTCACTAACTGAAGTAAATCTGAACATTTTCTCTTATACAAAAAACAAACAAACAAAAAAGGATGAAAAACAGAAATACTGTACAGCATTTGTTTTGCAGAAAACCATTACAGAGGCGGTGTGCACCCCAAGCAGCAAGAGTACCACTGCCAAGCTGCTTCCCTGTGAACTAAACTCAGCATTTCACAGCTTTGGATTATGTCTGTAAACATCTGTACTTTATCTCAATTTATTTTGGACATCCATTAGCAAGATGTGTTTTAAGGTATCAGAAAAGCCAAAAAGAGGTTATTTTTGGGGTCTGGAAATGCTGAAAATTTTTCCATATAAGTAAATGGTAACTGCTTCTTTGCTTTAGACCATCTTAGCTTATAAAGTTTTCATAGGTTTCAAATGTTTCTACTTTACAGTAACTGGGAGTGGTGGAGATACACCTGTATTATTAAACTAAACAGAAAATGAGAGCAATATCCTTAAATAAAAAGTTTTTGCTATGATAACATTCTGTTTGAGATCACCCAGGTATTGGCTTTGCAAAAATCAAACAGTACACTTATAAACCGTGCAGTTCTCTGTACGTATATTTCAACGTAATTTAAATGAAAGGGATTTATTATCCTTATTATTTCTTTCCTTCAGCACACTGTTTGATTTCAGGCTCTATATTTTGCAAACCACTGAAAGACTGCTGTGCCACCATGTGATCAAAGACTGGAAAATTAGATTAATGAGCGTGAATTAAGAAATCCAAGCCAGAGTAAATCAAGAAGCAACATTATAATGCCATTTTTGTATCTGAAGAAATCTTAAGCAGAGAACAATTTGTTATCTTTACTGGATGAGCATCACCTAAAGGAGTCAAGGATAAGATTAGTTTATAGAGAGAAGTAGAAGGCTCTATCTCAATTTATTTTAAAATAGAATTAAGTTATCATTAATTATCATTTAAGTGTTATCACTAAAAATGTAGAAGCAATGTTTTTCATAGATCTCTTCTAAAAGTGTAATTGTGCTTAATACACATAATTCACTTCTCCATTTGGAACTATCAGAACTTTGAACCTGTATTTGCCAACAGGGATAAATACAAGGTGTTGTATCAAGGTGCACACACAATACATTATATTTTTTAATTTTTTAAAATGTTTATTTAGTTTTGAGAGAGAGAGAGAGAGAGAGAGAGAATGAACAGAGGAGGGAAAGAGAGAGAGGGAGACAAAGAATCTGAAGCAGGCTCCAGGCTCCTTGCTGTCAGCACAGAGCCCGACGTGGGGCTTGAACTCACAAGCCATGATATCATGACTTGAGCCGGAGTTGGATGCTCAATCAACTGAGCCACCCAGGCGCCCCTGCACTATATATTTTTTATTCTTGATGCAAAGATGTAAGATATTCTCTACATTTAAAATTAAAAGAATATTTTTAAAAAGTTTTTTTTTTAATGTTTTATTTGTGAGTGAGTGAGCACTTGCAGGGGTGGGGCAGAGAGAGAGGGAGACACAGAATTTGAAGAAGGCTCCAGGCTCTGAGCTGTCAGCACAGAGCTTGACATGGGGCTTGAACCCATGAACTGTGAGATCATGACCTCAGCTGAAGTCGGATACTTAACCAATAAACCCAGGGGCCCCTAAAATTAAAACAATATTTCAAAAATAAAGAGTATTTTAAACTTCAGCTGAATACATTATTATGCTTAAGTTACACACATGCTGTACTATAATTTTTTATTCCACAAGTACCAAAAAGTTTTTCAAATCTTATTTTTATAATTCCATCTGTGATTCTCAACCCAACACCCATAGTTTATAAAGAAGTATATCATTCTTTCATATACACAAATATCAAGATGAATATTCTCGAAATGCCAATATTCAGGAACAACCTGAAATATTTGTCCTAAGAAGCCATAGAATCCTGTTACCAACATACTTCAGTCCACTGTTAGGGCACCTGGGTGGCTCAGCTGGTTGAGCATCCAACTTTTGATTTCGGTTCAAGTCATGATCTCAAAATTCATGAGATCGAGTCCTGCTATAAGCACAGAGCCTGCTTAGCATTCTCTCTCTGCCCCTTTCCCTGCTCCCATGCTCTCTCTCAAAATAACTAAACAAACACTTTAAAAAAAAAAAAAGGGAAAAAGAAAAAGTACATCTGAAACTAATTTAACACTATGTTAACCACACTAGAATTAAAATAAAAGGACAAAGGGCACCTGGGTGATTCAGGTGGTTAAACATCTGACTCTTGATTTTGGCTCAGGTCATGATTCCACAGTTTGTGAGATCAAGCCCCACACCAGGCTCTGTGCTGATAGGGTGGAGCCTGCTTGGGATTCTCTTTCTCTCTCTCTGCCCCTCACCCTGTTGCATGCTAACCTGCACTCTCTCTCTCACTCTGAAAATAAATAAAAGGAAAAAGTACCATATGCACTAGCAATGGTGAAGACAGCCAAAAAAATGATCTCGTGAAAGACTCCTCAATAAACCAATTAAAGACAATACAAAAATGGTTTCACCACAATGGCCCTAATGTTGGGGTATGTAGAGGATATCATTTAATAACCAGCTTTACAAACTGTCCCAAACCAACAAACATAAAAACACTACAATCTATTAAGAAAAACTATACACATTTCACAGCAAACCTCAAATAACTACAGTATTCAGAAAATGGTTTAGAGTAGAAGTATTCTCTAACTATGATACCACTCTAAGCTGAGTCTTTGCAATTCTTTACAGTTTTGGGTGAAAATCATCTCCAAATACGTCACAACCCCCACTCTGCCTAAACCAAGGCTTTACAAACTGTGGTTCAGAGATTCATATGTCCTTTCATCTTTCCAAAAGGAAGACTCCTAGGTCCCACCTACAAATTCTGAGTCAGTGGGTATGGAAGGGTGAGGCCCCGCAATCCGCACATTTACGCTTGGTAATGCTTAAAGACCACTGACCCGAAGGGACGAAATTCTGGAAAATATGTGTGTTCCTGGTGATGCAGGGATCTCCATATGAACATCAGCTCCTGCACTATGCTGTAACAAACACCATGATCTCACAGGTCAGGGAAGTCTTCAAGCTAGTCGCCTTCATGTTATGCAGCTACATAACGCTCAGATTTTGAGTTCTTGCAAGCCTTCTTGTTCTCTACCTCCTTCCTCATCATCACCTGTCCTCTCTCCCTCGCCTGCATCGTCATCTGTTACAGGACAACCTTGTCCCTCTTGGAAACACGCCTAGACTAAGCATTAAAACAGCGCTAAGTAAACGCACGAGAAGCGTGATGGAGTGAGCACCACGGACTTTGGCAGTCTTTGTGACGGCTACCGCAGCTGCTCAGAGGCCTCTTTGGGTAAATTTCCTAATCCTACGCCACGCTCCTCGGTGTCTAGTACCTATCAGACGTTCATACACAGTTGCTCAATGAGGAGTGGACAGGTGCAGTACAATCACATAATGGCTTACCACGCGCAGTCTTGGAACTCTAGGAAAAACCCGAATGTCGTTGCTACTTACACTAACAAACTGAATGTCATCTTCATTTTCATCCGTTGTTGACTCAGATGCCTCGGGCCCAGCTGGAGGGACAGATTCTATTATCTATAAAAATAAGCCAAAACACGCTTATCTATACAGCCACGTAACGTACTTGGTGGAAGAGACTTTCCCAAAAGGAACGAAAAAGAAAGAGCTTTTTAAAACAACGAGCTCTTGAGGAAACCTAACAGCACAACTGCATGCAAATCCGACTAAGAACAGAACTCCATGGAGTCGCGTTCTGCCTCTGCAGACGCGGAGCCATGGGGAGCGGACGCCGAAAACGACTCCCCAGCCCCTGCGAATTCCCCTATCTGCTCGAGGAGGAGGGATGCGCGCTCACCGCCGAAGAGCGATCCTGTCTCAAAATGTCGCTCTCGCGGGCAGAGCGGCTCCCCGTGCCCCAGGGAGCACCGGGGCCGACGTAGGGGACCGGGGGCGGCCGGGCGGCCATTGTTACCGCTGGGTCGTCGTTCGGACCCGCACCAGGCCCGAACGCTGGGCTCGGCCCGAGACGCCGAGGCTTTCGCCCCGCGGGCGCACAGCAGGCCGCACACTCAACAAAACACAAAGCTCTTTCGCGGCGCGGCTGAGAACGCCGCGGCCCCACGCTCCACCACTCACCTCCGACCCCGGGTCTCCCATTTCTCCGACGGCCTAACTGACAGCACCACCGCTGCTGCGGTCCCCGCCGCCACCGCCGCCGTCGCAGCTGTCCCCGCCGCCACCGCCGCCACGACTTCCCTTCCCGCCCAGCACCGCTTCGCGCCGCCGTGACCCGCCCCTGCGTGAGCGCCGACGCCGCCAACGCCACCGACGCCGCGGGCGGAAAGAGGTGCGAAACCGCTTCAAAAGGAGCAGCGGCCGGCTCTGGCCCGCTATCCCCCGGAGTCTCTTTCGCACAGTCCCGGCCTGCCTTCTCCGCGCCGCGCAGGAACCTGGGAGTTGTAGTTCTAGTGCCGCCCGAGACCGTCCCGGCGTCAGTAGCAAACCGCGGAAAAGGACTCCAAAGCATGGCGCACACATTTTGCCACGCTGACGTCAGCTGCAGCTTTGCGGATCCGGGGGCGGGCTAGGTTTTGTTTCATAGTGAAGGGCAGGAACAGGGATGTGGAGGTGTGTTTGCAATTGGGTATTGTATGGGTGTGGAAACGAAGCTCACCGGTGTCAGTTTTGGCCTAATGGCGGATGATGGCGATTAAATTCTCATATTCCTTTTTTATTTTTGTATTTTTTGCGGTGGGCCCGAAATGTAAAGGTGTAGTTGAATTTTGAGATAAAGAAATCCGAGGTGTCTTTGTTACTCACCTGTTCCCTAGCTTCATTCTCTCAGCCATAGCATGTATTAATACACCCGAGTAGGCAAATTGAGGACCAGAGTTCCAGTCTCCAGGTTGGCCTGAAGAAAACTGGCGAAGAATCCAGGGAGCCGAGGCCTAGCTAACTATCATTAAGCTCTAGGCCAGTGAAAACATGCGCTGTTTAAAGATATTCTCAGAGTATTACCTTACTAAAATAGCTTACTTTTTTTTCAGCGTTCATACTCAAAAAGCAGTCTTTAAAATAGTTGACTTATGTTTACTTGTGTGGTTTTTCTCACTTTAATGTCATACAAAACTGTCCGGCTTTTTTTTTTTTTTTCTACACCAACAATTTTGAAAAGAACTTTTCAAGTCGGAAAATTCTTTTAAATTTTCAGATGCCTGTTTTTGCCTATGTCCAAACCTAGCTGATTATTTATGCCTATAGTAATTATTCTTGGTATTTGTTATTTTCTGCTTTTCCAGCAAGTGCTTTATGACTTCATTTGCTTTTCTGCCTAAGTTTGAAAATTCTTGAAAAATTTGAGAATAAAAGACTGATTACAGATAGGAGTTAATGGGTAAAACTATCAGAAAACGAGCTTTCTCTGGCTGGAGCTCCCAAAGTCTCATGTTCTTCAATTCAGTTGTCAATGCAAGGCTTTATCCTGAGGACATACCTTAGTCTGTAGGAAAATATGCAAAATATTATTTATGACAGGTTTGTAATAGAAAAATTGTAAAACATTTAAATGTCTAGTGACTGGAAAATGAAATGGTTAAACTTTGGGATGTATTCTGCCAATATAATTCTATAGTGTTTTCATCTCCATTGAAAATGTGTAGCTAAAATTTCTAAAATCCTGTTTTTCAAAAATGCAAGGTAAGTAACATGATAAGAACCATGTCAGCTGCAAGAAAACCATGCCTCAATTAGGAAAACTACTTAATCATCAACAGTAATTTTCTCTGGGTAGCTAGACTATGTGTTTTTAAGAAAATCCTTTGCAACACACTAACAGAAGATTAGAGATATGCCTGTAGTTACCACAAAACCAGGTTTATTTAGCTTAGTGTAGCAAAGGAGAAGAAACCACAAAGTTTAGGAGTCTCTCAATCAGAGGAAATTAAGAGATTGGTTTGCGTGATGTTAAGGCCAGCGTGTGAAGTAGGGACTAATCGATTAGATTTGGAAGAAGCAGAGTTATTTCCTGAATGGTTCAGTGTTCAAAATGGAGACTTTTTAACTATGGGGAAATGTTTTCTGTGTGGCTATTTTTTTTATGTTTTACTTGGGCCGTGGATCCATTATTTTGCTTTATGAGTTTAGATTAGGGAGGGAGCCTACCACTGGTTTTGGTAACTCCTCTAATTTAGTTCTCTTAGACTGTATCCTAAACAACATAATAGATTTTTTAGATCTAGATGAGTGACATTATTTTGATACTATTCTTTCTTTCTTTTGGTGGAGAATATTCGTATTTTATTAGTTTTTATTGAGGCAAAAAGCACATAACATGAGCTCTACCCCGTTAATGAAATGTATAACACAGAATTAAGTATAAGCAGTGTCTAGAACTTGCTCATCCTGCATAACTGAAACTGTAAACCCCAGTGAACAGCAAATACTCGCTTTCGTTCTCTCCAGCCCTTGGCCAACACCATTCTACTTTCTGTTTCTATGAGCTTGACTACTTTAGGTACCTCGTGTAAGTGGAATTGTGCCATATTTGTCCTTCTGTGACTGGCTTATTTCACTTAGCATCATGTCCTCAAAGTTCATTCATGTTAGGTAGACCACATAACAGAATTTCCTTTTTTACGGCTTCATGATATTCCACGGTGTATGTAAATCTCCTTTTCTTTACGCTTTGATCTGTGGATGGGCATTTAGGTAATGTCCACACTCCACACTGTCTATTGAGAATAATGCTGCAGGTAACATGGGAATGCAAATCTCTCTTTGAGATTCTGATTTCAAATCATTGGGTAAATGACTGGAAGTAGGATTGCTAGATCATATTTTTTTGTTTTTTATATAATGGTCATTCTGTTAAGAGGTGATATCTCATTGTGGTTTTGATCTACATGTCCTTGATGAGTGATGTTGAGCATCTTTTCATATACCTGTTGGCCATTTGTAGGTCTTCTTTGGAGAAATATTTTCTTAAGTCCTTTGCGCATTTTATCATTTTTTTAAGTTGATGAAATATCATTTTTAAATTTACATCCAAATTAGTTAGCATATAGTGCAACAATGATATCAGGAGTAGATTCCTTAGTGCTCCTTACCCCTTTAGCCCATCCCCCCTCCCACAACCCCTCCAGTAACCCTCAGTTTGTTCTCCATATTTATGAGTCTCTTCTGTTTTGTCCCCCTCCCTGTTTTTATATTATTTTTGTTTCCCTTCCCTTATGTTCATCTGTTTTGTCTCTTAAAGTCCTCATATGAGTGAAGTCATACGATTTTTGTCTTTCTCTAATTTCACTTAGCCCAATACCTTATCTCCAGTTCCATCCACGTAGTTGCAAATGGCAAGATTTCATTCTTTTTGATTGCCGAGTAATATTCCACTGTATATATACCACATCTTCTTTATCCATTCATCTATAAATGGACATTTGGGCTCTTTCCATACTTTGGCTATTGTTGATAGTGCTGCTAGAAACATGGGGGTGCATGTGTCCCTTTGAAACAGCACACCTTTATCCCTTGGATAAATGCCTAGTAGTGCAATTGCTGGGTCGTAGGGTAGTTCTATTTCTAGTTTTTTGAGGAACCGCTATACTGTTTTCCTGAGTGGCTGCACCAGCTTGCATTCCCATGATACTATTCTTTAAACTCACAATTTAACAAAGAAGTTTAAGCTTCAACTTTAGTTTTGATCAGTTTTTGTTGTTTGTTTTTTTTTTAAAGAGCACAAGCAGGAGAGGGGCAGGGAGAGATGGGGACAGGGGATCTGAAGCTGGCTCTGTGCTGACAGCAGAGAGCCTGATGTGGGGCTCAAACTCACGAACTGTGGGATCATGACCTGAGCTGAAACCACGAGTTGGATGTTTAACCGACTGAGCCACCCAGGTACCCCTGTTTTCATCAGTTTTCTATTGACTTGCTTTTTTTGTTGAATGATTATTTATAGAACCATCTGTCTGAATATTGGCTGCACAGCAGCATTTAAGATTCTAGAGACCTAGTTCTTAACTAAGAGAATGCCACCAAGAGGCAAATTAAATGCATTAAAAGGCTCAAACCCTCATTGAGAATTATACAGTATTTTCATAAGTCTGAAAAAAGGGGAAGTATCATGTGCCTGTAATTTACTTAAAGAGCATTCAATTTGGGCCAAAGAATTAATGTATACACAGAACCAAATCTTACTATACTTTAGTAAAAGCACAAATACTTCTAATGCAATTCTATTATTAAGACCATATTTGGTTTTGATTAAATGCTCTGGTTTTAAGACCTGGCAACTACAATGGTCTCTTCAACAACTACTAATAAAGAAATGGATTTATAGGCATTTATTCCAAAACAGAATTTTATTCAGGGAAGAAGATGGCTCTTAGAATAATACAGAACCAGTTGACATAATCATTTCCTGGGAGTTATGGGAGCAGAACAAAAAGCATTTGGTTCTGAAAAGAGTATAAAAGACTAGCCCATAGGTCTATAAATTCAACTTCTTTTTTCCTGTGAGGTCTAGAATTCTGTAAAAGTGTTGCACATAAGGAAAAGAAGCCTGTTGGAGCACAGAACAAAAGAGGGTTTTTCATTTCTATGGTTCATTCAGAAGTACAAGCCACTTTTTTCATTAAAGCAAGCTGTAATTATTACTTCTTTAAAATGTAGACATTTCCCCCTTCAAGCAATGATGTATTTGCCTGTATGAGGAAACTGGGGAGAGTAGTTTTTGGTGCCATTATTACACATTTTGAGTAATTTGCAAAACTTCCTACCCCTCTGTGGGACTATTTGAAGGACATTTTTCACTGTGTTTGCATCATAGTGACATTATTCCTCCATGTAAAGCCAGTGAACAAAACTTTCAATGGTTCAGTTTGTAGTGGGTCACAAGGGTTTTGAAAACACCACAGACAACCAAAAGTATTAAAATTGCTTTTTATTCAATGAAGGAATTGGTCTTGTTGCACAGCATAAGTGTAGATATAATTGTTAACAATCTTGCTAGCCAATCATAAGTATTAAGATCTCTCTAACTTCTATGATAATGTACATGTTAGAATAGTTGTGAAAGTCTATTTACCAAAGAGAAACTGTGGAGGAATTGAAGGCATTTTTAATATTTGTTTCTTCACACAAGCTAAAGGAGAATGAAAAATCCTAAACAGGAGCAAGACATCTCTGTATGATTTCACACTTAAGGAAAAACTGCAGGAAAAATATTTGTTTTATCATATTGTCTACACACAGAGAGATCTATGTATACACATATACTTTTCTAAATCATCAAAGAGCAGGTTGCATGTATCATGCCTCCTTACACCTTAATGTTCCAGTGGGTGTTTCTTAAGAATCAAGGATTTTCTTTGACATAACCATAGTACTTGTTTTAGTCTGCTTGGGCTGCTATTAATAATTTATTACAGAATGGGTGGCTTAAATAACAAACATTTATTAGTCTCGATTGGGAGGTTGGGAAGTCCAAGATATATATCTTATATCTTTACACGATGGAAAACAGCTCTCTAGGGTCTTCTTATAAGGACCCTAATCCCATCATGAGGGCTCCACCCTCAAGACCTATTACCTCCCCAAGGTCCCATCTCCAAATACCATCCATTGGAAATTAGGGTTTCAACATAAGAATTCTGGGGGACACAAAAACATGCAGTCCAAAAAAGTAGTAATATTAAAAGCTGGAAATTTAACATTTATATGATACTGGTTTTTTTCTAATCTATAGTCTTTATCACATTATATCAATTGTCTACTCCAGGATCATGTAATGCATTGAGCTGTTATGTGTGTATTTTTCTTTAATTTGGAGCACTTTTTCAGCCTGTTTTTCATGCTATTGATTTTTTTGAAGTACAAACGTCCATTGTTGTATAAAATGTTCTTCAATTTTGGTTTTCATATGTTTCCTTACTGTTAGATTCAAGTTTTGCATTACCAGACAAAATACTGTAAGTGATGTTGAAGTGTTTTAGATTACTGCATCTAGAAGCACATGATGGTTAACTGCCCCTCATTGAGGATATTAATTTTATTTTATTTTATTTATTTTTTTAATTTTTTTTTCAACGTTTTATTTATTTTTGGGACAGAGAGAGACAGAGCATGAACAGGGGAGGGGCAGAGAGAGAGGGAGACACAGAATCGGAAACAGGCTCCAGGCTCTGAGCCATCAGCCGAGAGCCGGACGCGGGGCTTGAACTCCCTGACCGCGAGATCGTGACCTGGCTGAAGTCGGACGCCCAACCGACTGCGCCACCCAGGCGCCCCGAGGATATTAATTTTAATCATCTGTTCAAGGTGTTATCCAGTATTATCCCTTAAAACTAATAAGCAATCTGTGAGGGTATACACATAAACTTATTCCTTTATAGAGAGCATATTCTGATTATATCAACCTTTACTATGATCGTTACAAAATGATAATGTCCCAACTCTACAGTCTTTCAACTTTTTTTTAGTTGGCATTTTTCTATAAGGAAGAGTCTTGCCTCCTCTCTTTTTAAAAATTTTAATTATGAATTTATTGATTTCCTTAAAAAAATACTTTTCATGGTTAAGTCCGTTAAGTGTCTGACTTTGGCTCAGGTCATGATCTCGTGGTTCATGGGTTTGAGCTCTGCGTCAGGCTCTGTGCTGACAGCTCAGAGCCTGGAGCCTGCTCTGGATTCTGTTTGTGTGTGTGTGTGTATCTCTCTCTCTCTCTCTGCCCCTCCCCCACTCACACTGTCTTTGTCTCTCAAAAATGAATAAACGTTAAAAAAAATTTCATTACATGATTTCTTGATGTTTGTACACAGAATACAGATACTCAGAATCAAGTCAAGAGCCTTCCTTGCATGTGGTAACACTGGTGATCACTTTGTAGATATTAGGGGTTTAGAATATCAGAGATAATTAACTACTTTTCTTGTCGGTCTACTTTTTCTACTGTAAGACCTATAACACTTGTCTTAGATGTAGTTTAGCCATGCTACATATTTATGTTCTGATTTATTTTCTTTTGAGATAAGTTTAAATTCACATGTACTTGTAAAAAATAATTCATAGTACTTCTGGCATGATCGTGTGAGGGGCTAGGCTGACCTGTTCCCAAAGTGAAACTGGTGAAGATTATATCTAAAAAAACACTTAAAGCCTATGGAAGCAATCCTGAGGACAAACAGCAAATGAAGAAACATCTATTTAAGAAAATCTAGGAAAATTCTGTAACCAAGGGAAGAGTCTGTGGTATTCAAACCAAGATCACTCCCCACCACTCCCCTCCCAGCTCAGTGAGGCAGAGAATCTACTCCAGATTGCTGCAGCCAAAAGCACAGGGCTCCCTCTCTACTCACTAACCCCTAGCTCCTGGTTAGAGAGAGCTCTTTTCCTGGAATGAGCAGGATATCAGCATTTCTCATCTTGTCCCCAGCTACCTGTTGCTGAGACTATCTCAGGTGAGTGTAGTTGAGAAGTAGTGAGTCTCGTTTTCCATACAAATGATACTAATGGAGTAGAAGTTCTGCCTTGAACACAGCACACTGAGAATACTTAGTCCTTTGTCACCCCTGACTCACCTGGTAAGGCAATGTCTGTGCAAGAAGAGAGAAGACCAGAGGACCTCAGGCTGATGCCCCCATTCCTCCACCAACTGGTTAGCTCCTTGAATGAGATGTCACTAAAAGAGAAGCTTGCCAGTGTCCAGAGCCCTAGTTTAGAAATTTTACCTCAGAGGAGAAGCAAGCTGTGCAACACATGGCTCCCAACCTCTTCACAAAGGAGCTGACTTCATTGCAATGGGTGGTGGTTAACTTCAACCCTACAGATACTTTCAAGAACAGTGGAAATTGTGGTGAAAGGCAATTGGGAGGACATTCAAGATAAACTGTAGGCTGCCTAGTTTTCATGAGAAGCATGGAACAGGATATCTAAGACAACAAAACAAAACAAAAAAAGGTGGACATAGGAAAATCAAAAAAAGGATCTAAATATTTCTGAGGTTCAAAGAACTCCATCTAAATATCATCCATGCCAGCAAAGGTAGTAGTAGCTGCTTAAAACAAGAGAAAAATATGGAAAAATACCATATACCCTCTTCCCGGTTTCCCCAATGTAACATTATTCATTATTTAAAATTGTACTACACTATCACAACCAAGATGTTGACAAGTGATACAGCTAAGATATAAAATCTGTCTGGAGATTCTTCTAGATTTTTTATGTGTAAGGATATTTTGTATGTCTAAGGATTCCTCCTGTTGCCCCTTTCTAGCCATACCCTTTTTCCTCCCAGCTCCAACTCCTCCTTAACCCCTGGCAACCACTAATCTGTTCTCCACTTCTATAATTTTATCATTTCAAGAATGCTATATATATCTATATCTATATATAGAGAGAGATGATATATAGATATAGATACATATAGTGCTATATAAATGGAATCACACAATATATAACTTTTGGAATTGGCTTTCTTTTCCACTCAGAATAATTTTCAGGAGGTTCTTCCAGGTCCTTTCATGTAGCAATACTTCATTACTATTTATTGCTCAGTAGTTATTCCAAGGTATGGATGTAACACAATTTAACCATTCAAATGTTGAGACAGCTGGATTGTTTCCAGCTTTTGGCTGTCACAAATAAAGCTGCTATGAACATTCTGTAAAGATTTTTATGTAAACGTAAATTTTCACTTCTCTGGGATAAATACCCCTAAGTGCAATAACTGAGTCATATGGTTTAGCCAAACTGTTTTCCAGAGTTGCTGTAACACTTTACATTCCCATCAGCAATATATGAGTGATCAAGTTTCTCCACATTCTTGATGGTATTTGGTATTGTCACTATTTTTTATTTTAGCCATTTTAAGTGTGTAGTGCTGTCACATTGTAGCTTTAATTTGTATATTACTAATGGTAAATGATATTGATCATCTTTTCATGTGCTTGCCATCTGTATGTTCTGTGTGTCAAAATGTCTCTTCATGTCTTTTGCCTATTTTCTAACTGGATTTTTTTTTATTTATTTATTTTTTTTACTATTGAGTTTGAGACCTCTTTATATAGTCTAGGTACTAGTCTTTCATCATATATGTAGTCTCTAAATATTTTCTCAGACTCTGTAGCTTGTCTTTCATCTGTTAACAGTGTATTTCACTGAGCAAAACTTTTAATCCTGATGAAATTCATTTTATCAATTTTTCCTTTTATGGATCATGCTTTTGGTGTTAACTCCAAGAACACTTTGTCAAACATTAGATCCCAAGGATTTTACCCTGGTTTTTCTAAAACTTTTATAGAAACCTTTATAAATTTATAAAAAATAAATTTCTAAATTTCTAAAAATTTTTATAAATCTTTAGAAGTCTACAGAAATTTCACATTTCACGTTTTAGTTTATGATCGATTTTGAGTTAATTTTTTATAAGGTATGAAGTTTAGGTTGAGGCTCATTTTCTTGGACTATGGATGTCCATTTGCTTCAGCAATATTTGTTGAAAAAACTATATTTCAGCTTTTTCAGCTATATTTTCAGCTGGAAAAAAATAGCTGGAGATGTTTGTGTTGGTCTATTTCTAGGTTTTCCATTCTGTTTCATTGAGCTATGTCTATCCCTCTACCAATATCACACAATCTTGATTACTAAGCTTTATAGTAAGTCTTGAAATCAAGTAGACTGATTATTCCCGCTTTATTCTTCTTTTCCAAAATTGTTTTAGTTATTCTAGTTCCTTTGCCTTTCCATATGAATTTTAGAATAATCTTGTCTAAATCTACAAAATTCTTGCTGGGATTTTGATTGGAAGTGCATTAAAGCTATATATCAGTTTGGTGAGAATTGACATTTTTACTATATTGAGTACTCCAATCCATGAACACATTTCTCCATTTATTTAGGTCTTCTAGGATTTCTTTCATTTGCACTGTGTAGTTTTTAGCATATAATCCTATATTTAAGGTTTTTTGGTAGAAAGATGGTAAACAGTTGTATTTTTACCTTTGGTGTCTATATGATTATTGCTAGTATACAGAAATACAGTTGGGTTTTGTATACTGATCTGGTGTTTGTAACCTTGCTGAACTCACTTATTATTAGCTTCAGCAAGGTTTTCGGTTGGTTTTTGTTGTTGTTGTTGTTTTGTTTTTTTTGAGACTCCTTGGGATTATCTATATAGTCAATTGTCTGCAAATAGGGACAGTTTTGATTTTTTTCTTTACCATCTGTATGCCTTTTATTTTTTTTCTTGCCTCCATGTACTGGCTAGAATGTCCAGAACTATGTTGAAAAAGTGATGAGAATGGATATCCTTGTCTTGTTCCTAATCTCAGTATTAACTCTTACAGCACCAAGTGTAATGTTAACTATAGGGTTTTTGTGTTTTTTTAAAAACTTTTTAAAATTACGAATAAGCGCTGATTTTGTTAAATGCCTTTTCGGTGTCAATTGATTAGTACAATGTGATTTTTCTTCTTAGCCCCGTGGGGGAGGAGTGGGATGAGCACACCTGCTTACAGGCTGATGGGGGAAGAAATCTGAACTCCCTGATCAGCCTTTGCTGGCATGGATGATGTTTAGATGGAGTTCTTTAGACCTCAGAAATATTTAGACCCTCTTTTTTTAATTTTCTATGTTCATTTTTTTTTTTTAAGTAGGCTTCGTGCCCAGCACAGAGCCCAATCAAGACCTTAGCTGAAGTCAAATGTTAAACATCTAACCAACTAAGTCACCAAGCTGCTCCTATCTCCACCTTTTCTAACAAAGCGTTAATTCCTTAGGGACATACTAATAAAAATGCTATTTGGTATAATTCAGGGAAGCCAAGACTTAAATTCTCCAGATTAATTCAAAATTTACCATCAAATGTATCTCTCATATGCCCCTCTGAAATGTACAGTTTTGCTCATAAAGTTCCCCAAAATGTCCAACGTAGTTCTCAATTGCCTTTGGTAAAATTGTGGCATTTAGAAAGATAGGAGCATTAGTTACGACAATAATGAGAAAACATAAAAAGAAGCACGTGCCCATCCCAATGGAGGGTAGACTAACCCATGAAAACTCAGAGAGTGGTGTTTTTGCACCTTTTGTCTCCATGTTCTAACTAATGGCTGACTGTCATTAACTGTAGGCATGACAACTTGCAGTCCCAGTTCAAACAGGTGAGGATAATCAAGTGAGTTCTAAGTGGCAAGGAAACAATACTTAGGAGAGTTTTTATAAGATTCTGAAAGATGACCCTAGTCAAAGTTTGTGGAAAGGATGACACTCTAACAAGACTTTGTTTTTTAGTCCTTAGGGCTAACTCAAATGGTAGGCTCATCAGCCCTATGCTTTGTCCTCTCCTCAAAGATTTTCTTTTACAGAAAAACAACACAGAAGACATCAAAATGAAAGCTAAAAAGGAAGAGGAGACAATGATACAAGCCAAATTTAACCAAAAGGCAAAATAACACAAATTGATCAGAATCTAACATTTTATTCTTAATTCTAGGAGTAAAAATAAACTTATGTTGAAAGGCACCATGAAAGCTTAAAGCTCAGATTCAGTTATGAAAGTACCACATCATTATGGGCAAATAGATTTCAGGAGTCTCAGATATGCACAGAGCTACCATGTTGAAGTTCCTGGTCCATGGTAATAAGGATCTTAACAGAGTCTCTGTGGGACCTCAAAACTGCCAAAGCCCACCAATGGAAGATCAACAGTGACATGCCAAAGTAACAATAAGCCAATTATACTTATCTTGCTACATCAAAGGAGAACCCCTACCTCCCCCAATACAGACACACACCAGGGCAAAGTTTAGGAGAATCATAATCTTAGAAGGTTAGGAAGGGCCTTTGAATGGGTATTAATATTTGTGCTGAGTGGTTTTAATATAGGTCCTAAATGTGAGTAACTGACAGGAATAGGTAGGTTTGGAGAAGCAAGGTTATTTATTGATTGATTCAGGCTTAAAGCAAGATTTTTTTTCCCCCTGTATTAGAATATTTATTTTATTTTTTGAAGTTTTTATTTAAAATCCAGGTAGTTAACATACAGTGTAATAGTAGTTTCAGGTGTACAATGTAGTGATTTGATTCAACACTTCCATACAACACCCAGTGCTCATCACAGTCAAAGCAAGACTTTTAATTAAAAAAAAATTGTTTATTTTTAAAGATTTTATTTTGAAGTAATCTCTACACCCAATGTGGAGCTCAAAAACCCAGTCCTGAGATCAAGAATCACATGCTGCACTGTCTGAGCCAGCCAGGTACCCCAAAGCAAGATTTTTGAACTGGAGGAAGATGTTTCTTATGGCTTTACTTTGGGTCTGTTAATGTGGCCCGAGTTAAGAACTTTGAGGGGATACTTGGGCCTTGAGTCTGTTACTGTAGTTTATGAGTTAAGATCTTCACTGGGTACATAAGCATGTTTCTCAATCCCTTAAATTAGCTTTTGATTCATTTTGGGTTTTCATGTATAAGTACATCTCATTTATTTAGAGGTAATGATTCTGATAGCCATTATTATCTCAAATACAATAATATCTTGTGATATAACTTTGCTTGGAAAAATTTCCATATTTTAAAAATGAAGGCATAGGGGTGCCTGGCTGGCTCAGTCGGTGGAGCATCTGACTCTTGATCTCCGGGTCATGAGTTCAAGCCCCACATTGGGTGTGGAGTCTATTTAAAAATAAAAAATAAAATAAAAATGAAGACATGGAGGGGTGTCTGGCTAGCTCAGTGGGTACAGCATGCAACTTTTGATCTCAGGGTTGTAGGTTCAAGTACCCACATTGGGTATGAAGATTACTTAAAAATAAAAACTGGGATGCCTGGGTGGCTCAGGTGGTTGAGCATCTGACTCTTGGTTTTGGCTCGGGTCACAATCTCGTGGTTTGTGAGTTTGAAGCCCACGTCTGGCTATGTGCTGATAGCGTGGAGCCTGCTTGGGATTCTCTCTCTCTGCCACTTCTGCCCTCTTTCTCTCTCTCTCTCTCTCTCTCTCTCAAAATAAATAAACTTTGGGGAAAAATTTAAAAAAGTAAAATCTTTAAAAATATAAAAACAGAATACAAATGAAGACATGGGTTCCTTTGTACTCTTAATATCCTATGACTTTCAGTTAAAAAGTAAAGAATATGAAGACTACTCACAAGAAAATAAGATGCCTCCTAAACATATAAGAAATGATTACACTTATCCGTAAAGAAACATGTAAAAACTAAAAGTACACATATTTTTCATCTATACATATTGTAAAGATAAAAATTTTAGAATATGCTGTACAAAGCAAAGATGTGGGGAAAGAGGCATCCTATAGGATTGCTAGAATTATAAGTTTATTAACGAAATGCAATTCGGTAATAACAAAATGTGTAATACTCTTTTCTAGGAACTTACCCTTCAGATGTATTCACAAATACTTGAAACGGCACATGCACAGGGATACTCCTAGCAGGACTGTTTGTAACAATAAAAAACTGGGAACAACCCAAACGTCCAACTCAAAGTGATTTCAAATGAAGTAGGATATACCCATACAGTGGAAACAGTTGCAACCATACAAAATTGGCTATTGGAAATTTGGATTGGGGTGCCTGGTTGGCTCAGTAAGTAGAGCATGTGACATTTAACTTCAGGTAGTGACTTCTAGCCCCACTTTGGGTGTAGAGATTACTTAGAAACAAATTAGGATCGTGGTTATATTTGGGAAATTGTGGTTGAATAGTGCTGGAAGAGGCACAAATGACCTTCTGGGGTGATGGTTACACAAGTATGTTCAATTTGTGGAAGATCATCACACTGTACACTCATAGCTAATACATTGTTTTGTATGTATGTTATACTTCAAGAAAAAAAATTCTAATGAAAAAAGCAGTGTTATGTATTTATATGCAATTATCTTTATGTTAACTAAAAAAACACAAAGATCAGAATAGTGTATATAAAATCCTACAATTTGAAAAATATATGTGCATGACTGTACACGCATAGACAATCTGGAAATATAGGAAGGTGATAGGAGTGGTTGCCTCTGGGCCATGTGTTCGATATAAGACATTTTTCAATATGGAAGCATTTGGATCTTTAAAATATTTTACTGTGCGCATGTATTACTCATTCAAAAATAATATAATTGATTAATTAAATAATTTTTGTTAGTTCTCTAGAACCCAAAATAAATTTGTCACTACCTAAAAATTATTCTACTAATCATGGGGGGTATCCTCAGACCTGTCATAGCCTATTTACTTTTTTTTTTTAAATGTTTATTTATTTTTGAGAGAGAGAGAGACAGAGCACAAGAAGGGTAGGAACAGAGAGAGAGGTGGACACAGAACCCGAAGCGGGGTGCAGGCTCTGAGCTGTCAGCACAGAGTGGGACGTGGGGTAGGAACCCACCAACTGTGAGATCATGACCTGAGCCGAAGTCAGATGCTTAACCGACTGAGCCACCCAGGTGCCCCTAGCCTATTTACTCTTTAATTACATTAAGTGGGTGTAGTGCATTCTTGAGTCCAGGATGATCAGTAGCAGATAACAGAAATAGAGTAGACTTACTACATGTAAGCATACTGAAAATTATAGGAAAAGAGAACAGTTGGAAAGTGAGTAGACAAAAATTAGAAAAAATGTACATGAAATAACCCACAGAAGTAATACAATCAAGGTCATTTGGTTAAGGAGCAAATGGCTCTACCTATTCAACAACTTTTTTTTTTTTAACGTTTATTTATTTGAGAGAGAGAGAGAGAGAGCACGCGCGAGCGCGAGAGTGGGGGAGGGGCAGAGAGAGAGGGAGACACAGAATTCTAAGAATGCTCCAGGCCCCAAGCTGTCAGCACAAAGCCCACACGGGGCCTAACTCATGAACCGTGAGATGGTGACCCGAGCCGAAGTCGGACACAACTGACTGAGCCACCCAGGCGTCCCTCAACCACTTTTGAATTTATGATGTAGCAATTGCTGTTCACATGTTCAACTTAATTCACAATAGAAAAAAATAATGCCAAATAGATTACTTTAAAAATCATGAGGTATAGTCTTCACACCATTCTAGTGTGATCATAAAACAGAATGACATGGGAAGCAAATGATCCTGGAAGTGCTACCAGGATTGTGTGGCAGGTAACTCCAAGGAGCTAGACACAGTTCCTTTCTTTTCCTTTTCCCTCTTTTCCACCTCTGGCTCCTGTCACTCAAATATAAAATGGTCTATTTTTTTTTTTTTTCCTCTGAGGATAGAGCTCGATTATTTACCACAAAAGCCCCAGATATTAGAATCCCAAATAACTGTCTTCCTTTAATGAAAGTTATGTGCAAGATTTGTGCGTGTATGCACATGTGTGTACTTTCTTGTTCATCGTTGCTTAAAGCAGCAAAAGCAAAATACGAATCAATGGAACATTTGTTAAAGAATGTCTTGTCTCCAACCAAAACAAGTAATCAGACATAACGCTAAAGACATTCCTATTTAAGTTAAGAGAGAAAATAAACTTGCCTGTTACTAACTCCTATGTCTAGAAGTCACAAGCAATGCTCCAAGGAAAAGAATGGAGCAAAAGCATTAGAAAGAGGAGGTAAAATAACCATTATTTGAAGAAGAAATCTCCCCCCTCCAACTTGGAAAACTAATGTGAATCAAAAGGGTAATATGGAGACTTAAAAGGAAAACATTGGGGCACCTGGGTGGCTCAGCTGGTTAAGTGTCTGATATCAGCTTGGGTCATGGTCTCATAGTTGGGTTTGAGTCCTGCGTCAGGCTTTGTACTGACAGCTTGGAGCCTGGAGCCTACCTCAGATTCTGTGTCTCCCTCTCTCTCTGCCCCCCCCCCCCCCCCGCCCGCGACTCACATTCTGTCTCTCTCTCAAAAATAAGCATTAAAAAAAATTAAAAAAAGGAAAACATATTAATATCACTATTTTTCTATATAACAATGACCAATTACAAAAATAAAAATAATGTTCCATTTGGAGTAGCAACATATGAAAATATGAAATGCCAAAGAATTAAGTTTATGAGTACATAGGACCTATATTTTAAAAATGCAAATATTTACTAAAGAAAAAAAATTACAATTTAAACGGTCCATGTACTTGAATTGGAAGAATCAGTTTTGTAAAGATACAACTTTTTCCCAGATTTGAAAATTACTTAAGTGTAATTCCAGTAAAAGTTCCAAGGGTATTTTTGGGGAAAAGGGAGTTGGGGAAGACCAGATGATTCTAAAACTCATCTAGATTAATAAATTTATGAAAATACTAATAATATTCTTAAAAAACATTGAGTTATAATTAACTATCAGATGCTATAATTTATAAATCTCTAGTAATTAAGACACTGAAATGGCAGAATTAAAGCATGAATTTATTTTACTTCTCTTCCAATTTTATTCCTTAGATGAATATACAGAAATTATTAAGTCCACAAAAACAGCAACAGAGATTTTTTGGGCACTATCGTTTAGGGAATTAATATGAATAGGACTGTCTGGGATTTTGAGAGGTTTTATAACACTAATAACTGACATTTGTAGAATGATTACTTCAAGTTCGGTGCTCTGTTAGGCATATTACATACGTAACTTCATTTGACTGATACAACAACCTTATGAGGGATTATCTGATATTGTCTCCATTAGACAGTTGAGAAAACTATGGGAGACAGAAAATAGAGTAGTAACTTACTTCAAGGGAAGAGGAAGCAAACCAGTTTGCCCCAGAAAACCCAGGAGGGGCTCATAATTGATACCAGATATAATGGATAATGGGGATAAGGTTCCACATATCAAAGAGAGTTTGAGAGACTGCATACAGGAACTATAAATCTCTCCTCCTACACATCTCCACATATCTATTCAGAAGACATTTTCTGCACTTAGTCAAAAGCAGACATTCAGGGCCCAAGGCACTGGGTATAGTTGTGGGCATGAGTGAGAGCTGAAAAGGGAATTCACACAAAGTCTGTCATTGAAACACTGTTACTTCCAGTCCCTTTTCTCTGTCTTGTATGTAAAATATTATCAGCCAGGAGTACCAAAAGATCTGGAGAGCAATTCAACACCAACCACAAGATTCAGTATCAAACTGATATGAAGGATGCCCCCCCCAAACAAATGGCTTTCTACCCAGTGACTCATAAGTGAAGCCAACCAGGTGACAGATTAAATATGAAAGAACATCCAGGATTCAAACAGAAAGGCCTTGGAAAAGAAAAGTAAATTTAAGATAATGAGGAAAAGGGGTCTTGAGTGAAACAAACAATGCCTACAAAATAATTTATTAAATTTTTTTCATAAGGATAAAGGAAATCCAGAAATAAAGTATTTTAATAAAAAAGAAACTTATCAGAGAATAAAAAACAGGTCTTAAAAATTAGAGTTTTAGGGCGCCTGGGTGGCTCAGTCGGTTAAGCATCCGACTTCGGCTCAGGTCATGATCTCACGGTCCGTGAGTTCGAGCCCCGCGTCAGGCTCTGGGCTGATGGCTCAGAGCCTGGAGCCTGTTTCCGATTCTGTGTCTCCCTCTCTCTCTGACCCTCCCCCGTTCATGCTCTGTCTCTCTCTGTCTCAAAAATAAATAAACATTAAAAAAAAAAATTAGAGTTTTGACACGTTCAAGTTATCTCCCAAGAAATCTCCCAGCTGAGATTTAAAAAAAGCTGAGACTTAAAAGAAAAATTGTACAGAAATGATAGGAGACCTAGAGATTCAGTCCATAATGATTGGACTTCTAGGACAACTGGAATTCCAGAGAGAGATAAAATGAAAAATGGGGAGGAGAACTTTAAAAATTATATAATAAGTAATAAATTTTCCCAGAATTGGAGAAATGCAAGTATCCAGATTTAAATGGTCCATCATGTGCCCCAAACAATGCATATGAAAAGATACACAACAGGCACATTTTCATCCAGTTCTAGTATATAAGAGAAGACAAAAAGAACCTTAAGGAGTATGAGGAAACAGGTTCTGAATAAAAGAATGAGAATCAGAGTTGCATTAGGCTTCTGAACACTGGATATAACTGGATGTAACTCTATGGTATGAACACATTGGTAACCTAACTTTCTTTCTCCTCCTGAGAAATCAAAGCAACAAGAAAAAATTAGAAACAACAAAATGAAAGAGGATTAAAAAAATATTGCCCCACTTTTTCAGCAAAGAGGTGTCAGACAAAATCTGTGGAACCCAAAAGAAAACCAATTAAAATTAAATAGAGGGGTGCCTGGGTAGCTCAGTCAGTTGAGCGTCTTGACTTTGGGTCATGGTCTGGCAGTTCATGGGTTCGAGCCCTGCACTGGGCTCTCCGCTGTCAGTCAGAGCAGAGCCCGCTCTGGATCCTCTGCCCTCTTCTCTTTGCCCCTCCCATCACTTGCACTCTTTCTCAAAAATAAATAAATGTTGAAAAAATAATAAAATTAAACAGAAAATGCAAAGAGAACATCAAGGGACCTCATGAGTAGCAGGCCTCAGAAAGTAGCAGCAAAGCATACTTCCTGAAAGGAGAAACTCATCCAGAAATGCAAATTCAATAGCCTATAAATCTAATAACTGAGGGGTAACGTAAGCTGAGCTTCAGCAGAAGTCACAAGTTGGGATGCAGAGAAAATGCACAGAGTATCTCTCTGAGAGGGCTCCTAACAGCACATCTCAGAAAGATCCAGCAGAATCTTACTCCATGAAGGTCAAGGGCTCATCGGTAAGTGCAAGGGCTCTGTCCTGTCTGCTGCTGCTGGTGAAGGGCCTGGGAATGCAGGGCTGGGAACAGAAATCCTTTCAGACTCAGCTTGGGTCAGAGGACCAAAGGGAGGAGGGCTACACAAAATCTTGTCAGAGGAGCCATGCTGGCTGGAATCTGTGGTCTCTGTGACTGCGAAGAGAGGGCTTCTGAACGGTCTGACGCCTGGCAGGGAACCCTGGCCCCTCCACCATCCATGAACTCACCTGCAAATAGCCGGACCAGGAAAAACCATGTCATTATAAATTAATGTTGAAGAAAGGCTATGGCAGGACATCAGCACAACGATAGTGTAAGAGAAAATGTGAAAAGAGCTACAAAAATTACAAATGCATCAAAGACATTTACAGGAAAATGATGTCATAGAACAGATGAAAATATTGGCCACACATTCTACCACAAAAGCAGTCTACCAAATACACATGTAGGAACTCATACATTAGTTTTTCCTTTGGCCCTTTTGCTGCATCTTTTATATTAAGACTGTTCTTTCCTTTTAAAGAACATAAAAATATTCACCAATGTTAATTTTTCTTTTATAGTTTCAATTTTAACTCTTAATTCCATCTTTAATTTTTTTTCTGGAATTTGGTATGAGGTAGGAATGTAACTTACAATTTTTCCATATACCAATTTTATTTGGGGATAGAGAAATGCATATTTCCAAAGTAAACATACCTCATGCTTATTTGGCTACTAAATTCTCTGACTTGATCAATCACTGATAATTAGGGTAGAATATATGTACAGCTTCTTCAGCAAGCTTTTTGCCCCATGAAGAGAACTAGTGATATTACAGACATCTCCTGGCCTGTCACTATGTCTCTGTGCTCACTGCCAGGGAGGCTGCAGATTCTCCAACAAAATCCAGTTAGATTCAGAACTGAAAATGCCTTGTTTCAGGTACCTATAAAAAGCAAATTTTTAAAAATAGGGCAAATTTATGGTACTGTTTTGTAATACTTTTAATAGTTGTATGTTATTTTTGTATCAACAAGTTTTTTGCTTAAAAATACAAATTGTAAAGAACCATTATTCATAAGGCGAGTTGGGAACTGTATAATTTATTAAGAATTCCAGCATAGGGTCACCTGGATGGCTCAGTCGGTAAAGCGTCTGACTCTTGATTTCAGCTCAGGTCAGGATCTCATGGCCGTGGGACTGAGTCCTATGTCCGGCTCTGCAATGATAGCACAGAGCCTGCTTGGAATTCTCTCCCTTTCTCTCTTTCCCTCTCCTGCTTGCACACACACATGCACTCCCTCTCTCAAAATAAATAAGTAAACAAGATTCATTAGGGAAGTTTAAAAACACGAAGTAAAATGAATCCTCTCTCCCCACACACGCAACATTAAAAAAAAATTATCAACAATTCTGTCATTCTTCAGTAACATTTACTGACTCCTTACTAAGTGTCTGAAACATCCCAAGCCTGCCTTACCTCATTCAAAACTCAAGAAAACCCAATGAACTACGTCAGTGGCAGAATTAGTACAAAGCTAATAGTTTCTATACAAGAATACCTTCCAAAAAAGGGGCCCTATCAATATCTTCATGTTTATTATGTTTTTGTAAAGTATGTAAAAATGTCTGTTTCTACCATAGTCAGTTAAGACTACTGTCTCTTTCCATTTCAACTGCCCCTTATTTGCATTTTCCCTTCCTGTTGTAGCGGAAGTAGAGGTGGCAGTAGGTATTTCTGAGATTTTGTTAAGGATTGACTGGAAATATTTTTTGTGCTTTGCAATCTCTCTGCCATATCTAATTACATTATTGCTGGCCATCTCCAGTTTGGGATGTCTTCTAAGAATACCCTGAATGTGGCCAATTCAAAAAATATTAAAGACATTCATTCTACAGAAAATTTGAAATGACCTAAAATCTCATAGCTCAGATATATCAAAGAAAGTCAATAGAGGTTTCCTCAAATTTGACAACAATCCTAAAAATGACACTGCATTACTAGTTGAGAGTTGAAAATTTGAAAGAAACCTCTGTGAGCTATCAAAAATAAAAGGCAAATTTCCATCAGCTTATGTTAGAAGATACTCCAAGTTAGTTTTCTGTTCCTCCTACAGAAAATGATAATTACATGGGACACCTGGGTGGCTCAGTTGGTTGGGTGTCCGACTTCAGCTCAGGTCATGATCTCGTGGTTTGTGGGCTCGAGCCCTGTGTCAGGCTCTGTGCTGACAGCTCGGAGCCTGGAACCAGCTTCGGATTCTGTGTCTGCCTCTCTCTTTGCCCCTCCCCCATTAGCACGCGCTCTCTCTCAAAAATAAACATTAAAAAAAATTAAAAAGAAAATTATAATACAAAGTTGTTAAATGAAGAGAGACTCCATGTGTATGATTTTCTTGGCCTAAGAAATACTTCAAATTGTATGTAACATGGTAGTCATAATTTTGTGGGTTTTTTTTCTTAAATAGAGCTTGCCAAATTTAGTAAGCAAAACCTACAAAACCTAGAACCATTCATGAAGTTATTACATTATTTTTGTTGAAAGGTTAATAAGTTGAAGTTCAGAGAGATCAATCAACTCTCCAAAGTCATGTAGATATTAAAAGGTGAAATATGACATAAAATCACATTTTCACTCCCCAAAATATTGAATAGAACCATAAGATAGTATTGGTTAACTGTTCATGACAAACTATGTGGCCATGGCAATTTTGTTGACCTCTGGAAACTTCAGAGGTTTTTGTGTACGAAAAAAAAAAACAAAAACAAAAGAAAGAGACAGATCCCACTAGGTCATCTTTACGTTGCCCTTCAAAACTAGGTCAATGGCATCTACCTTGAACTTAGTAGTGGGTGGAAGGCCCAATCTATCACAGGGTATGCAGTGAGGGTTGCTAGGCTTCCTGCACACATTCAAATTTATAAAAAATTGTTGATTTGTACTAGTATGGTTTTGCTCATAATGAAAATTCGCTCCCCTCCAATAATATATAGGAGTGAATCAGTGTAATTGCACTTAGGTTTCTGTTGAGTTTACCAACCTAGGACAAGAGAGAAACCATAGCTGTATACTACTACTACTGACTACATCATCAAACATGTCTAGACTGTTTTTAGTTTAATTAAAATTTTCTTTTGTGGGGTGCTGGATGGCTCAGTCAGTTAAGTGTCCGACTTTGGCTCAGGTCATGATCTCACAGTTCATCGGTTTGGGCCCCGCGTCGGGCTCTGTGCTGACAGCTCAGAGCCTGGAGCCTGCTTCAGATTCTGTCTCCCTCCCTCTTTGCCCCTCCCTCCTCTGTTCACACTGTTTCTCTTTCCTTGAAAAATAAACATTAAAAAATATATACTTTTTATTCCCTTGGATTTTCTTTCTTGATTTCACAACTTGACAGTTATTTGAGAAGTTATTTTTTCATTTATTTTCTCATGGATTCGTCCTTAGAAAATAACTCTAGGGGCACCTGGGTGGTGGCTCAGTTGGTTAAGCATCTGACTTTGGCTCAGGTCATGATCTTGCATTTCATGAGTTCAAACCCCGCGTCGGGCTCTGTGCTGACAGCTCAGATTCTGTGTCTCCCTCTCTCTCTGCCCCTCCCTCGCTTGCACTTGATCTCTGTCTCTGAAGAATAAATAAATGTTCAGAAAAAAAATTTTTTTCTTTTGAGATAACTCTAGATTCACATGTAGTTTTAAGAAATAATAGAGATACTATGTATCTTTTCCTCAGTTTTCCCTTGGTGAATCTTATGAAACTATAACACAATATCACAACCAGGATACTGATAGCGATATAATCAAGATGTACAACATTTCCATCAGCACAAGATCCTTAACACTGCCCTTTTATAGACACACTCACTTCCCTCTTATCCTTAACTCCTGGCAACCACTAATCTGTTCTCCATTTTTAAAATTTTGCATTTTGAGAATGTTACACAAATGGAACCCTACATTATGTAATCATTTGAGATTGACTTTTTTTTATTCAGAATAATTATATAGAAATTCATGTAAGTTGTTTTAAATAAGTTGGGGATGCCTGGCTTGCTCAGTCCGAAAGTATGCAACTTTTGATCTCAGGGTCATGAATTTGAGCCCCACGTTGGGCATAGTTCACCTTAAAAAATAAGAATAGTTTGTTCCTTTGTGTTGTATAGTATTCTATGCTGCAGATGTACCATAGCAATTTGTACATGTAGATATTCAGTTGTTTCAGCACCATTTGTTGAAAAGATTATCCTTTCTTGTTTTTGCTCCCGTGTTAAAGATCAGTTGATTATATGTTTATGGGTCTATTTCTAGGCTCTCTACTCTGTTCTGCAAATTTGTCTATTCTTTTGCCAATGCTAAACTGTCCTGACTGTCACATAGCAAGTTTTGAAGTCAGGTAGAGTTAATCGTCCAAAATTGTTCTTTTTCTTTAACAGTGTATTAGCTACTCTGGGTTTCTTCTGCCTTTCCATATAAACTTTAGAATCAGTCTGTTGATACCCACAGAATTATCTTGTGGGGATTCTGATTGGGATTACACTAAAACTATAAATAATGCTGGGAAGAACTGATATCTTAACAATACTGAGTCTTGCTATCCATGAACCTGGGATAACTCTCAATATATTTGGGTCTTCTTTGCTTTCTTCCATCAGAGTATTATAATTATTCTCATATAGATCTTTTACATATTTCGTTAGATTTCTACCTAAATATTTCTGGTAGACAACATATGGTTGGATCTTGTTGTTTTCTTAAATCTATTCAACAATCTCTTTTAATTGGTATATTTAGAACATTCACATTTATCCATATATCCACATTTATATATATATATCTACACACACACACACACACACACATATGTGTATATACAAATATATATATGTATATAATGGACTATTACTTGGTGATCAAAAAGAATGAAATAGTGCCATTTGCAACAACGTGGATGGAACTAAAATGTATTATGCTAAGTGAAATACGTCAGTTAGAGAAAGATAAGTATCATATGATTTCACTCATATGTGGAATTTAAGAAAGAAAACAGATGAACATAGGGGAAGGGAAGGAAAAATAAGATTAAAACAGAGAAGGAGGCAAACCATAAGAGACTCTTAAAGACAGAGAACAAACTGAGGGTTGTTGGGTGGGGGGATGGGTTAAATGGGTGATGAGCATTAAGGAGAGTACTCGGTTGGAATGAGCACCGGTTATTACACATAAGTGATGAATTACTAAATTCTATTACTGAATTATACTATATGTTATTATTACACTGTATATTAACTAACTTGGATTTTAAAAAAGAAAAAAGAACATTCACATTTAGAGTGATTACTGGTATAGATGGATTAATATATACTACTTTTCTATGTGTTAGCTTGCTCTTTCTTTTCTTTTGTGTTTCAGTCTTTTTTTTTTTAAACCTTCTCTGGTTTTAATTGAACATTTTATATAATTCTATTTTATTTCCTCTCTCAGCATCTCAATTATACTTGAAAAAACTTTTAGTGGTTAGGGCACCTAACCCAGCTCAGTTGGTTCGGTGTCTGACTCTTGTTGATTTCAGGTCAGGTCATGATCTCGGGGTTCATGAGATGGAGCCCTGTGTCGGGCTCTGCACTGACAGCATGCAGCCTGCTTGGGATTCTTTTCTCTCTCTCTCAAAATAAATAAACTTTAAAAAAAAATTTAGTGGTTACTCTAGCATTTGCAGCATACATCTACATACAACGAATCCACTTTCAAATAACATTGTTCTGCTTATTTGCCTTTATTGTTACTTACTGTATTTTCTTCCTTTCTAATATTATTCTAAGATTCCTTCTTTAATGGCTTCATTTGTTTATAGAACTTCCTTCAGTCATTCTTTTAGCAAAGGTGCATTGAGTTCAAATTTTCTTAAAGAAGTTTTCCTTTCATCTTGAAAATATTTTGAATTCTTCATTCCTCACGGGTATTTTCTCTGCATATAGCACTCTTTGTGGATAGTTCTTTCAGTACTTGGAAAATGATGTACCACCACCTTCCTGCCTCTTCCATCATTCAAATTATTTCTCCTTATACATAAGGTGTCTTTCTCCCTTAATGCTTTCAAGATTTTTGTCTTTAGGGGCACCTGTGTGGCTCAGTCGGTTGAGCGTCCAACTCCTGATTTTAGCTCAGGTCATGACCTCAAGGTTCATGAATTTGAGCCCCGTGTCAGGCTTTGCGGTGGCAGCACAGAGCCTGACTGGGATTTTCTCTCTCTCTCTCTCCCCTCACCTCCCTGTCTGTCAAAACAAATAAACTTAAATAAATATATATATATATACACACACACATATATACACACACACACACATATATACACACACACATATACACACATATGTGTGTATATGTGTATGTGTGTGTGCACATATATATATATATATGTAAAGAGATTTTTTCTTTAGTTTTCATAGATTTGATTCTGATATATGTTGTTTGGATTTCTTTGATTTATCCTGTTTAAAGTTCTTTTGGCTTTTGTTTTTCTCCTCCCCATAGCCAGCTTCTTGAATTGAGGTTCTGTCTTTGCTCAGTATGGGAAATTTTCAGGCAATATATTTAGGATTGTAATTTTAGGTAATCTCTACCTAACGTGGGGCTCAAACCTACAACCCTGAGATCAAGAGTCGCATGATCAGGGGCGCCTGGGTGGCTCAGTCGGTTGAGGGCCGAACTTTGGCTCAGGTCATGATCTCGCGGTCCGTGAGTTCGAGCCCTGCATCGGGCTCTGTGCTGACAGCTCAGAGCCTGGAGCCTGTTTCAGATTCTGTGTCTCCCTCTCTCTGACCCTCCCCCGTTCATGCTCTGTCTCTCTCTGTCTCAAAAATAAATAAACGTTAAAAAAAAAAAATTAAAAAAAAAAAAGAGTCGCATGGTCTGAGCCAGCCAGTCACCCCATCAGCCAACATTTCTTAATACACTCTTTCAGCCCTGCCCTTTCTTCTTCTTCTAGCTCTCTGATGACATGCATATTAGATCCTCTGTCATTGTCCCACAGGTCTCTATGGCTGGGCTCATTTTTTTTTTTTTTTTCCAGTCTATTTTCTGTTGTTCCAATTGGGTAATTTTTGTTCCATCTTCAAGTTCATGGATTCTTTCCTCTGTCTCATCCATTCTTCTGTTAAGCCTATTCATTTAGTTTCTTATTTAGGTTATTTTATTTTTCAGTTTTAAAATCTCCATTTGGTTCTTTATAGCTTCTATTTCTTGGCTGAGACTTCCTGTTTCTGTGCTGAGACATTCTGTTTTCATTTATTTTAAGCTTGCTCTTAATTGCTTGCTTAAGCATTTAATGATGGCTGCTTTAAAATCTTTGTCAGATATTTCTAACATCTCTGTCAACTTAGTGTTGCCATCTATTTTTTTTTAAGGTGTTCCTGGTTCTTGGAATGACATGTGATCTTTTATTGAAACCCAGACAGTGATGCCGGGGTGGCTCAGGCAGTTAAGTGTCTGACTCCTGGTTTGGGCTCAGGTCATGATCTCATGCTGTTAGCCTAGAGCCTGCTTGGAATTCTCTCTCTCCCACTCCCCTGGTTGCACTCTCTCTCAAAACCAACCAACCAACCAACCAACCAACCAACCAACCAACGAACCTAGACATACTGCCATACTGGTTGTTTTGAGATTCTACATCATAAACTTTCTACTTTAGTTGTTCTTCTCAGACACCACTATAGGAGCAGAAAGGGGATGTTGCTGTCATGTACTCCCAGGTGGTGAGGACGTCCAGGCCCCCTAGGTAACTTCTGTAATACCTGAGGTGGTGAGGGAAGGGCTTCTTATACTGGGCAAAGGTAAAAATCATGACTCTCCATTAGGCCTCCCCTGACACATCTCAGTGGGGGATGGGGATTAGGATTAGGATTAGGATTAGGGTTAGGGGTACTTCATTGTAAATTGGCCAGGATAGGAGTCCAGGCTCCCCACTTGGCCTTGGCGGCCTTGAGTGGGAGTGTGGCTACTGTTTTTCCATAGTATTTGCCTGAAATAGAGACGTTATTGTGTAAAATAATACGTTTTGTCTCGCTAGCCTGCCCTTTCCTGATCCTTTGACCATGACAAGGCAGGCATTTTTTTTTTTTTCTGTCTGCATCCATTGGCATTTCCAGATTGCTAGCTTGTTCAGCTTCTTCAGCCTGAGATATATGAGGCAAACAGAAAACTCCAGAAACTCACCACTCTGTGGTTCTATTGAGTTCTAAGGCCCCTCCCTACCTGGTCTGCCTTCTCTCCATCTTTCAATCTTCTTATGTGTTTATTTATATATAATGTATTCAGGGTTTTTAGTTATACACAGCAGGAGGAACAGGGCAAAGTACATTTCTCCATCCAGGTATTTTTGACTTGTGATTTTATCTAAAATCAATTTCTAGTGGACAGAGGTAGGTATTGATATTTATTCATTTTGGCAATCTGCCTTATTTATTGGTATGTTTAGACCATTTGTAGTTAATGTAATTACTACAATGGCTATATTTAAATCTACAATTGTATTTTGTTTATTCTGTTTTTTATTCTTCTGTACCTTTCCCTGCTCTGTTTTTCGATATTTGAATATTTAACAAAGTTCCATCAATTGCTTTTTTAGTTGTAACTCTGATTTTAATTTTATTATTACTAATTTTGTTAATGTTTACTTATTTTTAAAAGGGGGGGGAGGGGCAGAGAGAGAGAGAGAGACACAGAATCTGTAAAAGGCTCCAGGCTCTGAGCTATCTGCACAGAGCCCGACATGGGGCTTGAACTCAGGAATGGTGAGATCATGACCCAAGCCAAAGTTGGATGCTTCAGTGACTGAGCCACCCAGCCACCCCTAAAATTTTATTTTAGAGAGAGAGCATGCGAGCAGGGGAGAGGGCCATACGAGAGGGTAGAGAAAGAGAAAGAAAGAGAGAGAGAGAGAGAGAGAGAGAGAATTCCAAGAAGTGATTGGATTCTTATTCTAAGTTAGTTATTCTAAGAATTAAGATGTACATTCTTAACTTTGTTTCTACTTAATTAACATTGTATCATCTCATGTAATACATAGAAACTTTACAACCAAATACTTTCCTATACCATCACCTCCACTTTTTTATGCTCTAGTGTATATGATGAAACAATGTTATAACTTTTGCTGTATTTAATTTTTTTACAAATTTTAAGTAATTAACAATTTTAAGTAATTTCTACACTAACATGGGGCTCAAACTTACAACACCAAGATCAAGAGCTGCATGCTCTACCAACCGAGCCAAGCATGTGCCCTAATTTTGCTGTATCTTAAAGAAATTAACAAGAAAATGGTCTTTTATATCCGCTTATTTACCATTTCTCATGCTTTTTTGTCAAATCTGCACCACTTCTCAAAACTACTTGAACTTAAATACAACCAAAGTATACCACTGTCCCCCTTTGGGGATAAACATATAAATTATATAGTAAGACTGTTCTTGACCTTTCTCATTAACTCATAACAAGTATCATTTGGTACCAATGTGATTGGAAACTAAAACACAAATTTAAGTCATGAAACTGGGCAGTACAGATGAGAAGATGTTTGTGTTTCTGTTTCACATTATCATTTGTAATTTTTAAGAAATGCTAGATATTGAAATTCTTGCTGAAAATTCTGTCTAAAACTGTTAACATGTCTGAAATATTACATAAAACAGGCAATGTTTTCAACTCATTTTAAAGAATTACCCCAGTATGTCTTCAAAGTAAATGTGAAATTTTAGTTCATACCAGTATGTCTAAAATTAAAAACTGTATTTTATTTCCCTTAGAAGTCCACTGGGAAATAGGAATATTTGGTGAGATAACCAATTCATAAAAATAAATTCATATGTATGAAACTTCATTTACTGAACTTTCCTATGTGCTTGACATTGCTACTAACCAGGATTATAGACTCCTTTTAAGACACTCACTAGTAGGGGACAAAGGCAAAAATATTGCCTTCTTATAAGTGAATCAGAAAGGTTGAACTTTACTATCTTGAAGAAAGCGAGGAACGAGTGAAGGATTTTCAGTAGTAGAGAAATATGGTAACCTAACAGACCGGCTAACCCAACATCCACTCCCCTTTCTCCACTGTCTATATTCACTAAAGAAGCTAGAAAAGGTAGAGGTTCATATTCCAAACCTCTCTTGCAGTGAGAGATGGTCATGTTGACAAAGCTCTTGTCAGTAAAATAGAAATCTACTTGAAAAGGCTTCTGGCAAAGCTTTGATTTCCTGATGACTACACAGGGCTTGCTCCACCCCTTGCCTTCTTGGCTTAACTCCAGCCTGTCTACAACTGTGCCAGCCATCCTATAACCTGAAGGGGAAGACCAAAAGCATCCTAGATAACACAGCAATGAGACTATTGAGCCTGCAGCCATCTCCAGATTTCTTATTCAAGATTATAAACCCATTTAAGTGATTTAAGTTTGGTTTTCTGTCATCTGAGTCTGAATGTTTTTCTAACTAATAAAAATTGTAAGAATAAATGTGTATTTTAGAATGTCCATTCCTGAATTAGTGTGGAGGATGGGTTAAGAAAGGGGCAAAATGACTCTGGAAAACAGTGTGGAGGTTCCTCAAAAAATTAAAAATAGATCTACCCTAGCAATAGCACTGCTAGGAATTTACCCAAGGGATACAGGAGTGCTGAGGTATAGGGGCACTTGTACCTCAATGTTTATAGGACCACCTTCAACAATAGCCAAATTATGGAAAGAGCCTGAATGTCCATCAACTGATGAATGGATAAGGAAATTGTGGTTTATATACACAATGGAATACTACGTGGCAATGAGAAAGAATGAAATATGGCCTTTTGCAGCAACATGGATGGAACTGGAGAGTGTTATGCTAAGTGAAAAAGTCAAAGAGAGAAAGACAGATACCATATGTTGTCACTCTTATGTGGATCCTGAGAAACTTAACAGAAGACCATGGGGTAGGGGAAGGAAAAAAAAAAGTTAGAGAGGGAGGGAGGCAAACCATAAGAGACTCTTAAAAACTGAGAATAAACTGAGGGTTGATGGGGGGTGGGAGGGAGGGGAAAGTGGGTGATGGGCATTGAGGAGGGCACCTGTTGGGATGAGCACTGGGTGTTGTATGGAAACCAATTTGACAATAAATTTCATATTAAAAAAAAAACAAAAAAAGGAAGGGGCAAAATAAAGGTACTGAGACTTGTTAGGAAGTTATTAAAGAATTCTAAGCAAGAAAAACAAGGGCCTGAACTAAGGTAACTACAGTGGGGATAGTGAAGAAAATATAGATTACAGAGATATGTAAAAGATGTTAGAGATAGGGCAAAATGATGAAATAGTTTCAAGTGTCTTCTAAGTTTCTAGTTTGAGCAACAGGATGGATGTTTGTGCTGTTCTCTGAGACCAATATAGTGAAGGTCTGATAAGTTCAGGTTTGGACATACTCAGTTTGAGATACCTATGGGACAATGTGAAAATGATGAGAAGGAAGTTGACTATGGATCTTGAAGTCAAGAATGAAGTCTGGATTGAAGGAATCCTTACTTGACAGTAACCTTCATATAGAGTAGTACTGTCCAACAGAATAATGTAAGCCACATATACAATTCTAAAGTAAAAATAAATGGATAATATTAATTTTAATATTTTATTTACCTCAATATAACCAAAATATTTTTCAACATATTACCAATAATTATTAATGTGATATTATACATGCTAAGTCTTTAAAATCTGATGTGTATTTTACATGTAAAGCACATCTGTTAATCTGAATGCCTTTTTTATCACAAATACTTGATTTATATATAAATTTCATAAAATTTAGTTGAAAAATAGATTCATATACTCAAATTATTCCAGTTTTCTAATAACTGAAAGAAAAGAATATTTTCCAAGAAAATAATTACATCCATAATGAAAAAAATCCCATTCATCTTTTTAAAAAGAATTGATTTGCCTTCAGAGCAAAAGCATATCAATTTGAAGACTGTATTTGTCTAAGTAAATTCGATTAATTTTGGGTCAGCTCAGTACTGTTAACATCAAATTCAGAATTATGGAATAAATTTAAAAGCAAATTAATCAATAAATAAAACATTTTTCAAATTTTCTTATAGTTTACATAGTAAATTTACATAACAATGTCAAATACAGTTAAAAGTTTGTGCATACGGACTCATATTAGAAAAATGTGTGAAATTATTTATATTTATTTTTAAAAGTTTCTATTTCAAAATAAATTTTAGTGCTTGTCTAAGTAGGACACAAATAGGCTTTTTCTTTTCCTTGCAGCTTCAAATTTAGATCACTGGGGAGATCTAATTTAGATTCAATGGGGAGAAAACCACCATTTACTCTTTTTTCTTTTAACTTTTTTTTAAAGTAAGCTCTTGTCTAACATGGGGCTTGAATCCATGACCCCCCGATCAAGAGTCACATGCTCTGCCAACTGAGCCAGCCAGTTGCCTCCACCATTTTCTCTTTATAAGTATTAAATAATTGGCTAGCATTTTTTTGTTGTTAAAGAAAATCCTGAACTAGTGTTAACATTACAGTAAGTTTTTACTTCCACAGTTCAACCAACTGGCACAGTACATAAGATCACTAAATTCATTCTTCTAATTCTTTCAGCAATCCTTTAAGCTGATGTTGATTCATAGTGTTTGCACTTATACAATGAATATTTAACTGTATCCATGACACCTTTCATAGAGACCATTTCAGAAAATTGACAACTATCTTCAAAATGTATCATACAGGTAGAATGAACCAATAAGGGAAATGTCTCATCTAAAAATTTCAATAAAGTATGACATTTTACCTAACCTGGCTGGAGTACCATTTACTGTGATAGAAGTAACTTTTTTCTCATCTAGTTGAAACTCCTGTGACAAATGTAAAAGATTAAAAAATAGCTACACAGGGGCACCTGGCTGGCTCAGTCAATAGAGGAAGCAACTCTTGATCTTGAGGTTGTGAATTCAAGCCCCACATTGGGCACAGAGCTTACAAAAAAAAAAAAAAAAAGCTACACAAGGGTCATTTTTTTAGGCCACAAATTCAAACTATTGCTTCATAAACGTTTAAGTCCTGTAAGACAAAATGCACTCCAAGTTTCACCTGAGTTGCATCTATTACATAACTCATCCAAAAAAAAAGGAATTTTTCAGATTTTAAATCAATTTATCTTTTATATGTAAGAAAGGTCTTGTATTGTATAAACAAAGTTTGGTTACTTAACTAAGGACTCTGCACTTTCCTAATAAAACATTTTTTAGGCTTTACCTCATAATTTTCTAACAATTTCTATTACTGAATATTTCACTATCTATCCATCTAAAACCAGTTCTATTTCATGTAAAAATTTAAGCTGTTTTATAGCTGGCCAAACTTACAAGCTCAACTCGTTTAAAAATTGCTAAAAAAATGTTTTGTTCAACATTTAATTCTGATTTCAAGTAGCTAAATTTCAATTCTTTTTGACTTTGAAAGATTTCATTCAGTCATTATGCATTTGCTGAAACAGTCTCAATATTACCCAGTCTACTGTCTTTGTTAAGTAACAGCTTGTTTTCCTCTGCCCACAGCCACTGCAATTACCATTCATCATGAAATCTGTAACGTACCTTCTTCCAGCTTGTTTACTGTTCCAGTTGTAGTACTAGCTTCTGCATCTCTACTTCTTTTTCAGTATGCCTTCATTTTAAATTTAAAAATGTGTTCATATTCATGTCTAAACTAGAAAAATAATTACAATTAAAATAGGTATTTCAATCTAATTACCAGTATGATTTATATAAGTGTCACTAGTTCCTGTTGTCTATATAAAATACTCAGATAAAAATGCTATGTTATATCAGTTCATAGAAAAAAAGTTATGTACACTGAATCTGCTGACACCAATTCAGTGATGTGTTTTTATGTAATACTAGACATGACACATGAGTCTGACAGGCACGCTACAAGAATCATAAGCAAGGTAACAAATGTATTTCTAAAAGTTGAGTTTTTAAAATACTTTACACTTTTTTATATTTAATTGAAATTAAAAATTTGCTTAGTCCTACTGAGCTCATTTCAAGTGCTTAATAGCCACACGTGCTAGAGATTACTGTATTAGCACAGATACAGAAATGAGAAAGAGCCAAAAGGTTTGCAATTTTTATTTCATTTTGCATCCATATAATTTCTAGGGCTTAGAACTTGACTAGGTTGTTATTCTTTTGCATCTTAAGTAAAAAGTAAGACAGCAAAAGTGGAAATGGCTGGATGTTCTGTACAGAATATATATCATGGCCCTCTAGCAGACGTGGGCTAATCTCTAACTATGTAACTCCTAAAAACAATCAACTTTAGCTTTTTGGAGAATGCCTTTTAAACAACATGTCAATAAAAGTTTAACAATTGACTTTCAAAGAATTTTTTATGTATAAGAGATGTATAGCACACAATTTACAAATGATAAAAACATACACAATACCCTTTATTGTAAGTTCCATATAGCCAACTGATTCTCACAGAAGGCTTTTGCTGATTTTTGCCTAACTCTTTTATCTGTAGCCAACCTATGGTTACAATTTGACCAGGACGTTACAAATGGAGTTGCATCCCAATCTGCTAACTACTTCCCCAATAAATTTATTGTCATTAAATCTGATATGTGATCTATTGTTAAGCTATTTCTCACCCTTGTGCAAATTATATTCATTAAATTGAAACCTCTTTCAGCTTCAGCATTATTGATTGCAATAGTGTTAACTATCTTTTTAGCTTTTTATATAGCTATAGTATAGGAATTGAAACATTGTTTGATTTTATATTATCATGTACAAATTCTCGAAAATCATTCAAATCAATTTCATATTTTAAAATTTCACATAGATGAAATAATTTTTTTTCACCAGCTATCCATGGTGAAGTTATTTCTTCATAAGGCCATGTAGAAGGTTCTAGCAAGTCAAAATAATTAAAAATACTTTCGTCATGGTTTCTGTCAGATAAAAGACATAAATGCATGTGTTCAATTATATTTTCTAGTAACATACTCCTTGGAAGAGCATTAAATTCATTGTTTTTATTAAATGGAATATCTTTAAACTTATCTGACTTAATCAAACCCTCAATTTGAGACTCATGCTTTCCAGTACTGATTTTAAATTTTCCAAAGCTCTTATGGTGCGTTTGATCAATTTTTGTGCTTTGTGAATGTTAGTTGATCTTGACTGTAATGCAGTTGAAAGTAGTGAAAATTCTTCAAGAATGTCAATCATTAAAGCAAGGTCTTGTAAGAAATTAATGTTAGATAATCTCTTTGCCAAACCAGAACAAGAATGAGAAAAATGCATATATAATACAGGATATGCATGCCATACAGCAGTAGCAGCTTGTAAACTACATGCTGTCCATCTTGGTCCCATTACCCGGCCAATTTTAACAATTTCAATTTCAAGATCTTTAGCTACATTTTCTAAAAGCTTGTTTTGATTTTTATTAGACTGGTGATAAATGGAATAAATTTTATCAAGAAATAGTTTAAAATGATTAACTTGTTTTATTTCAGATATTGAATCATCAAGTGACAACTGTAATCGATAATTTAAACAGTTCCAAATAATGATTTTAGGAAAATATTCTAACAACTTTGTAGCTACTCCAGACTTTCTTCCCAGCATTGTATTAGCACCATCAGAACAAAATGCAATTAAATTTGCTTTCAAATATTCATTAGTAAACCCACAATCATTTAAAGTATTCAATAACGTATTGACAATAAACTCTGCTGTGGCGGAGACCAATTCTTTTAAAGCAACGAACAACATAACTGGTGCGGGAGCCAACTGAACTGTGCATTGGAGATAAATCACTAGAGTGCTTTTCTTTGAAACTGTAGATGCCTCATCAATTATGATGCAGATTTTGGCATTCTCTTCTATCATATTCTTAAATATCTTCATTTTAATTTCTTTTGCAATATGCTCTGCTATTCTTGTTGCACTGTATCGCGTATTTAAACAGCTGACCTCTCCATTTTTCTCTTGTAATTCTATTGCCCCCTCAATATCAAAGGTCTATTATGTTTTACTAAACTATAAACTGTATTGAAAACTTTTATGGTAGCATCAGTATTTTTATTTTTTTTTTTATGCACTAAATTAGAAATTGAGTCATTAACTGATTCCTTCAACAGATCCTGAATTTTACCATGGGCTTTAGAAACATCGTGTTCCCTAATTTTTTTCTGCAGAGAAGCTTGTGTAGTAGTTTTATTACTGCCATTAGGGGTTACTAAATATGCAATCCCTTCCTTGGACACATGGACATGCATTTCTGCTTTTGATCCCAAATGCCGAACTGTTGAACAATCCTTACATCCTAATTTACCTTCTTTTATTTCAAGCCATTTGTACTGTTCTGTAAACATAAATGCTTGTTTTTCATTCCAACAATCTGGAAGCACAAGATTATCTGTTTCTTCCTTTGATGAACATGATGGATTTTCTTCAATGACTGGTTTTTCAACATATTTTGAAATTTGATTCCTCTTAGACAGTCCACAATGATTTCTGTTATCATTTCTTTCTGTGTCTGTTTTCACCTTCTTCACATTTAAAAAATGCAAAAAATCTCCCTGTCGTTTTGGCATTTTAGGGAACAGAATCTGAAAAATAATTTTACATATATAAGTCAAGTTCACAATAACACTTTAAGAGTTGATGTAAAAGTTTCTGTTAATGGGGGCGGCTGGCTTAGTCAGTTAAGCATTGACTCTTGATTTCGGCTCAAGTCATGATCTCATAGCTCATGAGTTCAAGCCCTGAGTGGGGCTCTGTGCTGACAGTGTGAAGCCTGCTTGGGATTCTGTCTCCCTCTCCGCCCCTCCCCTGCTCACATGGTCTCTTTCAAAATAAATAAACTTAAAAAAAATTAAATAAAATAACCTGCAGGTGCCTGGGTGGCTCAGTCAGTTAAGTGGCCAGCTCTTGATTTCAGATCAGGTCATGATCTCATGGTCTGTGAGTTCGAGCCCTGTGTTGAGCTCTGCGCTGAGTGTGGAGCTTGCTTGGGATCCTCTCTCTCTACCCCTCCCCCACTTTCTGTGGGTGTGTCTCAAAAATAAATATAAATAATAATAAAAACTTACAGGGTGCCTGAGTGGCTCAGTTGGTTAGGTGTCAGACTCTTGGTATCGGCTCAGGTCATCATCTCGTGGTTTTATGAGTTCAAGTCCTGCATTGGGCTCTCCATGGGCAGCGTGGAGCCTGCCTGGGATTCTCTCTCCCTTTCTCTCTCTGTCCCTTCCCTGCTTGTGCTGTCTCTGTCACTCTCAAATAAACAAACTAAAAAAACAAAAAACAAAAAAACAAAAAAAAAACTTTAAAAAAAAGAGAAAGCACTCTAGGTTGAAGTAACAGAGCCCTATATCTAAAAAAACAAAAATAACCTCATTAAAAAAATTTGTTAATGATTTTAGAAATAAATTTTAAATCACTTACCTTGCCTTTCAGTTTGTACCTATGACTTCAATACGACTTGCTATTTGTTGAAAAATTCACTACCATGTTGTTTTCTTAAGTTTATTTATTGTTTATTTTTTAGTAATCCCTATACCCAGTGTGGGGCTCAAACTCACAACCCTGAGATCAAGTCACATGCTCCTCCAACTGAGCCAGCCAGGCACCCCAGTTTTCAAAATTTTATAACCAGTAATGTCATGAAATCTGACTACAAATGTTTATCATCCAACAAAGAAGCTGCTCATATGATTTAAAAATGAGTATAGTTCCAATATGAAAAGTGGTTAACGTTTTAACGAATAAGGTAAAAAGTGAAAAAAATGAAGATTTATATCAGAACTCTACTCAGTCACCAATGATATCAACATCTTTGTTGAATCAAAGGAGAATTTTCAAATAATGCAAGTTTTCCTCAATTGTTCATATTACATACAGTTTAGTAATTTACATCTTTTGGCTTACTCTACATTAACATTTTATCCATCACTTTCTGAAGTTCAGATAATCAATAAATAATTAATCAAGCCCCAATTTTGAGTTTGCTGATTACCGTGGTGTAAATACTCCAATTATGTTGCAGGAGGAGTATGCTGTTATAAAATATTTCTATCATACAGATACAACAGACGTAAATAAATAAAGTTATGAGGAGTTTTGAGTATTTACTACCTTAAATGTAGTAATTTATTTCCTTGTAGGTTTATACACTTTAGTTTTTAATAGCGGCTATGTTTAACAAATCAGCTCATAAAACTCCTGAAAATCGAACCATCAGTTCTTGCAAGCCAGTTCAAGCCACCTCTAACACATTTTGCACTTGATGACAGAACTGAAAAACCACAGATATAATGTACTTACATCACTATGATAGATGCTAGGCTCTTCATCATCACCACAGACCAGATCAGTGTATTCAAGAACAGGTTTTGATGGTCCTTCCTAAAAAAGGATTGAGCTAATTCACAAGTCATGAAAACCATTCAAACCAAACTTGCATTTACAATCAATAGGTTTTTGTTGTTGTTGTTGGAATTAGCAAGAATTCCTCCAGAGAGGAAGTCTTGTAGGTGGAACAGAATAATCAGAAACAAAAGCAGCACATGAAAGACTCGGAGGAGATGAAGAAGTAACAATGACAAAACCCAAAGAAAAACTAAATCTACATAGAGGAATAAAACCATGTGGATTCCTTTGAAAACGGGAAGAGTACAGGGATGGTATTAAAAAGACAGAGACAGGGGCACCTGGGTGGCTCAGTCGGTTGGGCGTCCGACTTCAGCTCAGGTCACGATCTCACGGTCCGTGAGTTCGAGCCCCGCGTCCGGCTCTGGGCTGATGGCTCAGAGCCTGGAGCCTGCTTCCGATTCTGTGTCTCCCTCTTTCTCTGCCCCTCCCCCGTTCATGCTCTGTCTCTCTCTGTCTCAAAAATAAATAAAAAACGTTAAATATTAAAAAAAAAAAAAGACAGAGACAGACCTCATGGTAGTGTATTTTTTAAATGTATGACTATCAATAATCTTTTAGTTATCTAAGCTCAAAATCGCATAGTTCTTCAATAGCTCTGCTTTATCTTCCACATCCTACACAAGCAAACATGAAGCCCTGATTTTCTCAATTCTTTCTTTACATACATACTACCTGCAACACACATGAGGCCTTAAATACCTGGCTCAAAAACCTAGATTTTATTCTATAGGTAAATGAATCAATCAATAGTGTTGAGATAGGAACAACAATTAGAGCTCTGTTTCAAGATGAGGAAAGTATGAAGTGTGGGAAGACTAGTAACAAGATAATCCAGACAAATAGTAATGTACTGAAATAGAGTGAAGACCAACAATGAGGAAGTACAGTCTTCTGTATATATATTTTAGTAAAATTTATAACAAAGGGCTCTTTCTGTACCCCCAAATTTCTATCATTCCTTTCTTTCAGGATATTGTGTTTATTTAGCTGCACATACATATATATTTATATGGCAGAACACAAAGGAGATGCTCTAATGCAGAATGAAGGCTGGAAAGTAATTTATAGGAGAAGACTAAGGAATCCATACTAGAATACATCAAGTGGTAACATACTTTTTTTTTTTATGTTTATTTTTGACAGATTGCAAGCGGGGGAGGGGCTAAGAGAGAGGGGGACAGAGGATCCAAAGCTTGAATGTGGGCCTTGAACTCATCAACTGTGAGATCATGACCTGGGCAGAAAGACACTTAACTGACTGAGCCACCCAGGCACCCCAGTAACATACTTCTTGATAAAAGATATAAAAGGAACACAAAAAAATGTTCTTTTTGTATCTGAAGAATCCTCAAGCAGAGAACCATACCCAGCAGCATTTCATCTTTACTAGATGGTAATATAAAAAACATGAAGAAATAAGCACATCCTGGTGGAACCCAGCACAGAATGGGGTTACAAAGGGAAGTAAATTCTGTTTCTGAATGTATTTTATTTAATTTTATTATTTTTATTTAAAGAGTTTTTTAAGAGCTTATTTATTTTGAGAGAGAGAACGTGCACACAAGCAGGGGACAGGCAGAATGAGACAGAGAATCCCAAGCAGGCTCAATATTGTCAGCACAGAGCCTAACTTGGGGCTCAATCTCATGAACCGTGAGATCATGACCTGAGCTGAGATTAAGAGTCGGACACCTAACCTACTGAGCCACCCAGGTGCCCCTCTGAATATATTTTAAAGTAGAATTAAATTAAAAAATAAAGTAGAATTAAATTATCAGTTTTGTGTGTGTGTGTGTGTGTGTGTGTGTGTGTGTAACCATTTAAAAGCAACAGAAATATTTTTACCCTCTTTTTTCTTAGATTTTAATGTTATACTTATTTATTTTGAGAGAGAGACAGTGTGTGAGCAGAGGAGAGGGGCCTAGGAAGAGAGAGAATCCTAAACAAGCTCCATGCCACCAGCGCAGAGCCCAACATGGGGCTCAAACCATGAACCATGTGATCATGACCTGAGCCAAAATCATGAGCTGGACATTCAACCAACCAAGCCACCCACGTATCCCTACTCTCCTTTCTGATACTGCAATTCTACTTAGATCCACATAAGCATACTTCCAAAATACTGCCAGGAATGATATTGTGAATATCACAATAAAGTGGGTCAAATGAATTTTTTGGTTTCCCAGTGCACATAAAAGTTATGTCTATATAATACTGTAGTCTTTTAAGTGTGCAATAGTGTTATGTCTAAAAAATACATACACAGCTTAATTAAAAAATACTTTATTGCTAAAAAATGCTAAACATCATTTGATCTTTCAGTGATTTATCACTGATCACAGATCACAACAAAATAATCATGAAAAAGCTTGAAATACTGTGAGAATTACTGAACCATGACAAAGACACAAGAGTGAGCAGATGTTATTGAGAAATTGTGCCAACTGACTTGCTTGACACAGGGTTGCCACAAACCTTCAACTTGTAAAAAACACAGCATTTGTGAGGTGCAATAAAACATGGTATGCCTATGTAATTCATTTCTCCTTATGGAGCTGTCAAATATTTGATCAATTTTTAGAAACAAGGCTAAATAAGAGGTTCTATCAAGTTGGAGGTACAAAACTCTGGATGCAAAGATACAGGGGCGCCTGGGTAGCTCAGTCGGTTGAGCGTCCGACTTCGGCTCAGATCATGATCTCGCAGCTCGTGACTTCGAGCCCCACGTCGGGCTCTGTGCGACAGCTCAGAGCCTGTTTCGGATTCTGTGTCTCCCTCTAGCTCTGTCCCAACCCACTCGCATTCTGTCTCTGTCGCTCTCAAAAATAAATAAACATTAAAAAAAAATTTTTTTTTAAAAAGATACAAAAGATTCTCTGTATTTAAAATTAAATTCAAATTAAGAGTTTTAAACCTCAGTAAGCAACTCAATCAGACAGCAACTCGGTAAGAATTTAGAATATAATACTTTAATCCACAGAGTGTTACACAAACCTGTACCTATTCATTTTTCCAACCTTAACTTTGTAGAGTCCTTCCATTTCTCAAAGGCATGTGTCATATAACATCTATGCCACTCCTAGTTCTGGCTGCACAAAATATCATGAAGATCATAATGTCCTATTCGCTTTGACTTTTATACCAGTCAGGAGGAACCAAAATTATTTTTCCTGAAGACCCATGAAATACTCTTTCCAAATACTTTTCAGTACAAAAACAGACACTGTGGATCTTCAATTTTCATAGTTACATCATTTACTCCACAACACAGGGAAGGCAGAGTTAGCATACAACCTCTCTTTGTACCCCCAAATTTATAAAGTACCAAGTGTCAAAAAAAAGGGGGAGTACCATGTGTACAATTGATGGGCAAGAATGTCACAGAAATAATCTTATAAAGAATTTCTATATGACCCTACAAGAAACAACATGTTAACACCACAACGTTTAAAGATGAGAATTTATTTGATTTAAAAAACAATTTATGAAAAAAATTGTGGTTTATCAGGTTGCCCTAAATCTACAGCAATTCAAGAACAAACATACATTAAACAGGCACTCATTTAAAAAAAAAATTATACACCTTTCACAGCAAACCTCAAGTAATTACTGGTTTGGACAAGTTTTTAGGTAGCTAAGACACCACTCTAAGCTGAGTCTTTGCAATTCTTTACAGTTTTGGGTGAAAATCATCTCCAAATACGTCACAACCCCCACTCTGCCTAAACCAAGGCTTTACAAACTGTGGTTCAGAGATTCATATGTCCTTTCATCTTTCCAAAAGGAAGACTCCTAGGTCCCACCTACAAATTCTGAGTCAGTGGGTATGGAAGGGTGAGGCCCCGCAATCCGCACATTTACGCTTGGTAATGCTTAAAGACCACTGACCCGAAGGGACGAAATTCTGGAAAATATGTGTGTTCCTGGTGATGCAGGGATCTCCATATGAACATCAGCTCCTGCACTATGCTGTAACAAACACCATGATCTCACAGGTCAGGGAAGTCTTCAAGCTAGTCGCCTTCATGTTATGCAGCTACATAACGCTCAGATTTTGAGTTCTTGCAAGCCTTCTTGTTCTCTACCTCCTTCCTCATCATCACCTGTCCTCTCTCCCTCGCCTGCATCGTCATCTGTTACAGGACAACCTTGTCCCTCTTGGAAACACGCCTAGACTAAGCATTAAAACAGCGCTAAGTAAACGCACGAGAAGCGTGATGGAGTGAGCACCACGGACTTTGGCAGTCTTTGTGACGGCTACCGCAGCTGCTCAGAGGCCTCTTTGGGTAAATTTCCTAATCCTACGCCACGCTCCTCGGTGTCTAGTACCTATCAGACGTTCATACACAGTTGCTCAATGAGGAGTGGACAGGTGCAGTACAATCACATAATGGCTTACCACGCGCAGTCTTGGAACTCTAGGAAAAACCCGAATGTCGTTGCTACTTACACTAACAAACTGAATGTCATCTTCATTTTCATCCGTTGTTGACTCAGATGCCTCGGGCCCAGCTGGAGGGACAGATTCTATTATCTATAAAAATAAGCCAAAACACGCTTATCTATACAGCCACGTAACGTACTTGGTGGAAGAGACTTTCCCAAAAGGAACGAAAAAGAAAGAGCTTTTTAAAACAACGAGCTCTTGAGGAAACCTAACAGCACAACTGCATGCAAATCCGACTAAGAACAGAACTCCATGGAGTCGCGTTCTGCCTCTGCAGACGCGGAGCCATGGGGAGCGGACGCCGAAAACGACTCCCCAGCCCCTGCGAATTCCCCTATCTGCTCGAGGAGGAGGGATGCGCGCTCACCGCCGAAGAGCGATCCTGTCTCAAAATGTCGCTCTCGCGGGCAGAGCGGCTCCCCGTGCCCCAGGGAGCACCGGGGCCGGCGTAGGGGACCGGGGGCGGCCGGGCGGCCATTGTTACCGCTGGGTCGTCGTTCGGACCCGCACCAGGCCCGAACGCTGGGCTCGGCCCGAGACGCCGAGGCTTTCGCCCCGCGGGCGCACAGCAGGCCGCACACTCAACAAAACACAAAGCTCTTTCGCGGCGCGGCTGAGAACGCCGCGGCCCGACGCTCCACCACTCACCTCCGACCCCGGGTCTCCCATTTCTCCGACGGCCTAACTTGACAGCATCACCGCTGCTGCGATCGCCGCCGCCACGACTTCCCTTCCCGCCCAGCACCGCTTCGCGCCGCCGTGACCCGCCCCTGCGTGGACGGCGCCGCCGCCGCCGCCGTCGACGCCACCGACGCCGCGGGCGGAAAGAGGTGCGAAACCGCTTTAAAAGGAGGAGCGGCCGGCTCTGGCCCGCTATCCCCCGGAGTCTCTTTCGCACAGTCCCGGCCTGCCTTCTCCGCGCCGCGCAGGAACCTGGGAGTTGTAGTTCTAGTGCCGCCCGAGACCGTCCCGCGTATATTTGAAAAGTGGAAAGGAACTCTGAGATGCGGCGGTTGCGTTCCTCTAGGCTTTTACGGTACCAAAGTAGTATTAATAGATGGCTTTTCTTTCTTAATCTGTCTCCCTCTCCCCACCTTTCTTCTACTTTTTAATTTTTTTCTTCTCCTCCTCTTTCAATACAAATATGGTTCTAGATAATTTAGATCAGTAGTGTTAAAATGTTCTTTCGTTGTTTGCTCAGATACTTCCTTACTAAATAGTGGCCAACTTTTTTGTTTTCAGTATTTACACATTAACGAATGTGAACAGATACAGTTTATGAAAACATGTGTTAACTGAGAATATACTTTTAAAGCTTTTCCTCCTAGCCCTATCAGACCAAGATCACCTAACCTATCTTTGGTCCCACAAAATCCCCTTTATGATTTTGACAGTGGTCTACAATGCGTGAGATCACACAGCAGAGGAACTAAGGCATCTCACAAGAGAAAGCAATAGAGTAATTAGGAAATTTTTAGGAAGGTAGAGGTAGATGAAATTTAAATGAAACAGTATTTTGATAGATTCAAAGCCAATTAGGGCTGTGTGTAAGAGTTCAACATCACGTCTGGACTACAATTTGGACCCAGAGTCCTGTTAACTTAAAAACTACAAAATTAACATACATACTAATTGTTGGCCCAGAACCCTCTTATCTGAAGCCTTGCACTTGGTTTGATATGTGGCTTGTTCTCTGTGTGTCAGTGACCAGCCAAGGAAGGGCTATTTCATTCTTACTGATAGATTTTCAAACAAAAATGTTGTTACTCTATGAGTTTGGGAACAAATTTTCTCAATGTGTAAATAAGATAGTAGTAGTCACCAAGGTCACCTTGCTTCTACAAGTGCAGTATTTCTTTGGGAGTAATACTGTTAATTTTTCAGCTGACTTTATCTATGTCTGTTATTTATGCCCAGCAGATATTTACTTTCTCATTTGAAGTCTTGTTTTTGCTGGTCTAAAGGAGAACATGGTGTTTGATTACTTACATCCTAGCTAGTATTTGATGAATCTGTTTGCATTTCCACAAAGTGGACTAAAACTGCAGGTGCATTTGTACCAGCTAATTTGGGACTTGGAGATGAAAATTGAGAAAAAGAAACATCTGCCAAGATGATAGACTCAAAAGCTGTATGTAAATTAACCATTTTTAAATCTCTTAAAAGTCTAGGAGAGATTTGCATTTAAACAATTTCTTTAATGTGCTGGTGGGATTTCAGTGGAACAAGTACTTTGAAAGGTTGCAGGTGGGAGTCATTTAGTTACATTCTTGGAAAACAGGCAGTGATTATGTGGCTGGAGCCCAAATATGGTTATGCCTTTCAATTCAGTAATTGTTGCATGGATAGTCTTTTCCATTTTAGATATTCTAATAGGTATGTAGTGATATCCCATTGTGATTTTAATTTGTATTAACCTAATTACTAATAATGTTGAAAATCTTTTTATACATTCGTTTGCCATCCATGTATCTTCATCGGTCTTGTCTGTTAAGATCTTCTGCCCACTCTGTAAATTATTTTCTTGTTATTGAATTTTAAGAGTTGTTTATTTATTCCGGAATCAAGTCCTTTAACACATATGTGATTTCCAAATATTTTCTTCCAGTCTGTGGCTTGACTTTCCATTTCTTAAAATTGTCTTTCAAAGAGAAGTTTTACTTTTGATTGAGTTTAATTTGCCAATTTTTTGCTTTTCTTGATCATGCTTTTGGTGGTATATCTAAGAAATCTTTGCCTAAACAAAGTTACAAACATTTTCATCTTTGTTTCCTTCTAGAAATTTTACCCTTCACACATTTTCAGTAGTCATTCTACTATAAAAAAGGTCTTCCCTACTCCCCTACTTTTTGATTTATCTATCCATTATCATGATTCATAGATTTCTATTTTTATTCAATGGGTTATGATTTTTGATTGTTCATTGCTATTACAGAAATAAAGCAATTTTTTCCCTAGCTTTATTGAGGTACGGTAAACAAATAAAACTGTGTATATTTACATGTACATGATGTTTTGATATTATTATACATTGTGAAATGATTGCCGCAATTAAGTTAATTAATACATCCATCACAAAAATAGTTACCATTTGTGTGTCTGTTCTAGTGAGAACACTTGACATCTACTATCCTGGGGCACGTGGCTGGCTCAGTTGGTACAACGTGTAACTCTTGATCTTGGGGTCGCAAATCCACGCCCCACATTGGACATGGAACTTACTTAAAAAAAAAAAGGATCTACTCTCAGCAAATTTCAAGTATATAATACGTTATTATTATAGTCACCACGCTATACACTAGGTCTCCAGAACTTATTCATAACTGAAAGTTTGTACTCTTGGACCAACATCTCTCCATTTCCCTCATCCCCACAGTCCCTGGTAATCACCATTCTGCTCTCTGATTCCTTGAGTTCAGCTTTTTTACATTTCACACATGAAATCGTGCAGTATCTTTCTGTGTCTGGCTTATTTAGCTTAGCATAATGTCCTCCTGGTATATCCATGCTGTTGTAAATGGCAGGATTTCCTTTTTTAATTTTAATTTTTATATCTGTTTATTCTTCTTTAATTTTGAACAGTTTCTCAACCTTTCCTTTTTTCATGACATTGATATTTTTGAAGAATATGGGCCATTATTTTATAGAATATTCCTCAGCTTAAGTTTGTCAGTGTTTCCTCATGATCACATGCAGGTTATGTCTCTGACCAGAATACTACATACATGATCTTGTGTTGCTTTTAGGGAATCACATTCAGAGACACATGATATCTATCTGCCCCTTATTGATGATGAAGATTATTGGTGATAATCATCTGGTGAAAGTATTGTCCACTTTCTTCTATTTTTTTCTACTGCATAGTTAGATTTTTCTCCTTGCAGTGTATAATCAATCTGTGGGATAATTCACTGAAAATATGCAAATACCCTTTTCTCATGAAACTTAACACTTCAATCTTGCCTGATCAATCTTTACTATTACAGTTGTAAATAGTAATTTTCCAACTCTACCACCCTTCCCATATTTTTAATTGGCATTCTGCTATATAATAAAGGGTCTTCCCGTCTCCTTTACTTTTTGATTTATTATCATTATGGATTCATGGATTTCTGTTTTATTCAATGGGTTATGATCCATTACAGTCCTAATTTATTTTGATGCCAGTTTGTCCCAAATTTGGCCAGTTGTAGTCCCTTTTGCAGCCTCACATGGCCATCATTCTTTGAGCAGTCCCTTACTTTCTGGCATAACATACCATGTTCCAAGTACACTTGGTACCTTCTCTGCCCCTGCCCTGGAATCAGCCATTTCTATAAGAAGCCCCTTTTCCTTTGGTGGGAAATGGTATTTAACCAAGATCTGGGTGTTAGGTGTACTCATTGTGACTGGAACATTTACAAAAGATTCTGACATTTGTTGTAGCTTGGATCAAGGGATGATTTACCACACAATCTTTTGTTTACACAGCTAACTTAAAAATTCACATTTTGATCCATTTCTAAAGAAGATGGACATGGTGTGGAAACATCTATATATCCGTTCCAGAATACTGCCTAAAAATTCTTACTGGGTGATACTTTATATCCTCATTGGATTCTCCTTACCTTTGTTTACGGGACTGGATCAATTTCTACTCAATTCTAGAAATTGGGTGGATTTGAGATATAGCCTTAAGAAGATTAATGTAATTACTCCTGCATTTTTTAAAAAGATTTTTGAAAAAGTGTTTATTTATTTAAAAAAAATTTTTTTAATGTTTATTGATTTTTCAGACAGAGACAGAGCATGAAGGGGGGAGGGTCAGAGAGAGAGAGACACAGAATCTGAAACAGGCTCCAGGCTATCAGCTGTCAGCACAGAGCCCGACGCGCGGGGCTCAAACTCACGGACCACGAGATCATGACCTGAGCTGAAGTTGGCCGCTCAACCGACTGAGCCACCCAGGCGCCCCTTTTTATTTAAGTAATCTCTATACCCAACAAAGGGCTTGAACTCACAATCCTGAGATCAAGAGTTGCATGTTCTTCTGACTGAACCAGCCGGGTGTGCTCGATTACTACAGCATTTTTAAGTATTCTTCAGTTCTATAGTTTTTCAGAACACTTAGGTCATTTTCTTGCATTCTCCAATTCATTTTTTGTAATCAAGTGTTTTTTTCCTTAGGGGCATATTAATAAATGCACTAATTAGTTTAAATCAAGAAGATTGAGATTTTGAGTAGATAGGAGCACTCAGAATTCCTTCTTAAATGTATCTAATTTTTCCTGAGGTTTTAGAAATTCTTTAAATATGGCTTTCACATCTGCCTTCGTCTTGGTTCAAAATCTACTCTTCATAATTTTAAGTGAAAATTTCAACTTTACAATTACAAGTTCAGGTGGGAAAGGAGATGACCTTTGTGTGTTTAAATGGTAGGTGGAACATAAAAAGAAGAGAGATTGTGTATGTGAATAGAATTGTTTACAGATGCCTGGCTGGCTCAGTCAGTAGAGCATGTGTCTCTTGATCTGGGGGTTACAAGTTTGAGCCCCACGCTGGATGTAGAGATTACTTAAAAAATAATAAAATCTTAAAAAAAAAAGGAATTGTTTAATCATTATATTGTACATCTGAAACTAATATGACACTGTAGTCAATTATACTTGAATTTAAAAAAAGGAAGGGAGATTGTATAATGGAGTAGAGAAAGGACACAAGATGAATAGGGAATTCCCAAGAGTGAAACAATACTGAATTTTTCACATTTTTTCATTAGCTTTAGCCATAGACTCTTTTGGGAAGCAATTATATTGTCAAGACTAAGCTCTGATTCTTTCTGATGGCAATCAAAGAAGGCTGACCTTCTTGGTTAGGTATTTTGTCACCTTATTGTTCTAAGTCCCTCCGAAAAGGACAATCAGTCATAATTAAAGATTCCCCCAAGATGCCACTGTCGTTCTTGATTATTCTTAGTGAAATTGTGCCATTTGAAAAGATGGCCTGGTGAGTAAGAACTGTAGTGATGTAATGGAGAGACAGAGAACCCCTTGAGAACTGACCTGGATGAAGCATTGTTTATGGTTTCTGTGTCTCCATATCCTAACTAATGGCTTGCTGTCATTACCACTATGCATGAAAACCTCTGGTCCCAGTTCAGGCGTTGAAAATAATCAAGGCAGTTCTCAGAAGCACAAAGATAAGACTAAGGAGTGTTCTTACAAAGTTTTGAAAGATGACCTAAACCAAGTTTGTTCAAAGGATTCCATTATAATGATTTTTTTTTTTTTTATTCTTTATTCTCCACAAGTAATTTGAATGGTGGGCTTACCAAATATATGCCTGTTTTCTGTCTATAGGCTTCATAGAGACAAACCAAAACAAAAGCAAAAATTAAACAGGAGTAAAAAATACAGGCCACTTTTAACAAAAGGACAAAGGATAACAAAACAGAACCCAAAGTTTTATTCTTAGTCCTGGGAATCAAAAATAAATTTAGTGCCAAAGAGCTTAATAAAGCTCAGAGCTTCATTCAGTTTGAAACATACCTCATTATTATGGGTCAAGTGAATTTGAATGGGTGCAGACCCAAAGATTCTCAAATTTGCCCCCTCTTGCCATATCAAGGAGTGTGGAAACAGGGATCTCAACAGAATCTAGGCAGCACCTTCAGATTGTTAAAACTCTACAACAGAAGAACATCAGTGACCTGCCTGTGTCTTAATAAACCAAGTACATTTAGCTTTCTGCAGTAAGACAGAATGCCCCATAGGCACAGTTTAGAATCATGTTAATCTGGGAAGGTCAGGGAGGACTTTTAAAATGAGTATTGCGGGGTGCCTGGGTGGCTCAGTCAGTTGGTTAAGCAACCAACTCTTAAATTTTGGCTCAAGTTGTGATCTCACAGTTTGTAACATCAAGCCCGGCGTTGGGTTCCATGCTGACAGTGTGGAGCCTGCTTGGGATTCCCTCTCTCCCTCTCTCTCTCCCCCCAACCCCTGCTCGCACGAATGCACTCTCTCTCTCTCTCTCCCAAAATAAATAAATAAACTTAAATAAAATGGCTATTAGGTGCGTACAGAGCAGAGTAAATGTCTTTTCTTCTAGGGCAAAATACATACATACATACATGTATATTAATGCTTGGATCAAGTGCTTGTAGTTGGTGTTTTGTAAAGTAGGGAGCTGGTTAGAATAGGAAGATTGGAAAAAGAAGTTATTTGCTGATTGGTTCAGGGTTCAAAGCCAGATTTTTTTTTTTTTTTTAAACTGTGGGGAAATATATCCTAAGGTTTCACTTGAGATTTGGGTCAGTTATAGTGGTTTATGAGTTAAGATGTTACAAGGGGGTTATAAACTCATTTCTCATTCTCTTAATTTATCTTTTCCCTCACTTTGGATTTTCCTGCATAGGCTGACCACACTTATCTGGAGGTAATGAATCTGGTAAACTTATATTTCTGAAACACAATACTTGGGCCCTTAACTTCTGGATTAACTTCCACATCTGTAAAATGACAAGAGACTCCATGATCCCTTCTAGCTTTTAATGACTTGAGATTTTAAGTAAGTTAACTATGAAAGACTGTTTACAAGAGAAGTAATACAGATGTCCCCTTATACATATATGAATAGAGAGATGCAAACTGAACTGTAAGAAGATAGATAACATCCATCCCCTAACATGTTGTCAGAGACTAACTGAAAGATAAGATGAAAATGCCTATTATCACTTATATTACTTAACATTGTATAAAATACAATATCTAGGCCTTGAAATATGTGTAAGATCACCCACAGCTAATATCCTCCTCAGTGGGGGAAACTGAAAGCCTTTCCCCTAAGATCAGGAACACGACAGTGTTGGCCACTCTCACCATTGTTGTTCAACATAGTCCTGGAAGTCCTAGCCTCAGCAATCAGAAAACAGTAAGAAATAAAAGGCATTCAAATCAGCAAGGAAGAAGTCCAGCTTTCACTCTTTGCAGATGACATGATATGTGGAAAATCTGAAAGACTCCACCAAAAAATTGCTGGAACCAATACATGAATTCAGCAAAGTCACAGGATGTAAAATCAATGTACAGAAATCTGTGGCATTTCTATCCACCGATAATGAAGTAGCAGAAAGAGAAAACGAGGAATCAATATCATTTACAATTGTGCTCAGAACCATAAGATACCTAGGAATAAACCTAACCAAAGAAGTAAAACTATAGAAAACTTATGAAAGAAATTGAAGACACAAAGAAATGGAAAAACATTCCATGCTCATGGGTTGGAAGAACAAATATTGTTAAAATGTCTACACTACACAAAGCAATCTACACATTCAGTGCAATCCCTATCAAAGTAACACCAGCATTTTTCACAGAGCTAAAACAAACAATGCTAAAATTTGTATGGAAACAGAAAAGACACCAAATAGCCAAAGTAATGTTGAAAAAGAAAACCAAAGTCACAATTTCGGACTTCAAGCTGTATTACAAAGCTGTAATCATCAAGACAGTATGGTACTATCACAAAAACAGACACATAGATCAATGGAACATAGATCAATAGAGAACCCAGAAATGGACCCACACTGTATGGTAAAATTAACAACTTAGGAAACAACAGATGTTGGTGAGGATGTGGAGAAAGGGGAAACTTCTTACAATTTTGGTGGGAATGCAAACTGGGGCAGCCACTCTGAAAAACAGTATGTAGTTTTCTCAAAAAGTTAAAAATAGAGCTATTCTACAACCTAGCAAAGGATTTGTATTTATCCAAAGGATACAAAAATAATGATTTGAAGGGGCACATGCACTGTTTATAGCAGCACTATCAACAGTAGCTAAATTATGGAAAGAGCCCAAATGTCCTTGAACTGATGAATGGGTAAAGAACATGTGGTACATATATGTACAATGAAATATACTCAGCAATCAAAAAGAATGAAATCTTGCCATTTGCAACAACGTGGATAGAACTAGGGTTTGCTATGCTAAGTGAAATAAGTCCGTCAGAGAAAGACAAATACCATACGATTTTAATCATACATGGATTTTAAGAAACAAAACAGATGAACATAGAAGAAGGGAAAGAAAAGTAAGATAGAAACAGAGAGGGAGGCAGACTGTAGAGACTCTTAAAATACAAAGAAAAAACTGAGGGTTGCTGGAGGGGAGGGGAGTGGGAAATGGGCTAAATGGGTGATGGGCATTAAGCAGAGCATTTGTTGTGATGAGCACTGGGTGTTATATGTAAGTGATGAATCACTAAATTCTACTCATGAAACCAATACTACACTATATGTTAACTGACTTAAGTAACATATACTACACTATATGTTAACTAACAAGTGAAATTAAGTAAAGTCTTAGAAAAATTTTTAAAAAATATGTGTAGGAACTATACGGAAAAAATAAATGTAAGTATATAAATATAATCCCAATAAAAATTTCAGCCTTTCTGTTTTTGAGAGTGGAAAGTTGACAGAAGTATTTTAAAAATCATCTAGAGGAAGAAATTTATGACTATTATGAGAATAATCAAGAAATTTGTGAAAAAGAATAGTTATTATATTTCACTTTTCTCCTGATTCTTTCCTAAAAAGAATACTTACGGGTGCCTGGATGGCTCAGTCGGTTAAGCATCCGACTTCGGCTCAAGTCATGATCTCACAGTTTGTGGGTTTGAGCCCTGAGTCAGGGGCTCTGTGCTGACAGCTCAGAGCCTGATGCCTGCTTCGGATTCTGTGTCTCCCTCTCTCTCTGCACCACCCCTGCTAATGTTCTGTCTCTCTCTCTCAAAAATAAATAAACATTAAAAAAATTAAAATAAAAAAGGATATTTAAAAAATTAATAAATCCCAAAGGACAGCAATGTAAGGAAGAATTTGGGTGGAAGAAGGGAGAAACGTGTTATCTCCACCATCATTAATAGAATTATTATAGCCAGGACCATCTGGGACACTGAGAGTTTGTGTAACAGTATTTAATATAATATAAATAATATAGATATTGTATCATATATACTTAAGTATACTTTATATTTTATGTATAAATATATACTTTATAATTTATAAATATATAAATGTATAAATTTATATTTTATAATATAATTGTGTTTATATTAATTGTTAATATTATATTAATTATATATGTCCTATATATATTTCCCAGAATTAAAAGCTAGAGGTATCCATATTGAAAAGGACAAGCATGTTTCCTGAACAATGAATAAAAAGAGATGGAGAACAAGACATATTTTCATAAAATTTTAATGTATCGGGGAAAGACAAGGTCAAAAGAACCTCAGGGAAGATGGGAAAGCATATCATGAATAAAAGAATGAGAATTAGGATCCCATTATGCTCTTGATAGGCTAAGGCTGCCAGATTTGGCAAATAAAAATAAAGGACATCTAGTTAAATTTGAATTTAAGACGGATAAGTATTTAGTGTAAGTATATCTTAAATATTGCAAAGGTATACTAAAAAATTTGTTGTTAATCTGATTCAGATTTAACTTGATGAATTTAATTCTTCCAGCAATCCTACAGTGACAACAATGGATGTAACTCTGGTAAGAACATCCAAGTAAGCCTTATTTACCTTTTCCTTACTGTAAGAAATCAAAGCAACAAGGAGGGAAAAAACCAACACCTGCACAACACCCTGTCCTGCTATTTTTTTTTAAGCTTGTTTATTTATTTTGAGAGAAAGAGAGCATATGAGCATGTGCACGCAGGGGATGGGCAGAGAAGGAGGGAGAGGGAATCCTAAGCAGGCTCTGCGCTGTCAGTGCGGAGCCCAATGCAGGGCTCGAACTCCCAAGCTGCCAGATCGTGACCCTAGCTGAAACCAAGTTGCTTAACCAACTGAGCCACCCAGGTGCCCTGTCTTGCTGTTTTTAGCAAAACAGGCAATGGATGATACCTGCAGAAACCAAGGACTTAAAAGTTGCTATTAAAGGTTAAATTGTGCAGAAAATGCAAGGACAATGTCAAGGCCCCTTATGAGTAGCAGGCCTCAGAAAGTAGCAGCAAAGCATACTTCCTGAAAGGAGAAACTCATCCAGAAATGCAAATTCAATAGCCTATAAATCTAATAACTGAGGGGTAACGTAAGCTGAGCTTCAGCAGAAGTCACAAGTTGGGATGCAGAGAAAATGCACAGAGTATCTCTCTGAGAGGGCTCCTAACAGCACATCTCAGAAAGATCCAGCAGAATCTTACTCCATGAAGGTCAAGGGCTCATCGGTAAGTGCAAGGGCTCTGTCCTGTCTGCTGCTGCTGGTGAAGGGCCTGGGAATGCAGGGCTGGGAACAGAAATCCTTTCAGACTCAGCTTGGGTCAGAGGACCAAAGGGAGGAGGGCTACACAAAATCTTGTCAGAGGAGCCATGCTGGCTGGAATCTGTGGTCTCTGTGACTGCGAAGAGAGGGCTTCTGAACGGTCTGACGCCTGGCAGGGAACCCTGGCCCCTCCACCATCCATGAACTCACCTGCAAATAGCCGGACCAGGAAAAACCATGTCATTATAAATTAATGTTGAAGAAAGGCTATGGCAGGACATCAGCACAACGATAGTGTAAGAGAAAATGTGAAAAGAGCTACAAAAATTACAAATGCATCAAAGACATTTACAGGAAAATGATATCATAGAACAGATGAAGACACTGACCACACGTTCCATTACAAGGTAAAAATCTTTTTTTTTTCTTTTCTTCTTTTTCTTCTTTTTCTTTTTTTCTTTTTTAGTGTTCCATCTACTAGGTAAAAATCTTAAGGAAACTATCATCTCCATGTAGGAAGACAACAGAAAATCAGCCCAGAAAAAGATTTTTTCCCTGGATTTTATACATTAATAAGAAACAAGCAAATACTTTTTATGTTTTCAATGGGATTTATTTATATTTAAGTAAAAGTAGCAAACGTTAACATAAGTTATTTCCTTTATCATATTTATTTTGTATGACCACATTTTTATCAAGCAGCATTATGGAATGTTCCCTGGGTCCACAACTCTGAACTTTCCAACTATTATATGCATCCTCTTTTCCAACTTTAAACATGACCTTGTACACTGAAGAAGCATGGCTTGTCATTGCAAAGTTGTCATGTGTGACAACCTGACATCAAAGTAGAAGCCTCTTGATGAAGAATGTTTTATCTTTCATTCATTTAAAAAATGGCATTTTTCTTTTTGTGTGATTATCCATCCCATATGATTTTGTTTTCAATTCTTTTTTCTACTGATACTATGGAATCAAACCAGTTAAAACTAAGGAGTGTAGCAATAAAACCAACCAAATACATATGATGTAATATCTTATATAGGATATTTTAGATGATGTTTATGTTTTATATTACACATCTGTATTTAATATACTTTGGGCAATAAAAAGTTAGAAGCATGTAAACAAACAAAAATTTTTCTGAAATCAATACATTGTTTCAACAGTCACAAAAACTTGGGTTTCTTTCTTTCCTAGGAGTGCAGTGGAATAGTTTCATATTAAAATAAAAAGGTCTTGTTGCTTTCACTTTTTTCGGATTCCTGTTTTATACATTTTTAGGTAACAGGGAAGAATAACCCTGTAACTTCATTGCGAAAACACCATTACTTGGTTAGATATGATCATCAGATTTTAGACCAACTTTGCTGTCCTCACATTCATGTACATTGATTATTTACTATTTACTTTTCCAAGCATGCGCTTTTGCTAAAGATCCAAACACTAAACTGGGAAGTCGTTGGCTATAATAAATGTACAGTGACTGATTATTTAGGACAATGACAAATCGTAGGGGTTGAAGTTTTTGTTGCTGTGGTAAGAGCTCTATTGTGTTAAGTTAGCTGTGCAGAGAAGCGTTTGGGGACAGGAAAATGCATATTTCCAAGAAACCATATTGCATGCTTATTTGACTACTAGAAATTCTCTGGTTTGATGCATCACTGATATTTATGGTGGAATCTACATGCAGCTTCTTCAGCAAGCTTGTTGCTCCATCAAGAGCCAGCAATATTCCAGACATCTCCCAGCCTGTCACCATGTCTCTCTGTGCTCACTGCCAGGGAGGTTGCAGATTCTCCAACAAAATCCAATGTTAGATTCAAAACTGAAGATGTTTTATTTCAGATACCTACAATACCTAGAGAAAGCAAATTTCAAAAAAACAAATTTATGTTAGAGTTCTTACAGTGCTTTTAACAGTGGTATGAGTTATTGTGCCTACTATAAATTTTTGCCTAAAAATACAAATTGTTAATAGGAACTATTACTGCTGAGGTGACTTAGAAATTATTTTATCATCTATTCAGAGAAATTCCAGCATAGACAACAGTTAAAATATTTTACATATATTTTTATCTCAAATGACTTAAAAAAATCTTTGTATTGGGTAAAATTTCAAATCCACAAAGTAAAATGAACCATCCCACATACCCATCAATCATCCTAAAAAAATGATCACCAATTCTGTTTGTCATTCTTCAGTAACATTTATTGACTGCTTAAATAGCAGGCAATTCCCCAAATCTGGTTTACCTCTTTCAAAAGTCACAAAAACCAAATGAGCTATGTTAGAGGCAGAATTACTATAAAGTTAATAAAGATTGCTTGCATGAGTGCCTTCCAATATGTTCACATGTTTATTTATTTTTGTTAAATTTGCAAAAGTTAGATATTTCGACTATAATCAGTTGAGACCACTGCCTTTCCCTTTCAACTGCCCCTTAGCCATATTTTCTCTCTGATTGTAACCATGGGGTGGCAGTGGGTATTTCTGGGATTTTACCACGGATTGACTGGGATATCCTTTTGTGCTTTGTCATGTCTCCGATTTGTAGTTATATTAATGGTGGCCATTCCAGTTTGTAGTATCCTTTAGCAAAAATATGACTATGGTCAATTCAAAGAATGTCTAAGAGGACTCACTCCATAGAAAGCTTGAAATGCCCTGAAATCTTATAGCTCAGGTATCATAGAAATTTAACAGAGGTTTCCCCAAATTTGACAACAATCCTAAAATTTATATTGCTACAAAAGAGTTAAGAATTTGAAAGAAAACTCTTAAAAATGTCAAAAAGAAAAAAAATACATTTTTAATCTACTATACTAGAGGATAGTCTAAATTATTTTTTTATTTCTGTAGAAAAGGCTGTTATAAACTTGTCAAATGAAGAGGCAATCAACATGTATGCAACTCAAAAAAAGTAGGATGAAAGTATTATAGAGCTGTTAGTAAAAATATTATATAATTTCCCCTACATTATGTGATATTTGAGAAATTTGTTAACTTTTAAACAGTATGTCATTTTGGGGCGTCTGGCTGGGTCAGTCAGTAGAGCATGCAACTCTTGATCTAGAGGTCATAAGTTTGAACCCACTTTGGATGTGGAGCCTCTGTGGAATTTTAGCTGATTGTGTATTCATAATTTTGTATTTCTTAAAGTGAGTTCTCCAAATACTATTAAGCCTTAGGTCCCACAAATCCTGAATCCATTCCTAGGTAGGTAGTAGTATTATCCCTGTATAAATTGATATTTAGAGAGTTCAAGTGACTTTCCAAAGGCCACACATTTATTAAGAAGTGGAACAGTCTTCAAAACCAGACTTTCTGACCCTAAAACATATAATTTTATATGTAAACTTGGCTAGCCTATGATACCCAGTTGTTTGGCCAAACACCAGTCCAGATGTTGCCATAAAGGTATTTTTTAGATGGGATTAACATTTAAAGCAGTAGATTTTCAGTAAAGCAGATTATCCTCCATGATATGGGTGGGTTTCACCTAGTAAGTTGTAAGCCTTAAGAGAAAAGGCTGAAGTTTTTTGGGGAAGGAGGAATTCTGCCTTCACACTGCCTTTGAACTCAAGACTGCAACATCAACTCTTCCTGGGTCTCTAGCCTGCTAGCGTGTCTTGCAGATTTCAGACTCACCACACCTCACAATTGTGTGTGCCAATTCCTTCAAATGTCTCTTTATATACATCCTATTGGTTCTGTTTCTCTGGAGAACTATGACTAGTGCAATAAGAAATACAAAGGACTATAGTACTACATCAAAATAAAAAGCTTTTGCACAGGGAAGTAAACCATCAACAAAAACAAAAAGGCAACGTACTGAATGGGAGAAGATATTTGCAAATGACATATCTGATAAAGGATTAATATCTAAAATATATAAAGAACTGATACAACTCAACATCAAAAACCAAACCAAAACAAAACCCAAACAATCCACTTAAAAAAATGGGCAGAGGACCTGAATGGACAATTTTCCAAAGAAGATATACAGATGGTCAATAAGCACATGAAAAGATTCTCAACATCATTTAATCATCAGAGAAATGCAAATCAAAGCCACGGTGAGACATTCATTATCTTACACATGTCAGAATGACTAAAATCAAAAACACCAGAAAAACAAGCATTGGCAAGGATGTGGAGGAAATGTAAGCCTCACACGCCATTGGTGGGAATGTAAATTGGTACGGCCACTGTGAAGAACAGTATGGAGTTTCCTCAAAAAATAAAAAACAGATACCATATGATCCAATAATCTTACTGCTGGGTACTTACCTAAAGAAATGAAAATAGTAATTTGGAAAGATATATGCTCCTCTGTGTTTACTGAAGCATTATTTGCAATAGCCAAGATATGGAAGCAACCTAAAAGCCCAATAGACTAATGGATAAGGATGATATAGTGTGTGTGTGTGTGTGTGTGTGTGTGTGTGTGCGCGCGCGCGCGCGTGCGCATGTGCGCACACACACACAGGAGTATTATGCAGCCATAAAAAGGATGAAATCATGCCATTTGTGACAACATGGATGGACCTAGAGAATATTATGCTAAGAGAAATGAGTCAGGCTGAGAAACACAAATACCATATGATTTCTCTTATATGTGGAATCTTAAGATAAAAAGAATAAACAAAAGCAGAATTATACCTGCAAATACAGAGAACAAACTGATGGTTGCCAGAGGGGAGACTGGGGGGAATGGGCAAAATGGGTGAAGGGGATTGGGAGATACAGGCTTCCAGTTATGGAATGAACAAATATGGAAATAAAAGGCACAGCATAAGGAATATAGTCAATGGTATTGTGATAGTGTCATATGGTTACAGAGGGTAGCTACCCTTAGGGTGAGCATAGCATAATATATAAGCTTGTTGAATTGCTATGTTGTACACCTGTAATGTAACATTTTGTGTCTGCACTCAAATTTAAAAAATGATTAAGAAAAGGTTCTTCAAAAAATACAAAGAACTATATGTTCGTGTTGCCTTTCTAATAGTTACTAATCAGATCATCTTGGCAATTCACTTAACTTCATTTTGGCTTTAGTTTCTTTATCTGCAAAGTAAATAAATCATTTTAGACCAGGATTTCTTAATCTTGGCACAATTCACATTTTGGGTTAGGTAATACTTTGTCGTGAGGGGGACTGTCCTATGCTTTGTAGGATGGTTAGCAGCATCTGTGGCTCTGTCCACTAGATGCCAGTAGTATCATCCAGTTGTGACAATGATGTATATCTCCAGACATTTTCAAGTATCTCCTAGCTGGGAGGCAGGGGACAAAAATCCGTCCCATCCTATTTGAGCACTGCTATATTGGATCATCTTAAGTTATAATAAATGCGTATGTAATGTTATTGTGGAGATTATACAGGCTGAGGCAGCTTTGGAAATTTCAGGAGAAGGCTGTTTGGTCATTTAGTGGGATGTTATAGAGGCGATATGCTAATATTCTGTAATTCTTATTTGCCTCAGTTCCTATAAGAAAGAAACAAAAAATGGAGGGAGGCCAGAAAGGTTGGCAACATAAAGCTCTTGGCAAAGCATAAACTGCAGGCAACTTGAGGGCAGTCATAGGAGTGAGAGAGAATAGATAAAAAGGGAAGAACGGTGGAATTTAGGGCCTATCCTCTCAGAAATAAATCTTATCTGGGAAACAGTTGTTTCAAATCCAAGCCACCAGTGGCAACCTTGCACTCAGTACTGGGTGGAGGGCATTGTCTACCACAGGGCCCGTGGGTGGGGGTTGCTGGGCTTTGTGGATGCACAGGAATTTGTAGAAGTCTACATGATTTTGCAGTGCATATTGCCTTGCTAATAGTAATGCAAAGAAAGTTATTTTTCCAAAGAATACTTTAGGGAGTGGGATAAGGAGGGAGTATGGTTTGCCTGAGTAAGTGCAGTCATCTTCAGGCTCCTTCCTGTTAAATGATCAAGAAGAAAAAAATAAAGCAGCATTCCACTAGATGGTGCTATATCAGACTTATTCGTGAAACATGGCTAAATTAAGTTTGATATGACCCTGTCTTTCCCAGCATGTTTTCTCAGTCCTTTTGAAATGATTTAGATTTAGCTATACTTCAAATGAAAGATACCTGCCAATTAAATTAATTACCTGCCAATTAATTTGGATTTAGCTATACTTCAAATGAAAGATACCTGCCAATTAAAAAAAATTTTTCCATTCTAGGGTTAATCTCCACCTCTGATTCAAAACATGTACATTTCCATTCCAAGCAAGTTGTCAACAAAGTGAGGCTCAGGCCCAGAAGGCACCAGAACATGCTGTGTTCTTAGCAAAAGATTTGTTCCTTTTTTCTATTTTAATCATTGCCATAGTCAGGTGATTAATAACAGTACTACTGGGTTGCAAGTACAAGCAAAATTGATATAAAACCCTTTTAGCTTTAATTTCTTTAACACTTTGCTGACTGTTAGTCAGAGTTGAGTTTTGTGCCTACCCTTGGCAGGCTGAGGCATTAAAAAGGCAGAAGTTGGGATATTGAAATACTATGCATAGCTCTGAAATATAATTGTGTGCTCCAAAAGGTAGCCCTATATAGCAGACCCTTGGAGTTCTCGTTACATGGCATTTAGCAAGGGAACTTAGCTACTTGGATAACTGGGTAGCCTCATGTCAAAACAAGCAGTTCTAAGGGCTCATTTAAGCAATTATTTCCCAACTGGGAAGTTGTGGGATTCACAGCCTACTGAAATTTTTCATCAGAAAAAGGATACAAATATCCTATCTTTTATAAATCTGTAAGTCAGTCTACCAGTATGGATGAGCCAAGGGAAGGAACCCCCTGCAGTCGTTATAAGTGGTTTTTTGTTTGTTTTGTTTTGTTTTTAAGGAAGAGAAACTATTGTTGACCCTCATCAGAGTGAGGCTTCAGTTATACAGCAAAATAGTAAGGGGCCATCAAAGGCGGTGGGGGTAGTAGTCAGGGTGGAGGATAGGTGGAGAGAATTACTGCATTACACACGGCCCAAATCCCATTTAAAACACGGACAGAAAATAAAGGCAAAATAAAATGGTGTCAAAGGTGGCTCGAGTTAGGCAGAGAACAAGTAAAGTCAAAGTCAAAGATAGAAGTCAAGCAAATGGAAGAAAAACCTGCCCTCATGTATTTCCCATACACCTCTGTTTATCAAAAAATATTAAAAACATAATACTGCATTTTTTTCCCACATATTTTCCATCAAAATAATGGAGAGGAAAGCTGAGCACAAGTGAACCAGCTGGGACACTGGGTTGCTAAAGCAAACAGAAAATTCCACTTGAACAGTTTTGCCTAAGGGCAGGGCCTGATCATGAAGTGTATTTCCTTCAAAACTCACTAGCAATAATTCTTTCTCTTAGCATAGTAGAAACATCTTGGTAAAAATCCTTATCAAACAAATATAAACTATAACAACTGATTTAAAGATTTAAAGACAGTGAGAAGCAGAAGGAAGGATGGCAGAGGGGACCCTTCAGGACTTCCAGCCAGTAGTTGGTGCATGAACCACTGTTTGGAGTTGTAAGTTCAGTCCCATTGATGTACCTCAGAGATCTCCCTGGGGTCTGTGTCTCCCCTGTTCTAGAGAAACAATTCTTAAATTATCAAGTGTCCCTCCTCTGGCTCCTTTCTACCCCCACTCATAAGTTAACATACATTCTGTGAAAAAAAAAAGAAAGAAAAGTTTCTCAGTAAAACATTTGAAAACCACTCATACTCTTATCTCCATTTTAGAGATTTCTGGTGCACTTGGGCATTTTAAAGAGTAGAAAAAAATGCTGAGAAGCTCTGGGAAAGGAAAATCTGTATCTGAACTTAGCATTTCCCAAATTGAAATCCCCTTCCCCATCCTCACCTTCACCCCCACGAATACCTATTAGTGTTTCACAGGCCACTAGTATTCTCTAGAAGAGTGTTCACGGAAATCTACTCCAGGGATAAAAGTATTAAATCTTTTGGCCCCATTGAGAGGATTGTGAAGATTGAGCAGACTTACCAAAAGGATCTACTTAATATCCTGAGAGTTCAGATTTTTGCTTAAATTTGGCTTCTTGGTACAGTTGTTTAGCTTTTGCCCTATCATTCTCCTAATTGAAACATCATCTGTGTTGGGAAATAACTGTTTTGTGACTCCTGTAAACAACAACAACAACAAATACACAAAAACACTTTTTGAGGCCTTTGCATCATAAGGTATGAACTGAGATAAAACATCAAACAATTCACATTATACTTTTGTCTCCACTTTGCAAAGGCAGCCCAAACACCCATGAGATATTTAAATAGATGAGTATATAGGCAGGGTTTTCAAAGCAAAGCAAGAGATATGGAAGGTCTATGTCTTCCTATGGTACCACTCAACTTTAACCTTGCTACTTGCTCTTAACTCTAGATCCCCTTGCTCCACAATGTTAGGAATTTATTTTTATCCATTCCCAGCAAACAGTTGAAACAACTAGATTCTGACTGATCCTTTTGTAGCTAAGAAATGGTATATTAAAATACAGAGAGCTCAGATTCAGTGATTTCCTAAATTTGTTTGATATTTGCAAAAAAAAAATTATTTGGTAATCTAGATTATTATATTTGAGGAGATTCATTAACTTAAAAACCATAAATAGGAAATTAGCCTCTATTTTTCTAGCATAAAAGATAAGGGATCTACAACCAAGATAAGAAACAGAAAATAAGATATAAACTGCTACTTGAAATTTTGTTTGAAAGGATTTTGAAAAGCATTTTTCTAAAGCTATGAATTTAAAAAGTTCAAACATGTCACTGAAATAAAATTTAGTTTTATTTTAATGACTGCTTTAATATAAAATTTTTCTGCAAAATACACCATATTTAATAAGAGGTTTAGGCTATCTTGAGATTTTCCTTTCATAGAAAAATAAACAACAAAAAGACCATGAAACAATGACTTAACTTGGAATGATAAAAGAATTTCAAATTAATGTGACAATGTACTACAATTATATTATCACCTATGATTTCTTGAACTTCATTCTGATTCATAGCTGGTTTTACAGCTTTGTCCCTCGAAGTAGAGGACTTTGCGCCAGTCAGGCTGTGTGTGGCCATGTATTCGTTCGTGTAAAGTACTTGCATTAAATCATTAATAAACTTCTGAGGCTTGCTCTTGTTACAACGGGCAATCTGCCATTTTTCAATCTTGAACTAAAAAATACAAAATAATAATTGAACCTGAACAAAGAAAAGGAAAGTATCTGCGGAAATATATTACTGATTGAGTTAAGACACACTAGAAAACACAATTAACGTTCTTTAAGGTGATGAATTTACTTTAAAAAAATTTTTTTTAAGGTTTATTCATTTTTCAGAGACAGAACATGAGCAGGGGAGGGGCAGAGAGAGAGGGAGACACAGAATCTGAAGCAGTCTCCAGGCTCTGAGCTGTCAGCACAGTGCCCGACAAGGGGCTCGAACTCACGGACTATGAGATCATGACCCTAGCAGAAGTCAGACACTCAACTGATTGAGCCACACAGGCACCCTGGTGATGAATTTACTTTTAATATGTATTTTACATTTCAGGGGTTCAAGTTCAATGTTATCTTTGATATAACTCCCAATATTTATGTAGTGTTTGTTCCAGAGTACATACAAATTCTTGTATGTGATCTGGATTTGATGGTTTAAGAATGAGTCCCATCCCCAACACCTCCTACTAAATGTGGTAGGCAGAATAATGGCCCACTGAAGATACCCCCATCCCTGGAGTCTGTGAATATGTTACCTTATAAGGGAAAAACAACTTTGTAGGCGTGATTAAAGTTAACTACCTTGAGATGAGAAAATTATCCTGGATTATACAGATGGACCCAATTTTATAACAGAGCACTTAGATGCAGAAGAAGGAGGCAGAAGAGTGGATCAGAAAAAAGATGCAGGGGGCACCTGGGTGGCTCAGTCGGTTAAACGTCCAAATCTTGATTTCAGTTCAGGTCATGTGCTGACAGTGCAGAGCCTGCTTGGGATTCTCTCTTTCTCTCTCTCTCTGATGCTCCCCCCACCTCTCAAATATAAATAAAATATTAAGAAAAAAATGCAGAAGAAGGAGGACAGAGTGGAAGAGTGAGAGAGGCTTTGCCTGTCATGGTGGAATGGACCACAAACCAAGGAATATGGTTGCCTGTAGAAGTGGGAATGGACTCCAGTGTATAGTCAGCAAGAAAACGGGAACCCAGTTCAACAACCACAAGAAACTGAATTCTATGATAACCTAGATGAGCAGGAAACAGATTCTTCCATAGAGCCTCCAGAAAGGAATGCACCTGCTGACTCCTTGATTTTACCACACTTCTGACCTATAGGACTCTGAGATAATGCATTTGTATTATTACAAATCACAAAGTTTGTGGTCTTCTGTTATATAGCAAAAAGAAACTGATATACCAAGATTCAAATATTCTCAATGTTAGATTGGTAGTATTTAATTATTGCTCTGGAAGGCATATTTTCAAAGCTGATACCTCATTCTAATGAAACTCTGTCTTTTCAGCTTCTGTTACTTGATGAAGAGAAATTAGGGAAGTAGGAAAAGAACTATGTTTATTCAGCATGCAGAGGCTGAAATTTACCTTCTCCCAATGATGTAATTTTGTAATCCTTAATGCAAAGTTACCTATCACTGGTTTAAGAGTTTTCTGGTTGGCTCAGTCGGTTAAGCATCTGCCTTTGGCTCAAACCATGATCTCATGGTTTGTGAGTTCAAGCCCTGGATCCAGCTCTGTGCTGACAGCATTGGAGCCTGCTTGGGATTCTCACTCTCTGCTTCTCCCCCACTTGCATTTCTCTCTCTCTCAAAATAAATACATAAACTTAAAAAAAAGAGTTTTCCAGTTTAATAACCTCATCATTGACCACAATTTGACTTTAGTTTTCTAAATTGGATATTTGTGAAACAAATGTTGTTTTGATTTATTGTAAAAAAATTGTTTTATGTAATTGCAGTGTTATGGTCATGACCTAAAGTTACCTAAAGTTATCTGATAAAACAGTGATTATTTTGTAGTCTTTTTTTTTTTTAGATTTAATTTTTGAGTAATCTCTATACCCAACATGGTACTCAAACCGAGTCCATGGACCACGGACTGAGCCAGCCAGGAGCTCCATCATTTTGTAGTCTTCTTTTAATTTTTGTATTTACTATATCCCAGAAAAAGAAAGGGCGAGTATTCCAACTCACCTGTTTCTCATCAGTATGATGCTCTTCTTCAGCCTTCAAGGAAATTGGTGAACTGGAATTAGAATTAGAATTACTGCATGTTGAGGCAAATGAATCTGGTGAGGAGTTGTTTGTTGCTCTCCAGAGGGTGGACGCAGATGTAGACATAGTTCCTCCACCCTTAAGTAGGGCCTCTGCCATACCAACCAATTCTTCAAACTGGGTGACTGCCTGTGGTAACACTAAAATGGCAAGAAAAAGTAACAGTGTACAAATACTTTTAATAACAGGGGCATGTATTCTTATTTTTTATTGTGGTATACGTATATTATATTGCGTGTATAGAAATAGGTGGGACAAATTGTTAACATTTTCTACTTTTAGAAACTAAGCATGGCAAGAAAAGTGATTGGGACATACTCACTTTTTATTATTTAGTTTAACAATGGCTTAATAATAGTAAATCAATTTAAAAATATTTGGTTATTGGGAGTGGCTGGGTGAGTAAGTCAGTTAAGCGTCTGATTCTTGATTTTGGCCCAGGTCGTGATCTCATGGTTTGTGGGTTCAAGCCCCATGTTGGGCTCTGTGTTGACAGTGTGGAGCCAGCTTAGGATTCTCTGTCTCTCCCTTCTCTCTCTCATAAATAAATAAATAAATAAACTTAAAAAAATATATATGCATTACTTCATAACTAAAATAACTAAATGAATTATAAAATAATGAAAATGAATTAAAGAGTTGATTCTTTTTTTCTAATCATTAATAGTATTATCTGGAAGTTTTAAATCTCATTTGGAGACATTACTGATTCTATTATCAATCACCTTCCCAATATATCAGGCCAATTTAAGTGACCAGTAAAATAAACCATTTTTATTTAAATTTATTAAAATAACATTTCAATGATGCTTGTGTGTGGTTTTCCAAGGAGTCAAATTTCATCAAATTAATAAAAATCTATTGCCATAATTCAAAACTATGTTTTCACATATTAAAGATGAATTTTGGTAATCAGCTGAATGTTCTCTTTGTTCCTTTTTAAATGGAAACTTACACATTCAAAGGTGATCATGTCTCCATGTAAAATAGTCTTCTCTGTTGTTATATCTAGTTTGTTTCCTAAGGACAAATAACATTTTGTTGGAGTTGGAAGACACATTGAACCCTATCTAATTTAGCTCCCACTCTATGGTTGAGGGTACTGGATGTTGGAGAAATAAAAAGACTCTAAAGCATTTTTGGACTTTTCTTAAGCACATTATTAAGCCATAATCTTTAGACCAATATTTGATTTGAAAGCTGAAAACCAGCATATTGATAATATGTACAAATCAATACACCTGGTACCATATTAATAGAAAAATAGTAAAATCTACTAAAGAAAATCTTCTTTTATATTCTTTCAGTTGATATTTACTAAGCATCTCTCATGTGCCAGACACTAATTCAATAAGCATTATTTATTGAGCATTTAATAATAAACATTTATCTAGATTTTACTCTGTGTCAGGCACTATTCTGAGAACTTTACTGATGTTCATTCATTTAATCCTCATTGCTCTCTGAGATAGATATTATCATTACCCCTAGTTTACAGATGAGGACAATTAGGCAGTGAGACAGGTTAAAAAACCCATCCAGGGTCAACCCAGTCAGTGAAAAGAAGACCAAGATTCAAATTCAGACTTAGGCAATTCCATGCCATAAACAACTATGTTAGGTAGATTGTCAACATTTGCTAAACACCATATTAAATGCTAAGACTGAGACTGGGAGCAAAACCAAATGTGATCCTGGCCTTTTGGAACTGAGGTGGAGGAAAGAGGGGGAGGAGCACTATTTACCCAACCATGGTGTGGAGTAAGAATTTGGCCTGCTTAAAGAGAGATCTGGCCTCCACCTAACCACCTAGTTCCTGAAAGGTAGCCTGTAAACCCTTGGAATTGCCTGAGTGACAGGAGGCATGTCTTTGTTTTTCAGGGTGAGCCTCTCAGCCCACATCTGATAGTTTATGCTAAGATATATCTCAGCGTGTGGACAATCACACCCAATAGTCTTAGTATAGAAGCAGACCACAGCCAGAAAGCTAGAATGATTTAGAGACTGAGTTCAACATACGCAACCAACCAATCAATCAATTAATCATGCCTACACAATGAACCTTCAATAAAAACTATGAACATTGGAGTTCCAGTGAGCTTCCTAGATGGACAATACTCCATGCATATTGTAACATATAAATGCTAGGAGGGCAATGCATCCTGAAGACAACAGAAGCTCACATTTGGAAGCCACCCTGACTCTGCCCTATGTGTGTCTTCCAACTTTGACTGGTTCTAATTTGTATTCTTTTCCTGTAATTTTCAGTGAGTTGTGAGTTTCTCTAGAAAATTAATGGAGCTGAGGGTGGTTTTGGAAAATGTCTGAGCTTATAGTTGGCATCCGAAGTGTTAGGCAAATGTAGCAGTCTAGAGGGCAGTGCCCTTAACTTTGCAGTTGGGTTAACTTGAGGTATATACAAAGAAATGAAAAATTACAATTGTTAAGTGTCACAAGAGAGGGGCATAATATGTTTAACTCAGCCTGGGGAGGGGAGGCATATGGAGGGCTTCTCTGGGGACATCAAGATTGACCTGAGAGCCAAAGGCTGAGCAGGGATTAAATAGCTGGAGGAAATGAGGAGGTCATCAGAGGCAAAGGAAATGCAAGTTCTATACTTGAGGAACTGTAAGAAGGCAGCTAGAATGTAAAGAGAAAAAGGGAATTTTCTATAAAGTGAGGTTTGAAGAATATTTACTGATTTTTTCCTAATAATGAAAGTTGGACATGTTCATTGGAATGTATCCTTCTTGTCATTTCTGTGTATCTTCACCCATATTCATGTATTTTCTTTTAAATAACTAGGACTGTACTATATACATAGCATTGTGTCATGGTTCTTTTTTCCAATTAAAACTGTAAGTTTAATATTTGCCTATTTCACTAAATCTTCTTGGAAAATATGATCTTTTGAGGTCTAATTTACATAGACTCAAAGGCAAGATCCTACACAAAGTGTGAGCAGAAAATAAGTAGGTAAAAGGGGATAAGTTTGACAAAGTGATATACCCAGTTAATGGACACCCAACAAGATATAGAACATCTCCATCCATCCAGAAAGTTGTCTCTTGTCCCTTCCGAGTCAATCTCTAGACTTGCCTTAGAGGCAACCACTGATTTGAATTTTTGGTCAGAGATAAGTTTTACCTGTTCTAGAATTACACATAAATGGTTTCAAATGGTATATTCTCAGTTTTTTTGGTCTGACTTTTTTTTTTTTTTGCTCTGCATAATGTTTTGAGATTCATTCATGTTGTTGTATGTATCAGTTATTCATTCCTTTTCATTGCTAATATTTTAATATGTGGATACTCCATAATTAAAGTTTTCATTCACCTGTTGATGGGTTATTTTCCACTTGAAAACATGATTTTAATGGTTCCCTAATATTCTGAGGTATTGATGTTTTATAATGTATTTAAATGCTCCCTTTTTTCAAATTTAGGTTGCTTCCAATTTTTCTTTATTTCAAACAAAACTTTTATGACTTGCCTAGCACATACATCTTCATATGTATCTCTGATCACAACAATGCTACAAATTCCTGAAAGCATAATAATAGGGTCAAAGGTATAAATGTTATCCAACCTCAACTAATACTTGCTCTCGAGAAAGATTCTTCCAACTTACACACCCACTAACAATGTAAGAAGTCAGCATTTCACTCCAGCATCAACAACAGGTGTTAACCACTAACTAATCTTCACTATTTAGATAGGTTGAAGTGTTAATAAAATTTAAATTGCAATTATTTTATTATTGTGAAGTTAAATATATACTTGTTTATTGATTATTTGACCTTCTATGAATTATCTGTTAGACCATGGAATATTAGTACTTAAAAAACTTTTTTGTAATGTTTATTTAATTTTTGAGAGAGAGACAGAGACAGAGCATAAGTGCATGAGGGGCAGATAGAGAGGGAGACATAGAATCTGAAGTAGGCTCTAGGCTCTGAGCTGTCAGCACAGAGCCCAACTTGAGGATTGAACTCATGAACCACAAGACATGATTTGAGCCAAAGTCAGCTGCTTAACCGACTGAGCCACCCAGGTGCCCAGTATTTTTTTTAATGTAATCTCTATGCCTAATGTGGGGCTCAAACTTATGACCCTGAGTTCAACTGTTTCATGTTCTACCACCTGAGCCAGACAGTACTTTTTCTATTTTTGATAATTCAGTTTTTGTGAAGTGCTTATAATTGTGCCTAATGTGTTATAAGCACAGTGTGTTAGCTATTGTTATTTACTCCCTTATATGTTAAGCATTTTAACCTTTTATTTGTCATAAGTTGCAAGCATTTTTCTTAGAGTGTTTATCTTTTAATTTCATGATATTTTGAAAGCATACACACATTTTTAGTTTTTATTGTAAAGTAGCAGTCTTCTTCAGTGTATTATTTATTTTATGCTTACAAAGTCATTCACCTTTCAGATCAGTAAAATAGTCATATATTTTGTATGGTTTGAATATTTTTTTACAAATGAGCTTTTTCCACCTGGATATAATTTTTAAACTTCTAATGGATAGTTCTGAACATAAACAAAAATTGTAAACTCCCATATATCCATCCCTCAGTTTCATCTCATAGCCAGTCTTGTTCTTTTTAAACCCCCATCCACTTTCTCTCCATCCCCAAGAATACTTCCAACAAATCATAGGCAGCATCTCATTTATCTGTAAATATTTCCATATGTATCTCTAAAGGCAAGAAAACATATAAACGTATATGTTTAAAATATAAAAATATTACATAAATACAAAATAGAAACACAACACCATTGTGACAATCAACAGTTATTTAATAACGTTAAAAAAAACTAGTAAATGTCCAAATTTCTCTGATTTTCTCATCACTGTTGTTTTTTTCTTTATTTGAATCAGGATCCAAATAAAGTCCACATGTTATGATTAGTTACTGTCCTTTTATAAACTATAGATTTTTTTTCCTCTCTGTCCTAGTTTTTTCTTTGGAATTTATTAATTGAAGAAATTGGGTTGTAAGTTTTACAGGATTTCCTGCAGTGGGATTTTGCTGATTGTATCTACAAGTCATGTTTAACTTATTATTCTGTTCCCTGTATTTGCTCTAAATTGGTAATTACATATAAAGTCTTGATAAGATTTAGGTAGTGTTTTAAATTCTATCAGATAGTGATAGAATGCATGGTTAATGTTTCTTGGGGTATTAGCTGTCACTGATGATCACCATTTATATTTCATTACATCATAAGGGGTTGAAAAATGGTGATATTCTAATTCTTCTTCAATTATTGGCTAGAATTCTTGTACAAAGGGAAACTTCCTCCCATCAACTGTTTGGTTATGCTTAGGTTCATTTCATATAATAAATAATGACAGGGCAAATACTTGACTTTTTATCTATATTTGCCAGTTTCCAGATGATCATTAAGTTTTTTCTTTTTTGAATACCATTATGAACTCATGCATTTAAATATACATGATAACCTGTTGCGGGTATCATTATTATTGAAACTCAAATTGTCCCATCTTTGGCCAGTGGGAAACTCTTCTGGTTGGCATGTCTACATAGCCTTTGCTAACTGCCTTGCTTGCTGGTATGACAAGATTTTCATCTATATTTCCTGTTCTAGGCCCCAACAAGGCTCATTTTGTACATTTCCTGTGCAAGTTCTGGAATCAGCCATTTCTCCAAGGAACCCTAGCTCCTTTTAGAAGGAAATGTTATTATAAGACCATATCTAGGTGCTAGAAGGGCTCTTTGCTCTTGAGTTCATGTTTCTAGGCCTATTCAGTGAACAAACAGTATTAGAAAATACGTATTAATTTTTAAAGATAAATTTCATCATGCTTTTAAACCAGTACTTCCCACTTAAAAGTCAGAAGATGGCATTTTTATTTAAACTGTATAGCTATGATTTTAGTGTGCCATATGGTGTGAAATGACCACCTAATTTGAAGCTGCCCAACCTTCCCCCCAACACGCACTGGAATATCAAGTTCCCCAGGGCCATTTGTTGAATAATTTATCCTTTTTCTGATTAACTTGCAGGACTTGCTACATAAATTGCCAAGCCCATTGCAAAAATGAAAATGCAGCACTCCTTGTTCAAACCTTTTTAAAAATTTTAATATGGTGACAGCAGAGCTTTTAACCAGTATTTGGGACCTTTCTAAGAGTAGGGTTGTCAGGGACTGTACAGGTCAGGCATCCATGAAGCTGGCCCTGATGATTTGTGATAGTGAACCCTGGAATAGCAAATACTTACACAGCCAGGTTCTGTTCTGAATGCTTCACATGTCACCCAGCTAAGTACTTTTATTATTTCCAGTTTTGAGATGAGGAAACTGAGGCACAGAGCAGTTAAACAACTTGCATATGGTTACACAGCTAGTAGGTGGCAGAGCCGGGGTTTGGACCCAGGTGGTTTGGCCCCTCTAAATCTATACTCTTTACCTTTACGCCATATGGCCTCTAGGATAGTTTCTGTATCACATATAAGGTTCTGTTTGGGGGATATAAATTCTGTTCCACTGATCTGCTGATCTTGCAGTAGCAAGTCATTTTTAATAATTGGAAATTTATATGATTTAATGTTGATAGGTTATACACATATTCTTTTTCAGAATGGTCTTTATTGATTTTGCCTATTTATTTTCTCAGGTTAACTTTATAATAATCATTGCCAAATTCCCAAAAACAAAACAAAACAAAAAATCATTAGTATTTTTATTGGAATTCCACTCAAAGTATTAGTTATTTGGGGATGAATTGGTATCTTCTCCTCTCATCAATGAATGTGACAAACCTCTCCATTAATTTAGGTTTGTATATTTCTCCAGTGAGGTTTTGGGTTTTTTTGTTTTGTTTTGTTTTTGTTTTTGTTTTTATTTTAGAGAGAGAGAGAGAGCACAAGCTGGGGATAGGGGTAGAGGGAGAGAGAGAAAGTCTTTAGCAGGCTCCAGACGCAGCAGAGTCCTGACGCAGGGCCCAATCCCATGACCCTGGGACCATGACTTGAGCTGAAATCAAGAGTTGGACATTCAACCGACTGATCCACCCAGGAGCCCCTCCAGTGATTTTTTAATTTTTCTTCATTGATCACATACATTTCTTATTAGGGTTGTTAGTAGATATTTTATAGTTGTTTGTAATTAATGTGACTAGATTTTTTTTTTCTCTTCTAGAAATATAACTGGCAATTTCTGACCTATAAGGAAATTACTGATTAAAAAAAATGATAGCTGCTAGATTTGAACACCTATCATGTACTCGTTATTGATCAGTTTTTAAGTAAAATAAGGCTTATAATGAATAACAGTAGTCCTCTGCCCTGTCACTCACCTCTCTTGACTAACACTCTTAGAGACCACCAATTCCAATCCATTTACATGCTTCTTCTGGTATTTACCTTCATAGTCTTAAATAATAATATGCATATACAACTATTTACTGTTTTTTTCAGATCCATATAATTCTTTCTTTCTTTCTTTGGTAAGCTGTATGTGCAATGTGGGGCTTGAACTCATGACCCCAAGATCAAGAGTCACATGATCTATGACTGAGTCAGCCAGGCAACCCAACTTACTGATTTTCAACTATGTGGTATGACAATATTGCTCTCTTTCAAATCCTCCCCCAGCCACACAGAAACACACACACCTGCTAATCACATGCAAACATGTACACACTCTTCTCATCACCCCAGAATAATGGTAACACAATTGTTAGTTCAATAAATATTGTGCTTACATTATTATAGTGATGCAAATATTATTCACAATTACTTTTCTTTAAAACATTTTTCCATAGAGTTAATAATTACATTATTATTATTATTATTATTATTATTATTATTACTATTATTATTTTACACTATTTCTCTCACTTATACATCTCTAAACTTCCTGTCGGAGGTGTAAAATCTCCTTTCTTTATATTTGGATACATCATGTCATTTATCAATTTCATATTTATCTTGGAGTTCTCTCCCCTGGAGCCCTCCATACCCCTCCATAATCTGGGCTAGCTGCTTCTAGGCCACTGTATACTTGTCATCCTGGAGCTTCCCTTCACTATCATTCTATGGCCCCTCTTTGTCTATCTCCTGAATTGGACCACCAATTTTCTGGATATCATGTTTTTATTTTTCTAGATTTACTCTCTCATTTGGGAGGAGTGCTCCTCTGTTACCTTTGAAAAAGAAATCATAGGAAGCACATTAGTGAGATTTTATAAGTGTGAAAGTATTATTATTCTACCCTCAAACTTGGCTGATAAATCACTGGGTATAGAAGTCTAGATTTGGAAGGCATTGCATAATTATCTTGGAGCTTCCTTTGTTGTTGGTGAAAAGGCCAATGCTATTCTGATTTCCAGTCCTTAGCCTGGGACATGCTTATTCTCTCTGAAAGCTTTTGGGTCTTCCCTTTACTTCTGGTGTTCTAAAAGTTCACAATGTTATGACTTAGTCAAGTCTTTTTGCTTTTGGTGGTATCTTTTAATCTAAAAGTTTGTGTTAGTCAGTTAGCTTCTCCTTCTTCTTTCATCTTTTAGAATTTTTTGTCTTTGGGGGCACCTGGGTGGCTCAGTCGGTTAAGCAACTGACTTTGGCTCAGGTCATGATCTCACAGTTCATGAGTTAAAGCCTCGCATCTGGATCTGTGCTGACAGCACAGAGCCTAGAGCCTACTTCAGATTCTGTCTCCCTCTCTCTCTCTGCCCCTCCCCTGCTTGCACTCTGTCTCTCTCTCTCTCTCCCTCTCAAAAATAAATAAACATTAAAAAAATTAAGGGGTGCCTGGATGGCTCAGTCTGTTAAGCCTCCAACTTTGGCTCAGGTCATGATCTCACAGTTTGTGGGTTCAAGCCCTAGGGCAGGCTCTGTACTGACAGCGCAGAGCCTGGAGTCTGGTTTGGATTCTGTGTCTCCCTCACTCTCTACCACTTCCCCGCTCTTGCTCTCTCTCTCAAAAAGAAATAAAATATTTTTTTTAATTAAAATAAAAAAGAACTTCTCTTTGAGCATTCGACTTCCAGGACTAATTCTTTATTTTTCCCAATCTTCTCTATTTTCCTTTTCTTGGTCTTCTTACTCTAATATCTACAAGATTTTCTTAACTTTAACTTCCAGACATTTTATTGAATTTCTAGGTTTCTCCCCGCTTGGTCTTTGGATATTCATTTCTTTTCTTTTTCTCCTTTTTTTTTAAAAATTGTTTTTTAATTTTTAAAAAAATGTTTACTTATTTTTGAGAGAGACAGAGACAGAATGCAAGTGGGTTAGGGGCAGAGAGGGAGGGAGACCCAGAATCCAAAGCAGGCTCCAGGCTCTGAGCTGTCAGCACAGAGCCCAATGAGGGGCTCAAACCCATGAACCATGAGATCATAACCTGAGCCAAAGTCAGATGCTTAAGGAACTGAGGCACCCAGGCGCCCCTGGGTGGATATTCATTTCTTAAATTACCCTGTTCTTATATCATGTATATTTCTTCTGCTCCCTGAATTATCTGTTTCCTTTGACTTTATTTTTCTCTTAGTTTGTTTTGGTCTGTTTTCCATGATAGAAGATTTCCTCAAATAATCACCTTCCCTCAGGTGTGCCCAGTGTCCCTGAGTTCATAGCTCTGGTTCAACCCCTCCTGAGAGAAAACCTCCATCTTTTGCTGTGGTGAAGAGTGGTAGTTGCAGACAGCATGGGAAGAATATGTAACTTTGTGGTCCCAAAGTGTCTTTGTGTAGGTCTTTCAGTGACTCCTCCTTTCAGTGACCTCTTCATGTAGGTCTTTTCACACTACCAGCACTATCCTAATCCCTTTCACACGGACAATTCCTAAACCATTTATAGTTCTGTGGTGTGATATGACTTATTTCTTTTTAATTTCTCTACCTCTATCCCCTCCTCACCCCCATCACAGACACTGAGTTTTCAGATTTCTACAGAGTTAGTCACTACTCATCTATCTGTTTTTCAGGTTGTAAAATTTTATTGGTATCTTTTATCTCCTGTGGTCTTCTTTCAGGTTTTCTTGTCATTTCCTTTTATGCATTTTAAGTTTATTTTTAGCAGGATTTCAAGAAAGAAGGAAGAGTCACATATTTCACTTAAGCTTTATATCATACTTAAAGAAATCTGGGCAAAACTTAACTAATTTTTTATTCTTCACTGTAATCTCATTAGTTATGAGACTTGAGTTTTTAGTCATTCATTTTCTAAAAATAATGACTAAATGGATACCTTCTATACAATAGATATGTCACCTTTTTCTCTTTTATATCTTCTTTTTTTTAGTGTTTATTTATTTATTTTGAGAAAGGGAGAGGCAGAGAAAGAGGCAGAGAGAGGATCCCAAATAGTCTCAGTGGTATCAGTGCAGCACCCGATGTGGCACTCATTCCACAAACTGTGAGATCACTACCTGAGCCAAAATCAAGAGTCAGGTGCTTAACCAACTAAGCCACCTAGGTGCCCCTTCCTCTTATATCTTATGGTGTTAGTCAGTTGTGGTCCACAAGATAAGTTTCAAATGCTTAACACATACATATATAGCACAAATACATTTGCCATTCTGAATGTCTAAAGTGGCATATATATTCTGCTGTTTTTCTTAGTTAGTAGGCTTTATAAGTTGAAAAAGATCCCTGATTATTAGTTCAGAGAGTTTTAAAGAATTACTGAGCAAAAGATAACCACTTTGCAGTGTGCTCTTACAGGGCAGTTAGATGATCATTGAGAAGTGGATTTCGAGGCTAGCAATATGTAATGTTATGGGTTGAATTGTGTCCCCTCAAAAAAGAAACTTTGGAGTCCTAAACCCCAGTACCTCAGAATGTGACCTTCTTGGGAAGTAGGGTCTTTACAGATGTAATCAAGTTAAATGAGATCATTAGGGTGGGCTCTGATCCAGTATGATTGGTGTCTTTATAAGAAGGGGGACTTTTAAACATGATGAGAGAGAAGCATACAGGGAGAACACCATATGAAGACTGGCATTATGTGGCCTCAACCCAAGGAACAACCAGAAACTGAGAGAGAACTTACCTGGCACCTTTAGTGGGAGTGTGGCCCTGTTGACACCTTGATTTTGGAATCCTAGCTTCTAGAAGTGGGAGACAACACATTTATGTTGTTTAAGCTACCCAATTTGTGGTACTTTGTTACTAGCAAGCTTATATATGGAGGTTATTGCTGATCAAGAGAAAAGAAGTTACAATAGAAGGAAAAGGAACTAATTGAAGTGGAGCCAGAGACAATAAAAGGGGAAAAACTGAACACAGTGTGTAGTGTCAAGTCATTTAGGGAGTTCTTCCTCTAAAGGGAAGGAGACAAATAGGGTGGAAGGTGGAAAAGCAAAATGTCTGAAAGGGGTTTTGTTTTGTTTTGTTTTTTAATTTATTTTTTTTTCAACGTTTATTTATTTTGGGGACAGAGAGAGACAGAGCATGAATGGGGGACGGGCAGAGAGAGAGGGAGACACAGAATTGGAAACAGGCTCCAGGCTCTGAGCCATCAGCCCAGAGCCTGACGTGGGGCTCGAACTCACAGACCGCGAGATCGTGACCTGGCTGAAGTCGGACGCTTAACCGACTGCGCCACCCAGGCGCCCCTTGTTTTGTTTTTTAAATGGGAGAAATAATGGTATGTCCGATTTAAATGGGAATGATTCATTAGAGGAAGAAAATTTTATCTTGTAGCAGAGAGCAGGGAGAACCTCCAGAGCTCTGTTCTTAGGTAAAAGAAGATGGTATCTGATGCACAGATACTGCCTTTGGCCCTACAAGAGGATAGGTCATCATGAGCGACAGGAGAGAGTGAAGCATTAAGCATGGGTGCAAGGATAGGGCATCCAGCTGACTCAGTTGGTAGAGCATGGAACTCTTGGTCTTGAGGTCATGGATTCAAGCTCCAAGTTGGGCAGAGATCCTTACTTAAAATATAAAAAAATAAAATAAATAAAGCATGTGTGCAGGGAGATGACAGTCTCTTTCATATCCTCCAATTTCACAGTGAAGTTGGAAGCAAAGTCATCACCTGAAAGCGAGGATATGGGAGGAGGTATGAGAAATTGGCAGAGAGAGAAGAAAATGAAATGGCATTTGGGAGTATGGGAGAGAGAAAAAACTGGTCATAGTGATTCCTTTCATATACTATTGAGACTCATTTGCTACTCTTTCATTTAGAATTTTCTCATCTAAATGTGTAGCAAAGATTGGTCTAATAATTTTCTTTTTGGGCTTTATGTGTCAAGTTCTGGTGTTGATAAAAACAGAGACAATAATAATAATAAATGCCATTACTGACCACCTATCATGTGCTCTGGGGAAAGCATTTCTTCCAATGATCTCTTTTAATCTTCATAGCAGGAAGGACATGACAGATTACCCTCATCCCCATTTTGTAGATAAGAAGATTGAAGGTGGGGCCGAGGGCCCAGGAAAGTGACATGGCCAAAGTTGTATAGCTAATAAGCAGAGATGGGATTCAAACTAAAGTCTATAACTCAAAAATCAATACTTTGAACCAGCAATTTATGCTGTTTGTAAACTAGCTTTTAATCATACTCTAAGTTCTGGAACAGATTAAATAAAAATGAAAATTATCTATTCTTTGAAATTTGCAAAAACCTCACCAGAAAAAAACATTGGTTACAAAAATTCAATATTTAAAATCGAAAAAATAAAGAGATAATGGCTTGGTGATGCAATAAACATATTTAAGATGTAGCTGTTTCTATATAAAATTATGAAGTCTTCAATTTAATAAATATACTTAGGAAAGCATGTGAGTCATTACTTTGTAAATCTAGCTCATCACCCTGTTCTATCTGTCTCTGATCATTTCTGCCTCCAAAAATATGTGGAACTATCCTCTTTGCATCCATGCTATCATCCTGGGCTAGGCTGCCATCTTGTTAGTCTGGATGAGTGCAGTACTGTTAGAGAGTGGTCCTTCTTCACTTTCTTCCTTGTGTTATTTGCACTCATTTTGTGCAGAAGCCAGAGGGATTTATTTTCAAAATGTTCTGTGTATTTACTGTTTTACAACAAGATGCTGCCCAGCATAGCATATGATTGCCAAATATTCAGCAGCACAAAATAGTGCCTAGTGCTGAACTGCAAATGGAAAACATAATTTTTGAAAAATAAATACTTAAATACAATATAAGACCATACAGAAGGCATTATACCAAGTGGTTTTTAATTTGCAAAGATGGATCTTTCTCATTTATCAGTCTTCAATGGAATGTGATTATTTCTCAATAATTTGTGATTATTTTCTCAAACCACTTTTCCCAATTATAAAACTACAATTTAATATATGGGATCTTTATTTATTTATTTATTTATTTATTTATTTATTTATATTTTAATATATGGGATCTTTAATTCCAGTAATTCTGTAATAGATCATAACAGGCCTCATTTTCTAGTGCTTTCCCTGGCAGAGGGGAATGAGATCAATACATCATAAACACCTTTGTGTATTTGTTCTGTCTTAGTAATCTTTTCTTTCTGGGGCCTACCACAGTAAGTAGCCTCTATTAAATGCTCAGTAAGTATCCACTGAATGTTATTAAGTGAATACAACATTTGGTATTTTGTAGGAATAATCTAAAATTGTCTAAGCTATAAATTAAAGGCTTCAATAGAGTGCTTAGAAAATCACAGATTTTTTTAAAATGTGATGTTTGATTTTTTTCTCTAAGGTAGTGATTTTCTTTTTCATTCTTGACAGGTGATTTGCAATAATTTTCAATTATCATATATTTTCCCTTTCATCTAAAAATGTCAGTTTTCTCAAAGTTTACCTTGAAGCATGACCAAAGACTGTCGAAGTCGGCTGTTTTCTTTCCGGGTGTTTGTTAGTTTTTGTTTCAGGCTTTTTATTTTCGTGCACAATTCCTCCTTTGACAATTCTGCTAAAGGCTCTTCTTCCTCACTGGAGCTCTCACCAGGCAGAAAGGCATTTCCTGAATATGGGTCTCTCTAAAATACAAGGCAGGCACAACAAAGAAAGCTTCAAAGTGACTTTAATGGTTTATCCCATGTTCTGTGTGCTGAAGGGACCTACAAAACCCTCATCTCCTGGGCATTTCCTGCTACAGATGTCTTACCTAGTGAACTAGCCTCAGCTTTGTCTTCCTCTCTCCAGGAGAGCTCAGAAAAAGGTAAGACATCAAAGTTTCATGCACACATCTCTCACATAGCAAAAATCAGGATTCTGTCTAACTTCAGTGAAGAATATAAAGTAGGAAAATAGTATAACAGAGAAGGATCAACCAGACTGCCACTCAAATATTTGTAACTCATCCCCACCCTCCATTTTTCCCGTAACTCTTCACTCATAGTCTCTCTGTTGAGACTGTTAGAAATTTTGGGGTTTATTGCATCACAGAAAAGAGAGAGAAGATTCACCTAGAACAAAACATTCATGCTTTCCTTTTAGTTTTAAAAATAATTTTTAAGATGAATAGCAAGACAATACTCTGAAACATACACATTTGAGTTGCAAAACACAGGCTGTGTTGAGACAGAAAAGGATTTCCTCAAATTACCAAATTTGCCTTGGTAATGAATTTATAAAGATCCAAACCTAAAAGGCTGGAGTATAAAGTTTTTAAAAATAAACTTTAGAATATAAGGGATAAAGGTATGACATAAAGTTTCTGTTGTACAGGAAAGGAAGAGACATTCTGTTGCCAGGAGGAGCCTAGGGAATAAGTAGCTGGAATGGCAGGAAATCAGATTCAAGTGTCTTTGCTCTTCCTGACCCCACTATTTGAGGGGAAGGGAGAAGGATCACGGGGTAAGGGTATATGTTAGAAACATCCAGATAAATGAGGGGCAATCTTAGAGCAACAGGATTGGCTCCTTCCCTCTCAGTGCATTAAAAACTCCCCAAAGAGGCATGATGTCCAGCATTAGCATCACGTCAACATGGTCTTTCTCAGGGTCATAAATCTGAAATGGCCAATATTAGTATCTAGACAGTTGGACCAGAGAGAGCAGCCAGACTCTCCAGAGTTCTTACAAAGCAGCTAAAGAATCCAAATGGTCCCTTTGTCCTTGTCAGGAAACAGGTAAGTGCTGAGGAAACTGGTGAAACATAAATAGTTCAGTGTGTAGACAGAGAGACCACACAATTCCAGAACCTTTTAGAAGGTGGCAGTGGGCCCCACTCCTGCTAGGGACCAAACAATGCCCACAGTAGGCAAAGAAAACTTTTGCAGACAACTGGACTGAAGGAAGAAAAGGCCAAGATTCAACAGCAGAGCACATGCAACACACATAGGAGACACTCCTTGAAGTGTGAGGCCCTGGGGAATAGGGAACACTGCAGTACAGAGCAATAGAGGACCTCTTCTTTGTAACGTTATTATTGTAAATGGCAAGAGAAGTAGCTGAGTTTTCTAACACAGAGAAACAGACACAGAGAGTTAAACAAAATGAGGAGATGCAAGAATATGTCCCAAATGAAAGAAAAGGAACAAATACTAGCAAGGGACCTAAGCAAAATGGATATAAGTAATATGTCTGATAGAGATTTTAAAGTAATGATAAGGGGTGCCTGGGTGGCTTAGTCAGTTGAGCATCTGACTTTTGATTTCAGCTTAGGTTATGAGTCCAGTATTGTAGGATGAAGCCCTGTGTCTGTGCTGAACATGGAGCCTGCTTGGGATTCTCTCTCTTACTCCTTCTGTCCCTCTCCCCTACGCATGCTCTCTCAATCTCTCTAAAAATAGATAGATAGATAGATAGATAGATAGATAGATAGATAAAATAATAAAGTAATGATCATAAAGATACTCACTGGACTTGAGAAAAGAGGGCAGGACATCAGTGAGACCTTTAACACAGAGATAAAAAAACAATCAGATCAAGACCAAAATAATTGAAATTTAAAATACATTTGATGGAATAAATAGCAGTCTAGATGAAGCGAGGAATGAATTAATGACCTGGAAGACAAAGTAATGGAGAGTAACCAAGCTGAGCAAAAACTAATTTTGCTAAGAAAAGCTCATTTTCTTTCCTTCCTTTTGCTCAAATTGAGAATAGTCTTTGGGAACTCAGTGACCCCCTTAATCATAATACCATTCATGTTATAGAGATCTCAGAGGAAGAAGAGAGAGAAAAGAAGGCAGAAAATTTACTTGAAGAAATAATAGCTGAAAACTTCCCTAATCTGGGGAAGGAAACTGATATCCAGATCCAGAAAGCACAGAGATTCCCCTAAGCCCCCAAATTCAACCCAAGAAGGTCCATACCAAGACACATAGTAATTAAAATGGCAAAAAGTAATGATAAAGAAAAAAATTTTAAAGCAGCAGGAGAAAGGAAGGCAGTTACATACAAGGGAAACTCCATAAGGCTATCAGTGGATTTTTCAGCAGAAACTTTGCAGGACAGCAGGAAGTGGAATGATACATTCAAACTCCTGAAAAGAAAAAGCTGTAGCTAAGAAAACTCTATCAGAGAGTATCATACAAAATCGAAGGAGAAATAAAAAGTTTCTCAGACAAAAAATAAAAGAGTTCATGACTACTAAACAAGACTTCAAGAAATATTCCTTTGAATATAAAGGAAAGACCATAAAGGAGAGTATGAAAAGTAAAATATACAAGAGCAGTAAAAGTAAGTATTTTTGTAAAAACCAGTCAAAGGTATTCATAAAATGAAAGGATGTAGAATATGACACTATATACCCAAAACGTTGGGGAGGAGTAAGAAATGGTTTCAAACTTAAGCAGTCATCAACCTAATATAGACTACTCTATGCAGAAGATGTTATATAAAAACTTAGTGGTAACCACAAATAAAAAACCAGGAGATATACAAGGAATAAAGAGAAAGGTATCCAAGTATATCACTAAAGAAAGCCAACAAACCATGAAAGAGAGCAAGAGAAGAAAGGATCAGAGAAAATCTATAGGAACAACTACAAAGAAGTAAAAAAATAAAAGTGACAATAAATACATATCAATTAATCATTACTTTGAATGTAAAGGGACTAAACACTCCAATCAAAAGACATAGGGTGACAGAATGGATAAAAAACAAGACCCATCTATTTTCTGCCTATAAAAGACTCATTTCAGGGCTGCCTGTGTAGCTCAGTTGGTTAAGCATCTGACTCTTGATATTGGCTGAGGTCATGATCTCGTGGTCATGGGACTGAGGCCCAGTGTTGGCTCCTCCATGCTGGGCTTGGAGCCTGTTTGGGATTCTCTCTTTCCTTCCCTCTCTGATCCTACTTTGCTCATCCTCTCTCTCTCTCAAAATAAATAAACATTTAAAAATACAAAAAATTAAAAAGTCTCTTCTTTAAAAAAAAAGACACCTGCGGATTGAAAGTGAGGGGATGGAGGGCACCTGGGTGGCTCCGTCAGTTAAGCATCTGACTCTGGCTCAGGTCATGATCTTATGGTTCGTGAGTTTGAGTCCCACATCAGGTAAGCTCAAGCTCCACTTTAGGTGAACATGAGCCCCGCTTCAGGTGAGACCCACTTCTCTCTCCCTCTCTCCCTCTCTCTCTGCCCCTCTGCACCTCTCTTATACAACAACAACAACAGCAGCAAAGAAAGTGAGGGGATGGAGAAACATTTATCATGCAAATGGATGTCAAAAGAAAGCCAGGGTAGCAATACTTATATAGGACAAAATAGACTTTAAAACAAAAACTGGAACAAGAGACAAAGAGGACACTATACAATAATAATGGGGACAATTCAACAAAAGGATACAATTGTAAATAATTATGCATTCAAGATCAGAACACCCAAATACATAAAACATTTAATAGAAAACATAAAGGAAATAATCAACAGTAATAGAATAATAGTAGGGGACTACTATGGAAACTAATGTAACACCTTACTTATATAATGATAGACAGATCATCCAAACAGAAAATCAATAAGGAAACAGTGGCTTTGAATGACACCCTGGACTAGATGGGTTTAACAGCCATATTCAGAACATTCTATTCTAAAATGGCAGTATTCACATTCTTTCCAAGTGCACATAGAATATTCTCCAGAATAGAGCACATATTAGGCCACAAAACAAGTCTCAATAAAATAAAAAGAAAATCAAAGTCTTACCATGCATCTTTTCTGACCACAATGCTCTGAAACTAGAAATCAACCAAAAGAAAAAATCTGGAAAGAGCACACATACATAGAGGTTAAATAACATGCTACTAAATAATGAATGGGTCGGCTAATAAATAAAAGAAGAAATAAAAAATTACATGAAAACAAGTGAAAATGAAAATGCAATGGTCCAAAATCTTTGGGATGTAGCAAAAGTGGTGTTAAGAGGGAAGTTTATAGCAATACAGGCCTACCTCAAGAAGCAAGAAAAATCTCAAATAAACAACCTAACCTTACATCTAAAGGAGCTAGAAAAGAAGAACAGACAAAACCCCAAATCCAGGAAAAGGAGGGATGTAATAAAGATTAGAGCAGACAACGTCACTCCTCATCAGGGAAATACAAATCAAAACCACACTGAGATATGACCTCACGCCAGTCAGAGTGGCTAAAATGAACAAATCAGGGGACTATAGATGCTGGAGAGGATGTGGAGAAACGGGAACCCTCTTGCACTGTTGGTGGGTGTGCAAACTGATGCAGCCGCCCTGGCAAACAGTGTGGAGGTTCCTCAAAAAATTAAAAATAGATCTACCCTATGACCCAGCAATAGCACTGCTAGGAATTTACCCAAGGGATACAGGAATGCTGATGCATAGGGGCACTTGTACCCCAATGTTTATAGCAGCACTTTCAACAATAGCCAAATTATGGAAAAAGCCTAAATGTCCATCAGCTGATGAATGGATAAGGAAATTGTGGTTTATATACACAATGGAATACTACTTGGCAATAAGAAAGAATGAAATATGGCCTTTATAGCAACATGGATGGAACTGGAGAGTGTGATGCTAAGTGAAATAAGTCATACAGAGAAAGACAGATACCATATGTTTTCACTCTTATATGGATCCTGAGAAACTTAACAGAAGACCATGGGGGAGGGGAAGAAAAAAAAAGTTAGAGAGGGAGAGAGCCAAACCATAAAAGAGTCTTAAAAACTGAGAATAAACTAAGGGTTGATGGGGGGTGGGAGGGAGGGAGGGGTGGATGATGGGCATTGAGGAGGGCACCTGTTGGGATGAGCACTGGGTGTTGTATGGAAACCAATTTGACAATAAATTTCATATTAAAAAAATTTAAAAAAGAAAGAAAAAAAGGACATCAATGAAAAAAAAAATTAGAGCAGAAATAAGTGGTATAGAAACTAAAAAAACTCCAGTAGAACAGATCAATGAAGCCAGGAGCTTGTTCTTTGAAAAGATCAACCAAATTGATAAACCCCTATCTGGACTCACTAAAAAAAAAAAAAAAAAAAAAAAAAGAGAACCCAAATAAACAAAATTACTAATGAGGGGGCACCTGGGTGGTTCGTTTGGTTAAGTGTTCATCTTTGGCTCAGTTCATGATCCTGCGATTCGTGAGTCTGAGCCCCACCTCAGGCTCTGTGCTAACAGCTCAGAGCCTGGAGCCTGCCGTAGATTCTGTGATCTTCCTCACCCTCTGCCCCTCCCCTGCTTGTGCTCTGTCTTTCTGTCTCAAAAATGAATAAACATTAAAAAAATAACTAATTAAAGAGGATAAATATCAACCATTACCACAGAAATAGAAACAAGTGTAATAGATTATGAAAACCTATATGCCAACAAATTGGACAACCTAGAAGAAATGGATAAATTACTAGACACATATAACCTACCAAAGCTAAAGAAAGAATTGGTCTGTTCAGGCAAATTACCAGGAATGAAATTGAATCAGTAATTAAAAACTCCCAAAAAACAAGAGTCCAGGAACAGATGGCTTCACAGGCAAATTCTACCAAACATTTAAAGAAGAGTTTATACCTATTTTTCTCAAACTATTCCAGAAGATGAAGAGGAAAGGAAACATGAAATTCATTCTACAAGGCCAGTATTATCCTGATTCCAAAACCATATAAACACACCACAGAAAAAGAGAACTACAGGCCAATATCTGTCATGAATCTTCAACAAAATATTAGCAAGCTGAATCCAGTGATACATTAAAAAAGTCATTCACCACAATCAAGTGGGTTTATTCCCAGGATGTAGGAGTGGTTCAATACTTGTGAAACAATCAACATGATACATCACATCAATAAGAGAAAGGATAATAGGATCATTTCAATAGATGCAGAAAAAGCATTTGACAAAGTACAGCATCCATTCATGATAAAAACCCTCTGCAAAATAGATCTAGAGGGTAACCCCAACATAATAAAGGGCTTATATGAAAAACACACATCCAACATCATATTCAATGGTGAAAAACTGAGAGCTTTTCTCCTAAGGTCAGGAAAAAGACAAGGATATCTGCTCTCACCACTTTTATTCAACATAGTACTGGAAGTCCTAGCCACAGCAATTGGACAACATAAAAAATTAAAAGGCAACCACATTGGTAAGGAAGAAGTAAAGCTCTCACTATTTGCAGATGACATGATACTATTTATAGAACACTTTCAAGACTACCAAAAAACTACTACAACTGATAAATGAATTCATGAAGTTGCAGGATACAATATCAATGGAGAGAAATCTGTTGCATTCCTGTACACTAATAATGAAGCAGCAAAAAGTGAAATTAAGAAAATAATCCTAGAGGTGGCTGGGTGGCTCAGTCAGTTAAGCATCTGACTCTTAATTTCTGCGCAGGTCATGATCTCAAGGTTTTGTGGGTTCAAGCCCCGTGTCGGACTCTGTGCTGACACAGTGGAGTTTTCTTGGGATTCTCCCCTTCTCTCTGCCCCTCCTCCCACTTACATTCTTTCTGTCTCTTTCAAAATAAATAAATAAATATTTATTATTGAGAGACAGAGAAAGACAGGGCATGAAAATGGGATGGGCAGAGAGAGGGGGAGACACAGAATCTGAAGCAGGGTCCAAGCTCTGAGCTGTCAGCACAGAGCCTGAAGCGGGGCTCAAACTCACAAACCACAAGATCATGACTTGAGCCGAAGTTGGACCTTAACCCACTGAGCCACCCACGCACCCCTCAAAATAAATCAACTTAAAAAAAAAAGAGAGGCACCTGGGTGACTCAGTCGGTTGAGCTTCCGACTTCAGCTCAGGTCATGATCTCACGGTTCGTGGTTCAAGCCCCACACGGGGCTTTGTGCTGACAGCTTGGAGCCTGCTTCAGATTCTGTGTCTCCCTCTCTCTCTGACCTTCCTCCACTCATACTTTGTCTTTTGCTCTTTCAAAAATAAACATTAAAAAAAAGAGAAAACAATCCCATGTATAATTGTGCCAAAAACAATAAAATATCTAGGTATAAACTTAACCAAAGAAGTAAAAGACCTGTACTCTGAAAACTATAGAACACTGATGAAAGACATTCAAGATGATGCAGACAAATGGAAAGACATTCCATGCTCATGGGTTGGAGAAACAAAATATTGTTAAAATGTCCCTACTACCCAAAGTAATCTACAGATTTAATGCAATCCCTATCAAAATGCCAAAAGCATTTTTTACAGAACTAGAACAATCCTAAAATCTGTATGGAACCACAAAAGACCTTGGATGGCCAAAGCAATTTTTTTTAATGTTTATGTACTTTTGAGTGAGTGCAAACAGGGGAGGGGCAGAGAGAGGGGGACAGAGGATCCTAAGTGAGCTCTGCACTGACAACAGTGTGCCCCATGTGGGGCTCTAACTCATGAACTGCGGGATCATGACCTGAGCTGAAGGCAGACGCTCAACCAACTGAGATACCCAAATGCCCCAAAAGTAATCATGAAAAATAAAAATAAAACTGGAATTATCGCAATTCCAGACTTCAAGTTATTATTACAATGTTTTAGTAATTAAAACAGTATGGTACTGACATTTAAAACTATACACATGTATCAATGGAATAGAAGAGTAAACCCAGAAATAACCCCTCAGTTATATGGTCAATTAATCTTTGACAAAGGAAGAAAGAATATACGATGGAAAAAAGACCATCTCTTCAACAAATGGTGTTGAAGAAGCCACATGCAAAACAATGAGACTAGGCCACTCATTTTCACCATATACAAAAATAAACTCAAAATTAGATTAAAGACTTAAATGTGAGACCTAAAGCCATAAAAATCCTGGAAGACAGTACAGCCTGTAATTTCTCGGACATTGGCCATAGTAACATTTTTTCCTGTGACAAGGGAAATAAAATCAAAAACAAACTGTTAGGGCTACAAAATAAAAAAGTTTCTGCACAGCGAAAGAAACAGTCAACAAAATGAAAAGGCAGCCTACTAAATGGTAGAAGGCATGTGCAAATGACATATTCAATAATGAGTTAGTATCCAAAATATATAAAGAACTTATAGTATAGGAGTGCCTGGCTCAGTTGGTTGAGCACCTGACTCTTGATTTTGGCTCAGGTCATGATTCCAGGGTCATGGGATTGAACCTTGCGTCGGGCTCCACATTGAACATGTAACCTGCCTAAAATTTGATATCTCTCTCTCTCTTCCCCCCTCTGCCCTCTTCCCCACTTGATTTCTCTCTAAAAAAATAATAATAAAAGAAAAAATAATTTATACAACTCAACACCCCCAAAAGAAATAATCCAATTAAAAATGGGCAGAAGACATAAACAGATATTTCTCCAAAGAAGACATACAGATGGCCAATAAACACATGAAAAGGCGATCAACATCACTCATCATCAGGGAAATGCAAATCAAAACTACAATGAGATATTACCTCACACCTGCCAGAATGGCTAAAATTAAAAACACTAGAAGCAACAAGTATTGATGAGGATGTGGAGAAAAAGGAACACTTGTGTACCATTGGTGGGAATGCAAACTGGTACAGCCACTGTGGAATCAGTATGGAGTTTCCTGAAAAAATTAAAAACAGAGCTACCCTATAATCCAGTAATCATACTATCGGGTTTTTACCCAAAGCATACAAAAACACTAATCAAAGGGATACATGCATCCCTGTTTACTGTAGGATTATTTACAATAAGCAAATTATGGAAGCCGCTTAAGTGTCCACTGATAGATGAATAAATAAGTAAGATGTGGTATATATACACAACGGAATACTATTCAGGCATAAAAAAGAATGAAATCTTGCCATTTACAATGACATGGATGGAGTTAGTATAATATAAGTCAGTCAGAGAATGACAAATACAATATGATTTCACTCATTTGTGGGATTTAAGAGACAAAACAAATGAGCAAAGGGAAGAAAAAGTGAGAGATAGAAACCAAGAAACAGACTCTTAACTATAGAGAACAAACTGTTGGTTACCAGAGAGGAGGTGAGTGGGGGGATCGGTGAAATCGGTGAAGGAGATTAAAAAGTACACTTATCAAGATGAAAAAAAGAATAAACAAGAGTATGGCAGTGGGTGCCAGGATGGCAAACTTTACCTGCTGTGCCAACAGAACCCTCAAAGGACCTGGAAGTGACTGAAACTAAAATACTAATAGTTCAAAGCGACTTTTAAAAACTAGAAAACTCTAAATGTAATTCACTGTGAATAAGCAAGTTGAAGCTTTTTTCTTTCTTGTTAAGCAGGGATGGAGAAATGAAAGCCCAGTAGGATCAGTTATAGAAAATACAATTACATTTTTGCATGATTTATAATGTATACATTCAACCTCATTCCTTATTTTATAAATATACAAGTATATGTATATGTGCATGTATTTCATTATTATATATATGCATCTATGTGACATATATAATATATATAAGGCTAATGAAAATTACTATTATCATATGTAGGCAAGTAGCTAATGTACTCACATTAGCTATATAAATCCTAAAGGAAAAAAAATGATGGATTTAGCTAAATAAAAATGAAAGATTTTTTTTTGAAAACTGAAGGATGCCATAAATCTATGGAGAGAAATTTGAAAAAATTAGAATCTGTGGTCTAGTTCTTACCATTTTTTGCAAATTCCTAAAAGAAATAAATGAAATGAGGCAAAAGCAAATCTATTTGTAAACATCAATGGAAAATATAAAATTAATAGACAAATATCAGATTGGGAGAAGATATTTGCAAAAACAAAAACCATAAGAGACAATTTCTTCAGTAGAAATGGTATTTGTGCAAATCGATAAGAATAGAACAGGAAACCCTCTAGAATAGACTAAAAAAACCAACAGAAAAGATAAGAGTCCAATAGAAAAGTGGACAGTGACAGAGACTACTACTTCTCTCCAGGTATGTGTTCTCCCATTTTTCTTAGAGTGATAGGTTTTTACTTGGGCAGGTAGCTGTCAGTTAAAGACCAAACCAGTGATGAACGTGAGCCACAAATTGTAGTTACAAAAGAGAAGAAACTGAATCCTAAAGAGATATCTCAATTTCTTCAGTACTTTTTGAGAGGAAAAATAGTTTCTGACAGTTTGCTGCTCTTTCATTTCCCAGAATATGAGGGAAAGTTTGAACAATGGCATAATTGGTCATACTTATATGGAAGGAGGTAAAATGACTTTTGAGTAAGTTTTTCACTCAACTTGTTCAACATCACAAAGAGAATAGGGCATTTTATTCCCTTAGTTGAATAAAGAATTAAAGGGAAGCATAAGTTAATAGAAGATGGGAAAGTACTAACTCATACATTATGAAAAGAATTATGGAATTGTGCTGGAGCTAGATACAAAAATGGCATTGAGGTAACAGAACACCAACCTGTCCTTTATCCATGTCACTATTTGCATTCTCTGAGTCCATTGTCTCTGTCCTTTTCCTTTTTCCTTTTCTAAGAGCTTGGGTATTCGTAATGTCATCTGTTTGCAAGATCTTCTGCATTTTCTCAAGTAGTTATCAAATATTTTCTGAAATTGTAGGAAGAGGGAGTGCCCATGTAGATGATGCTATTCTGGACGTAGCCCCAACATCAATGTTTTTCCTTAAAAACAAAAACAAAAAGGGATACATAATATATTTAGCAACTATATGTTTCATAATGGCACTAGCCACTCAAGTAGTACTTTTACTAAATGCTTCTTATCTTTCTCCCACTGACCAATTTATTACACATTTTCATTTGATTCAAAAGTCTTTCAATTTCATCATCACGAGGCTGTCATGTTTCCGTGATGTGACTGATATGCAGTGAGTTGTCACTTAGAAAATGAAATAGTTCAAGAAAAATTTCCATTTTTCCAAGTTTTTTCTTGTCAGTCAGTTATGAGGAGTCTAAAAACCAACGTAGAAACATTATAAATTTATGCAAACAGTATTTCACAGGACGAAGTTGTAAAAGGCATTAATAATAGCAGATTTCATCAAGATCAAAATATTCCAAAGGAAATCAATAAGAATTGCTTAAAGGTTTTTTCTTTTCCTGAAAACCTAGAGTTTTGAGGTGGAAGATTTTCCTTGGTGTAACTTTAAGAATTGTACCATAAAGAATGGAAGAAAAATATATCTCAAAGGCAAAAATACATTTCAAAAAAAAATTTGAGGGATAATCATTTTTTAAAACCTGATAAAGCAGATGATAATTCTTAGGTAGAACAGGGTTGAAATGTTCAAATTTAATTTTTGCTATACACAGATGATATGGTACATTTGGTCTTAGCATCCTTATTACTTGCATATATTGGTTTATTTCTATGAAAAGATATTTAATTATAAATAATAAAACTTTAACTACAGAAGGAAGTGAGCTCAAAGGGACTTCAAGAAATATGTACACTGTTGAGCAGAAGGTAATATATGCTCCTTACCAAATCACACTAAATAATCCTTTTATAATAAATATGGTACTTGTACCTACTTTAAGAGAAATTCATCATTCTCTACTCCAAGTGTGAAATAATATGTGGGATGGTCTTGCCAAAATTGCTTATTGTGACTCTTTGAAAACTTACTTTGTGTTTTCAAATATATGAAGAATACTTAAACTCACACATGGGACTGGGCTATCATATCTGAGCCACAAATATCAGAGATCTTATCTAGCATCAAGCTTTATTAACAATTTCAATTATACAAGCAATCAAGAGGCACAGGTCAAGTAGGGTACACTCTAGGGCATTTTGTTGGCTTTGTAGGTCCTCTCTTTTCAGATCACATAGGTACTGAATAAGTGAGGCCTCTACATGAGGTTTGAGGGTCATCTCACACAGTGAGGAGTGTTTAGGTTGTGACACATCACCATTTTATAACCTCAGAGTTCTATACCTCGCGTGACCTTTTCCAGGAAGTTATAAAGCCATAGATTCTAGGTATGTTTGCCATAAGCATCCTAAATCAAGGATATACAATTAAGAGCATTCCATAGATAAAAATTCCACTGCTAGCAAATATCATTAAACCATTTACCAGGAGCAAGTTTGACAAATATTTTCTGTTAAAGGGGTCACATAGTTTAGGTTTTGCAGGTCAAGAGGCAAAATCGAGGATATTATGTAGTTCTTATATAGCAAAAGAAAAATAAATTTTCACAAAATTTTTATTCACAAAATTGAAAATATACTAATGATAATTGAATACAACTTTTTGTATGACAATTCTAATGAGAATAGAATTTTTAAAACTAAGATCTTGTTTAATTGGGGTTCAAAGTTTTCCTTACCATCAAAATCATTTGCAGGTGTTCATTGTTAATGCTGACCTGCAATGAGATTTTATAAATTCCAGATCTGAAAATGTCTTTTACACCAATAGTTGCTGTCATATGCTGATATTAATCCATGAGTTTGTAATTTTCTTAATTGAGGTAAAATTCACTATTTTAATCATTTCAATTGTATGTTTTTTAGTATATTCACAATATTGCACAATTATGCTAGGAAAGATAGGATTCAGTAGGCAGAGAGGGAAAGGTTACAACCTGAGGTCCCTGAGTGGGGAAAAACACATTTTAAAACATTTCTTCTGGGAATGTCTGACCTCAAGCAAATTCCCTCAGCTGTAAGTTTCCTCTTAAGAATGTAACAGATACCACCGACTCCCCCTTCAGGTTCCCCTAAGGAATTTGACAATGACAATACCTAACTAAAGGGCTCCTGGGTGGCTCAGTCAGTTAAGCATCCAACTCTTGATTTCCGCTCAGGTCATGATCTCACAGTTCAATGGGTTTGAGCCCTGTATTAGGCTCTCTTCTGACAGTATGGAGCCTCCTTGGCATTCTCTCTCCATCTCTCTGCTTGGGATGCTCTCTCTCTTCTCTTTCTGCCCCTCACCTGCTCCCTTGTGCACTCCTTCTCTCTCTCAAAAATAAATAAACAAAATACCTAATACAAAATGCCTAACTAAAATAAATAAACCATAAAACTTATGTTATATGAAGGATGGTATAACCATAATCTGACTCCTCACACAATGAAGTCGAGCCAATCAGGAATGAACAACCCACCACCTAGTTATCATGCCATTAAGGGTAGAACCTGAAAAGGAACAAGGGAGAAAGGAAAAGGGAGGTGACCAAAACCTTATAAAACAAGGGACCTATAGTAGGCAAGGGACTATAGTGGGAGGGTATTCACTTTCAAATGTCCCCTCTCTGCAAAGAGAGCTTTCATAATATTCTTATTTATACTTATATAGGTAAGATATTCTTAGTTAGGATGTTCTTAATCTTATACTCTAATAAACTTTTGCCTGCTGTTCATTTTATTTTGTGTCTACTTCTTCATTCTTCGAAGCAGCAAGAAAACAAATCCCGGGTATTGAGTTAAAAAAAATCATGTAACACAATCATCCCCAAGATAGTTCATACCTCCCAATATAAGCAAATAATTTTAATTGAGGATATTCATCTCCTAGTAGACTTTTTAAAAAAAAATTTTTTTTAATGTTTATTTATTTCTGAGACAGAGAGAGACAGAGCATGAGTGGAGGAGGGGCAGAGAGAGAGGGAGACACGGAATCTGAAGCAGGCTCCAGGCTCCCAGCTGTCCGCACAGTGCCCGATGCGGGGCTTGAACTCATGAACTGTGAGATCATGACCTGAGCCGAAGTTGGTCACTCAACCGACTGAGCCACCCAGGTGCCCCTCCTAGTAGACTTTTATAGAATTCTACTAAATTCTTTTGATATTTGCCTTTAGTGTGTGACTCCATTGCAACAATTAATTACTTCCAATTAAAGGTTAGGTGGAAGCTCCTCGTTGCACAGTTAAATGTATTTTGAAATAGGTTTTTGCATTTCTTTGCATTTTCTTTGCATTCATTGAAGTCTGAGACACAATACTGGAACTGTAATTTGAACTGGAAAATTACATCTTGTGTAAATCTGAATGGGGATGAAGATCTCAATACTTGTTTTAACTTATGGCAGCAGGGGAAGTATATAAAGTAGCTGGAGACATTACGTATGAGTGACATATTTGTTGTTATTGAAATGAATTTACCTGAGTGTAAGTTTTGCATGTAAGTACATGTTTTGTCTTACAATTTTGTTTTGTAGTTTATTAACAAATTCATTAAGAAACATTAAGTCTGCAGCAAAAGCTAATTTCCATTAGCCATTCAGGATTCCAAAAGCCATTCAGCCTTCCATAGGAGTGGTTGAGGGCAGTTCTCATTCACAAAAAATTTCAGTCTTGGCCCTGAATTCAAACATTTGCAGTGAAACTTCACCATTGCTAAGGTTACTGAAATGCTGTACAGCAGGGCAAGTTAGAATATTCAACTTCTACTTCTGAAAAAACTCATGGAACTGATGATGGCCAAGTCCACAAGAATGAAATTCACCATTGACAGTATTGGTTCAATAATGATAATGATATTTTCAGAAATTGCAAAATGATCTTAAAATTAAAAGAAAATGCAAGAGATTGGGAATGGCAAAACAATCTTGAAAAAGAAGAAACTTGGAATATCCTCACTTTCCAATCATAAATCTTACTACAAAGCTACAGTAATCAAGACAGTGTGGTACTGGGGCACTTGAGTGGCTCAGTCGGTTGAGCATCCATCTGACTCTTGGTTTCAGCTCAGGTCATAATCTCACAGTTTCATGGTTTGAGCATTGGGTCAGGCTCCACGCTGACAGTGTGGAGCCTGCTTGGGATTCTCTGTCTCCCTCTCTCTCTGCCCCTCCCCTATTCATGCCGTCTCTTTCTTAAAGTAAATAAATCAACTTAAAAAAAAAGTGTGGTACTGGCATAAGGATGGACATATAAATCATTAGAGTAGAATTGAGAATCCTGAAATAAACCTTTTACATCTATGGTCAATTGATTTTTGACAAGGAGGCAAAGACAATTAAATGTGGAAAGAAGAGTCTTTGCAACAAAAGGTACTGGAACAACTAAAAATTCATATGCAAAAGAGCGCATCTTACCTCACACAATACACACAAATTAATTCGAAATTTACATTTAGATCATAGACCTAAAAGTAAGAACTAAAACTATAAACTCTTAGTAGCAAACACAGGAGTAAATTTTGTGATCTTGGGTTAACCAATGATTTTATAAATATGACAACAAAACCATTATCTTCACCATCTTGATGAGACCATCAAGAAAGTAAAAAAGGCAACCCATGCAATGGAAGAAAATATTTGAAAATAGATCTCATAAGGGGCTTGTATACAGGATACATAAATAACTCTTACAATGCATTTATAAAGAGACAACTCAGTTTTTTAAACGGGCAAAGGATTTAAACAGGCATCACTTCAAGGAATATATACAAATAGCCAATAATCACACAAAAAAGATGCCTAATGTCATTAATCATTACAGAAATGCTCATAAAAACTATGATGAGATGTCCCTTCATACCCACTAAGATGGCTATAATAAAGACAGCAAATAATAAGTGTTGGAAATTGGAACCCTTATACACTGCTCGTGGGATTGCAAAATGGTGCAGGCATTTTTGAAAAGTCTGGCAATTCCCCCCAAATTTAAACATTGAGTCATCCTGTAACACAGCAATTCTACTCCTAAGTATATACCCAAGAGAAATAAAAAACATATATCCACACAAAAACTTGTATCCAAAAGTGCATAGCTATATTATTCATAATAGCTAAAAAGTTAAAAACAAAAAACAAATGTCTATCAACTTATGAAGAAATAGATAAAATGTAGCATATCCCTATAGTGAAATATTATTAGGCAATAAGAAATAAAGTTCTGATGCTACAACATGTATGACCCTTGGAAACATGCAAAGTAGAAGACACCAGTCACAAAAGATCACACATTATGTGATTCCATTTATATGAAATCTCAAGAATAGTCAAATTTATAGGGACAGAAAATAGGTTAATGGGTTCTTAGGGATAAGAGATTGTGGCAAGGAAGGAGATATGATTGCTAATGCATGTAAGAATACCCTTTCATGTAGAGAGAACAAAAATGTTTCTTAAAAATTGGATTGTGGTGATGGTTGTGCAGCTCTGTGAATATACAAATAATATTGAATTGTAAACTTCAATTGGGTAAATTGTAAGGTATGTAAATAATATTTTAATAAAGCTATCTTAAAAAGCATGGAATACGTTCAAAATATTTTCTGTGAAGTACCTGCTGATAAATTATAAAATGAATGACAGTAGCTTTAAACACCTTATATTTTCACAAGTTTTGTAAATTTTTCCAGTGAAACCTTTTTCTGCTGCACACACATTTCTACCACCATCAATTGTAACACATCTTAGTAGATTCCACTTCAGGTTGTACTGAATCATTGTTTTCCCAGCCTCTTTGAAAATATTCTCTCCTGTGGTTGTTTCACAAAGACTATTTATAGAGGCTAATTTGTCAGTCACTCTAAATTCAGCAATTCCTCCCAAATAAACAAGAACAACTGAGCAATATCAGTAGCCTCTGTTGAAATAGTCAAGTGCCAAGAAAAACTCAGTCATTTGCCTTTTTATTTTTTTTTTAATTAAAACAATTCTTTTTTTTTGTGTGTGTGTGTGTGAGAGAGAGAGAGAGAGAGAGAGAGAGAGAGAGAGAGCATGAGTGGGGGAGGGGCAGAGAGAGAGGGAGACACAGAATCCGAACCAGGCTCCAAGCTGTCAACACAGAGCCTGACGCTGGGCTTGAACTCACGGACCGCCAGATCATGACCTGAGCCAAAGTTGGACACCCAACCAACTGAGCCACCCAGGAGCCCCTTATTTGCCTTGATTTTAAATTGATTATTATGTTGTCCCCAATGTTCTCAGTTTTTTGAACAACTGTTTTTTGCTGAAAGTCTAATGGTCTTAAGTAAGTTTATTTTCTGGGCACATGTCTTCAGCTACTGGCATGATCTGTAAATGGTTTTCCTTGCTTGGCTAACAAATGAACCACTCAGAAACTTATTTTGGTTGCATTTTCACTTCATTTTGTTTCATTTGATTGTTTAGTAAGCTCTATGCCAAATGTGGGGCTTAAACTCATGACCCCAAGACCAAGAGCTGCATGTTCTATTGACTGAACCAGACAGGAACCTCCCATTTCTTACTTTTGTGAAGAAATTCTACTGGGATGAGATATTTCATTTTACATTTTCTAATTTTTCTGACTGTTGCTGTCTTGTGAATTGTGAATATTGGGACGAATGCTTAGTTTGGTAACGTTGACATATATCATGTTCTTTTAGCACACCTATGGTGTCACTGTATCATAAATGCAATGCTTTGCCCAATTTGATGACAAAATAATCCACACCCCACTCTGCTTTAAAAGCATGAAACACCTGGGGGGATGCTGGGTGCCTCAGTTGGTTAAGTGTCTGATTTGGGCTCAGGTCATGTTCTCATGGTTCCTAAGTTCAAGCCCCTCCTCCGGCTCACTGCTGTCAGATCCTCTGTCTCCTTTTCTCTTTGCCCCTCCCCCACTCATTCTCCCCCCCCCCCCCAAAATAAATAAGCATTTAAAAAAAAGCATGTAATACTTGGGGCGCCTGGGTAGCTCAGTCAGTTAAGCATCAGATTCTTGATTTCTGCTCAGGTCATGATCTCACAGTGGTTAGATTAAGCGCTGCTTAGGGCTCTGCACTGAGTGTGGAGCTTGCTTAAGCTTCTCTCTCTTCTCCTTCTGTCCTTCCACCACTTGTTCTCTCTCTCTCTCTCTCTCTCTCTCTCTCTGTCTCTCAAAAAGAAAAAAACTGAAATGCAGTTTTCTCTCTTTTTCTTTTTTGACATGATTGTCATTCACTGGTAATAAAAAATAAATAAAATAAAATGCCTTGGTATGACAATATGCATGACACTAAAACACTGTGAAGTTATTGTAACTGCATTACTGTGATTTGTGGGGTACTGAGCAGCAGTACAAAATGATGAGATTGCCTCGTATAGTTTCTGTCACAACAACTCAACTCTGTCCTCATAGCATGAAAGCAGCCATAACAATACGTAAACATGTAAGTGTGGATATGTTCCAATAAAACTATTTATGAACACTGAAACTTTAATTTTATATGATTTTCACATATTATGATATGTTATGCTTATCTTGATTTTTTTCAACGATGTAAAAATGTAAAAAGCATTCTTAGCTTACAGGCTGTACAAAAATAGGTGGCGAGCAGATGAGCATTAGTTTGCTGAACGCCATAGGGGCTCAGTTACAGTATTTAAATGCAGTTTAAACCGTGTCACCTGCTTTCTTTTCTTCCATCTTCACTTCTTTTCCTGTAGAACAAGCCAGCTGCTTTAACTTTTCTCTCCTCAGTGCCTTACTTCACTGTACATTATTACTAATAAATTAAGATCAGTACTTGAGAGACATAATACGTACATAGAAGATCCTATGGCAAATTGTTATTATTTGATAAAACTGAATTTTGCCAGATATAACTGATACAGACCTGTTAAGTATCATTTAGTGATGGTAACGGATATCAGACTCCGAGGTCACTGGGGTTGAGGATAACTCCAGGGTGGAGGGAGGGGGAATGGGGAGTTACTGTTTAATGGGTATAGACTTTCAGTTTTGCAAGATGAAGAGTTCTGGAGATGGATGGTGGTGATGATTACACGACAATGTGAATGTATTTAATGCCTCTGAATTATATACCTTAAAATGGTTAAGATGGTAAAGTTTATGTTATGTGTTGTAAACACAATAAGAAAATTGGAGAAAATTAGTTTACAAAAACGTTGCTTTTGTAATAACCTTACCTGTAATAAAATTTTCTCCTGCTAATATGATTTTTTTATATATAATTTATTGTCAAATTGGTTTCCATGCAACACCCAGTGCTCATCCCAACAGGTGCCCTCCTCAATGCCCATCACCCACTTTCCCCTCTCCCCCACCCCCCATCAACCCTCAGTTTGTTCTCAGTTTTTAAGAGTCTCTTATAGTTTGCCTCCTTCCCTCTCTGTAACTTTTGTCCCCCCCTTCCCCTCCCCCCTGGTCTTCTGTTAAGTTTCTCAGGATCCACATATGAGTGAAAACATATGGTATTTGTCTTTCTCTGTATGACTTATTTCACTTAGCATAATACTCTCCAGTTCCATCCACATTGCTACAAAAGGCCATATTTCATTCGTTCTCATTGCCAAGTAATATTCCATTGTATATATAAACCACATCTTTTTATCCATTTGTCAGTTGATCGACATTTAGGCTCTTTCCATAATTTGGCTATTGTTGAGAGTGCTGCTATAAACATTGGGGTACAAGTACCCCTATGCCTCAGCACTCCTGTATCCCTTGGGTAAATTCCTAGCAGTGCTATTGCTGGGTCATAGGGTAGATCTATTTTTAATTATTTGAGGAACCTCCACACTGTTTTCCAGGGTGGCTGCAGCAGTTTGCATTCCCACCAACAGGGCAAGAGGTTTCCCGTTTCTCGACATCCTCTCCAGCATCTATAGTTTCCTGATTTGTTCATTTTAGCCACTCTGGTGTGAAGTGATATCTCAGTGTGGTTTTGATTTGTATTTCCCTGATGAGGAGCGACATTGAGCATCTTTTCATGTGCCTGTTGGCCACCTGGATGTCTTCTTTAGAAAAGTGTTTATTCATGTTTTCTGCCCATTTCTTCACTGCATTATCTGTTTTTCAGGTGTGGAGTTTGGTGAGTTCTTTATAGATTTTAGATACTAGCCCTTTATCCGATATGCCATTTGCAAATATCTTTTTCCATTCCGTCAATTGCCTTTTAGTTTTGTTGATTGTTTCCTTTGCAGCGCAGAAGCTTTTTATCTTGATGACGTCCCAATAGTTCATTTTTGCTTTTAATTCCCTTGCCTTTGGAGATGTGTCAGGTAAGAAATTGCTGCAGCTGAGGTCAGAGAGGTTTTCTCCTGCTTTCTCCTTTAGGGTTTTGATGGTTTCCTGTCTCACACATTCAGGTCCTTCATCCATTTTGAGTTTATTTTTGTCAATGGTGTAAGAAAGTGGTCTAGTTTCCTTCTTCTGCATGTTGCTGTCCAGTTCTCCCAGCACTTTGTTAAAGAGACTGTCTTTTTTCCATTGGATATTCTTTCCTGCTTTGTCAAAGATTAGTTGGCCATACATTTGTGATCCAATTCTGGAGTCTCTGTTCTATTCCATTGGTCTATGTGTCTGTTTTTGTGCCAATACCATACTATCTTGATAATTACAGCTTTGTAGTAGAGGCTAAAGTCTGGGATTGTGATGCCTCGTGCTTTGGTTTTCTTCTTCAATATTACTTTGGCTATTCAGGGTCTTTTGTGGTTCCGTACAAATTTTAGGATTGCTTTTTCTAGCTTCGAGAAGAATGCTGGTGCAACTTTGATTGGGATTGCTTTGAATGTGTAGATCGCTTTGGGTAGTATTGGCATTTTAACAATATTTATTCTTCCAATCCATGAGCATGGAATGTTTTTCCATTTCTTTGTATCTTCTTCAATTTCCTTCATAAGCTTTCTATAGTTTTCAGCATACAGAGCTTTTACATCTTTGGTTAGGTTTATTCCTAGGTATTTTATGCTTCTTGGTGCAATTGTGAATGGGATCGGTTTCTTTATTTGTCTTTCTGTTGCTTCATTATTGGTGTATAAAAATGCAACTGATTTCTGTACATTGATTTTGTATCCTGCGACTTTGCTGAATTCATGTATCAGTTCTAGCAGACTTTTGCTGGAGTGTATTGGTAATATGATTTAGTTAAAGAGTAAATCCTCAAGTTTCCTCAAAAACACAATTCTTTCAAGACCAACCAGAAGGGACATATCAAACCTCTTTTAGAATGACTACTTTTCAGGGGACTTCAGGCCAATATTCTGTTACACCATCTACAAACAGATGATTCAATGTTTATATTACCTGCCAATTAGCAAGTTCAGAAGGAATATTGTGAATTTGGTATTAAGCACTCTTAGTTCCTGATAGTAGAAGATTCACCTAGTAGTTATCTGCCCTTCTTTATTTTTTATTTTTTGTTAGAAGAGATCATTTCATTAATTCCCTATATAGTACATGTAGAATGTGAAATTAAACATAAGCACAGCCATGAGTATACCTATGATATGTGGTTGGTTGAACAATATAAGTCAGTGGCTTTCAACCTTTTTTGGAGGCTTTACATTTTGTTCTGGGAAACAAACACACAAAATTAAAAGAAAATTTCATGAAACATTCTCACCCTTACTATATGTGATACACTCTCTCCATTTCTAGTCTATTTACTATATTGTTTTATTTTTAAAAGTGCTGATCATAGCGTATTAAATTGATTTCACAGCTCACTAATAGGTTATAGCTCATAGTATGAAAAACAATGTTTTAAGCAACATCCAAATTATGAAAAACATACTATCTACAAAATGAGACATAGAGAAAGGGTAGCTTTATAACTAAAGAAAGCAAATGAAGTTAATAAAAATATAAACTCTTAATGCATTTAGGTTTACTTTTAATAAGTTGATATAGTTAATATCGGAATTCAAAAGGCAAAAGCCCACCTCTGAAACTGTAATAAACGAAAGTCACCATATTTAAGAAAAATAGATGAATATCAAAATATAATTCAATGTAATTCTCATTGGCCTTTGAATCACAATATAAATTCTCTATTATGAGCTGAATAAAAAATGTGAAAGCAAGTACCGCACTATAGTAAAGCCTAGTTGCCCTTACATAATTTTCAAAAGTTTCAGATTGTTTTCTATACATATCAGTTTTGGAATGTTCAGACATAAAATGTCCTTTGCACTACCCAGGTCAGAATACGGGCTGAAGAGTTCCCTCTAAATGAGTTCCAAAGTTCCAAGAAGATGGTGCCAACATAATTCTAAATATTCACAGGTCAGTTTAATGTTCTCTGTGAAATGGGCTCCCAGTTTCAACTCAGCCTCTAGTAAAGTGGGACATAGGGGAGGAAGATCCATAGTATTTTTAGAAAATTATATATATGCTAGAGGAAGAGAAATCAAGATCAGAATGGCTTCTCCTGCAATACCCACAACACTCTATGAGCAAAACTGGGGCTTGTATGACTTTCTCATCAAAGTGCTCTTGATTTCTGCATAGAAATTACTAGGTTGTACTAATGTCCAATAGGGAACTTTTCCTCTTTTTACTCCTTCCATTTCCAAAGAACATCTAACCCATTTTCAATTTCCAAGTTATTCCAGCAATATCCTGATTAAAAAGATGATCAATATACTTTAGGATGATTCAGCAACACAGCCAAACTATAATGACATTACTTAGACTAGACTGAAGACTACGTGTGAGCCTAGGAAATGTAAAATATGTTTGAAGGACTATATACCTGAAACATTTTTAACTTTCCATGATGGGAAAAGAAAATGACAATCTTACAGGCCCAGGGTTTGCAGAAATACTTTTAATAAAACTAATTTAACTAGTAAGCAGTGATACCATGTAATGGCATCTATGTAATCACTATCTAGGAAAGGAATTAATTTTGGTCACCCTACTGCCCTATATGACATTTCTCCAATCCTGTCTCCTTCATTTAATAACAATAAAAATACAGCTAACATTTACTGAGTGCTTACTATACATAAGGTACTATGCTAGCATTTTACCTCTACTATCTCATTTAATTCTCATAGTAGTTCTCTAGGATATGTACAATTATAATTCATACTTGACAGATGAGGAAACTGGGTTTCTAGTGGACCCTGACAACCACTCCTAATTGCTAACTCGTAAGCAGGCTAAAGAAGGTCTCTAGAGCCAGAACTTAGAAACTAATCATCAAATCACCTTGCAAAAGATTCCGTTAACTCCAGTAACTAGGTTTTTTGCTTTCTTCGCTTGACTAAGTCCCTTAAAGTGTCCTCCTTGCTGAAGTTTCTGCTTTGTAGTCCCATTCCCTGAGAGACAAGTCTTGACCTGCTTCTTAGGACTGTAGTCCTGCTCAGACACAAGTTCTGGAGACCCTCCCTTTATCCCTCCATCTCCCTTCTCTAGCCATCTCTATTCTGCTGCCTAATTAGGAAGCTGACCTGTTTGGGCTTCTTATCCTCTTCCCAGTTGGATTTAGCCAGTGGGGTGTCCAAGCAGGAGATCAAAGGGAAGGAGGACAAAGAGTCAAAGAGAATTTAACCTCTTGTCTCCTTTCTTATGGGGTTATCTCAGACTTTTATAGTAGCTTTGTCTATATGATCTTCTCCTTTCATATTGGAATACCATTTCTTTTCCTTTCCCTTTGAGCCTATGTCTGTAAACATTTCCATTATGACTAACCCTGGGGTACAGCATTGTTCGTCTTGGTTTCCCCACACCCAGCTGTTATGGTCTGAATGGGTGCCCTCCACATACACTCTCCCCCCACCCAAATTTGTATTTTGAAATCCTACCCCACTTAGGTCACGGTATCAGGTGATGGGGCCTTTGGGAGGTGATTAGGTTATGATGGGGGAGCACTCCTGAATGGAATTAGTTCTCTTATATAAAAGGCTTCAGAGAGATCCTTATCCCTTCTACCAAGTGAGAAGTCAGCAGTCTGCATCTTGGAAGAGGGTCTCACTAGAACCTGACCATGTTGGCCCTCTGATCTTGGACTTCCAGCCTCCAGAAGTTGGGGAAATAAATTTCCATTGTCTCTGTAAGTTACCCAGTCTCTGGTATTCTGTTATAGCAGCCTGAATGGACTGACACTAGCCATCCACATTAGCTTCATCATCTATACTAGAGTTTCTCTGTTTCTCTTGATCTGGCAAGAGAGCCAGATGCTAAATGATCCAGCTTTTGTCTTACCTGAAGTTAGATAGCTTACTTTCATCTTAATGTGTTTAGGAAGAAGACTTTTATAGCAGAGAGGTATTCGCACAGAAACCAGAGGCTGGGAATGGTGGAAGACAATCTTTACCTCCTCCACAATGTTACTTATCCCTATCAATTGTCTATGAAAAGCTGGTAGCCATGCATGGAGTTATTTTAAAGCCTGCACAAGAAAGTATATGCAAAACTTAAAAGGACTCTGGACAAGGCTTCCTGTGGTTCCAGGGTCTCCAAAATCTCTAGGAAACATCAGTTTTTGTGAGAAGTTGTGGCTATTTTTCTGTTACCATCTTCCCTGCACATCCACCAACCCTTGGTATTTATGTGACTTTTCCCCATTTATCAGAAACAGATGCAGAGTTAAGCATAAAGGAAAGTAAATCAATTAAAAGTTCCATTTTAGAATAACTGTAAGTCATGTAAATCATCTTCCATTTCACATTTTTTTGATTAATGCAGAACATTCTATTCATCTTGAAAGTTGAGGGCAAGATGAGATCATTATGCTTTTTACTTCAAGTAATCATATTCTAGAACATTAAATTTTAGACCAATTTCTAAAATTCACAAAATGTAATAATTCTGATGCAAGAATAAATGTCTATGCATAAAAATCAGGAGTGATTCAACTTTCAAATATTAATTTATCATATCAATTATAACATGAAAGGACAAAGTAATTTCTCTTTGAAATATCTGCCCCATTATACCCTATATTAATATCATATATTAATGAAATAACTGGTTAGCATTTACAATGTCTCTATTAATTTTTTACTTTTATGGTCTCAAAAGTTGAGGTCTAAACATAATTAATATGCTGAGTCACATACTTGAGATAATTTACTTAATAAATCACCTTAAGTGGTTTGCCCCCTCATCTGCTACCAGTAACTTTCTCATCCTAATATTTTTTCATACCACGTTAAAGCAACATTAAAATTAAAAAAATGATCACCTACATTTCACACTTTTTATTAAGTTATTTCCCTACCTCCTATGTATAGGTCATTAGAAAAATGCATTCATCTGTCTTTACAACTTATAGTATTTTTCTATCAATAAATTCATAGAATGATAAAAAGGGAAGGAAATATAAAGGGCCATGTCATCTCTGTTACTTGTATTGCCAAACCTGGGTGTGGGCAGCCATAGGGCAAGTCAGGACTAGGAAGTTAGTTAAGGGTGGAGAATGCAAGTCTTGATCAAAGAAGGAAGTCCAAGGAAATGGAATGGATCTACTCAATCCAGCTAAAGTCTAGAGAGCTATATAAAAGCAAGGAAGGGTAGATGGGTACAGTGAGTTCAAAGTGTGGAAGTCAACTTCAAGGTTCAAGAGTGTCAAAGATTGAGAGGAACAGGGGGCTCAATGGTGGTGGCATTTTGGGACAATGTTGTGAATCCAGGATTCTGAATTCCAGGAGAGAAATTGCTCAAACAGCCAAGGCAGGGGGACAGAACCTCAGGAAGATGTTCATCCTATTCACAGCAAGAGGGGGAAGACTAAACATCCTCCTACCAAAGGAAAGAAAGCTGACTGAAATACCTTTTTCTGTTTTTTTTTTTTTTTTTGGTAGAGGTAAAGTCTTGCGACATATGTCATTTGAGAGAGTTTTCCAGTCTGAATCTCTTCTAAATATATTAGATAATAAAGCAGTTTCACATAAGTGGTCACAAACACAGGACCTAGAATCAATCAAACTGTCTGGATCCATAACCATAGATCCAATACTTACTAACCATGTCACATGTCTGTGCCTGTCCCCCCATCTGTGAAAAGGTGATAATAACAGTATTATGTCTCATAAAACCATTATAAGACTATATGTTAGGTATATTAATAGCATATTTATTAATTTATTTATTTAGTTTAGTTTACTAATAGTAGTATTTTTATTCTTAATTGAAGGAAAAAGACCCAGATCCTCTTCATACAGCTTAGATTACACATAAAGTGTGTGTGTGTGTTTGGTGAGTGGTGGCTTACAAGGGGCAGCAGTGGGGGAGGCATTAAGAAACATAGTTAATTAACTTGGATGCCTATGAACTATATGAGACAAACCACAATCTTACTTAAAAGTATAAAGAAAAATTAGTAGACCAATCCCCCCCCCTTTTTTTAAGTAGGCTCCACAGCCAATGTGGGGCTTAAGCTCAAGACCCAAGAGTCACATGCTCCACCCACTGAGCCAAACAGGTGCCCCTTTTATGAAAGACAGAAAGATGGTCTCTAATAGAGGCCCTTTTCCAAAGTGGGACTCTGCTTGGCCCCCCAAGCCTGTTTAGCTTCCTGGAGGTGCTGATTTGAATTTACCCAATGATGGGGCAATGAAATGGTAACTTTCAATAAAAGAAGTCTTGCTAGACTGAAGGATAGAGGAAGTACTCTAGGAAAATCCCTCAAAGGGGAGGAGAAGATCTCTTGTGTGCTGGGAAACAGCTGATATACTGCTGGAGTATCTGGCTGGCCCTCATTCATCTAAGGACAGTCAGATGAGAGAAAGGGTAGCTTTCCAAATCTAACTGGGAGGAATTCCTTCAGGGGAAGGGCTGCAGTGGCAGGGAGGCAGTGTAAATGAAAAGCATGCAACAGAAACCAAATGGTTTTTGAAGTGCTGGAGAATCATGGCACTTGCTGGCTGTGTGATCTTGGTGGAAATTCTGTTCTCTATGCCTCAAGGTCCTTATCTATAAAATACAGATGAGTAGTACCTATCCATTGTTGCTGTGAAGATTAAATGAGTAAATGTATGTAAAGAAACATTTAGCAGAAGTATTAGCTACTTACTAAAACAACTTGGTTGTCCACCCCAGGACAGCCATTCAGTAATGCAAAAGTCCAGGACATGTTGTCTCATGCCCTTTGAGTGAGAGGAACAGATGAATAAGATTGGACCAACTAACTCCCAGGGTGCTGCTGGTGGTGTCTCTTAATCCAGGCACTGAAACCCAGACTTCAACAGCTCACAGAAGGCAGACCACCAGGGGGTCTGGTACACTAACTGCAGTCCTATTGTGTCTTCTCAAGGTGGATTCCTGCCTTGTTTCAAATGGACACAAAAAGCAATTGTGCTTACTTGCAAAGAATAGTGCCTACTGGACTCAGAGCGGGCTGGGACACTTAAGTAAGTAATGGCATCAGTTCAAAGTCTGTGTGGAACACATAAATGTTGTGTCACTAAACCCTTCACAGTCTAGAGGGTCAGAAGGGAACCTGGAGGAAATAGAACCAGCCAGACTGAGAGATCAGAACACCCCTGGAAACTGGGCCTGTCCACTGGAATGAGAAAGTCAAATGATGAAATAACCAGCCTCGTGTTGTGGCAGAATGGGATCACAGTGATGAGACATTGGGGCCAAGTGTTCTGAAAATATGGTGATGTTGGGGGGCAGGGGAGTCAAAGTTCATAAGCATGGCAAATGTGGGAAGCTAGACGTATGAGTAGATGGAGCTGAGTGCTTGGTATGGACAGGCAGTCTTCTATACCAAATGAAGGATTATCCTTGTTGGATTGAGGGCCCCAGTTACCAAGTTTCCACAGAAGGAAGAATGTTGAAAGGCCTCAAAGATTGTGGGTTGAGGCAGGATTTAGTAAGAGTAATTGCTACATTCACCAGGATGTCTAGGAATAGTTTTGGGGAGCTGGATACTAAGTCCTTCTGCCTTTCTTTTAAGCCTTAAGACTATGGAGATCCTTGCAGACCCTGAGCTCAGAACTAAATTCTAGGACCAGTGTTTTTGGCTCAGAATAGACTTATCTATCCAAACATCTAGCTATAAATTGGGATACTTAACTGGCCTGAAGACAGCTCAGGAATCAAGTTAGCCCTTCTTTCCATGATAGAGGTCTATGGAAGTGGTCCTAGATAGTTAACCCAGTCTTCCCTTTCAGTGTTAGAACTGGCATCTCAATGAAAATTACCTTAGGGAACTCACTTGCCTCTTTCCTAACCTGTTCAAAGTTGTAAGAGGACAGGAAACTCACAGCAGATCATGTCCAGTTAGTCTCAGGGTGGACAGCATTTGCCTGCATTTGGGAGATGTCCCTGAAATTTTATAGGTTAGAGTTGAGAGTTTCCTCAACTCATCCTAGACTGACAGTGTTTATGACACTTCTCCCAGTCTCAGGGGAGGTACTTAGGTGATGCTAATGTCGATGAAACGAGAGAATCATTTGATACTGCAGAAACGTGGTATCTGTATGGTTCTGATGATTCTCTCTCTCTCCCTCCCTCTCTTTTCCTTCCTCTCTCCCCTCCCTCCTCTTCTTCCCTCCCTTCCTTCCTTTCTCTTTCTATCTCTCATCTCTCTCTCCTTAATAACTCTTTAAGAACCTGATGAAAACTATGGATCATGGTCCCTAAAAGGGACCCACATTTTTATGCATAATTTCAGGACCCTAGAAGTCTGTTTATGAATTCCAGATTAAGAACTCCTGCAGCAGATAGGACCAGCAAGAACAGGCTTTAGTTTCTTGGCTTTCTTCATTGAAATGCAAACTTTACTATATTCTAATATGGTGTGTTTGCTGTTTTGTTTCCCTATTTTACTCCAGAAAGTGTGTCGAGGTTAATCAAGACATTTTAAGATATACTTTTCTTTCTGTTCTAGATCTGTGGGATGTCATTATATTGGGATAATTTCAATAACCTGTGGAATTGTGTGTCACTGAAAACAGTTTTTCTAATCATCAGTTACTCATTAAAGTTCTCTGTTCTTCTAGAGCGTATTACGCTACATGAAACAAGTCAGAGAAAGATAAGTATCATATGATTCACGCATATGTGGAATTTAAGAAATGAAACAGATGAACATAGGGGAAGGGAAGGAAAAATAAGATAAAAAGTGAAGGAGGCAAACCATAAGAGACTCTTAAATACAGAGAACAAACTGAGGGTTGCTGGAGGGGAGGTGGGTGGGGGATGGGCTAAATGGGTGATGGGCATTAAGGAGGGCACTTGTTTGGATGAGCACTGGGTGTTATATGTAAGTGACGAATCATTAAATTCTACTCCTGAAACCAATACTACATTATATGTTAACTAGCTTGGATTTAAATAAAATTTAAAAATAAAAAAAAAATGGAAAAAAAAAGTTCTCTGTTCTTCTTGGGATATTTGTTACCTCTGCTTAGTGACATTATTCTTTCAGGCTATCAGCATGCTGATGAATTAGCATATAAATTATTAGAACAAAATATTTAATGCAAAAAGGCTACAAAATATTATTATAAGAAATGGAGGAAATTTAGCTGGAAATGTTGCTATCATTTCATTAAGATAATATGGGATTTTATGCAGAAACATTAGTCAAGATTTTATTCATCTCAAGGCACCTGGGTGGCTCAGTTGGTTAAGTGACCTACTTCGGCTCAGGTCATGATCTCATGGTTCCTGAGTTTGAGCCCTGTGTCAGGTTCTGTGCTGACAGCTCAGAGCCTGGAGCCTGCTTTAGATTCTGTGTCTCCCTCTCTCTCTCTGTCCTTCCCTCACTATCTCTCCCTCCCTCCCCCCTCCCTCTCTCTCTCTCTGTCTCAAAAATAAATAACATTTGAAAAGATTTTATCATTGCATATTTACTATGCAACTATAAACCTCCTATCTTACTTTTTTTCTTCTTTCACTTGAGAATGCAGTACAAATGCTTGTATCTTATATGACAAGCCTTACCTTGGAACTCGAAGGCACTAACTTCAGCTTTCAAACTTGCTTTGTAAATTGCCCTTACTTAGAAATGGTGGAAATATTTTACACTCTCTGAATAGTAATGAACAATGCTGCTCAGTGATTTATAACTCTAAGAGCTTTATGATTTGATTTATGAACAGCTCTCAAATTTTCCATTGGCAGTTCATACAACTATGAGTAAATTTTCTGGCCAAATGACTTAGTATTTTGCTGCATGACTGATCCCACACTCAATGTTAGAAACTACATAAATGAATTCTATTTGCTTGTGGATAATAAATGATTACTTTCCAAAAACTGTCTGCAAAGCATTCTAGAGTAGATGAATTCAATTACACTGACATTTTAAAAAAAACTCTCAGACTCCGTAGACTTTTTTTTGAGAAATCTGTAACGTTCACAAAAAATAACTTCCCCCCCCATGCCCCAACAGCATTATTCTAGATTCTGTAACCCACAGGACAATAAATCCTAATTAGGCTCTAAAATTCCTAAAATGTCACAAGAACAATTTGGAATGATTCACTTGAAATATTTTCTCTTACAATGGTGCCTGTAAGTTATTTCAAAAGTTTTTATTATGGCAAGATGAGTCCTTTCCCATGTACTGAAAATAATATTTGATATTACTGCAAATAATAATTTTTCCTTCATAAACACAAATTTTAAAAAGACATCCACCCACACGATGGCTCCCTTGATTCTGGTGGCTAGAAATTGCCTCCAAGATTACATTAGATGATGTAGGTTCTTCTAGAAAATGAAGCTCCTTTACCTTTCAACACAAGAACATGTGCTTTGTTGGCACAGGTCTTGGTCTCACTCTGTCATGAAAAGCCATTTGTGAATAAATAGGTGATACAACACATTGCCTCAGATACCTCTCAATTTTCCTTTTATGTCATTTAAATTCTTTTTTTAATTTTAAAAAATGTTTATTTATTTTTGAGAGAGAGGGAGAGAGAGAGAGAGAGAGAGCACGCACAGGAAGGGGAAAGGCAGAGAGAGAGGGAGACACAGAACCTAAAGCAGGCTCCAGGCTCTGAGCTGTCAGCACAGAGCCCCACATGGGGCTCAGACCCACAAACTGTGAGATTATAACCTGAGCCTAAGTCAGATACTCACTGACTGAGCCACCAAGGCTCTCCTATGCCACTTAAATTCTGAGAGTAAAAAGCTTCACCAGTCCAAACTCAATATGATCCATTTCTAAAACTTTGTTGCTAGAGCCATTCTTACCTACACTTTTTGTTTCCAAAGGGGTCATATTTTTATGTAGTGTCATTGTGTGATTATCAGTTGGGTAATACACTCACTTCCATTTAAGTTGTAATAAAAGCTTACAGATAACCTGGGCTACATTCCAAGACATTCCTTATCTTTGTCTAAAAAAAAATCACTCTCCTAGTTTGAGTGTTAGTAGTCAGGGATGGTGGGGAGACCATGGGCAGGGAGCCATCCTAACCAGTCAGGGTGAGTGTTAACTGCAGAGTCAAAAGCAGCTGGAGAGCAGAAAGAACCCATGGGGGTGGGGGTGGGGAGAAGACTGCAGGTAAGTTAAAACAAACAGCTAAACCACACCTGGCCAGAAGAATGCCTTCTTCCCTCCTCTCTTTAACTCTCAATTTCCCCTCCCTCTGTTGGTTCCATTTCTCAGGTTCCCTGGAAACTTTTTTAGGTACCCCTATCCTGATCAAAAAAACAAAACAGAAACAAAACAAAACAAAAAACAAACAAAACCCAAAAAACCATTACTCAGGCTTTAATCCAGCTCTCTCTACTTGTCCCTTTTAGATGAATTAACTTTTAGAGTTAGAATTTAAGTTTTCTGGTTAAATTTCTCCAAAGATTGTGGACAGAGGTTCTCTACTGTTTTCACCTCCTACTCCCTCTTCAACATGTTGATGTTTGGTTTTAACCTCTCCCACCACAATGAATCAGTACTCTGGAAGGTCACCTCATCACCAGTCCTCAGTCCTTGCACACCTTCCCCTCCCATTTGTGCCTCTGTTCTAGTGTGCCACTAAATTGGAACACTTCCTACTCTGGCTTCCGTGGACTTGCCTTCTGCTGTCCTCTGCAGTCCACAAATGAAAGTTGTCTCCAAAGTTCTGGTTCCAAAGTTCTGGTTTCCTAGTTCCTCTTCCTTAGTCATTTTGTCCATCATGACCTCAACTGTAATTTATGTTCATGACTCCCAGTCTGTCTCCGGTTCTGACTTTTCTACCCATGTTTCTGTGGGCTTGTTGGATAATTTTACATGGACATTCTGGTGCCTCTATCTCAATGGGTCTAAGATTCAGTTTGTCCTCTTTTCCTACAGAACTGTCCTACCACCCTAGCTCAAAGGTTGAGTCATCTTCATTCCTCCCTTTCTCTAAGTTGGTCACCACAAAGCTTAGGGTGGAGCCTCCTTTTCTTCCTGATGCTTCTCCTGACCCATGAATTAGGAATTTGTGCCACAACTTCCCATCTCTTAGAGAAGTACCACAGAGCTTCTATCTTTATTAAAGTCCGTTACTCACTCTTACTTTGGGAGGCAAATGACTCAGTGATGGGGGAAGTTGAGGAGGGCCTTCCAATTGATATATGAAAGGTCCCCTTCTCACATATGGTCCTGTCTCTTGTTCATTAATGCTGCAAACCTCATGAGTGGGAGAGTGTCACACTCTTTTTGGCCTCTGGTCTCCTGGTAAGAAGTAGAATCCTGGTGCCCTAGTGTTGGGAAGGCCTGTAGTTCTTCAGCTGTGACTGGATGGGTGTGCAGAGTTAGGAGAAAAGAAATAAGATATCTCATTTTGGCCTTGAATCTAAGCCATGTTCTTCAATCTGACTTTACTCTGAATAAAGTTAATATTTTTGTTTCCTTTTGGCTCCTCATGTGTGTTCTCAATCCAATTTGGCTCAATCCAAAGGGAAGAAGGGCTGCGTGATAGGTCATCTTCTACATTCCTGACACCAAACACTCCTATTTTTATCAACTCATTTGTCTTCTCTTGGGTGACCGTGCTAACTCACTATCATAAAAAGTCAAAATATTATATATACTTTTCCATCTTGATTGCTCATTTCTTCATATGAAACATTGACCAAGGACCTTCCTCCTCCATTCCTACCGCCAAACCTTAATCTTTTTGTGACTGATACAATGTCAATTATTCTTTGTAATGAAAACCTAGCAGAAAGAAAATATATGAATTCTATTAAATTAACTTCCAAAAAGGATTGATTGGCTAATTTAATATTTATTAAATTCCACAATGCATTAGCATTACATAAACACACAGAAAGAAGCAATTAATAACATGCCATTATTTGGAGATGGAAATGATAAATTAGCAACAAATCAGAAAACAATGGAACCTAAATACTAAATTCTATCAATGATCTGGTTTCCTTATTATTAGTATCCTTGAGGTAACTGATGTAAAGAACAGACACAAATGCATCTAAAAAGAAATATCTATAATCCTACTGCACGCAGTTAAAGCATTTGTCTGCCAAGAGAGATAAATGATGTTCTTGTGTATACTTGAAACTTATAAATGGCTGCAGCAAGACACAGGATGGTAACAATTGTGCTAAAGTAATAGCTCAGAAAACCATAATTGCTATTTAGTTGCTTTTTGTTGTTAAAAATGCAGACTTTGGAGCAAATTGGTTACTATGCTGTGTTTGTGGTCTTAGACATGTTTCAAGGATATTTAGACCATTTTAGCTCACTCACAAATTTTAGTCAGTGAGAAGTATCAAAGTAAAACTGACCTTTCTAAATTCTATTAGTCATTTCTCCCAATGTTTGCAAAAGGTTAGTTCATTTTTGTTGTTGTTTCAAATTACTCTACTGGGCCACTGGGAGTCAATGCAGTAAAGAATTCTTCCTTTCCTGATGTGCCACACATTGTGGACAGTCTTCAATACTCCTGCACAATGGACAGGAGTACAATCTCTCACTGCAGTGGGCTGTATCAGGAGACCTTTGAGCAATGTGAACATGAGGCTATCCTACCTGTCAGACCGCGAGTGCCAGGGGCCTCTGAAGCCTATCCTGACTTGTAGTATATAGCCTATTCTCTGACATTCAACATTCCCATATACAGCATCTTATACAGCATCTGCAAGCAAGGTCCTTGCATCTTCAAACCCAAACGACCGAATGTGATACAACATGTCAACAACTTGACTGTTTATTTTGTTTTAGGAAACATGTTGTACATAAGAACATTTAATCTGTGGTTTCCCACGTTTATGAATCTGGCATTTAGGAAATGCATTAGCCAATGCCTTTTGGAATTTCCTTTAATGCTTACACGTGGTAACGTGTTCTAGGCCTTAAGAACATCAATGGTTAAGCTTTTATGCAGAGTTGCACTGTTGATTTTGTATAGTTAGAAAACAATACTGATTTTAAATTCCTACACGCAAATAAAACTTAAGTATTGTCATCTATTCTTTGAATGCTTTTCAGAATTTTACAAATTACTTTTCTATGACAATTTCTTCAGTGTCTCAAATGTTCCAAAGTAAGAGTCCACCTTTGTAGTTATTAGAAACTCCACAAATGCAGTAATATGTTACTTTATGTCACTATAATTGCAGTTGCCTTATGCGGGTAAATAAAACAAAACAAGTTAAAAACAGCCCCCCACAGGAAACGCCTGCATTGCCTAGGGTGCAGCTTAACGCGGTATAGCGAGCGCTGGGCCTGCCAAGGCCAACCGATGCCGCAGACTGCAGCCGCAGCGGCGTCCGGGCCAGGTGGCGGTGGCTGTCCGCAGAAAGGCACACTGCAGCGCTCCCGCCACACCTTCGGCGTTGGCATTGCACCAGCGACCACTGTAAAATCTCCCGGCATCAACAATATACTTTTTGCTGGTTATGAAGAAAGGGGAGGGGGCCGGAGGGAATGTGTTCATTTTGAGTGTGACAGATCATTATTTCCTCACACTCCCTGAAATATTTCTCCTCAAAATATTTACAAGCCAATCTCCAACTTCCTTTATCTGCCAGGTCTCTAAATCTTAAATTGCCTCTCTCTCCAAACGCACTAGATGAGTCAGGGCTTGACGGTAAATGCATGGAAAGTGCCCGTTTCTCGGCTGCGAAATAGCACCTAGATTGGGGGTGTCACAGTTCACGTCTGCAGACCGGAGCGTTCTACCGGGGAGCGCTCCCACTTTAGAGAGGCTTGGAGAGGGTGGGCCTCCCGTTCTTGGAAAACCCCAATTCCCAGGGAAGGCCCTTCCCGGCATTCACGCTTCAGCGTGCGAGGAACCCCCCGCAAGCAATAGCTCACCCGGCTGCATCCTCCAAAGCCCCAACCTCGGGGCGGGGCGCGGGGAGGTGGGAGGTGGGGGTAGCACCGCCTGCAGGCTCCCGCCAGCGCCTCACGGTTTTCCCCCTGGCTCCTTGGCGCCCCCTGTCGCCGGGCTCCCCAGCCGTTCGGCCCAGGGAGGCTGGATAGGTGGAAGCCCCAGGTGTCGGGGAGCAGAGAGGCGCGCGATCTGTGCACCCGCGGACCGCGCGGACTGGCGGGCGGCCCCGCGGGAGGGCGCTGGGCGCTCAGGCCCGGGCGCAGCCCGCGGCCGCCGCCGAAGCCGCCGCAGCCATGTCCGCGCGCCCGCGTTGCCGCAGCCCGGCCGTGATGTCATCAGGCGAGCCCCCGCCGCGGCGCCCCATTCCCGCCCCCCGCGGGCCGCCGCCGCCGCCGCCGCCGCCGCAGCCCGGGCGCCGAGTCCCCGCCCCGACCCACGTGCGCCCGGCTTGTGGGATGCCGAGGCCGGCGGCGGCCGCAAGACGATGCGCGGGACCCGGGTGGCCGCGGCGGCAGTGCTGCTCCTCCCAGCCCGCCGCGTCCCTGGCGGGGCTGCGCCCGGGGGCTGCGCACGGACGGGGGCGGGGGCGCCTGGGGAGAGAGGGGGGAGGCTCCCCGCCGCCAAGTCCCTGCCTCGTCGCCGTCTGCTGAGTCATGGCAAGCGCTCCCCGCAGCCCTGGATCACTCGCATAGCGCGGCTGGCGCGGGGTGCGCAGCCATTGGGCTGGGCGCGGGGCCGCGAGCGCCGGGCATGACGCGCTGAGCCGCGCTCGCCCGTGCCCGCCGCTCCGTGGTGCGCCCGGCGCGGGTGCCTGTGCCGCCGCCCTCCAGCCCCGCCGCCGAGCCGCCCCCGCCTCGCCCGCACCATGATCGCCGCGGCTTTCCTCGTCTTGCTGAGACCCTACAGCATCCAATGTGCCCTCTTCCTCTTGTTGCTTCTGCTGGGCACCATCGCCACCATCGTCTTCTTCTGCTGCTGGCACCGCAGGCTCCAGAAAGGGAGGCATCCGATGAAATCGGTCTTTTCGGGTCGTTCAAGGAGCCGAGGTAAGACACGCCGCGACGGCTTTCTTTCGGGCTAGGAGGAACATTTAAGCCGATTTGGAGAGTGAAGCGGGGTTCTCTCTCTCTTCAGCGCTGCGGTCCCTACCCCCATCGCTGCCCACTTCGCAAGCTGAGTACGTTTATGTATATAACGTTCTTTGCTTGCCCTTTTTGCCCTCACCGCCTTCCTCCGGTCTCTGTTGGGATACCCACGGTGATGCCCAGAGCTGGGAGGGGAGGAGGCACCGACGCCGGTTCTTAGCGGCAGTTTGCTAGAGCCCTAAGGGTAATTGGAGCGGAATCCGGGGCTGCGGCAGCCTCCCTCCACCCATCCATCGCTGGAGCTTAGGGGTAAGAAAGTAAGGCACGGAGAGTTCGGGGCTCCCCAACTCTCCCAGAACTTTCCCTGAAACTTCTCGCGGAGAACTCACCTAGAGATCGATGGCCTAGTAACCTCCCCGCCCTATAGTATGTCCCCACTGAATTTAAGGCGTCCGGGATGTGTCTTCCCGACCCTTGTCCCTCAGGTAAGTCCTTAGTAACTCGGCAGGTGAAGAGCAAGGAGTTAAATGAGGTCTCGTTTTTCTCTTTTCTCCCCAGATGCTGTTATGAGATCCCACCACTTTCGTTCTGAGGTAATTTATTTAGCGCGCACGCTCAAGGTCAGAAGAAGTTCTCTTTCCTGAGTACCAATATTAATCATATGCGTGTTAAGAAACCAGCAGGGCATTGAATGGCGAGCATGCTGCCTCCAAGCCTAAAGTGACGTTTTTTTTTAAGCGATTCCCCACCGTTGGTGCCCGCCGAACCGGCGGTGTTAGCGGATTTCTTGTGTGGTGGAGCCACTGTACCGGAGGGAGAAAGACGGCCCTTAAAAGCGCTACAGACCTTAGGAAACTTCGCCACGGGGTGGATCTCAGTTTCGTTTACAATATGTAATTTGCGGGTGGAAGCTGTCTGGGTGCTGTGAGCTGGTTGTGGTGGTTCCCTTGGAGAGCCAACGACAGAGGGGAGCTCTTAGGAGGTTGGTGCAGAGCAATTTGATCCATATGCATTTCATTTTAGTCTTTCCAGTGTACATTCTTACTCACTCATAAAGCTGCCCATGTTTTCTTCGGGCCATCTGATGCTTTTTGCAAAGGACGGTGGTTGTGATCCGGCCTTATCTGATCCCGTGCGCTGGTCTTTGCTCTCCGAATGCGGACCATCCCTACGTGAGCAGGTGATGTGGGTGCAGTGATTAGGTGGGGCTGTTATAGGACCAGCCCCACTGAAGGTAGGACAAAACAAAAAGCACAAGCTCTCCCAGGCCCAGCATTCCTTTATGAATTTCCAGGCCAACCCCCTACTTAGTGTGAGACAATTTTCCCTCTTTTTAGGAGAGTTTCACACAGCCAGGCTTGGAGGTTACCAGTAACGATGCTTGCTGTGGTTTACTCATTTTAGCAAAGACTTGGTAGTTAGACACCCTCCATTTACTTGCTATTTACCTGAGACGTTATTTCACATTTCGTTTCACTAGTTAATCAGATGTTTTATTGCACCATAGATGTTTTCTTGGACTCTGGTTGCTTGAAAGCTTTAATTGAATTATTACAACATCACTATAATGTTGCACAGTGAGTAATCCCACTGCATGTAGCCCTGGAGGGTGGGTGAGAACTCTCTTCTCAATTTAGGATACTTAAGAGAATAAATTTACCAGTCAGATAATCAAGAGGTTCCATTTCTGTCTTTTCACTAACTAGCTGTGTGGTTCTGGAAAACTCTCTTAACTTCTCAGCATCTCAGTTTCCCCATCTGTAAAATAGTACCTTGCAGGGTTACAGTGGGAGGGGAAATTTACAAGTAATTATGTAAAAAGAAAAAAAAAACAAAACCAAAAAACAACCCACTTAGCTCATAGTAAATATTCTGTAACGGGTAGCTACCATTACAGGTTATAAAATTGAATTTAAAAATGTGTAAAAATAAAAATCTTTGCACAATTTAAATGAAGTCTTAATTCAACTAATTCAAACTTAAAGGAAACAACATAAACTCTGTTATGAAGCAACATTTTTGAATATCTGCTTAATTAAATAGAATAACTCATTTAGATGTGACAAAAATAAATAATGGTCAGGGTGCAAACATCAAAATTTAGGATTTTTATTTTAAGAAGAAGAGATTACCAGCTCCATACAAATAAGTGATAGAACCAAAATAATCCTGTTATGAATTACTTTATTTACCATTAGGCATTTTAGCTAAAACACAAATGAAAAAATGCGATAGGACTATGTCTTGTTTAGTTATCTCTCAGTTAAGCATTTATCCTGTGCTTGCATTTGGTTAGGAAAGCTGGGGACAGTTGTTTAATGCTTTAACTCATTTCACACAATTCCTAATCCAATTTGACATCTTGTCTATACTTCATATTTGCCTAATCTGCTAGCATATGAACTCTTTGAGGACATGAACCATGTCTCTCCTTTTAGGGCTGTATCCCTACTGCCTGGTATATAGTGGGTTCTTAATAAATATTTATTGAATGAATAAAAAAATTTCTCATTGTGTGCCAGTTCTCATAAATTGGCAAATAGAACCCAGAGTTGGGCAGAAAAAAAAAATGCACATTCTCAGGATATTGCTTGGAATTCAACATTTGCTGAATCTCTTTCCAGCTTTTAAAATTGCCCTGGAGTTTGTATTAAAAATGTAAGTCACTAATTATAACAAAATGAATTTGGTTAGAATGTTTTTTTCTCAGGAAATTAAATACAGTATTAGCTTAATTTGTTGATGGGCTATCTGTGTGTCTTTCTGTACCAAGTTTCTTTGGTAAACTACTCAAAGAAAGTTATGTGAACATCCCAAGTGCATGAGAGTGCCACATTTTTTCACTGTTTATGCTTACCACAAATAAAACATTTTCCTTTAAGGAAAATATTGGGAATTACTTTTTTTTTTACTCCCTTTTTATCAAAATGCCATTTCTTGCAGGATTTTCTCCTTGAGAAATACCTCTGAATATTTTGGATTCCAGCTTTTCAAAAAATTAGAATTTGAGTAGCATAATGGATATTCTTGTTGCTTTTTAGCAGTAGCTGCTGCAAAATATTTCTCAAAGAAAATGTTTTGAGTTTTTGACCAGTCATAATCATACTGAACTAAGAACTTAGTGCCTTCTTCATTCCAATCTCAGTAAGTAGATAATTCACTTTCAGCATTTCCATTGCGGTCAAATAAGGAAAATGAGTTTAGGATATGCTGACTCATTTGGAAATGTGAAAGAGCTTTGGGAAAGCCCTTGAACATGTGAAGAGGTTTGTTAGCCCTGTGCTGCTTTGCTTGGCAGAGGTTATTGCTTCTGCTACCTACATTCTCAGGAAGGAGTCCAACTGGACAGGAAATTTCAGGATGTTCCTTCCCAGATAGTCATACTTGTCCAGAGGGGAAAACCATGGCATCAAGACCCACTTTGCTTTGTGAAGAAAGTTACATCCCTCACCTGAGGAGCTTCAGCTTTGTTTTTCTCACAAAGTATATAATAAACAAATTTCTTCAACATGAAGTTAATTTCTTCCTCATGAAGCTACAACTAAATAACATAGATGTTTATAAGATGTTTTGGAAGTGTAACCATCTACCAACACTTGCAAATTCATCTTTACTGGCTTAATAGTCCTCTAAATTTTTCTTAAATGTTTATTTATTTTTGAGAGAGAGAGAGAGAGAGAGAGAGCTCAAGTGGAGAAGACAGAAAGAGGGGGACAGAGGGTCTGAAGCAGGCTCTGCGCTGATAGCAGTGAACCTGATGTGGGGCTTGAACTGATGAACTAGAAGATCATGACCTCAGCTGAAGTCAGATGCTCAACTGACTGAGGCATCCAGATGCCCCAACAGTCCTCTAAATTTTAACAATAGTATATGAAAATGTGACATTATTAAACCAGCCAGCAGGGTCTGAACACTATAACTCCAACTTACCGACAGATATAAAGACCCAATTAGATAGATAGAAATGTGTGTTTTATGTCTGAATATAAAGAACTTGTGTAGTTTTTGTTTTCATAGCAAATGAAGAGAAGTGATTTCACATTGAAGTAGGGCACAGTTTAGAAACCCAAGTATTCAATCTGAACATCTAAGAAGTGTACTTTTCCTGAGGATTTATAATGTTTTATGCTGTGACTTTACACAATGGTTAACTGTTACACTGGATTCCTGTGGTAAAAATCAGGCAGTGACAATCCTGATTTTAAGGAAATTTCAGAAAGTGATATGGGTAATTGAGGTACCATGAGATTTCAAGAAAGAGCCTTGGGAGTACTTCAATAGGATGAAGACAATTATAATGCCCTTTGAGAATACCCGGAGTGAACAGTGGTAAATGATCCCTATTCATCAGCTCAGTGGAATAAGGGGAGCCTTGTTTCATATAAGGAAGGGGACGAGTGTGTTGTGTGTCTATCAGGATTTGAGTAAATATCTTCACTTCCCGTTTCAGGATAAGGAACCAAAAGAGTTAAGCTAAGCAGTTCTCAAAGAGTCACATAGCAAGATAAGGACTGAGTAAGACAAGAACTCCCTGGCTACATTTTGTCTGCCCTATGGTGTTTAACTGTGTCACTCATAGCTCAGAGAATAATATGCTCAACATTCTCAATGAAAGAGACAAGCTAAATTGAGTGAATTTCTTACAAAGCTGAATTAGGTAAATCCTTTAGACTTCCAATGATTATCCAAGTTATCGTAGATGAAAGGATAGTCCACACAAACTCTCTTGGCCTCATTATGTTCTCAGAGTGTTCCTTTAACAAACTGTGCAAGAATAGTCAGCAAAATAACCATATTTCATAGCTTCTCGTTAAACTTGTGTATTTCATTGAGAATTACCCAATTTAGTGAATTAGAGAAAGTGATAGTTTATTATTTAGCTCTCTTTTAAATTGGATTATCTTTATAAATAAATTCTTTGCTTAGAACTAAAATCTAGGTCTAAATTAATTTATACTAATTAAATCAGTCATAAATTGAAGTCTACACGTGATATGGTATTAATTTAGCTTCACTCAGTTATTTTCAAAATAAATACATTTACATTTTTGTTCTGTACAAAGTGTGACGTTAGATAGTAGGGCTAACCGAAGGTCTGAGGTATAGCCCTGTCCTTGACGATTGCTTCTAGGTCATTTCCAATATCAGTGCTGAAATTGTATAGTTGCTGGTCTCTTCTGTTATGGTAACTGAACTGCTGTGCTGTTTCCAACTATGAATCACAAATGTGGCAAGAGCATCAAAGGCTAGGGTGTACAAGTACAGCCAATACATTTGTAAAAAAAGACAAATTCACCCTGTTCACAGAGCTTTATTATGCCAGAGTCACCACTACCATATAATTTACCCTTATATTAGCTACATGGCAACCAAACAGAATGCTAAAAGAAAAAAAAAGGAGAAAGAATAGAAACCCATTTTTTCCCCCGTGCAATCCAAGCCAGTTAAATGCATCTAGATAAAAGTTGTAACAAAAGCTTTTCCAGAGAAGTTTGAATCTTTGTCTAATCTTAAGGCTCAAGAGTGACTCTTTTTTGAGATTTGGATTACAAAATAGAACTAGGCTAACAAGTATTGGTTTAAAGAAAGGAAGGTAAGCGTAGAGTTTAAAATCCTGATTTGGGGTTCCAGCTGTGCCACTAACTGGGTGATCTTGGTCAAGTCTCTTAGTATCTCTGAGACTTAGACTTGGTGTTCACTGGTAACATGGAGATGATATCTGAAGCCCCTCCAGAAGTAATAGGCCATGTTTCTGCTATGTGCAAAGCATCATGCTAAAAAGGCATCATGTAAAACATGATTCCTGCCTTCTAGGAGATTAAGGCAGATGAAGGTAAAGATATAATTAACAAAAATACCAAGGAACAAATTATGTATAGAAAAGGAATGGTTGGAATCGTCCTGGTGAAATGACTGCTTCTAGCTAGGGTGATCAGAAAGGCCTTGCAGGAGGCGGTGATATTTACACTGAAGCATTCAGGTTGGGTACTATCTGGCAAGACAGAGAGGAAATGAGAGCAATCCCCCAGCAGAATACGTGAGGATAGGCAAAGATTTAGGAAGGTATGTGCCTGTTTTCAGAGCTCAGAATATGCTAATATGATTAGAAAAAAGGGTTCCTGAGATTGCAAAAAGAAGTGTAGAGGTAGAAATATAAGTGGATGCCAGCTACAATAACAATATTTTTTGCATACTACTTGACAGTTAGCAAAGGACTTTGACATAACATTATTTTGTTTGAACACTTTAGGAAGGCACCTGCTATGAGCCCTCTCAAGAGAAGCAAAAAAATCACTTTTTGATTTCTTTCCCAGCAACTATAGCAAAACAGCCCTATCACTGTTTTTTTGTTTATTTGTTTTTGTATGCTCAGGGAGAATGGAGAGTCATGTCCACTGCTGCAGAGGGCCTGGGAAAATGAGTGGGTATGGGCTTTTCTGGTCACCCAGAAGCTGAACTTTTGCAGGATAACACGTTTTTCAGGTCCAGTGCTCAAGTATCACTGGGTTGTATCTTGACTGCAGATACCATATGTCTGGGAATTTGTGACATCCTGCTCATGTGTTCAGTGTGGTCATTACAAATCCTAATGCCAAGTATAATAACTTTGCAGGTAATTTGTTATGTACAAGCCCATTTTGAACAGCTTTTGAAATATACTACAGTTTTTTTTTTAATTTTTAACGTTTATTTATTTTTGAGACAGAGAGAGACAGAGCATGAACAGGGGAGGGGCAGAGAGAGGGAGACACAGAATCCGAAACAGGCTCCAGGCTCTGAGCTGTCAGCACAGAGCCCGATGCGGGGCTCGAACTCACAGACCATGAGATCATGACCTGAGCCAAAGTCAGACGCTCAACTGACCGAGCCACCCAGGCGCCCCTATATTACAGTTTTTTAAAGTATTCGAAATATGTCTCTGCTTTTAAACTTCTTCCTTGCAAATATGTCTCCCATAGGAATTATTCTAAGTGTTTATGTCCTCCTTAAATCCTCAAGCCTACTCCTTCACCCTCGGCCTGTGACTTTTGTCTCCTCCTAACTCACAGAGAATATCAGTGCCATCAAGCAATAAACTTTTTGGCTCCTACAAACAAAGTATATCTTAAACTTTCCTCCTAGCCCGATAGACAACCCATCTGTCCTCCTTTCTAGTATTTCATGCTTATGTGGTGAGTTCCTTTTCTTCCTAGCTCTTGGGGGATGTTGGTCCATGAATCATCCCCTCCTCTGTTAACTTCTTTTGCTTCCCCTTTGTAGGCTCCTTTCCTTAACACATAAGGATCATTTGTACTGCCTTTTTTTGTTTTTAAGTTTATTTATTTATTTTGAGGGAGAGAGAGAGCATGAGCGAGGGTGGGGGGGGGGACAGAGAGAGAGAGGGAGAGAGAGATAATCCCAAGCAGTCTTCATGCTCAGCACAAGGGAGTCCGGCACTGGGCTTGATCTCATGAACCATGAGATCATGACCTGAGCTGAAATCAAGAGGCAGTCACTTAAGTGACTGAGCCACCCAGGAGCCCCTGTGTTGCCTTTTGAAAACAATACAAACCTCTCTATACCACCAGCTCTTCTCTTGGCAAGAAACATTTCCTGAAAAAGATTCTTTGTCACCTTCTGTTCCTCACCTCTCATTTATTCCTCAACTTTGTGTAATCTGGCGTCTGCCACTGCTACTAAAGATCACTTACTCTTGGGACACCTGCGTAGTTCAGTTGGTTAAGCATCTGACTCTTGATTTTGGCTCAGGTCATAATCTCACGGTCATGATATCCCAGTCATGAGATAGAGCCCCTGCATTGGGCTCTGTGTGCTGAGCATGGAGCCTGCTTGGGATTCTCTCTCTACTTCTCTCTCTGCTCCTCCCCTGCTCATGCTCTCTTTCTCCCTCAAAATAAATAAATAATAATAAAATAATAATAAAAAAATAAATAAACAAAAAATATCACTCATTGTTAGCTCATCAATGATTTCCAAATTGTTAAATATTTCAGCCAGTGGGTTTTAGTGTATCTGCAAGGTTATGCGACCATCACACAGTTTACTTTTAGAACACTTTTATTACCCTCAGAAGAAACTCCATACCTGTAAGCAGTCACTCCCCACTCCCCCTTCCTAGTTCCATCCCCCAGCCCTAAGCCACAACTAACCTACTTTTTTATCTTAATAGATGTGTGGGGCCTTAGTTTTGCCTGCCCTATTCAAACTCTCCTTGCAGGATCTAGCCATACTTACTGTTCTAGTTTACTTACATATAATGGTTACTCTGAAATCTGTATCTCAAATTCAGACTTCACTCTTGACCTCCAGATACAGACAGTCAACGACTCTTCCCTCATTTTCACATGGAGGTACCATAGGTATCTCAAACTGAACAGTGAACTCATCAGTCCCAAACCCTAACTGCCACTGTTTTGAAGAGTGGTGCTACCCTCACCCCTACCCTCTGCAAATCTGGAAGATATGACAGATCCCTTCCTGTCTATCCTGTCCTCTTTTAAATCTCTCTGGAGTCTATGCCTCCTTTACTACATCCACTATGGTTACCTTAGTTCAGGCCCTATAATAAGCCTCCAGAGCAGCCTCCCTGTCTCCTCATCCCCAGTCCATACACACTAATTTAATAAGGATCATTCTCAAATACAAATTCTTAAATTTTTTTTTAGTCAGGGAGACAATCTTATTCAAGTAATCCCAACATAAAAATGGATTATTAATAAATAGGGATTTGTATTCTCTCATAGCAAGAAGTCTGGAGATGCTGCAGCCTTTGCTTGAGCTTCATGGTGGAAGGATGGCTAGCATGGCTCCAGACATCATGGCCAAATTCAAGGAAGGGAGAGGAAGGGACAGGAAGGATGTTCATCAGGATCAAAATTTTTGCAGAAGCCTTTCACACTAAGTTTTTTCTTACACTTCACAGGTCAGAACTGCGTCAGAGTCCATCTGAAAGGAAAGCTTGGGATATGAGCTTTTATTTTTCCTGGTTTCTGTAGTAGAGGTAGTCAAGGGAGGAAGGTTGCATAAGCCATATTCCTCTTCTATTTTATATCTTTCAGTGGCTTCCCACTTCCTTCAAGGTAATTCAACTTTTTTTAGGTTTATTTTTTATTTTTAAGTAATCTCTGCACCCAGTGTGGCTCTTGAGCTTACAGTCCTGAGATCAAGAGTTGCATATTCCACAGACTGAGCCAGCTAGGAGCCCCAAGTTCGACTTTCTTTATTTCTTTTTTTTTTAATTGTTATTTATTTTTGAGACACACACACACACACACACACACACACACACACACAATCTGAAGCAGTCTCCAGGCTCCACACTGTCAGCACAGAGCCCAACATGGGGCTCGAATTCATGAACTGTGAGATCGTGACCTGAGCTGAAATCAGATGGTTAACCGACTGAGCCACCCAGGTGCCTCCCAAGTTCAACTTTCTTAATGTAACATCAAAATGATCCCTATGCTGATGTCCTTGTGATAGTTCTATTCTAACCATTTGTCTACAGTTACAATTCTTGAAACAGACCATGACCTTTTAGGATTATTGTTTTTGTCCATATTATTTCCAGCTGAGAAGGCCTCTCTTTCTCTTCCATTCCTCTCATTGCCCACTCACTGCCAATAAAAACAAAAATACTCAGGCACGAAAGGCTAACTTCTGACTTTCCTTAAAAATTTAGTTCATAAGTCATTGCTTTGAGAAACTTTCCTAGCTCCCTCTTCATAATAGTAATTGAGGTTTTTTGTTTGTCTCTTCTGCAAGATTTTGAGTATCTTGAGGGTAGTGTTAAGTCCCTAGTTCTTAGCTCACTGTCTGGCACAGAATAAAGCTCAGTAAATGTTTGCTAAATGATTGAATATTTGATGTTTTCTAAAGTCAGTTTAACTCTCAATTTTCATGGATTCTGTAACTTTCCAAATATTCCTGTATTTGGAATATTTGGAATATTTCCAAATATTCTTGTATTTCCAAATATTCATTTTACTTAAAGAAAAATATATGGTTTTCAGTTTTTTAAATGATTTTCATTTTTTATTTCAGATAGTTATGCCTTAGTTAACATCGTGTGTTTACTTTGAAAATACAGATTCAGGCACTTTTAAAAATGAATTGAAAATATTCCCTGACATTTTTGTTTGTTATTGAAGGGATTTGCATACTTTAATGTGGGAGTTTTGAACAAAAATTTTAATATTTAGTATTTTTACTCCAATTTATAGAATGAAAAGTCAATGTAAGTATATTCTGAATTGTCTTGTAATCAATATACCTTATCGCCAGTATTGTCACTCAGTTCCAGTGCCTGAATTTTATGTTTTGTTTATAATCACATTTGTGTCAAGTGGTATTGTTTTTTTTTTTTTTTTTAACATTTATTTATTTTCAAGAGACGCAGAGCGTGAGTGGGGAAGAGGCAGAGAGAGAGGGAGACACAGAATCCAAAGCAGGCTCCAGGCTCTGAGCTGTCAGCACAGAGCCCAACACGGGGCTCGAACCCACGAACTGTGAGATCATGACCTGAGCCGAAGTCGGCTGCCCAACCGACTGAGCCACCTAGGTACCCCTCAGGTTGTATTGTTTTAACTGTCATGATCTTAAGGGAAAAGATTAGGGCAGTTTTAATGTGTAATTTATGCGTTCATGCCACATGAGGGCCAAATGTGGTTTGGTAATCTCTGCTCAACTAGTTTTGAGAAATGTGGTGCTAAATTTGAATAAAGAGCATCAGATCAGAAATACCAAATATATAATACTATTTCATTCCTCTTAATTTCTTTGAAATACATTGTTTAGAGCACAAATTGTAACATTGTACTGTGGGATATATGATGTATGTATAGAGATTTGACAATATAGTATAGACCAGTACAAGGGAGTAGATGGACTCCCTATACGATTGTAACATTTCTACATTTTGTATTAAGGGGCATATTAACTCTAAGTAGAGTGAAAAGTTAAGAATGCACATTATAATTCACAGAATAGCCAATAAAAACCAATGCAAATCCGATAGATAAACCCAAATTGAATCCTAAAAGATATCCAAATGATCCAAAGAAGGAAGGAGTGAAGAAACAAAGGAACAAAAAAACAGAGAGGACAGGCTGAAAATAAAATATAAAATGTTAGACCTAAATCCATATTAATATTGCATTAAATATTAGTGGGCTAAACACTCCAACTAAGAGACAGATTATCAGAATGGATACATAGTAAGATCTGATTGTATGCTGTTTATAAGAGATTTACTTAAAGACCCAGTTAGATTGAGAGTGAATGGATGGAAAAAATAAATGATGCATATGATAATGAAAAGAACGTCACAGTGGCCATATTAATATCAGATGAAATAGGTATCAAGGCAAATAGAGATAGGTAAAGAGGGATGTTCCATAATGATAAAAGGGCTAAATGTTCTGGGAGACATAATCATGTATGTATCTAATAATAGAGCCTCAAAATACATGGAGTAAAAATTAGCAAATTTAGAGGTAATTTTAGGGGCACCTGGCTGGCTCAGTCAGTAGAGCATGTGACTCTTGATCTCAGGGTTATAAGTTCAAGCCCCATGGTGGGTGTAGAGATTACTTAAATAAAATCTTAAAAAAATATAGAAGGAGAAATAGACAATTTTGTAATCATGCTTGATGATTTTAACATTCTTTTCTCAGCAATTGATGGAATATGCATAGAGTAAATCAATAGAAATATAGGTGATGTTACTAACCCCATCAAATATCATTAACTAACTGATACTTATAGAACATCATACTCACATGACTCATTCACAAAGGCAGACTATATTCTGGGCCATAAAATGTTTGGAACTAAATGGTAATGAAAACACAACATCTCAAAATAGTGGGATGCAGCCAAAGCAGTGCTTAGAGGAAAACATATAGCTTTAACTGCTTATATTAGAAAAGAAGAAAGATATAAAATCTTAACAAATTTTCAATTTTAAGTAGCTAAGGGATAAAAAGGACAAAGTAAACACAAGGTAAGTAGAAGGAAGGAAATAATAAAGAGCAGACATGGATGAAATAGAGAAAAAACATACAACAGAGAAAATAAAGTTGGTTCTTTGAAAATATCAAGAAAGTATTTAAATGTCTAGCTAGACTGATCAAGAGAAAAACAAAAATCACTGTTGTGATACATGGAAGAGGGTTTGTAACTATAGAACCCACAGACATTAAAAGACTAAGAGCATATCCTATACAATTTTATTCTACACAACTTGACAATGAAGATGAAATGGACAAATGTCTATATATAGCCTTCAGTTTTCCATCCTGAGCATATTTCATCATGTCTTAGAACTGCTGTAACTCCCAGATCTTGAATTCTGAAATATCTCTGATTACACAACCTCCTTTCTCTGTACTTCATCACATATTCCTGATGAGTTTCTTCCTTACCTTCATCAAGACCTCTGGTCTCAGTCTCTCCTAACTTTCAGCCTATCTGACTTAACTTCACTTGCCCTTCTGCTCAGTACAGACCCTTAGCTGACTGTATAAAGAAGTTTTTACTGTTATTCTCACTTTGCTCTTGCAGTGACTTGCTCTGCCACCAGTGACTTTGACAATTCCCAGACCTGAGTCAATCTCATTGACCCCTTTTCTACTTCTGTGCCTAGGAGGTAGAGATTGACAGTTTGGGCTCTGCCTGGCTGGGCAGTGGTTCTGGTCTGAGTCAGGCTTGGCTCATTGCAGCCAGAACTCCTGTGTCTTTGGTCTGCCTCAGGCACATTCAGTTTTCCTCGACAGGTCTCTCCTCTTCCAGTAAGGCAACCCAAGTTGGTTCACTTGTGGCTAGATTTGGGTTCCAGATGTGGAATAAGCGAAGCCTCTTGAGGTCTAGGCTCTGAACATATGTAGTGCCTCTGTTCGCACATTATTTTGGCCACGGCAGGTCACAGGGAGTGGGGGAAATAAGAGTCCTGATGCAGAGAATTGTGGTCACATTTGCAATCTACCATAGGTAATCTTTTCATTTCTCTCTGGTTTGCTTGTGTACTACACTCCTCAAAGCACTCATTTTAAGGTTTTTCTGTTGTTTTCCCTGGACAGCCTATTCCAATATCTCAGATTTCACATATATGTAAATTACTTCCACCTGAAATTTCTAGCCCTGGCTTAATTTTTCAACATTTTTTGACATATAATTTCCAGTTTTAGAATATTTTCCATCACCTCAGAAAGATTTCTCATGCCTGTTTGCATTTAATTCCTTTTCTCACCTCTCACCCTATAGTGGTTCTTTTTTTTTTAATGTTTATTTTTGAGACAGAGAGAGAGAGAGAGAGAGAGAGAGAGATGCAGAGAGAGAAGGGGACGGGGGATCTGAAGCAGATTCTGCACTGACAGCAGTGAGACTGACGCGGGCTCAAACTCACGAACCTCAAGATCACGACCTGAGCTGAAGTTGGACACTCAACCAACAGAGTCACCTAGGCTCCCCAACCCACCCCTCACCCCATAAAACCTCTGATCTACTTTCAGTATCTATAGATTTGCCTTTTCTGGACATTGAATATAAGTAGAATCATATAACATGTAGTCTTTTTGCCTCTGGCTTCTTTCATGTAGCTTAATGTTTTTGAGGTTCATCCATGTTGTAGCATATTTTAGTACTTTGTTGTTCATTTTTGTTGCTGATTAGCATTCCATTCTATGAATATACCACACTTTGTTTATCCATTCACCGGTTAATGGACATTGAATTCCCCTGCTCAGTTTTTAGCTGTTTATAAATAATGCTGCTATGAATATTTGCTTAAAATCTTTGTGTGGACATATGTTTTCATTTATCTTAGGTAGATATACCTAGGAGTAGAATTGCTTATTTATATGATAAAATTATGTTTAATTTTTAAAGAAATTGTCAAACTGTTTTCCAAAGTGGCTATACAATTTAATATTCTCACCAGCAATGTATGAGGGTTCTAGTATCTTCACATCCTTGGCAGTACTTATTATTGTCTGCCTTTTTAATTATAGCCATTCTAGTGGGTCTGAAGTGGTATTCTACAAATTTAATTTGCGTTTCCCTGATGACTAATGATTTTGAGCATCTTTTCATGTTCATATGGTTCAAATCTTTGGCCATTTTTATTTTATTTTACATTATTTTTTAAAGTGTATTTATTTATTTTGAGAGACAGAGAGAGAGAGAGAGAGAGAGAGCAGAGGAGGGGGAGAGAGAGAGGGAGAGAGAATCCCAAGGAGAGAATTCCAATCCCATGTGGTGGGATCATGACCTGAACCAAAATCAAGAATTGGACGCTCAACTCTCTGAGCCACCCAGGCACCCTGGCCATTTTAATTTTTATTATTTTATTAAAATACTGAGTATCTCACCTGTATTTTTTTGTCTCCCACCATTTCCATTTGTCTGACCACCACTACTACAATATCCTGTTGTAACATTCCATACATACTTAAAACCAAGCAAAGCATGGACTTCCATCTTTAAAAATTAAACAGGCATTTTGGGGGTGCCTGAATAGCTCAGTCAGTTAGGCATCCAACTCTTGATCTTGACTCGGGTCTTGATCTCAGGGTTGTAGGTTCAGGACCCGCGTTGGCCTCTGCACTGGGTGCGAAACCTACTTAAAAAAATATTAAACAGGCATTTTGGACAACACAGTCTTGGCAATGGAACCTGGACTACATTTATCAAACATAGTAGGGAAAGTTTTCACTCTGCATCATAAAAAGGACAGCCAGATAGAAACTTTCACAGCAGTGAAATAAGATGGGAGAATTTTAACAAACTGTTTAGTTTATTAAAAAGAGACTTCCTGGGGCATCTGGGTGGCTCAGTCAGTTAAGCGTGCCACTTTGGCTCAGGTCATGATCTTGTGGTCTGTGGGTTTGAGCCCCGCATTGGGCTCTGTGCTGACGGCTCAGAGCCTGGAGCCTGCTTCGGATTCTTTGTCTCCCTCTCTGTCTCTGCCCCCCTCCCCCACTCATGCTCTGTCTCTCTCTCTCTGTCAAAAATAAATAAACATTAAAAAAATGTTTAAAAAGAGACTTCCTCAGGGGCGCCTGGGTGACTCTGTCAGTTAAGGGGCTGGCTTTGGCTCAGGTTATGATCTCACGGATCTTGAGTTGAGTTCGAGCTCAGCATCAGGCTGCTGTCAGAACAAAGCCTGCTTCAGATCCTCTGTAACCACTTCTCTCAGCCCCTCACTGGCTAGTGCTCACCCTCTCTCAAAAATAAATAAACATTAAAAAAAAATAGATTTCCTACACTGCCAGAGATCTTGAATATGCCACCTGGCCAGTCATCCAAAGCAATTCTTCTCATAATTGATGACTTTGGCTTCCACTTTGGGAAGATAACTACCTTTTTCTGAACTTATTTGGATTTTGCATTATTTAATGTCTTCTATGGAAGTAGGTCCTTTCTGTGTTTTAAGGGTTTTTTTTTCTTGTTTTTTTGAAGGATTCTTAACCTTTTGATCTTGGTATTAATGGTCTTGAGTTTTTTCCATTCTTGGTTTGATTTCTGTGCATTTTTGGCTGGAATATTTCATATAGATTTCTTTACTGGGGTTTTCCCTTTAGCTCCCTCATCAAAATCATCATCATTATCATCATCTTCCTCCTCCTCTCCATCATATCATCATCTTCATTAACAACAAGTTTTACCTTTTTCTGTGGAACTTTACTACCACTTCCAGGGACAGATCGCTTTCCAGGTATATTTAGGAGTTTCACATCTTCCTCCTCTTCATCTTCTGACTGTGCATCTTCCTACATAGTACTAAATGCTATCCACAGAAACGCACAGCCTTGAATCACAGACCACAGGTGGTGTTATGCCAAAGCACCCAAAGGAAATCATTGACTGTACAGACATTTTCAAAGTTGTCAGTGTTACTGTAATTGGGCTGCCATCATAATTCATTGTCTCTGCCTCAACATTGTACAATTCATCTTTTTTTTTAGACTGAAGATCAGATATATTTATTATCACATACATATAAATTAATGAAACATACCAATGAAAAGGTAAAAGGCTATATAGGATTTAACAAAAAATAATGAACAATGGGTTATATCCTACATATAAGAATCAAACATTTATATAATGTTCTCAAAATAAATCGTGTAGAGGAACAGATTAATGACTTAACTTGATTTTATTATTTATTTATTTAATGTTTATTTTTTGAGAGAGAGAGAGAGAGAGAGAGACAGCATATGAGCGGGGGAGGGGCAGAGAGAGAGGCAGACACAGATCTGAAGCAGGCTCTAGGCTCTGAGCTGTCAGCTCAGAGCCTGACACAGTGCTGGAACCTACAAACTGTGAGATCATAACCTGAGCCAAAGTCAGATGCTTAACTGATTGAGCCATCCAAGCGTCCTTTATTTTTTATTTTTAAGTAGGCATAATGCCAAGCACGGAGCCCAGTGCCAGGCTTGAACTCATGACCCTGAGATCAAGATCTGAGCTGAGATCAAGAGTCAGACGCTTAATCGACTGAGCCACCCAGGTGCCTCTTAATATGATTTTTTTAAATTGAAAGACAATTGACATACAACATATTAGTTTCAGGTGTACAACATGATTCAATATTTATATATATTGTGAAATGATCACCATAATAAGTCTAATTAACATCCATCACCACACATAGTTACAAAGTTTTTTTCTTATGATGAAAACTTTTAAGATTCACTGTCAGAGCAACTTTCAAATATACCATACAGTATTATCAACCATAGTCCCCAGGTTGTGTATGACTTCTTGGCTTATTTATTTTATAACTGTAAGTTTGCCTCTTTTGACCCCTTCCCATATTTTGCTTATCCTCCACTCCTCCTCCTCTGGCAACCACAATCTGTTCTCTGTGTTTATGAGTTTGATCTTTTGTTTTGTTTTGTTATAGATTCCACATATAAATGGGATTATAGGCACAAGAAAAGAAAGCTCTCTGTTCAGATCTGCCTATTTTTTAATTGGGTTGTTTTCTTTCTCTTGAGTTGTTTGAGTTCTTTATATATTTTGGATATTAATGCATTATCAAATACATGATTGTACAGTTCATCTTTTGCACTGGTCTCTAAACTGACCATTCTTAAAGATAACTGGTGTTCATTTTTATCATTATCCATCTTAAACTGATAATTTTTGTCAGCTTGTAGTTCATACCTGGAAAGATAGTTCTGGGGCTTCAGTCCATATGCAGGTAGGAGAGAAGGTAGATGGAGATAAAGGACTGCTGCTCCAGAGAATAGCCACCCAGGGTGGACTCATACCAGGGCTGATCTTTGCCCATTTTTAAGCTGGGTTCTGTGTCTTCATGTAAGAGTTCTTTATATAATCTGGATATAAGTCCTTTAACAGACATAAAATTTGTGAATGTTTTCTTATGGTCTGTGGTTTGTCTTTTCATTTATTTAGTGCTACCTTTTTAAGTGTAAAATTTTAATTTTTTTGTTAAGTCTAATTTATCAAGTATTTTCCTTTATGATATCATATCTAAGAATTCTTTGCCTCCTAGAGTCATGAAAATTTTCTGTTATTTTTTTCTGGAAATTTTAGAGTTTTGATTCTTACATGTAGTCTCTGATCCATTTAGAATTTTTCTTTATTTTATATGAATTATTGATATTCTTTTAAATATTAGTAGAGTTCATCAGTGAAGCCATGTGAGGCTGGTGTTTTCTCTGTGGGACTATTTTAAGTTATCAATTTAAAATTAAATATTCAATTTCTTTACTTTTTATATGCCTACTCAAATTTTCTATTTCTTCTTGAGTCCGTTTGATCATTTGTATCTTTGTAGGAATTTGTTCATTTCATCTAAATTGTCTAATTTGTTGGCTTAATAGTATTCCCCTTTAGTTCTTTGTCTTTCTGTATAGTTGGCAGTGCTTTCAGATTTCTTTTTTCTTCTATCTGGTCAGAAAGTTGGGGCTTTCATTAAAAAGTGTGTGTTCTGTTGCACACTTCTGTGACTATGCCTGGATCCAGGGCTAAATGGCAGGAAGACAGAGAGAATATAAAGTGGTGAGAGTTGACCCCACTCTCTTGGGATCAGAGAGGAAGGTTTCCTTCCTAAGAGTTTTAGTTCCTATTCTTTTGGGACTTCTAATGTCACTGCCAGTGGGATTGCTTGAGGGCTGGAAGTTAGGAGAAAAAATGGGGGGATTTTTGCACTCCCTTCCTCACTCTGCAAGTCAGAATAAGGGGTCTTCTCTTGGAGTTCTCTGTCTCTGATCCTCAGTACCTAGCTCTGGGTTTCAGGGTGTGCAGCTGCATTGCATTCAGTCTGGGGGATACTGGAGACGAAAAATGGCAAACTCATGATTAGTTTGGTGATACTTCGAGTTCTGGCAGTTTTCCTTCAAGTTCCTTGTTACTAGTTGCTTTTCAGAATCCTCAGATAGCTAGTTGCTCTGTGCATTCTGTTCAGTTATATAGTTGTGTTCAAGGGGAGACATATGCTTATTCTACTTTACTGTACTCAAAACCCTGATATGTTTTTAATTTGTCTATCCTCCTTCCACCTTAAGCCTGTTGCTTTTCTCCCTTTTATTTATTTGTTTTTTGGAAAATCATGTAGAAATTTTGCCATCTAAAATGAAGTGTGTATTGCTACGTATAACTCATGTAACACTGCAGATTCCATTTATTTAATCATTATACAGAATTTTTAGTAACTTAACTTTAATATGTTTTCATTTGGAAAAGTTTCTTTTCTTTTCTGATCAATCTCATCATTCTCCAGATTGATGTGTTCTCTAGATTTCCTTCTAATTTCTGGAAACGAAATAGACTGAGATTAAAGAACACCCCTCAGATTTTGGAGAAAACAATATACATTTTATCATGTTATTGAAGTTATTTACACAGAGAATAGAATTCTCACATTAAGAATTAGGCAGTAGACCATTAACAAGCTTTAAGTAACTAACTGGCCAACTCTGGAGAATCATTAACAAACGTTAAATAAGTAAATTCCTGCCACTACCCATTCTGCAGTGAACTGTATGGAGGAGGAAGCAGACATTTTCAAGCATTTCAGACGGATGTAGAGTGTAGCTAACTGCCTTTTGTTTTAAAAGCTGCTAAAGGGCATCCCAAAGGAATCCCAAATATATTTGAGAAGATTTGGTGAAACTATCTAGTTTTTGTTTGTTTGAGTTCCTTTATTTTGAAGGAGAGAGCAAGTGGAGGGGAGGGACAGGAGAGAGAATCCCAAGCAGGCTTCACACTGTCAGCACAGAGCCCAATTCTGTGAACCGTGAGATCATGACCTGAGCTGAAATCAAGAGATGGATGCTTAACCAACTGAGCCATTCAGGCGCCCCAAAACTGTCTGGCTTTTCAAAAGTGATGTAATATAACAGAAATTTGCAATGAAAAAAGAAACTTAAAAGTTTAATAATTAATTTATAATCATGAGGTCTGTTTCTACTGTTCTGAAGTCCTCTTGTGGGATCTCAACTTCTGAGGGACATTGTAAGAATCTGATGAAATCTATGGTCTATATCTCCAGAAATGTTAGGGATACATAGACATATACATTTGCATATACGTATGCAAGTGACTAAGGAGGTCCTTTTAATGCTCATGTGTGAATTCCTAGGGCAGAGATAGATTCCAGTTAAGAAATCCTGCAGTATTGGGGCACCTGGGTGGCTTAGTCAGTTGTGTGTCTAGACTCGTGATTTTGGCTCAGATCATGACCCAAGGGTCGTGGGATCTAGCCCTGTGTGGGTTCCATGCTGAGTGTGGAGCCTACTTAAGATTCTTTGTCTCTTTCCCTCTGCCCCCTCCCCTTGCTTGTGCTTGCTCTCTAAAAAAATAATAATAATAATAATTAAAAAAAGAAAAAAAGAAGTCCTGCACTAAGATAACCAGGTATCTTTGTCTAGTTAGGGTTGGGATCATTTTCAAAAATCTCTGCCAGGTAAAAATGTGTCCTGGGTAATGCCTTTGGCAGGGTGAGGTGAGTTGAGCTTTAATTCCCACTATGGTTCAGGTGTGAGATGTTGTAGATAACTTCCTGTATATTATCAGTAATGCTTGGAGAGATAGTAATTCATAAAGTTATTCTCAATCTATAGTGTACAACTGGAAATTCTAGCTCACATCTTTTACTTACAGCATGGACGCTGATGTGCTCCAAGTTTGTTTAACAGTGAAGACATACATATTCAGGGAATATATGGGGCTACAAAAACTCCCTGGGGCAATGTGTCTCTGCTTGTCTTTACCATGCTGCAGTAATAGGGCTGCAGAAGTCAAGTGGTATAGTGGACATGATCCCAACTTAGTTGTTAAAAGACCTAAGGACAGGGGTGCCTGGGTGGCTCAGTCGGTTAAGTGTCTGACTTTGGCTTAGGTCATGATCTCACAGCTTGTGAGTTTGAGCTCCGAGTCGGGCTCTGTGCTGACAGCCTGGAGCCTGCTGAGGATTCTGTGTCTCTCTCTCTCTGCCCCTACCCTGCTTGTGCTCTCTGTCTCTCATAAATGAACAAATGTTTAAAAAAATAAAAAAGACCTGAGGACAAGTCCCATTCTTTAGCTTCCCTAGCATAAATCACTTAATATTGCCAACGCTTACTTTCTTCTTTGGTAAACCAGAAATAGTAATAACTGTTCTTTTTGCAGGATATTCTGAGGATCCATGAAAATAGTACATGTATGTGATTTTTTAAAATATATAAACCTATCGATTGAAACGTAAAGAGACACATCGCTGTGATGAATGGAAACTTCATTCATTCACCCTGCATTTTTTCATTAGCAAGTACCTACAAATCTAACATGCATAGGGAATTTTTTTACTTCCTTATACTCCTGGCTGGAAATGTGGCCCTACTATCTCTCAGATACTTTTTAGAATCTGTCCATCTTGTATAGAAAAAAGAGAATAAAAGGATGCTTAGTGTTAGAGAATGAGGAAGTCAAACGATCTATGTAATATTTGAGTTGAAGAAAATCAGTAATCAAGTAGTTTATATTAGCTCTTAAATTGATAGTCAAAAAGAGCAGGGTGATTTTAGGCTTTCCTGGAAATAGTGAGATCTTATCCTGCCCCACATCCTGGGTCAGAGATGGGGAAATGATAATAGCTGCCATTTCCTGAGAGCTTTCCTATCTTTACATATGTTCTATCTCATTTAATCATCACTTGCCTAAGGTCCTACAGAGGTTGTTCCAAGTTGAAATTCCAACTCTGGTACTTTTTTTTTTTTTTTTAATTTTTTTTTTTTTTAACATTTATTTATTTTTGAGACAGAGAGAGACAGAGCATGAACGGGGGAGGGGCAGAGAGAGAGGGAGACACAGAATCGGAAGCAGGCCCCAGGCTCTGAGCCATCAGTCCAGAGCCTGACGCGGGGCTCGAACTCACGGACAGCGAGATCGTGACCTGAGCCGAAGTCGGACGCTTAACCGACTGAGCCACCCAGGCGCCCCCCAACTCTGGTCCTTTTACCTGCATAGTCCATGCTCATAGCTACCCATCAGAGGAATGGGGCTGAATTAGAGCAAGCTGAACTGGCATTTGCCTCTTCTAAGATTCATAGGGATCAATGTTAATTCACATTTTTTAACCTTGAAAGCTCAGAGCAACCTTTGAGCTTGCTCTTTAGGACTTACAGATGGTGATAACTGCCATCTGAACACAAGATGGGATTCAGATGGGATCAAGTTTTAGCTTTAAGAAATATGGATCTCTGAGCTCCACTTACTAATTTTTGAAATTCTTAAATGAGTGAATTTACAATATTTAATCTATTTTCTGAGAGGTCGTTTTCAAGCATATTGGAATTTAAATTTCTGAGTTATTAGAATATATGAAGCAATATGCTTATTATAACTTGTAAATATAGTGCATTTTGTCCATTATTATTAGAAAGAAAAATGTGCTGGTGTTTTCCACAGGTGCAGTCAGATGCAGACTGAGGGGCTGAATTCCCCCTTGGTCTGCTCTTTTAGCTGTAGTCTGCTGGTTACAATACTGATGTGGCAGAACAGAAGAAACCAAAGGCTGAATTTTAAATAACATTCTTAGTTGTTTAGACCCTCTTAAAATATTTAGAATATCTAGCTATATGTCTGAATCATATGCTGTACTGGGTGGGAGGTAAAATTAGGAAATTTTGGCTGGCTACTGCTACATTATAATTTCTCTAGAAACCTCAAGAAAATAATGGACTCAAGCATGCCTTGAGCTGTTTTCTGAGAAACTATGGCAACAGGGCTTTTAATTAAAGCTGAACTAGTGTGTGTAGCTTAGAAAAACAGATACTGCCAAACTGATAGCAAGAGTGTATGGGAATAATCCAGGAAACTAAAAAAAAAAAAATCTTTTTAGATATATGGTAATTCTTTGTTATCTATATTGTTCAAAGAAATAGTAGGAAAAAAAAGAAACAGTAGGAAAGTCTTTTAGTGGATGTCAATATTTGGCCTTGGAATATCCTGTATTGATTTTCTGTAAGCAAATATAGTTTCCTAATTATGCTTTTTAAGGTTAGTATTCAAATTATGTTTCCTGAGTGCAGGTTAAATGACCTTGGAAGGGCTAGCCTGGAGGCATCCTCCTTTGCAAGGGCAACCAACCCGGGATAGTCAAAAAGGATGATCTTTCCATTTTGATAACGGAGACTATATGTGTGCCACAGTGAGACAGCTCGTGGGCTGTTGATCAACAAATTAGTAAACTAGCCTCCAGCTGAGCTGAACCATTTACAGCCAACATGCTAGAGTTTGTAAACTCAGAGCATACCAAAAAGTAGTTAAAAAACCCCAAAAAGTAAATGGGAAGTCAAGAGTTGCCATTTTTCTAGGATCAAAATATGTGTTATGCTCATAACTTCCGGTGATGGAGAGATTTTATCACCTTCTTTGCCATGGAAAGTTTGAGTTTATGTCTATTGCTTTGATATCCCACCTGATTAGTGCTCCCATTCACTCTTAAAAATGTATGTTGTTTGGAGCATAAATTGTAAATCACTTGGTAAGGGCAATAACAGAGAAGATGAGCCTCTAATGAAATAAAATGCAACGATGACAAATGTAAAGTTCATAAGCCAGAGACAGTGTAGGAACTGGCTCTTAAAATAGTCTGTTATCCAGTCTCCTTGGTTCTGGCTTGCAGTTTACCTTTTATTGTACTGTTAGCAGAGTTAGCTAGTATAGTATAGTATAGTATAGCTAGTAACAGTATAATCAGATCTGATCTTCCACACCTTTTGCTTAATGGCTTCCCATTGCTTACAGTATACCCTTTCTCAGTCTCAGCTCCACCCTACCTCTAATGCGTACATTACCTAAACACAAACAAGGCCCAGCTGTTCAATGTTCCCTGTCCTTCTCTGTGTGTTCCTACTTTTCCCAGTGCCGGAATTCCTCTACTCTTTGTGTGTGTGTAGCGAACTCCTACTCATACTTAAAAACGAGGACTGAACATCACCTTTTTCCTTCCTTTATCTCACAATCCCCACTTAATTCTCTCAAACATTCTCCTCTGTAGGACTAGGTGTAGGGATTTACACATCTGTCTTCCTAAGGCAGGTGCTCTGTACAGTTGACCCTTGATGCAGGGGTTGGGACATCAACCCCCACAGCAGTTGAAAATCCACGTATAACTTTTGGCTCCCCCCAAAAACTTAACTACTAATAGCCTACTGTTGACCGGAAGCCTTACCAATAAAATAAATAGTTGATTAACACATATTTTGTATGTTATATGTATTATATACTGTATCCTTACAGTAACATAGAAAAAATGTTATTAAGAAAACTCAAGAAAGAGAAAATGCATTTATAGTAGTGTGCTGTATATAAAAAACAAAACAAGATTGTATGACCTGTCAGAATGGCTAAAATCAACAACTCAAGAAACAACAGGTGTTGGCGAGGATGTGGAGGAGGGGGGAAACCTCTTGTACTGTTGGTGGGTGTGGTCACTATGGAAAACAATATGGATGTTCCTCAAAAAGTTAAAAGTAGAACTACCCTATGGTCCAGCAAAGGCACTATCAGGTATTTACCCAAAGAATACAAAAATACTAAGTCTAAGGGGTACATGCACCCTGATGTTTATAGCAGCATTATTACAATAGCTAACTTATGGAAACAGCCCAAGTGTCCATGGATTGACGGGTGAATACAGAAGATGTGGTATATACACAATGGAATATTACTCAGCCATAAAAAAGTACAGAATCTTGCCATTTGCAACAACATGCATGGAGCTAGAGAGTATTATGTTAAGCAACATAAGTCAGTCAGAGAAAGACAAATACCATATGATTTCACTCATATGTGCAATTTAAGAAACAAAACAAATGAACAAAGGGGGGAAAAAAGGAGAGAGGAACGCAAACCAAGAAACAGATTCTTGGGGCACCTGGGTGGCTTCTTCGGTTGAGCGTCCTACTTCAGCTCAGCTCATGCTCTCGTGGTTCTTGAGTTTGATCCTTGTGTCGGACTCTGTGCTAACAGCTAGGAGCCTGGAGCCTGCCTCAGATTCTGTGTCTCCCTTTTTCTGTGCTCCTCCTCCACTTGCGCTCTGTCTCTGTCTCTCTCAAAAATAAAAAAACATTAAAAAAAGAAGAAGAAGAAACAGACTCTTAGCTATACAGAACAAACTGGTGGTTACTAGAGGGGAAGGAAGGGGAGGAATGGGTGAAATAGGTGATGGGGATTCAGGAGTGCACTTGTGATGAGCCCTGGGGGTTGTATGGAAGTGTTTAAATCTCTGTATTGTATACCTGAAACTAACATTACCCTGTGTTAACTAACTGGAATTTAAATAAAAATGTAAAAAAGAAAAATCTGCGTGTGGACCTGCGCTGTTCAAACCTATATTATTCAAGGGTCAACTGTAGTTTTTATCTTGTCTCCACAGCCTTGTGTGGCGTGTGGCACAGAATGGGTACTTACTATTTGTTGAATATTTGATGTTTGGTAAATATTTGATGAATGGATGAGTGGGATTAAGTGGGTAAAGTAATTGGAGTCACTAGAGCATATTTGAGAAAACACAGAGTAGTTGAAATTTGGTTCTGCTGTTTTCCCTCTTCCCTTTTTCTCATTCTTCTGCTCCTCCAGGTGTCTGTTTCTTGGCTTCTCAGAACACTTTCTTCAGGGTCTCACCTGGGCTTGCCTTACCCCTGAATTCCCCTCAGCTTCTAAAATCCCTTTTGCCTTTCTTCCCCAAACTTCTATCTTCACCTCCCATCAGAATGTCATTTCCATACTTAAGAATGCAGCTAGATATAATTAGAGGATAATCACTTCAGCTTAATTCATTCCAGGTTATAAAAGACTGACAGGGAGACAGCAGGAAGTGTCTGATATTTGAATTCCACAATAGAAAGGCTTGCTTTGTCTGTTCAGATTTCTGACTGTGTATAACCTTCCCTTTCATATAGTATATTAATGCCATCACTAAACAGGTTTTCATGCCAGGGTTTCGGATTATGTCATTCAATCTTGACAAAGGAATATTTTGAGAGAGGCCTGACTGTAACCAGTTTCAGCAATATTAATGTCTTTGTTCAGCAGCATTTGTGCAATTATTTGGATATTTTACTGCTTTTTTTTGGTATTTTTTTATATACATGAACGAACATTGGAAATACTAATGATGGTGATAAGGAAATTAAGTTTTATTCAGCTAATGAACTTCAGGCAAAGATATAAAAAAATCATGTGAGGCAAGAGTTGGTTCTTAGTCTCAAATGGATGCTCACCAATTTTAACCCTCTGTGTAGTCTTTTATTATTTGGGAAAAAAAAGCAAAAGTAAGGAAAATGTATGGAATTCTGGAACTCTACTTCAAAATTGTATACAAAAGGGGAGCTATAACTAAGGATTTTTTAATTTTATATTTTGGTTTCCAGGCCAGAAACCTAAGTCTCTCAGTGTGACTTTGCACATTTTATTTCTTCTGTGTTTTCAAAAAACCGTTCGGTACAACTGAGGGGCCACCTGTAAAAGGGAAGGAGATATGCTTGGGTTCCCTTCAAGCTGCCCCTTCAACGTTGTTAGCTCTTGCTTTAAATCCTTCTAGCAGCTGAAATCTAGCTAATCGATACCTTTGCTGCAACTACTTTAGTAGATCCCCAAATCAGAGCCCTGCAAAACCAGGATATGACACAGGCCCCTGGACTGGGTACTGAGATTTATGAGATGAGGCCAGAGGTTCTGAAACCATCACCACTTCCCTTCCCTGTTTTCCTCATCCATCCAGGAACCACCAGAGCCTGGAGGGCAGTTTACTCTGGGCCACGAATTCTGAAGGGCTCGGTCTTACTAGAAGAGTGAACTCAACTGACTGAGAGAGGCCTTTCTGTCAGAAGCTTAAGTGGAATAAAATCAGATTGAATAAGACCTACCCTTGCCTTTGTGGAACTCTCTTTCCTCCCTTCATCTTATAGTGATGTATCATTCGCGGAGAAATTTGTCATTCACTGAAGTTAGTGTTCATGTTTTCTTTTTTCTCTTCTTTGGCTATACCTGCATTTTCCTGAGAGTTGCTATACTTGTGCATAGAATCAAAGGGTAAATGGGGTTTGTTGTTATTTGTTTTTTCTGGCTTTGCACATGGGATTTTAGTAATGGGACTAGGAGAATGGAAAAAAGTAACCGGAAAAACTTTTTGTATGCTGGTATCTCTTCTCTGTAGAACTTAAAGATTTAGTTAGGCAGTATTTGTGGTTATTGCCTATTTATTTTAATTTTTGTTTTATTTTTGCATGTAAAACATTCACATGATTCAAAAATTAAAACATAAAATAAAAATATATCAGTGAGAATTCTTATGCCATTCTTGTTCCTCATATGTAAGGAAATCTTAGATTACCACTGTTCTAAGTTTATTGTGAATCCTTTATTATTTTTCTTTTTACAAGGAAATAAATATATATTTTGTTTTTCTCCTTTTTCATATGCGTAGTAATGTGCTGTATTCACTGTTGTGCATCTTGTTTTATCCACTTAATGTATCTTGGAGAACTTTCTATAGAGAGTGCTCTAATTTTTTTTTATAGGTGCATAGCATCCCCTTTGATACAAATATAATTTAGTTAATCATCCCCTATTTATGACATTTGGGAATTTTCTAATCTTTTATTACAAACCGTGCTTAAATATAAAACACATTTCACATGTGTGCAAATGTTGTCTGTAAGAGGAACCCCCAGAAGGAGAATTATGGTGTCAAAGATTTATGTATTTCAATTTTGATAAATACTATCATATGGCCTTCCATAATGGTTTGTCTTAATTACTGATGCTTCATAATATGTCCTCTCTTATTGGGATGTTCTTTTGCTTGGCTATTTTTTTTTAAGTTTATTTATTTATTTTTAGAGAGAGACAGAAAGAGAGAGAAAGAGAGCTGGGGAAAGGCAGAGAGATAGAGGAAGAAAGAGAATCCCAAGCAGGCTCTGTGCTGTCAGTGCAGTGCTGGGCTCGATCTCAGTAACCATGAGATCATGACCTGAGTGGAGATTAAAAGTTGGATACTTAACCAAATGAGCCGCCTAGGCACCCTTTGCATTGCTGTTTTTATTTTTTCCTGTTTTATATGAATATTAGAACAACGTTGTCTAATTCTAAGAGAAAGATTAATATTTTTATAGAGATCATGTTAAATGTAAATTTTGTTAAAGGAGAACTGAGTCTTTGTGATCTTGAGTTTTCCCATCTAATAATTGGTATGCTTTTCTATTTTAATTTATTTTTTAATTAATTTATTTCGAGAGAGAGAGCACGAGTGGGAGAGGGGCAGAGAGAGAGGGAGAAAGAGAGAATTCCAAGCAGGTTCTATGATGTCAATGCAGAGCCTGACACAGGGCTTGAACTCACGAACTCTGAGTTCATGACCTGAGCCGAGATCAAGAGTGGGATGCGCAACTGACTGAGCCACCCAGGTGCCCCTATGCTTTTCTATTTTAAACTCTTCTTTTGTGGAAGAGTCTTTTTCATGTATTTTCCCATTTCTTGTTAAGATTATTTCCAGTATTTTATCTTTTTGGTTGTGATTAAAAGTGGGTCTTTTTTTCATTATATCTTCTGTTTGTAGTTTCTATATATGAAAATTATTGGTTTCATTATCTTAACCTTATAGTCTGCTTACTTACCTATTTTACTGTTTGTAATACAGTGGAATCACTGTAGATTCAGTGGAATCTTTTGTGTTTTCCAGGTGTACAGACATATCATCAGGGGTGCTGGCTGGCTCAGTCAGTAGAATGTGTGGCTTTTGATCTCAGGGCTGAGCCTCCTTGGGTGTAGAGATTACTTAAAAATAAAATCTTATAGTATATGTGCTGCCGAAGCGAGTACTAAAAATAAAATCTTAACAAAAAACCCCACAAAACCCCCAAACATATCACCTGCAAGTAGAGATTATTGTACATCCTCTTTTCCTATTGTGAATTTATTATTTCATTGGTATGTGTGGACATCCAGGAAAATGTTAAATAGTAGTAATGACAGTAGGTATCCTTTTCCAGTGCCTGACTTTACTGACGATATCTTTGGTATTTCCCTGGTAAGCATAAGCTGGGTATTGGGTTTAAATAAATACATTTTATTATGTTTCAGGACCATCCATCTGTGCTGGTAATTTATTCTCTGTTCTTTCAGCTCCACCTTGACCTTACATACTATAGTCCCTGGAGTTGGGGTCCGGGACTCTGCAGGCTACTTTTCTCAGATGCTTTTGACAGCTGCTTCCTATTGGGATCTGTCAATAGGGGGCACTAGAGGGAGTCTGGAAGTTGGGAGGAGGGAGAAGCACTTACTGTCTCTTGTTGTTCCTGTCAGAGGTGCCCGGCCTAGTAAAGGTAGTTCACTTCAGACCTCCAGCTTTTTCTCAGCAATGCCAGAACCAGCTTCATCACCTCCCCTCATAGGTATCAGCCGAAGCCAGGCAGTGATCCCTCTTCAGAGGAATGAGCCCCAACTGAGAGGCACTTTCCTCCTCTGAGCCCCTGAGGAACTAATGGCCCCTGAACAGTGTGCCCCTTTCACCCTCTGAGCTCCAGCTTTGTGGAGCCTCTCCTTTGAGTGCCCACATTCATGTAACCTAATCTCTTCCCACCCTCACCCCAACTAATGGGTGGCAGCTGCATTTATTATGTCTGGGTTAGCTCAGTGTCCTCCTTTTGCTCTTCCAGTCCTCCAACACCTGTTTCACCAATTCCCTTTATTCAATCCCCTCTGTTGAGCTTGCTGAAGAGCTAATGAGCTGATGAGCTTTCTGCTTTCCTGAAAGGACCCAGTCTGTGACTCATCTATTCCTGTCTTACTGAATGTTTTGATCCAGATTGTTTTCCGAATCCTTTGCCCCAGTGCTTTTTCTGTGCCAATGGGGATGATTGTGTGGTTTTTCTTTATAGACCTATGAAATATAATAATGGATTTTTCTAACTAACACTGGATTCTTCTTGAATTTCTCTAGTAAGTCTCCCTTCATCATGTGTTCTTTCACTGGGCTGCTGATCCTTCTTGATGATATTTTCATTATGATTGTTGCATTAATCTTTATACATGAGATTGGTCTGAGGTTTTCTCTTTTTGGGTAGCCTATATCAGGGTTCTATTTCAATGCTGTATTTGCTTCATAAAAGTTTTAGGTTTCCCATTTTTTTTTTCTGAACTCTGGAACAGTTCCTATAGCATTTTACATCAGCCTTTACAAGTTTCTGTTGTTTTGTCTGGTTTTTGCTTCTTAAAGTTTGGTGGCATCCCTTTAGGAGATTCTCTGATACTGGTGCTAGTTTGGTATCATATACTAGGAGATTATTTTACTAAATTAATCCAGAATGACTCAAAAAATGATGTTTGATGCTGCATTAGCTGGTCTGGTTGAGAAAAGCTGGTCCAAACCAAACTGAAATAGCCAGTGTGTCTCTGGTACCCTTTAATCCCATAATTATTGTACTATGTCTTTAAGTAATTCTGCCTCTTACCTGCTCCTCTTTTCCATCCTATTCTGATGCCAGTGCCTGCTGAGGTTACCTACTCTGAACTGATACAGTTTTTGTTATATGACCCTGCATATATCACATATTTGCATTTTAATAACAGAATCATAAATATGTTCATGACAGAATCTTGGGTGCTGGTACTTTATGTTTTGTGTCTCTTGTGTCTTCTGTTTTAAGTTCTCCAAGTGCATTTACATCTGAGGTGAGACATAACTGTACTGGGTTGAGGAGAGTGTATCTTCCCACTGACTCAGTTAAATAGGTTTAATAAACTTAGCACTCAGAAACCTGAGGGGGGTCTCTGGCCTTCTTTTAAAAAAACTCCAAAACATCAGGGTCACCTTGGAGTGAATAAGGGAAAAATGGAAGAATGCCTTATTTAAATTTCTGATCCCATCTCTAGATTCATGGCTCATCATTTATTTTCAGTGCTGTTATGCATCCTCCTTTCTCTGACCAGTGGCCATTTTCTTGCCCTTGACCTTGTTGACTGCTTTGCTGTGACCCTGGCTTTTCTTACACAGTGGATTCTCCCCTCCTCCTGCCATGAGCAGACCACCTCCTCCATTGCCCCATAATGTCTCCTGAGCATACTTCTTTATGTCCCCTTCATTACGTCACTTATTTTTAAGTCTGTGTTCTCCTTTGGACTGGTTGTTCCTGAGGGTGCATTGTGTCTATTCATTTTTGTTTTCAGTGTTTAGTACAGTGCTGCACACATAGGAGGGTTCAAAAAATGTTGGTTGAATTATTGAATGAATAAAGCCCAAGTAAAAGTGGAGAAAAAAGAAAAATAAATGGCGAATGGCTACATGACTTCAGTACTATGTGCTAGATGCTAAAAGGTGGGTTCTGAGTAATCTACTTGCACTGTATGAAAAGTAAGCATAATGCTTTCATTCAGAGTGGATTTAACTTATATTTGATTTACGCTTACAGTGCAGATGCTTTTCTGGCAACACACCTTTCTAAATCTGCTTCCTCAGAAGGTGTATATCAGAATAAATCAGAAAGACAGTTTTCAAGGCTATGGAAGTCTAAAAATCCTCTGGTAGCTTTATAATAATCCACCTTTTGTATCAGAAAATTTGTGTTTATTTTCCCTGCATCAGGAAATTTGGTCCTGCTTCAGGAAATGATAGTAGAGATAAGAGAATGGACGGGAATAATAAGAGATGCTAAAAATAGATCCACTGGGAGATCGAGATGACCTGAAAGCAGAGGATTAAGTTGAGGGGTTTGAGGGAAATTAAAGCTCTTTCCATGGTGCCTCCACCTGGAAAGTATAAATATAGAGCATGGGATTATGTTTAGCTTGAATGTTATTCCATCTTGAGCAGCTAGAAAAATTTTAATTGGCAATCTGTGTTTGGATGACAACGGGAGGATTTAGAATTCTTTGGACCCACTTTAGCTACAGAAGTTATTCATGAATATATAAATATTGTTACCCTTATCTTACTGCTGCACTGATGCTACCTGCCCAAGGTAGACCTTAATGTACTTAGGTATTCTTTATTCTTTATCTCTAGGTAGATATTTTATGTTTTAGTTTTCTCTTTCTTATCAGTGTACTAAATTATGTTTAGTTATGCAGAATTGTGTAGGGAGAGTGGGACAGTTTTGGAGAAAATTTACATATATGTGCTTACCATTGAATTACATTAAGAGTTAAAATTAATCTTTGTAAAGAGTTTAGCATTACCCCCAAATAAGGAAAAATTGTTTGACAGGGATGGTATAAATTCACTGATTTTATAACCTTATTTCAGAAGTGTTTATTCCTTTTGGTGAGACAGTTTGGTTTTATCAACTGTGATATAAGAAGGCTGATTCTTACCTCTAAATCAATATGAGTGCCTTCATTCCTATCCCACAGAGTTAGTTTCTGTCTTCCTCTAGGGAGTGGGGAATGTGAGTGGAGGAGAGAAACCAAGGGACTCTATCTTATGGTTTCTCCAGCTGGAGTGTCCTTCCCAGGGAAATGTGCCTCCTCTCCAAAAGGTACACAATGTGGAGACCACTGCTGCTGCCTTTACCTGAAATAAATGCACACTGGATCCCAGTAAAAGTTTTAGCAATGTAGGGTTTAGGTGAATGCTCCAAAACTGTGGGGGTGGTGAAGGGAAGGGCCAGGGCTCTGTCAAGGTCAGGCCAGAACTCTTGGCCCAGGCTGTTCTGTCTCTTATTCTTTAACTCTTCTGTTTTTCTTTTTCTTGGTCTCTCTACATCCTAAGCAGAGGAATTTTCTCTTGTTCTCTGTGCTAGACTTTGCATCCTGCTCCTTCCCATCTCCCACCATTATACTATGAATGAGAAGTTATTTAGGAACATTTTAGGGTACACAGGTGAAATGAGAGAACTTTCTTGCATTGTGGAAACAGCTTATACTTCTGATGGCTAAATTAAAATAAGGGACATGTTTAAAAATGAGAAAAGATGATTTTGTACATTTGGTGCTAAAAATGTCTTCCTCTCTAGATATGTTTAATTTATTGCTTTCATCAAATATCCTCCACCATAAAAGAATATTATTAAAAACCTTAGATGGCCAAAGCTGAGATGAAATAATATAAATTATGTCAGCCATCCTCTTAAAGCATGTTGGCCTTAAAAAAAAAAAAAGCCAGCTCTTTTACCAGCAAAATAAACTTTTTTGGGGAATAGCAGAGAATGGCATTTCAGGACAAGCAAACCATAGCAAGTCTAGAGAACAGGAGAGAGGGGCTTGCTTTTATAGGGGAAAGAAGGAAGCTGGAGGGGCTATTATGGCTTCTCACTGGCTGAATGTGGCAGTTTCCCATTGGCTGGGCTGTTGCTGGGCAAGTTATTCCTTCTTACTGCTGGGATAGGTTAAGTAAGCTTTCTCCTGTTGAGGTATGCTTCTTAAGGTGGGTAGTAGTGCATGAGAACTCTCCTTTCAGGGTTTCTCAACTCCATTTTTAATGACATTTCCTTTATTTATTTTCACATTTCTCCCTTTGATCAAGATCTTTACTTGAAAGCATTGCTTGCTGATCAAGAGTTGGGGTTTTTGTATTTAGTGGTTTCGAACACTAAAGTGATTTCATCCCTTAGTGCCAAGAAGGACTTTTCTTGATTGTTATGTCCCAATTGCAGGGAAAGTGTGCAGACTGAAATCACTGAGGTCACATTTCAGTAACAGGGAAGGGTAGAAGGGAGAATTCTCAGGCATTTCCCATCTGAGGTTTGTATCTTAAGCGTTTGAGCACCAAGCTAACATCACCGTATTGGGCATGTCATTTTTACAAAAGTTTGACAGTCAACAGGTATAAAGCTTAAAAACGATAATACAGAACAAGATAGAGAGCAGACATTCTGCAGGGAACTATCCTAGCTTAAAGGAGTCTTTTCTAAAAGCCTTGCAAAGTGGAGTTAGCTCGTTTACATTTCCCTTAGATGCAGGGGAACAGATAGAAGACTGAGGGATCTCCAACACCATGAACAGATCAGAATTCTTGGTGACAGATCCAGTAGACAGAACGGTTTCTCCCTTTTGTGATAGATTGGGCTAAGAAAGAGAGGGAAGAAATAAAGTAAAATGCAATAGTGAGAAAAAAGTATATATGCTTGTTCCGGTCATCTTGGGAAAATGGTCTCTTTCAGCTATTAACCTGCTTCAATTCCTGGAAATCTTTATTTTCAGGTCACCACTTGGTGTGCAGGTCCAGTTAGGGTTTGGTGCTTTCTTTAGACGTGACACATGGATCCAAGAGTCTTTTCCTTGGGGTTTGGCAGCACAAGCGTTGGTTCCTTTGCAACATGGTTGAGAAGAGTCTTTGTGAAGATATCTTTTCCAATAGTTGAAATCTCCAGGCTGCAATCTGTGATGTTGTTGGTCTTTGTCTCCAGGGAACATGCTTTTGAGAGACTGTTCTGCTAAAGTATGGTTATTCTCAGTAGAAACAAATAGAAGTATATCCCTCTTAACCAGCTATGGGTCAGAAGAAGCATGACCCAAGTGCATTGGGCATCCTGTGATTATCTCAAATGGTAGACCTGAGATTCAGAAGGACTAATGGCATTGCTTTTGGCTAGCTTATTTGGAGAGTCTACAGATTTTGCTGGTTGAGTCTTAATAATGCTGTAGTGTGTTCTACTAACCCTGAGGATTGAGAGTGAAAGTAAGACTGGCCAAATGGCACAGGCTTGTTGAAGCATTTGGCTGGTGAAGTGAATTCCCTGGTTATGAAGTTTCAGGGGCATTCCCCAGGTAGAAGTGATATTTTAAAACATACAAGCCATTGCCAAGACATATTTATATCCATGGGACAGGGGAAGGTGTATAAAATCCATCTGCCAAACCTCAAATAGTTTATTGGGAAATTTAAAGTGTCCGGGGGCAGTGAGGACAGGTTTTCTTGAATTGTATTTCGGGCAGGAGGTGGCAAGAAAAGTAGGCACTCTTTGTGGCCTTAATATTTCCCCAACCAGTATTGGTTCATAAAGGTTATCATTTCATCAGTAGACCAATGATTCAATGTCTGTTTAGTAGTCAGTAATGGAAATTTTAGTCTCTGGTGGGCCTGGATTATTATTTGGTCCAAGTTTTCTTTCTTTCTTTCTTTCTTTCTTTCTTTCTTTCTTTCTTTCTTTCTTTCTTTCTTTCTTTCTTTCTTTCATCAAACCAATGGTTATTAGCTTTCCAATGTTGTTTTTCCTTCCTTGGGCTGATTATTGGAAATCTGTAGTCGGTTCTTCTACATTATCATTTGGGGGAGCATTCCTTAGGTTCAGGACAGAGATATGGTCATTGATTCCTTTGAGAGCAGAGTTCTCTGTGGAAATATCTATTAGGTTGTTTCCTTTAGCTTCTAAAGAATCAAGTTTGGAATGCCCAGGGACCTTGATAATAGCTAATAATTCCTGGACATGAAGGCCATTTTGAATTTTGTCCCCACTGGAAGAGAGGAAGCCTCACTGTTTCCCATAGTATTCCAAAGTGATGAGCTACTCCAAAGCATGCCTGCTTCAGAAGGAATTGCAGTAGTATGCTCAGAATAATATTTATCATTTTTGTCTTTTAAATAAAAACTTTTGGTAAGCCATGAAAAGTTAGCATTATCAGGAGGCAATTTGTCAGAGTCAGGCAGTCATGAGGAGCATTATTGGCAAAAGAGGGAAGAAGGTTGGCAGGGTTTTCAGGAGGGAAAAGAAGAAAGAAAGTTAATGTTCAAGGGCAGGGGTATTTAACATTCTTTCCTTTAGGGCTTTAAGGCTAAGTCATCCTGATCTTCCCAAATGATAGTGTCAGGTTTGTTTTTTTTCCCAAAACTTCATTTTGGGAAGTTCATGATGCCATGATCTAAATGGCATCTTGGGAAAGTGCCATTCCTGGAAATGACTTTGAGATCATGTGCCACAAATATCAAATCTGAGTTTGAGGAAACTGAAATTTTTCCTTGGATTCTTTGTGTACCTTTAAGTTTTAACATTGGGGCACCAGGCTCAGTTGGTTGAGATTCTGACTTCAGCTCAGGTCATGATCTCACCGTTTGTGAGTTTGAGCCCCAGACCGGGCTTGCTGCTATCAGCGCAGAGCCCACTTCGGATCCTCTGTCCCCCTCTCTCTTTGGCCCTTCTCCGCTCACACACACTCTCTCTCAAAAATAAATAAAACATTTTAAAAAAGTTTTGGGGTGCTTGGGTGGTTTGGTTGATTAAACAGCCGACTCTTGATTTCAACTAAGGTCATGATCTCTTGGTTCATGAGATCAAGCCCTGCTAACAGTGGGTTCTGTGCTAACAGTGTGGAGACTGCTTGGGATTCTCTCTCTTTCTCCTGTCCCCCTCCCTCCACCCCTCCTCTGCCTGCACTCTTACTTTCTCAAAAATAAATAAACTTAAAAGAAAAAGTTTTAACAAGTGGATACTGTCTTGTGAAGGGGTCTGAGCATCTAAGTCAGTCTTTAAAGGCTGGGAGAAATATGAAGGACTTTTTTCCCTCCCAAATAAAGACAAAGAGATATTGGCTGCCTTATCCTTAGGGATGGTAAGAAAGGTGCTACATAAATTAATTACAGTGAAAATTTGCTTTCAGTGGGGATGTATGCTGACAAAGTATGGGCATTTGGAATAATAGGGTGACAAGGGATACTAGTACAGAGGATAATAAGGCCCTGAGCCTTATAATCTGTTGTAGGCTTGATGCCTTATGGCTGATCCAATAGGGACAAATAGTATCTTTAAAGTTAGGTGTAGTGTTGTCAGGAGTAGAACACACAAAATATGTTTAAAGGTCATTTGATTCACCTGCTTGGCTATTTTGGTTCTTGGTATCAAATTCTAGAATTAACCCTTTCAGGAGGAAGAAATTCTGGCATGATACTTCCCTAAGAAATCTTGTCCCAATAAGTGAACAGGGGCAGAGGAGCTAAGAACTGTTTTAGTACTCGGAGGCGGGGGCTTTTTAATGGCAGTGAGGCTGAACACCTAGAGTGTAGCTCTGGTGTTGATAAGATTCATTCCCCATCCGGAGAGTTGTTTCTCTAAGCGGAGTAAGAGGAGGGATTGAGAAAAGCTCCTGTGGTTGTTCAGGGCCCCATCATTGGGAGGGCACTGGAAAGACTGGGTAGAGGGCTGAAGGGACTTGGTGTGCTTGAGTTTTGTAACAATCCTTTTTCCAGTGTCCTGGCTTTTTGCAGTAATGAAAAAGGCCAGGAGAGATTTGGTTTTGTTTAGGGGCTTCCATTTGTTGGCGCTGAAAATTAAGGGTTTTAGTGGTCTTCCTTTTAGTTGAATCACCTAGGGTGTGGGCGAGCTGATTTACTAAATTAAAAAGCTGGAGTGGAGATGGTTTACCATTCCATCCCAGTCCTTTTAACTAGAAGGGGAAGGTCCTGGTTCAGCATATTGATGAACATAGAATTGAAGTCTACCTGAATGGATTTGACATCTATAGGAAGGCCAGATTTTTTCTTGAAAACTCTTTCCTTAAAAACAACAGCTATAATAATAGTAATAATAATTCAAGGTCTTATTGACTTTTTTTGTTTATTTATTTTTTGAGAGAGAGAGTCAGAGAGCCAGCAGGGGAGGGTCAGAGAGAGAGACGGAGAGAGAATCCCAAGCAGGCACTGCATTGTCAGCACAGAGCCCTACGTGGGGCTTGAACTCACCAACTGTGAAATCATGACCCAAGCTGAATATAAGAATCAGACGCTTAACCGACTGAACCACCCAGGCACTCCTCATTGACTTTTTTCTTAATGGCCAGAGTATTTTATTTTATTTTATTTTTTTTAGTTTTAATTTATTTTGGGAGAGAGAGTACAAGCTGGGGCGTGGGAGCAGAGAGAGGAAGAGAGAGAATCCCAGGAAGTTCTGCACTGATAGTGCAGGGTTCAACGTGGGGCTTGAAACTACAAACCATGAGATCATGACTTGAACCGAAACCAAAAATCGGACGCCCAACCAACTGAGCCACCCAGGTGCCCCTCATTGACTCTTATTCGAATGAACAGGTTTTGAGAAAGCCCTAGGGATTGCCAGGTGAAGTCATTTAGTGATTGCCTGAGCCTCATTATATAACAAGGCAGGGGATTGTGTTCCTATCTGCAATTCCAGAGATTTTTCAGCATCAACCCAATTAGCTGTTTTCATCCAGTTGGTGGGCTTGACCTTCACCAACGAGCATGTGAACCATCTGGGTAGAAATCTGAGAAACCTGCATGTAAGTTTGAAACACTGTATCAAATTCCTCAGCAAATCTGTGGGGATCCTTAGTTACTTTGGGAAATCTTTCACTATGGCTCATAGTTCAGGCTTAGTCGGGGGGACATGGGTTTCGTGTTGTTGGGTCAGCCTCTAATAACTGGACTAAACTCTATTTAGTCTTGGGTTATTAGTATTTTAACTCACTGCCAGCGTTTTGGTAGGGTTTTATTTGGAATTTCTTTATCTTCAGATGTTAGATTGGTCTACAGTTGCTTCTCTTTGATGTATCAAGGTTTATTTTTAGGTTGTGGTAGCATCTTAAAATGAATTAAGACATTTTTCATCTTATTCTGTTTCTTGGAATACTTTGAGTAATAATTATCTGTTGTAAGCTTAGATAGAACTTGATGATGCATGCATAGCCCTTTCCAACTCCTGGAAATGGCAGTGCTAACTGAGTCAGTGCTGTTGGGATGTGTTTCCTGCCAGTGTGAGTTGGCAATCATTCCCCTCTTCTCTTCAGATTCTGTGGAATGAACTATTTGTCTTAGCCATTCTTCTAGCTCTAGTTCATCAAAGTGTTGGTCACTTTTTCTGTCAAGGATCTCCATAAAGTTGCAGTTAGTTTCAAATCTTTGTTTCCTATTTTTGCAGTCGTTTCTTTGAGGTTGCCTCGAGCCATTGTGAAACTCACATTTTTGTTGCTCAGTGTATCCTACTTCCTTTGTTTCTCTTTGGCATACAGGGCTAGAGCTATCACTGGCACACTTTTTTGTCAATAATTGTGAATCAAAAATTTTAGCTAGAACTCTAATTAAAAACGGGCTAGAGTGGAGTAATCATTACATGATGCAGCATATGCTTAATATACAACAACATGCTCTTTGGAGGATTTGTGGTAAAGGGCACTCGTATTTGTTAGCTTGGAGTCCATTTATTGTCTGAGAGCTATGCTGGCATACAGCATATGGGAAACACAGGAATTTTAATTGTTAATGGCAATAGGAACTTATATGTGTATTTTTAAAGGGATTATATATGATAATAATTTCCTTAAATACATACATGCACATATATATGTATAAAGGGATATATATAGATGTATATGCATATTATATATGTAATATATAATTAATATATAATATATAGCATTATATAATTGTATTATGTAATACACAATATGATATTGTGTGTTATATTGTTTGTTATATATTACATAATATATGCATATATATAGAAAGAGATATATAAGATATATGATATAATTATATATAATATAATGTACATATAGATGTATGTGACTATATTTTTGAGGAAATTAATTCAGAAACAAACCGTAGTATAATAATTCGGTGCTGTGTAGTTGGCATTAAATGGGGGCTATGTGTGTAATATCTTTGTGCCTAGAACCATTTTTCATGTTAGAGCTTTCTTTTACCCTCTTTAGTACCTTCTATGATTACTGGTCCATTTAGAGTTCTTCCTCTTTTATATGTTAAAGACAAATACACAAATAATTGAAGTCCTTTTCTACGAGCAATCCTCAGTTTTGATTGTATATACCACCGGTAAAATATTAGCGTGCACATTCAATATATATATGTATTTATTTCTAAATTATATACTATATCCTCATATTAATTTATTATAACAAATTTCACTCTGAGAAAAATGTAGTTAAACATGTTTAACCTTAAAAAAAACCTTTGCTTAACACTATGATGTAGAAATTCAAATATTATTTTAAGCTCCATTTATTTTGATATTTGGTTTTAGCCATTGTCATAGCTGTAAATGATAACTTAAAAAAAGATTCAAATGGAAAAAGTGCATTGATGACTGCTCTTACAATTATGACAGTTTTCAATTTTCATTCGTTGATTATGCAAAATTATTTAAAAATAAAATTTGGTAGTAAATTTTCATATTTCTTGTCAGTTGGTTTTGTTATGAACTAATCTGAAGGAATTGATTTTATATATTTTTTTATTAAAAATTTTTTTAAGGTTTATTTATTTTTGACAGAGAGAGAGAGACAGAGAGAGAGAGAGAGAGAGAGAGAGAGACAGAGCATGAGTGGGGGAGGGGCAGAGAGAGAGGGAGACACAGAATCTGAAGCAGGCTCCAGGCTCTGAGCTGTTGGCACAGAGCCGGACGTGGGGCTGGAACTCACAGACCGCGAGACCATGACCTGAAATTGGACGCTCAACTGACTGAGCCACCCAGCCGTGCCTAATTTTATATTTTTAAACAGGATTCTAAAACTCACTGAACATTTTTATTTGGGTGGTTTTTAAACTGACTAAAGAACTCTTTTCAAATTTTAAAATCTATAAAATTAGCTTTTCTAGATAATGAATTTACTTTTTTTTAGGGGAACAAAATCATATGTTAGTAGAAATATATTCAAATACCCATTTTCAAAACACCCTTTTTAATCCACAAATTTAAAAAACCAATTACTTTCCTGCTAATTATTCAACCATCACTTTTATTTGTTTGGTTTATTTGAAAATATCTGCTACTGATGGTCTCTTGTCATCACTGAAAGTTAACAATTTGGGAATTTTGGACTTCTTGACTTTCTATAATATAAAGCAGCATAATTTATTTCTATATTTGACAACTCGTTTAAGTGCCTTTAAAGATAATCAAACTCTGTGGTACATAAATTTTTTACACTCACTTTTATAGTAAAGACTGTGAATTTTTCCTCCAATTTCAATCTTCCCCTATTTTTGTAATACAAATACTCTATACTTATGAGTGGGCATATGGTGAAACAGCTAGAGCCTCCATTTCTCAGCCTCTCTGGCAGTACTGTTAAGTTCTGTCCAATTGGATATAAGTGAAAATGATGTATGAACATTCTAGGTCAAGTCCTTAAAACAAGCAGCTTGTCTCCACAGTCCCTTTCTTTCTTTCCATGCTTGGAAAGGAATTGTGTGGTATGTCAAATGTATGGACAAGTAATACCTGAGGGGAAGGTAGAGCAGTGATAGGATAGAATCCTGGCTCCTTATATGACCTCATGGCTCAGAGCCACCTATCAACTGTGAACTGGCCACAAGAAAAATGAATTTCTATCTTGTTTGAATCACTGTAGTTTTGGATCTATTTGTTATAGTAGTTGGTCTGTATTTTACTATATTTTTTATTTCATTAGAATGCAGTATAAAGAGCATATTTGCATTGTTTTTATGAACAATTTGTATTTATGTATGTATCATTATAAAAAAAACACACTGACTCAAGTACAACAGAGTGTTCAGATACATATCCAAATATATGTAGAGGTTTAGTAAATGATAAAAATGGCATTTGAAACATTTATTTATTAAAAATTTTTAAAAAATATTTATTTCTGAGACAGAGAGAGACAGACAGAGCATGAGTGGGGGAGGGACAGAGAGAGAAGGAAACAGAATCAGAAGCAGACTCCAGGCTCTGAGCTGTCAGCACAGAGCCCGACACAGGGCTTGAACTCACAAACCGTGAGATCATGACCTGAGCCGAAGTCGGTCGCTCAACCGACTGAGCCACCTAGGCACCCCTGAAACATTTCTTTAAAGGTTTATTTATTTATTTTGAGAGAGAAAGCGAGCATGCGAGTGGGAGAGGGGGAGGGAGGGGGAGAGAGAGAATCTCAAGTAGGTTCTGTGCTGTCAGTGCAGAGTCCAACATGGGCCTTGATCCCATGAACTGTAAGATTATGACTTGAGCCAAAATCAAGAATCAGATGCTTAACCAACTGAGCCACCCAGGTGCTCCTGAAAATGGCATTTTAAATCAAGAGGGATGGAATGATATGATAGTTCTTGAAGCTGGGTGGTGGGTACTTAAAGTTCTATATTCTCTTTTACCTTCTTTTTTATACTCTGAAATTTTTTATAATAAAAAATGAACACATTTAAAAAATAATGGTAGAAATGGTTGTACATTTTTAAGTTTTTTTTTTTTTAATGTTTTGTTTATTTTTGAGAGAGACAGAGCGCGAGCAGAGGAGGGGCAGAGAGAGAGGGAGACACAGTATCTGAAGCTGGTTCCAGGCTCCCAGCTATGAGCACAGAGCCTGACACAGGGCTCAAGCTCACGAACCGTGAGATTATGACCTAAGCCAGAGTTGGATGCTTAACCGACTGAGCTACTCAAGCGCCTCAAAATGGTTCTACATTTTTGGAGACAAATCTGGTAGTATCTTTGCAATGTGATTTTTCTGAGGCCTGGCCATTCCATTTCTTTCTTTAAAAAATATATATTTTGAAAGAGAGAGAGCGCAAGTGCACGTGGGGGAGGGGCAGAGAAAGAGAGAGAGACAGACAGAGAGAGGGAGAGAGAGAATCCCAAGTGTTGATGGTGCAGACCCCAATGAGGGACTTGATCCAATGGACTGTGAGATCATGACCTGAGCCAAAATCAAGAGTTGGACAAGATGCTTAACTGACTGAGCCACCCAGGCACCCCCTGGCAATTCCATTTCTAAGTAGAGATGTAGTTAAAGATACAGAAGTGTCTTGTTGATTGCACTGTTTATACTAGAAACAAACAGAAATACCCCAAATTTTAATCAGAATAGTTAAAGTATGGCATACCCATATACTAGAAAATCAGTTGTTAAAAATAATGTACTATCTGTATAATTTTATTTTCATGTTTGTTTTTTTTTTAATTTTTTTTTTAACATTTTATTTATTTTTGAGACAGGGAGAGACAGAGCATGAACAGGGGAGGGTTAGAGAGAGGGAGACACAGAATCTGAAACAGGCTCCAGGCTCTGAGCTGGCAGCACAGAGCCCGACGCGGGGCTCGAACTCACAGACCGTGAGATCATGACCTGAGCCGAAGTCGGCCGCTTAACCGACTGAGCCACCCAGGCGCCCCAATGTTTTTTTTTTTTTTAATTTATTTTTGAGAGAGACAGAGTATGAGCAGAGAGGGGCAGAGAGAGAGTGGGACACAGAATCCGAAGCAGGCTCCAGGCTCTGAGCTGTCAGCACAGAGTCCGAAGTGGGGCTCAAACTCACAAATTGTGAGATCATGACCTGAGCCGAAGTCAGACGCTTAACAGACTGAGCCACCCAGGTGCCCCTGTATAATTTTAAAATCTATATCTATGTTATTGTTAAATGAAAAGAGCAAAGTATAAAACAATATATATGTATATATAGCAAGATCCTATTTCTTTTAAAACTTTTTTGTACATCTGTAGGTATCTCTGCAAGCATAGGGACAAAATCAGGATGCTATTTACTAACTTTGCAGTTATTACTCTGGAGGGATGTGTTTGGAGATACAAAACAGGCACATTCATTTATTTATATAGTTCAGAAAGAATGTGGTATGAACTCTTTTTGGTAGGTTCAGGTTTCCAATTTGTTCTTTTCTGAAATTTTTAGACAAATGCATCTTTGAAAAAGGAAGATCAAACCCAAAACACATTAAGAATATACTTGTGCCATATCTATAAGTAGGAACAAAGAAGGATACAAAGGGAAATGAAGCATGCCACTGCCTTTATATCCAGGAATGCATTTTAGATAAGTCAAACTGTAATAAATACTGTGAAAAAGCCACATTGAAATAAACACCACTCAAATCAATCAACTGGGAAAAGTCAACAGGATCATATGATCTAGGTTAAAAAGTGGATAGCTCTTGCCCGAATAACTGCAAGAGAGAGTAATACAATCTCTTTAAAGCTTTTAGCTACTATATCACCTTGGGAAAAAGGTGACCTCTAACAGATTTTTGCTGATGTCCATGTGATAGATGTCAAAGACAGAGCAGAAATAAGCAGTAAAAGATGTCATAGCTACCCTTGAAATGAACTAGCCACAAACATTTCTCACAATCCTCTGATTAACTGTCTTTGTTTGGACCTTGGTCCTGTTAGCTCTCTCTGCTCCTTCTTCTCTTTCTCTTTACTTAGTATAAATTATCAGAAGATTTTAGGTCATGAAAACGTTTTTTTTTTTTTTCTTGCTGATAAGTATGTCTTGAGAGTAAGCAGATTTTGAGAGGGCATGTGCTGCCAGAAAAGCATTTAAGACTTGAACACAGACCAAATACACATTCAATTAGTATCATCAGGGCAAAGGTTCAGCTTTCAGACTGGGGGCAGAAATGGCCAGTCCTTCCTGTTCTGTGCATCCTCAGTGGGGACAGTTTCTGAGACCTGTCTGATCAGAGCAGTGTTTGCTGGAAGCCTCTGCTCATGCTGTTTTTAGGCTTGCTTCACAGGCGTTGTGCCTGAGGCTTGCTGCTGGTGAGCTTGGCAAGCATCCATCTTGCCACTTCTTGCTTGGGGGCTCAGTAAATGACTATCCCACTTTACTGTTTTAGTCTGTAGCTTACCACTGGGACTTGAAATCCTGCCCTGAACTCGAACCCAAAAGCCTGAATAGCTTTTGTTAACTTTATACATTGTCAGGGTTGATGTTCAAAATTCAAAATATTTAACAACCTGTAGAAAGTAGGCATTGACTAATCAGAACATTTGACAGCTGAAGGGCTAATGCCTTTTATTTGCTAGATCCTGGGCAGGGTCAAGAGTGCATTGTGAGGCTCCTGGGTGGCTCAGTTGGTTAAGCAATTGACTCCTGATATGAGCTCAGGTCACGATCTCACAGTTCTTGGTTCTATCCCCCCGTCGGGCTCTGTGCTGACATGCGGAGCCTGCTTGGGATTCTTTCTCTCCCTTTTTCTCTGCCCATCCCCCACTCATTCTCTCCCTCCCTCCCTCTCTCTCTCTCCCCCCCCCCCCCAAATAAATAAAGTTAAAAAAAAAAAAGAGTTCAGTGTGGAAGGGAGGCTGGCAACAGTGAGGACGCTTATGGGTCTTGGGGCCTTTACCCATTATGGCTACCCAGGTCCTCTGCCTGAATCAGTCACCTAGTGCCTGCTGAACTTTTGAGTATTTGATGCCTGAAGCTCTCACGGTTCTGCCAACCCACTGGCTCTTGTCTGTTCCATACTCATAACTGTGACCAGGTCTGGCTTGCTGCTTGTGCCCATTACCTGTCTGCCCTCAATCTAGTGAGCCTCTATTCATCTTGTGGCTGAATTGGCCTGAGTCATGATAGAATCAGCCTCAACTTAGGAATTTCTCAAACAATACTTTATTAGGATTGTTGTTGGACTTTAAGACTAAGCTATTACTTGAGAATAGCTGGTTGGGGATGATGCTATTGATGTAGTTGTAACATTGGTTTAACCACCCATTCTTCCTTGGTATAGAGTGTTAGCTGTTCAGCTTGCATATACGGTTAGGTCTTCATTTTGTCCTTTCTTGGGTCTTGAATTGTTTCTGATTCACAGTCTGATAAATTGACTCAATATTCTTAAAGGCTTTGATTTTACAATGGTATTCAGGATGTCTTTGAAGACTTAGTGACCATATCAGGACTTTGTTAGGACTTTGCTGTGACCTGTTGCAAATTAGCACACTTTTCCTCCCTTCTTTGTCTCTTGTTTTCTTTCCTTCCTTCCCTATTTTCACCCTTTTCCTTCTCCCCCATTTTCTCCTGCACTTATGGGCTGCACAGCCTCACCATCTCTCTTGCCTTTCCTCCAGTGCTTTTCCCATGGCTCCCTTTTTCTCTCCCCATGCCCCTTTACACTGCTTTCTTTCTTATGATTGGTCTTGTGGCCTTTGCTTGGTGTGAGTAATGGTCTTTGCATAGTGTGGATACCATTTCAGAAGTCTTGCTGTTTGGGCGGGGGGTGCGCCTCAGTGGTGGCTTAGTCAGTTAAGCCTCCAGCTTCAGCTCAGATCATGATCTTTGGTTGATGAATTCAAGCCCCACATCGGGCTCTCTGCTGCCAGCACAGAGCCCGCTTTGGATCCTCTGACCCCCTCTCTGTACCCCTCCTCTGCTCATACTCTATCTCTCTCTCTCTCTCAAAAATAAATAAACATTAAAAAATATTAAAAAAAGAAATCTTGCTGTTTGGGTGGTATCTGGCTTCTTAGCATTTGCAACTGGGAAGTTGTAAACACCTCTTAAAACATGATTCCTTGTTTTATATTTCCTTGCTTCTTATCTTGAAAAGGACATTGTCTCTGACATAATCATGTTTTAAACTGTGACTCTTTTTGTTTTGTAGACATGCTGTTAGTGATGATGTCTCTGAGTAGGTAGCTCAGAAAAGAGCTGCATGCAAACAGATTGTGCTCACATTTAAAGAATCATCTGTAGGACCTCTTGATCTGCAATTATGAAGGCTAGGTTATGATTTGCTGGTTGCTCTGCTATTTATAGAGCCTGTCATTGCGCATGACCGTCTGTGCCCAGGGCTGGAGCCTCGTTGCCAAGAGGCGCTGAGCTGAGCTCTGGTTGCAGCGAGAGCAGATTGCACTGACTGCTCCTGTTTCCCAGGCAGCCTTCCCCACTTGCCCTCCTTAGCTTTGAGTGGAGCTTCAGCTTCTCTCTAGGACTCTGTCTGCTCCCTGCTTCACTTCCCAATGACTGCTGCTTCTGCATCGTGTTGCTACACTGATGTATATACACTGCCTGATATTTTGCTGTTACTCTCGTTTTTTGTATTGATAGATTTTCTGTCTTCTGGGAAGCTCTTTATTGCTGATTCTTTGTTTTCAGTGAGTGTTAAATATGGCTCATAAGTTATCGATGGCACTGTTTAGGAAATCAGTCTCATGTTTGTTGCATGTCAGCTTCCTAGGGAGAGACTTGGAGATGGAGATTATATGCAGGGGATTGACTGGGGAGTGCCCTTGGGAACAACACTTAAAGGGATGGAGGGAAGCAGGATGGTCAGAGAGAGAAGTAGGATTGTGATGCATGTGCAACAGAGGCCTCAGCTGATCCCACAAGTTCTGCAGCTGAGAGGCCCTTCAGAAATGTCCCTAGTTGAGGCGAGCACTCACCTTTCCACTGACCAGCATTGGCCCTTGGAGAGGGGGGTTGACTCTAGCTAAGCTGCTAGCTTTCAAGCTGAGGGCAAGCTGTTTCCACCATGGGATTCTGCTAAAAGCCAGGATCTACCATCACTCCTGGCACCTGGGGAAATAGGCATCTGGCTCACAAATGTGGGATTTGGGTGGTGTCCCACAGCATCCTTTAAGATGTTCTTCTTATAGTTCCGCTATGGTGGATGCAATTTCTACCCTACTTCTAACTTGATTTTAATAACTAGTGCAAGGCAGGTTTCATACTCTGAGAGTCTCTTAAAAGTTAAGATATTTATTTTCTTCTTACGGTTTATTTTGGTAAAAAACATGATGTTGATGAATCCTAAGAGAAAAATGAGTATAGGCCAGTTTCAACAGAATAAGCCTTGCCTTACTGGATTGCCATTGCCCACAAAATTCACTGTCACTCTGTGCTGATGGCTTTATCTCTAAAAACTAAAGCAGGAGGTGGGAATGCTGAAGGATTGAAACCTGTTGTACCCAAAACAGCTGGGTTGATAAACTTGTATAAACCTTTTGTTTGATAGTTATAATACTGATATAAAAAATATCAGGGAATAGTTATAATCTTTATTAGAAAGATACTGCAAATGCCTCCTTGGGTAGTATTGTTTATATTTTTGATGAAACAACATAACAGATGTTGTTTAATCTGCATGTGAAACCACAAGCAGATGGGGTAGACATGGCTGCCAGAGGGAAATTAGACGGACCTTATATTTCACAGACCAGGTTGTTGATGGAGAGCACAGATTAGCAGACTAAAACACTGAGTCAAAATTACTTTTTTCTCTGTGATAGAAGCAGAATGCTTAAGACCCTATAGGATATGGTAGAGCAGGGGTTGGCAGAGTTTTTCTGCAAAACCCCAAATAATAAAGGTTTTTGACTTTGAGGCCATATGAACTCTTTTGCAACTGTTCACCTCTGCTTTTGTAGCACAGAAGTAGCCATAAACAATACATACATGAATGGGCATGGCAGTATTCCAATCAAACTGTGCAGAAAAAGTGGGTCAGATTTGGCCATAATTTGTCACCCCTGATAGAGAACATGGGTCAGGTTGCCTGGGTTTCAACCCTAGGGTAGATATTAAATGTCCATTATCTTATCTGTAAAATCGGGATCACAATAGTATTTACCTCCTAGGCGTATTATAAGAAACAATGAGATCATGCATACACAGTGTCTGACAAATAGGAAGTGCTCTATGACTATAAATTATTATTATTTATGCAACTGTAAAGAAAGTTGGAAAAAAAAAGAATTGAATTTGGATGTAGTTTACAGCTGAACAATGTTGGGAAAAAGTTAAATAAATGGGGCTCAAATTATGTTTAACTATGTAATAAGAGTAAATGGAACTCTTCTGGCCTGAGTTTGCCCTGAGAGATGTGGTTGGTAAGGCTCATGTTGCCAGAGAGAAGAGCTAGACCCCTTCTACAGGACTTGCAAAGGAGGTGGCTCTAAAATGGGTTTTGCCACTAGTTCTGTGGCAGTTTGCTGTTCCTCACCAAGATCTGTGCTCTTTTTTTCTGGGCACATGACCTAAATACATTTTTTACTTTTCTTTGCAGTTAAGTGATGGCCATGTAACTGAGTTCTAGTTAATAAAATGTAAGGAGAAATGATGTGTGCCATTTATAGGCCTGGACCTTTGCAACCCTCCCACACAATCCTGGTTCTTTCTCCACAAACTAGCAGAGTGGAGAGGACGTTGTGGATCTAGAGGCACAACATGGAAGGTGCCTCGTGCCCTAAATGACTCTCTGAAGCAGAGCACTTATCCTGCTTGCTGATCTGTGAGTGAAACAAACTTTTATTGTGTTGGTGTACTGAGATTTGGTGTCGCTCGCCTTGACAGTTAGCCTACACTTCCATTTCTGATCACCCATCACCAGTTTTGAGCTAAATGGATAAAGGCTGAGGATCAAGTTATGAAAGGTTAGAGCAGCTATTAATAGAACCTTCTGTGATAATGGAAAAGTTCTATCTGCATCATCTGGTACCACTAGCCACATGTATATTGAACAATCGGAATGTGGCTAGTATGCCTGAGAAACTGAATTTGTAGTTTAATTTTAATTAAAATTTACATGCAAATAGCCACATGTGGCCAGTAGCTAGTGTATTGGGTGGCTCAGGATTAGAGTCTGGAAAATTGCTTAGCAGTGCACCCATGTCTCGCCCTAAGCCCTCTTAAGCCTAGTGAGAGTGAATTTAGGGAGACCATGGGGAGAGCTTGACTTGCGTCCTCAGAGTGTATGTGCCAAGGCTGGTGCCAGACCACGTGGGATGATTTCAAAGATTGTGGCTGGCGGGATGCTCTAATGATGGAGTGAGCAGAGTTGGCTGCATTGGGAATAGCCTACTTTCCCAGAATGTGTTGGGGCAAAGGATGCATGAGAATTTCTTACGGATCTCTTGGGAAAAAGAGCCTAGAGTCACTTTAAACTCTGTGTAAGAGGAAACCAGGAAGAGTGATATGACCTCATTGAAATGGCCCTGGTTTTGTGACTAGAAGTGGCTAGAAGACTTTTTAATTATCTGAGAATGACCAGAAAAATTATAGAGTCCATTCAAAATTTTGTGTAGCATTAGGAGAAAACTAACTCTTCATCGTGGATTTGAAAGACAGCAGGGAGAAAGAATATAGTTGTTTTCTGAGTGTACGCTATGATCCCTGCTTAGGTTAATCTAACAGTTATAATTAAAAAGCACTTTAAGCTCCTTACAGGAGATGTATTTCCAATAGTTTTAACCTCAAAGTCTGCTTTTATTCTCTTCCCTGCCCCAACCATGGAGGCCATGTTTTGTGTCTTAGGCTCATTTGGGTGCAGAATCAGAGACCAACTGTATTTTAGGGTATGCTGTAAGGATGTATGTGTCATTTAGTGGAATTTAAGAAAAAGATTCATAGTTGATGCTGGCTTCGCAGGGATGCGTGGAGAGCTGGTGGTGGTTTCAAGGCCTCACTCCTCCCTGTAGTGAATGCCAAAGGTGGGGCTCAGAACTACTCCATTGGCTTCAGCTTTTCCTTCTGTTATCAACTGATTGTTTTCTCCTCACCATGGTTTCTATGCCCCATTCCTGTCAGCCTAGACAAGAGCCACAGAGTTTCTATCAGGCTTCTACAACCTTGTGACCCAAGGTTAGCTCTGCAGATTAACAGATTAGAAGCTTGGAAGCTTGTTAGAAACTCAGAATCTCAGGTCCCACAATCTACATTTTAAAAAGAATATAGGGGCTCCTTGGTGACTCAGTCTGTTGATTCTTGGTTTTGGCTCAGGTCATGATCCTGGGGTTGTGGAATCGGGCCCTCAGTCAGGCTTCACACTGAGCATGGAGCCTACTTAAGATTCTCTTTCTCTCTTCCTCTGCCCCTTGCCCCCCTCTCTCTCTAAACTAAAAGAAAAGAAAAATAAATAAAAAAGTAAGAATCCTAGACTATGCATGTACATATTAGAGTTTCATCACTTGTCTACAAATGATTTTTTTTTTTCAGTTTTAACTTCTGTGCTAAGTGGTCCAGGCTCTTGGTATTTCTCTCTCAAACTCTAAGGAGAGGTACACAGCTCAAGTATCAAGACCCAGCAACCATGACCGAGAGGGGTGGGATGCCATGGTACAAAACATGCTTTCCCAGGCAGCATGTGGGTGGGGCATGGGTCCAAGAAGGGAATGATTGACATCTGTAAGATGTTTTAAAAGATTTCTATTTACAAAACTGCATTTAAGTTAGAATTCACTTGCAATTAGAAAAATTATCAATGTTCTCTGTCCCCAATCAGAGCTTCTGATTAGCAGGAACTAATAACCAGTTGATAGCATATAGTCAGTATAAAAGAAACACTACAGTGCTAATCTGGGAAACCTTATCTAAAATAAGTGTTCAATTCCTTAGACTTTTTAAAAATTAGAAACTGACTTCTTGCTATCACCATACCTCTAGAAACTATCTATACCAAAGAATGATTATTAGAAAGTAAGACTTTAAAAAGGTAATATTTTGCCCCATTATCCCTTATTTGTCAGAGAATACATTCTCTGAAAATAAAAATGTAGCTCTAGATATATTATTTCTTACCCAGCTGATAGAGTGGCTTCCATGGCCATTCTTTTTTTTTTTTTTTTTTTTTTTGAGTGTTCACTATTTTTTCTTTTTCTTTTCTTTTCTTTTTTCTTTTATTATTTTTAAATTAATATCCAAGTTAGTTAGCATATAGTGCAACAATGATGTCAGAGGTAGATTCCTTAGTGCCCCTTACCCATTTAGCCCATCCCCCCTCCCACAACCCCTCCAGTAACCCTCTGTTTGTTCTCCATTTTTAAGAGTCTCTTATGTTTTGTCCCCCTCCCTGTCTTTATATTATTTTTGCTTCCTTTCCCTTGTGTTCATCTGTTCTGTGTCTTAAAGTCCTCATATGAGTGAAGTCCTATGATATTTGTCTTTCTCTGATTAATTTCGCTTAGCATAGTACCCTCTAGTTCCATCCACATAGCTGCAAGTGGCAAGATTTCATTCTTTTTGATTGCTGAGTAATACTCCATTGTATATATATATACCACATCTTCTTTATCCATTCATCCATCACTGGACATTTGGGCTCTTTCCATACTTTGGCTATTGTTGATAGTGCTGCTATAAACATTGGGTTGCATATGTGCCTTTGAAATAGCATACCTGTATCCCTTGGATAAATACCTAGTAGTGCAATTGCTGGGTCGTAGGGTAGTTCTATTTTTAATTTTTTGAGGAACCTCCAGACCGTTTTCCAGAGTGGCTGCACCAGTTTGCATTCCCACCAGCAATGCAAAAGAGATCGTCTTTCTCTGCATCCTCACCTACATGTGTTGTTGCCTGAATTGTTAATGTTAGCCATCGTCATTCTTTTAATGTAGGATTATTAAAACCACAAATGACAAAGTTGCTTTAATCTTGAAGGTCCTACTGCACATAGTACAATAAGGAACAGTGTTATCATGACCAACATCGCTCACTGATGATACAGCAAGGGGCAGGAGCTGGTATTAGAGCAGGGATTCTCAGAGTATAGTCATGGGATGGCAGCATCAGCATTACCTGAGGATGTGTTAGACATGCAAATTCTCAGGGCACCTGGGTGGCTCAGTTGGTTAAACTTCTGACTTCGGCTCAGGTCATGATCTCATGGTTTGTGGGTTTGAGCCCTGCATCGGGCTCTGTGCTGACAGCTCAGAGCCTGGAGCCTGCTTCAAATTCTGTGTTTTCCTCTTTCTCTGCCCCTTCCCTACTCTCTCTCTCTCTCTCTCATTCTCTCTAAAAAATAAACAAACATTAAAAAAAAAAGAAAAAAAAAAGAAATGCAAATTCTCAGCCCCCATCCCAGATTTACTGAATTGGAAGATCCAGGGGTGGGGACCAGCACTTGGTGTTTTAACCAGTTCCTGGTGGTTCTGATTGTTGATAAAGTTTAAGAACCACTGAATTAGGGTAATGCAAGCTTTCATAGCAAATATACACTTTAATAGCTCAAACAGAGTAGAAATATGTTTGTCATTCATTTAAGGGTGTAGTGGGCGAACAGTTTGGCAAAGTGGCTTCCTCCACGCAGGTGTTCAGGTATGATAAAGTCACTACTGTCTTCAATATGTGACTTTCAAATCTGCTCTGAAGGTCATCTTAGCCCAAAGAGAAGAGCATGGAGAAGTGGCTGTGGGAAGTATTCATGGGCTAGTTCCAGAAATGGCATAAATTGGGGTGCTTGGGTGGCTTAGTCAGTTAAGTTTTCAACTCTTGATCTCATCTCAGGTCTTTATCTCAGAGTCGTGAGTTCAAGCCCTGCATTGAGCTCCTTTCTGGGTGTGAAGTCTACTTAAAAAAAAAAAACATACAGGGTGCTTGGGTGGCTCAGTTGGTTATGCGTCCGACTTCAGCTCAGGTCATGATCTCGCAGTTTGAGGGTTTGAGCCCCACGTCAGGCTCTGTGCTGACAGCTCAGAGCCTGGAACCTAGTTTGGATTCTATATCTCCCTCTCTGTCTACCCCTCCCCTGCTCATGCTCTGTCTCTCTCTGTCTCCCAAAAATAAATAAATGTTAAAAAAAAATTAAAAAAAGCATACATTACTTATGTTCATATTTCATTGGCTAGAACTTAGTTCTACCTGTTGCTTCTACTTAAGTGCGAGGGAGGCTGGGAAATGTCCAGCTTAGCTTGTGCCCAGGAAAAAGAGGTAAGCATGGGTTTTGGTGAGCAGCTAACATATAACAGTATTTGTCATAAACTCATTTCTGAGATTTTCTCTATTCTAGACCCATTTTATGCCATAAACCTCTTTGGCAGTCTAGTGAAGCCCAGGGACTCAGTTTCAGAATGTTTTAAATGCATAACATTATGTGTGTGTGTGTGTGTGTGTGTGTGTTTGTGTGTGTGTGTGTAATTATAAAGGAATCCAATTATATTGAAAGATTATAAATTATTAACAGTTTGGACAGAGCAGTATATGTACTTCTTTATTAATGAATTAAATAATAAGTTTTAGTGGCAGATATATTGACTACTGTGGTTTTGAAGTAATGATGATTATAAATGGTATTTCAAATACCTGCAGTGACTATAATTAAATATGTAAATATATTTGATTCCTTTTGGTGGCAAAAGTCACCAATACTGCTAATAGTGTCAGGTTTATAGCCTACATTCATAATTGAGTGATGGCAAATTTCAAGTAGCAGTCAGTGAAAGTAAAGCCATGATTTTTCCCCATCCAAGTAAATAAGTTGTCCTCTTGATTTGCCTAGAATTTTATCCATGGACCCAAGAACTTCTGCTATACACTATTTCTAGCTTGGATGAAGAGAATCAAAGAGTTTTTATGAGGAATTACTATATACTTTATGAAAATATCAGCTTATTGAGTATCATAATATTTGTATATGGTCAATTTGTATCATGTATACTTAACCTCAACCTTGGCGTTCTCAGGTATAGCAACAACACAAAAGCAATTTTATTTATTTTGTTGTTTATTTAAGAAACTTTTTAAATTTAAATTTTAGTTAGCTAACATATAGTGCAATATCGGTTTAGGAGTAGAATTCAGTGATTCATCACTTACATACAACACCCAGTGCTCATCACAACTAGTGCCCTCCTTAATACCTATCACTCATTTTTAACCCATACCCCACCCACACCCTAACATCAACCCTCAGTTTGTTCTCTATCATTAAGAGTCTTTTGTGGTTTGTTTCCCTCTCTCCTCTTTCCTCTTCTTCTGAGGAAAATAAATGTCTTTAATGTTTATTTTTGAGAGGGCGCAAGCAGGGGAGGGGCAGAGAGAGGGGGACAGAGGATCCAAAGTGGGCTCTGTGCTGACAGCAGTGAACCTAAAGTGGGGCTTGAACTCACGAACTGTGAGATCATGATCTGAGTCAAAGTTGGTCGCTCAACCAACTGAACCACTCATGTGCCCCTCATCTGTTTTGTTTTTTAAATTCCACATGAGTGAAATTATATGGTATTTGTCTTTCTCATCTCACTCACCTCGCTTAACATATTACCTTTTAGCTCTATCCACGTTGTTGTGACTGGCAAGATTTCATTATTTTTGATGGCTGAGTAATATTCCACATGTGTACCACATCTTCTTTATCCATTCATCAGTCGATGGATATTAGGGCTCTCTCCACACTTTGACTATTGTTGATAATGCTGCTATAGACATTGGGGTGCATTAATCCTTTGAATCTGTATTTTTGTATCCTTTGGGCAAATACCTAATAGTACAATTGCTGGATTCTAGGGTAGTTCTATTTTTAGTTTTTTGGGGAACCTCCATACTGTTCTCCATAGTGGCTGCACCACTTTGCATTTTCACCAACAGTGCAATAGAGTTCCCCTTTTTACCAACACCTGTTGTTTCTTGTGGTGTTAATTTTAGCTATTCTGACAGGTGTAAGGTGGTATCTCATTGAGTTTTGATTTACATTTCCTTGATGATGAGTGAGGTGGAGCATCTTTTCATGTGTCTGTTTGCCATCTGGATGTCATCTTTGGAAAAGTGTTTGTTCATGTCTTTTGCCCATTTCATAACTGGGTTATTTGTTTTTTGGGTGTTAAGTTTCATAAGTTCCTTATAGTATTTTGGATACTAACTCCGTATCAGATTTGTCTTTTGCAAATATCTTCTCCAGTCAGTAGTCTGCCTTTTAAGTTTCATTGGTTGTTTCCTTTGCTTTTTATCTTGATGAAGTCCTAATAGTCCTAATAGTTGTTTGATTTTGTTTCCCTTGCCTTTGGAGATGTGTATAGTAAGAAGTTGCTCAGGCTGAGGTCAAAGAGGTTGCTGCCTTTGTTCTCCTCTAGGATTTTGATGGTTTTCCTGACTCACATTTAGGTCTTTGATTCATTGTGAACTTATTTTTGTGTATGGTGTAAGAAAGTGGTCCAGGTTCATTCTTCAGCATGTTGCTGTCCAGTTTTCCAACACCATTTGTTGAAGAGGCTTTTTTCTATTGGATATTCTTTCCTGCTTTGTTGAAGATTAGTTGACTGTATAGTTGTGGGACCGTTTCTGGGTTTTCTATTCTGCTCCATTGATCTATGTCTTTTTTTTTTTTTTTTTTTTTTTTTGGTGCCAGTACCCTACTGTCTTGATGACTATAGCTTTGTAATATAGCTTGAAATCTGGGATCATGATGCCTCCAGTTTTGTTTTTCTTTTTCAGGATTGTTTTGGTTATTCAGGGTCTTTTGTGGTTCCATACACATTTTATGACTGTTTGTTTAGCTCTGTGAAAAATGCTGGTGGTATTCTGATAGAGATTGCATTAAATGTGTAGATTGCTTTGGGTAGTATAGACATTTTAACAATGTTTGTTCTTCAAGTCCATGAGCATGGAATGCTTTTCTATTTCCTTGTGTTCTCTTCAGTTTCTTTCATAAGGGTTCTCTAGTTTTCAGAGTACAGATCTTTTACCTCTTACATTAGGTTTAGGTATCTAGGTATCTTATTGTTTTTGGTACAGTTGCAAACAGGATCAATTCCTTGATTTCTTTTTCTGCTGCTTCATCGGTGTATAGAAATGCAACAGATTTCTATGCATTGATTTTATATTCTGCGACTTTGTTGAATTCATGTATCGGTTCTAGCAATTTTTTGGTGGAGTCTTTTGGGTTTTCTGTATAGAGTATCATGTCATCTGCAAACACTGAGGATTTGACTTCTTCCTTGCTGATTTGGATGCCTTTTATTTTCTTTTGTTGTCTGATTGTTGAGGCTAAGACTTCCAGTAGTATGTTAAATAGTAATGGTGAGAGTGTACATCCTTGTCTTGTTTCTGACCAGAGAGGAATGGCTTTCAGGTTTTCCTCATTGAGGATGCTATTTGTTGTGGGTCTTTCATATATGACCTTTATGATGTCGAGGTATGTTCCATTTATCCCTACTTTGTTACAGGTTTTTATTAAGAATGGATGGTGTAATTTGTCAAATGCTTTTTCAGCCTCTATTGATTGACAAGATCACGTGGCTCTTTTCCTTTCTTTATTAATGCAGTGTATCATGTTGATTGATTAGTGAATATTGAACCAGCCCTGCAGCCCAGGAATAAGTCCCACTTGATCATGGTGAATAATTCTTCTAATGTCTTGTTGAATTTGATTTGCTAACATTTTATTGAGTTTTTTTGTATCTATGTTCATTGGGGATATTGGCCTATGATTCTCCTTTTTAGTGGGGTCTTGATTTTGGAATCAAGGTAATGCTGGCTTCATAACCATTTCCTTTGATTACTATTTTTTGGAACAGTTTGAGAAGAATAAACCAAATTCATTTTGAACCAGCCCTTCATTTTCTGTTCTACTGATTTTTTGTTTCTTTGTTTCTGTATCATTTATTTCTGCTCCAGCCTTTATTATTTCTATTTTTTGGCCGGATTTAGGCTTTCCTTGCTGTTTCTTTTCTAGCTCCTTTAGGTATAAGGTTAGGTTGTGTAATTAGAACCTTTTTTACTTCTTGAGGTAGGCCTGAATTGCAATATACTTCCCTCTTAGGGCTACCTCTGCTGCATCCCAAAGGGTTTTCACTGTTTTTTCATTTTCATTTGCTTCCATGTATTTTTTTAAATTTGTTCTTTAACTTCCTGGTTAACCCATTCATTCTTTAGTAGGATGTTCTTTAACCTTCAAGTATTTGTGGTCTTTCCAAATTTTTTCTTGTGGTTGACTTTAAGTTTCATAGCACTGTGGTCTGAAAATATGCATGGTATGATCTCAGTCTTTTTGTACTTGTTGAGGGCTGACTTGTGACCCAGTATGTGACCTCTTCTGAAGAATGTTCCATGTGCACTGGAAAAGAATGTGTATTCGGCTGCTTTAGGATGGAATGTTCTGAATACATCTGTTAAGTCCATCTGGTCCAGTGTGTCATTCAAAGTCATTGTTTCCTTGTTGATTTTCTGATTAGATGATCTGCCCATTGCTGTAAGTGGGGTGTTAAAGTACCCTACTATTACTGTATTGTTATCAATGAGTTTCTTTATGTTTGTTATTTATTGTTTTACATATTTAGGGGCAAGTTGGGGGCATATATATTTACAATTGTTAGACCTTCTTGGATAGACCCTTTATTATGATATGGTACCCTTTTTCATCTCTTGTTACAGTCTTTGGTTTAAAATCTAGTTTTTCTGATATAAGTATGGCTACTCCAGATTTCTTTTGACATCCATTAGCATTGATAGATGGTTCTCCATTCCCTTATTTTCAATCTTCAGGTGTATTTAAGGCTAAAATGAGTCTCTTGTGGGCAGCATATAAATGGATCTTGGTTTTTTTATCCATTCTGATACCCTATATCTTTTGATTGGAGCATTTAGTCCATATACATTCAGAGTGATTATTGATGGATACGAATTTAGTGCCATTGTGTTACCTGTAGAATTGGTGTTTCTGGTGTTGTTCTCTGGTCTTTTCTAGTCTTTGTTGCTTTGGTCTTTTTTTTTTTTCTTCCCTTCATAAAGAGTCCCCTTTAAAATTTCTTGCAAGGCTGTTGTAGTGGTCACAAACTCCTTTAGTTTTTATTTGTCTGGGAAAGTCTTTATCTCTCCTTCTATTCTGAATGATAGCCTCCCTGGGTAAATAATTCTTGGCTGCATATTTTTTCCATTCAGCACATAGAATATTTCCTACCACTCCTTTCTGGCTTGCCATGTTTCTGTGACAGATCTGCTGTGAATCTGATATGTCTTTTCCTTGTAGGTTAAGGACTTTTTTCCCTTGCTGCTCTCAGGATTCTTTCCTTGTCAGCGTATTTTGTGAATTTGACTATGATATGCCTTGATGATGATCTGCTTTTGTTGAATTTAATGAGGGTTCTCTGTGCTTCTTGGATTTTTATGTGTGTGTCCTTCCCCAGATTAGGGAAGTTTTCAGCTATAATTTGTTTGAATAAACCTTCTGCCCCCTCTTCTCTTTTAATTCTCTGGGACTCCTATAATACGTATGTTACTATGTTTTAGTATATCACTGAGTTCTCTAAGTCTGCCTTCGGTTCCTTCGTAACCTTTGTTTCCTCTTCATTTCAGCTTCATTATTTTCCATAATTTTATCTTCTATACCACTGATTTGCTCCTCTGCATCATCCACCCTCATTTTTACGGCCTCCATTTGGGATTGCACCTCAGTTATATAATTTTTAATTTTGGCCTGACTAAAGAGATATATTAGTTAATATATCTCTGCAGTAAAGGATGCTCTAGTGTCTTCTATGCTTTTTTCAAGCCCAGTCAATATCCTTACAATTTTTGTTTTAAATTCTAGTTCAGACAGCTTACTTAAATCTGCACTGATTGAATTTCTGGCTGTCATTTCTTCCTGTTCTTTCTTTTGGGGTGAATCCCTCTGTCTTGTTATTTTGGAGAGAAAGAATAAGAAAAATAGAATAAAACCAAATAAAAATTTAAAAATCAAAGAAAAAAAATTTAAAAATGAAATATGTTATCAGAAGCTAGATGCTAGGTATGTTTTGGGGTGCTTGTTATGAGAAGCTTGACAGAAAAGAGGTAGAAATAAAGAAAGAAAATAAAAGAAAATAAAAAGAAAATTAAAAAATTAAAAAAATTGCTCTTTCTGTATCAAACAAGCAAACAAAACAAACAAAAATAAAGATAAAAACAAAAAAACTCAAAAAGAAACAAACAAAAAACCCAAAGGATGCTAGATCCTATTTCCCCTAGAACTGAAGCTTTGCAGCACTCTATCATCAATACACTTGGTATGCGTGAGGGGTTTGTGCTGGTCTTCAGGGAGAGGGGTCTGCTGCTCTGATTATTATGTGCAATCCCTCTTTTGGAGGGTGCAAGGGGGTGGGGCTTGGTGTAGCAGCTCCCTTCTCCACTAGGTGACGCTGTTTAGCTCACTGAGGTGGATCAAGCTAGGGGGTGGGAGAGAAAACGGCTTCACCCAGTTCTCTGGTCTTGGGAGTGGGAAATGGGTGGCTACCCCTGTTAGGTAAGCCCTCACAGCTGGGAAAACAGTGACTTCACCTCTGTTTCTGGTTTCAGTCAGATCCCTGCCTTCATCCTGTGTTCAAGCTTTCCACCTGCCAGATGGTGCAGGACTCCTGTGTTTTAACTCAGGCACAGCTGTGTGTCAAAACCCCACACTTTAGAGACCCCCATGGCATGGATCCACACTGATCTTCTGGGGGAGGGTCTCTGCATTGTGTTGGGTGTTGGCTTGTTGCAGAAGACGGCTGCGTGACCGTGCAGTGGTTTGGATTTTATGATAAATTGCACCACACAGCTGGCACTAGGGATTGCTGCCCTCAGCTGGTGTGTTTGTACCTGTACTGGTGAATGGGACAGTTGGATGTCGGCTGCAGGATCCTTTGCCGGTGGAGAGGCTGTATCACCTCTACCAAATGTACTCAAAGCAGAGCAACCGCTTCTCCCTGTGTGACCCTGGGGATACAGAGCACTGCTCAGCTCTTCTGGGGGTGAAACTGGCAATGTCACAGACCTCTCAAATGTTGGAATCTGCACTCCGCTCTTTATAGAAAACTGGTGATATTGTAACCCTCTCCTTTTTCGTTGTCAAAGGTTTTGGGGAATAGTTTTCTCGTGCAGTCCCTCCCCTGAGTGTGTTTTGCTCTTCCCACCACCTCCATGCTTTTTCTCTCTTTGTTCCCTGTCACTGTCCCCACCATGGTCAGGGCTCCCTCCTCTGGCCGCTCTTTTCTCCCACAAACTCTGTGCAGTTTCTGTCTTCCATGGGTCTTTCTTCTGGTTTGTAGATATGCAGTTTTGTTCTCTAAGACCACCAATAGATTTCTTGGCTGTTAAGAATGATTTGATATTTATCTGTGTTTGAGGGAGGGGGCAAGCTTCTTACCTCCTGCCCCTCAAAAGAAATTCTATTTAAAAACTTTTTAATGTTTATTTTATTTTTGAGAGAGAGAGACAGAGAGAGAGACAGAGAGAGAGAGAGAGAGAGAGAGAGAGAGAGAGAGAGAGGGAGAGAGAGAGAGGGAGAGAGAGAGAGCACAGGTGCAGGAGGGGCAGAGACAGGGAGACATAGAATCCGAAGCAGGCTCCAGGGTCCATGCTGTCATCAGAGAGAGCCTGATGTGGGGCTTGAACTCACAAACCATGAGATCACGACCTGAGCCAAAGTTGGGTGCCCAACTGACTGAGCCACCCAGGTGCCCCTAAAGCAATTCTATTTAAATGCTCAGTGATTCAATGTGTTAAGTTTCCATTTGTTCAGTTGCTTCATCAGTAAACTAGATGGTAGTTTGATCTTATCCAACAATAATTCTCACCTGAAAATGTTAACTTTTTCAATTTCTTCTTCACTTATCTAAATTGTTTACAGACCTTTTTTTTGTTTTAATCAACCTACATATATTTCTGAGCACTTCCTTGGTGCTTAGTCCTGAGAATATATGTAGAACACTATCTCTGAATGCATTACTATCCTATATATAATCTGTGCTTCATAGCAGAGTGCTAAGGGCACTGGTGTTGAGTTGGAATTGGATAGACCTGAATTATAATCTGGGCTTTTCTAAGAAATTGCAAGTTTTTGCCTTATGTAGATTACTTAGCCCTGATAAGCCTCAGTTTGCTTGCTTAAGAAAGGCATATAATAAGCTTATGACCTAAGTGGTGTTAGTAAATTATTACTATTAATGTGTCCTCCTTTTTTATGCCAGTCTATACAACTAAACTGGGTTAGTCAGAATACTCAGCCTTCAAGGGAAAGAGCTAACCATCTGAAAGCGTAACAGAAGAGTATACACTGGGGTTTTTTGTTTGCAGGCAACAGAATCTGATGTAAACCAAAAGAAAATTTATTACAAATACATGATTAAACTCACAGGCAAGACTGAATGATTGGAACAGATTAAACCAGGCAGCTTCAGAAGGTCTTTGGCATAGTCACTAGACTGATGAATTCCTACTGATTTTTCTTTTCAGGCTTTACATCCCTCAATTTAATATTCATTGTCCAAGCAGAGAAACTTTACTTGGTTGAGCCTTGGCCATGTGTCTACCTATTAACCGTATAGGTCATTAAGAGGCAAAATCTAGAGTGGGCTGTGGAGCATTCTGTATCAAGACTGTATCTCTTGAGAAGTTGTTACCCAAAAGGTGCTGATAAATTGGGGTGGTCTAAAAATGGCAGACATTCACTGCTGAGAGACTTCCAAGTGTTTATCACCTACTGGTTAAAGGTATCCAGGCAAGATCAAGTGAGTAGACAAAAATGGACTTTATATTGACACCATCAAGTCCTGTTAACCTCTGTAAAAACCTGCTGTTTTAAAATTTTTTTTATTTTATTAATAAAATAGTATTTTTCAGAGTATTTAGGACAAGCAAATCTAATAAACATAGAATCCTATAATTCCAGGAAAACCATTAGGGTGATTGCCCAGTGATGACTCCATGTTGTTCATATGTTTGTAGTCATAACTGTGACCTAATTATGTGTGAATTGCTGCTGCAACGTCTAGGAAAGGATATAGTAATAATAATGGTGATAATTTTTTGACTTACTGTATTATTTGTACTGTTGTGAGTACCTAATATAGATTATCTCATTTAAGCACCATCAAACTCCATGAGAGAGTTATTATTATATGTATTTGACAGATGAAGAAATGGAGACACAGAGAAGTAATTTGCATACCTACTCAGTGACACAGCTTATATTCAAACCCAGATAGTTTGACTCACTAGGGAGTAAGTGCTCTGAATCTCTGGAGAAAAGAACTCTCCCCTGATAATTAAGGGTGATTGGTCTCTCAGCCGTGCCTCATGTGTGGCAGTCAGTAGTGCACACCTGTGGTGTGATTCATTTTCCTGTTTACATCTGATTAATAACATACTTTTGTTTTCAAGAATATCTTTTATTCCCGCAAGTGAAATACATAATAATCATAGCAACACTTACGTATCACTATATGCCAGACGCTCTTTTTTTTTAAATATATGAAATTTATTGTCAGATTGGTTTCCATACAACACCCAGTGCTCATCCCAAAAGGTGCCCTCCTCAATACCCATCACCCACCCTCCCCCCCCCCCCCCCCCCATCAGCCCTCAGTTTGTTCTCAGTTTTTAAGAGTCTCTTATGCTTTGGCTCTCTCCCATTCTAACCTCTCTCTTTTTTTTTTTTCCTTCCCCTCCCCCATGGGTTTCTGTTAAGTTTCTCAGGATCCACCTAAGAGTGAAAACATATGGCATCTATCTTTCTCTGTATGGCTTATTTCACTTAGTATCACACTCTCCAGTTCCATCCACGTTGCTACAAAAGGCCATATTTCGTTCTTTCTCATTGCCACGTAGTACTCCATTGTGTATATAAACCACAATTTCTTTATCCATTCATCAGTTGATGGACATTTAGGCTCTTTCCATAATTTGGCTATTGTTGAGAGTGCTGCTATGAACATTGGGGTACAAGTGCCCTATGCATCAGTACTCCTGTATCCCTTGGGTAAATTCCTAGCAGTGCTACTGCTGGGTCATAGGGTAGGTCTATTTTTAATTTTCTGAGGAACCTCCACACTGTTTTCCAGAGTGGCTGCACCAGTTTGCATTCCCACCAACAGTGCAAGAGGGTTCCCGTTTCTCCACATCCTCTCCAGTATCTATAGTCTCCTGATTTGTTCATTTTGGCCACTCTGACTGCCAGATGCGCTTCTAAGCACATATGTTAATTCATTTGTTCTTCTCAACAGCCCTATGAAATAAATTCTAGTTTTCATTACTATTTTACAGATGAAGAAATGGCTAAGTAACTCTCGAAAATTGCACAACTAGGAAGTGACAGAGGCAGTATTTGAACACAGAGAGTCTGGCTGGTGTCTGTGTACTGTATACTGTAGTGCTTATAAAGAGTTATTTAAAAATAGTGCAAGTGTATTTGGCTATAATAGAAATCACATGGTGGTGCTCAGATCTTTGAAATAATATGAAGGTGTAAAGAAAATTATGAAGTTTAAGAAAGGATGCTTTAAACTTTTAAAAAAATTTTTATTATCACAAATAATATGATACCTTAAATACCCTCATACTTGTTAGAATTTCTCTAGAGTAGATACAGGGATGCAGGTTTATTGGATTATTGCTGTCTGGAATGACTGCACCAACGTCCAACATGTTTTTTTTTTTTTTTTTATTAAAGTTTACTTATTTATTTTGGGAGAGACAGAGAAAGTGTGAGTGGGGGAGGGGCAAAGAGAGAGGGGGAGAAAGAGAGAGAATCCCAAGTAGGCTCTGTATGGTCAGTGAAGAGCCTGAGGTGGGACTTGAACTCACGAAATCATGAGATCATGACCTGAGCCCAAATCAAGAATCTGATGTTTAACCAATGGAGCCACCCAGGCACCCCTGCACCTACATATTTTTTCTTAAACTTTTTTTGAGGGTATCTCATTAAGGGAGTTTTATGGTGCTTTTTTCCCAAGTGTTTTTAGAATTTGTAGGCCAGCAAGAAGTATTGGTAATAATACAGGTTAAACAAAATTTGGTTGCTTATTACTCATAGAAACATAAGAGAAGGAGGATCTACATTCTTACCAAAGAAATATACTCACTCACCCTCTATGACAGAAGTTAGTGTATTAGCAAGTACTTTGTTAATTCTACCAGTGCACTCATTTCTGAACCAGAAAGAATTCAGCGGATCTGGAGGTTAGTGCCACCTTGTGGTGAGACTAAGCTCTGACTCCTAGAAGTTCTCAATCTTCAAAGCACAGAAAAATTACCAGAGGAGCTTGTTAAAAACAGAAATTCTTTGTGCACTTGAAACTAATGTAAGGTTGTGTGTCAGCTATACGTCAATAAAAATAAAAATAAAAGAGAAGGAGAATGACCAAAAAAAAAAAAAAACCCAAACCAAAAACTGATGCTCCTGGCCTTACCCCTACAGAGTCTAATTCAGAAAGAAGAGAGGAGAGGGGAGAGAGAGCATGTGCGTGTGTTCCTGTGTGTGCGGGGGTGGGGGTTGGGGGAAGGATGTCCATGAACTTGCATATTTAAAAGGCAGCCTGCGTGATTGTTGGTTCTGTTTGGTCCTAATTCTGATCTAGAAGGCATTTTAGTGATTGGCCCAGCTCCCTTTTTGTAATCCTCCTCTCTCCTAGCTGCTGTAGTATCTCTTGGATTATGTGGGAACTGTAGCGATCTTCTGGGACTATTTTGGACACAAGAGGACCCAGCTGAGCTTGCACACAGAGAAGGGATGGGAACAGGCTAATGTGTTTTGCCAACTCCATTTGCATCTTCTCCTTATTGATTTTTGATGACCTCAGTGCTTCTTTTGACTCTGTGGGTCACACCCTACTTTTGTCTTTTTTCTCCTTGTTCATGTCCTTCAGTTTGGTATTCGGGGTCTCCATAATCAGACCTCAGATCTTCTCCCATGTCTCTCACCGGGAATCCCCCATACATATTAATCTTTCATACTGCTTCTTCTCCTGAAATTCTTACCCTCCATCTTTTATGCTTTTACTGCAGTCTTTAAGTAGTTTTTATAAATCTTTTAAAAATCAGAACACCTGCAACCTTCCTTGAAGCATTTAGCACCCCCTAAACTCTGGTCTCCCACCATACTTTGTGCATAGCTTACTTATATGGTCCTCCTGGTACATCATGAAATAGTGTTTCCTATTGCTGCATAAATATGTTATCCATCCATCCATCCATCCATCCATCCATCATTTTACTTATTCATTCATTTCTTATGTTGTTTTCCTTGCCTGGAATGTAAATTCTATTCATTCTTCAAATGCCTCCCACATAACTAAGCCAAATATAGACTATCTTCAGCTTCATTCATTGATTCCTCCTCTGAGATCTGCTAGCACTGAGTGTCCTTAGTTGCCCACTTTAACTCTTAATTATACATGCCAGTGTATACATGCACTTCTGTTCTTCAGTAAATTGTAAGCTACATGAGGACAGAGACTATTTTATGTAATTCTTTGGTATTTTCCAACGTTCTATATTCCCAGATGCATAATATGGTTTAGCTAAACTTGTACTCTTTGCTTTACTGCATTGCCTCCATTTAGTTTTAAATCTTTATGGTGTTTTATAATGATGTTTTATATTCCTGCTTTCTTACCTTCAGAGTCTGCTCTCAGGAATATAGAGTAACACTTGGCCATGTAACAGTATTCAGTCCTGCTCGTATGCCATGCTTCATGCCTGAGTGGAAAGAAATATCCTTCTTCACATGCAGTCTGACTTATATACACAAAAGTAAATCAATGTGCTCACTTGCTAGTTTTTTTTAAACTGAATTAAAAGCAATTTCTTTTTTTTTAATGCTTATTTGTTTATCTTGAGAGAGGGGGTAGGGGCAGAGAGAGGGAGGGAGAGAATCCCAAGCACACTCCTCACCGTCAGCGTGGAGCCCAATGCAGGGCTTGATCCCATGAACCGTGAGATCATGACCTGAAATGAAATCAAGAGTCAGATGCTTAACTGACTGAGCCACCCACTTGCCCCTAAAAGCATTTCTTAACATAGAGTAACTCTGGGCCCTGAGACCCTGAGGTGCTTGACAGAATACACAACGTTGCAGGTTGAGCCTCCTTCTACGTATATACTCCCTTTGGGATTGTAAATGACCTCCTTGAGCTTGGTGACTTTTGGAGCCCTTTGTGTAACTAGCCCCGGAGGATCAGCAAACTAACTCAATACAAATCTGGATTTGTTTGGGTTTGTTTTCTGCCACAGGGATTCAGAGCAAGCCCTCGGCATCTTAGAAGACGTGCTGCTGCGGCCGCAGCTGCTCGCCTGGAAGAGGCCAAACCTGTGGTGGAAGTTCACCATCAGAGTGAGCAAGAAATTTCAGTGAGGAAACGAAGAATCAAGAAAAATAGCCGAGTCCAGCCAGAATTCTATCATTCCGTTCAAGGTGCTTCAACCCGAAGGCCTGTAAGTAGAGAACTTTTAGAAGATTATTAAATACATGGCGTGGTTGTTCTTTGAGAAAATTGCCAGATTAACTAATCAGAGTACTGTCTTGTCATCCTCAGCAAGTGCTATGAACCCATACGAATTCCAGGGAGTGTGATTTCACAGAAAGCACTGGGCCGGAGAGTTGTCAGAGAGGCCAGAGTTGATCACTGCAGATGGAGTGATTTAAAAACTGGTGGATATTGAGCCCCATTAGAGCCAGGGTCTAGATTTAGAGCAGGCACCACAGAGTCAACAGGCTGAGGTGCAATAATGACAGGGTCGGAGTTGGTGAAGAGGGGCAGCAGCCAACCTAGTATCAGCAAAGGAGAAGCAGTGCAGGGAAAGGTGGGGCTCCTCTCCAGGAGGAGGCTCTTGGGCCACTCAGGCCTGTGCTGCTCTCTGCAGTCAGCCAGGGTGATGGTAAGGGTGCTAGCCTTCTCTGGTTTGGCCTTCGTTTGGGTCCACGGCAGCAGGCAGCGTTGTCCTCTTCTAACTAAGTGCTCTGCGTCTCTGTTGGTGCAGTGCTACCTTATCTGGGAAAAGCCCTCACCTGGGAGCCGGTCTCCACCTGTTGACCCCATTGTTCTATGTGCGCTGATACTTTTTCTTGGTTCAGGTTCTCACACATGGACTTTTGACCAAGGCTGTGGCAGTCAAGGATTTGGGGCTTAGAAATGCCACATGAAAACTTTGTAAAAAATATTTCATAACTGCAATAGTTTTACATTGCTTTAGCATTTAGAAGAAGTTTCCCTGTGGTTCACTTTTATGTTGGGGGGAGCCTATTTTTGTCGTTCCTTATGCCAACCTAGGGGAACCATCAAGATTTGACTTGTTAATAAGTTTTTGTACATTATTAAAGTGGAACTGCCCTTCTGTGGAGGTAACTGCATCGCGGGCACATGCGGAGATTGCTAGAAGGCCGGGAGAATGTCTGACTCAGTGAGCAGGCCAACAATGATGGCAAGAAGCTAAGTTCCTTTACAGAAGAGGTCCTGTTTGTCTTTAAACAATTGTAAAATAAGCACATATTTAGAAATGAGAGTCTTCTTTTCATGATTTAGTGAAACAAGCTATTAGGTATCTATGTGATATCTAATATGAAGTGGTAGGAAGATTTATTCACGCTCAACAAATATAAGCTTGTTTATTTGGAAATAAGGGATACACATTTATTTATTCAAATAAATAGTTATTTGAATAACCAACAGTTATTTATTTTAATGTTTATTTATTTCTGAGAGAGAGAGAGAGAGAGAGAGAGAGAGAGAGAGAGAGACTGAGCAGGGGAGGGGCAAGAGAGGGAGATAGGATCTGAAAGGGGCCTCATGCTGACAGCACAGAGCCCGGTGCATTGCAGGGCTCAAACTCATGAACCACAAGTTCATGACCTGAGTCTAAGTAGGATGCTTGACCGACTGAGCCACCTGGGTGCCCTGAATAACTAACAGTTATTGAGGGCTTACTGTATAATAGGACTCACTTGACAGCCCTATCAAGTAAATGTTGTTATTATTTGCATATTATGGGTAATGAAACTGTGGCTCAAAGAGGATAAATAACATGCCTACATTTACCTAGCTGTTTGCAGCAGAGTCTAGGATTTGGATCTAGGCAGCCCACTTCTAGAACCCAAGCACTTATCTCTGCAGTCTGCCACCTTGCTATAGTACATGGCCTCTAGGAATGCACAGCTGAGTCCATGGCCAACATGCAAGCAAGTAAATATGATGCATGTCTGTGTTACGAAAATGCTATTGTAGAGTTAAGGACAAGGTACCATGGAAGCATGTTGAGCATCTTGGAGGGCCAGCAATATTTACAGAGAAGCAGACACCTGAGATGAATCCTGACAGAGGAGTTTGTATCTCTGATGAGAAGCACATGTACAAAAGCACAGAGGTGTGACAAGGTGTGGCGTTCTCAGGGAACAGCTGGAGGTGGTGCTGGTCGATGAGACTGGTTGGGTCAGGCAGGGCCAGATCATCAAGGGATTGTATATTATGCTAAACAGTTGGGTTTATCTTCTGTGATGGGGATCTGTTGAAGGTAGGAAATAGGCACATTGATTCTCTTGACCGGAATATAGTGAATTCTTTGTTGCTTCTAATCTCAGATTTCAGGTTCAGGTTGGGTAAGTGAGTATCATCACAGTTTTGAAACCCTCAACCACCATTATTCTCTCATGAGCACTGTACATAACTGCCTTGGGTAATAAGACATATTCCTCTGTGACTTTTTTATTTTAAATGTTTATTTATTTTTGAGGCAGAGAGAGAGAGAGACAGAGAGACAGAGTGCAAACAGGGGAGGGGCAGAGAGAGAGGGAGACACAGAATCCAAAGCAGACTCTAGGCTCTGAGCTCTCAGCATGGAGCCTGATGTGGGACTTGAACTCACGAACCCTGAGATCTTGACCTGAGCCGAAGTCGGATGTTTAACCGACTGAGCCACCTGGGTGCCCCAGCTCTGTGACTTTGAAATTGGCATCCGTTTTGTCCTTGAATGCCTGTCTTCCCTCTTTGTTTGCCTGGTGAATTACAATTCACCTCTTAAGACTGACCCATGATCAAGCAACTTGTTCAGAAAAGGCTTTTCCGGTCCTTCCTATCACAGTGAGATACCTTTTGTTTTGATCCTCAGCATTTTGTACAGATCTCCTGCATAGCAATTATCTAAGTGAAAAAGGCAGGCATGGGGCACCTGGCTGGCTGAGTCAGTGGAGCATGTGACTCTTGATCTCGGGGTTGTGAGTTTGAGCCTCACACTGGGTGTAGAAATTACTTAAAAATAAAAATCCTAAAAGAAAAAGTCAGCCTCTGTAGTAAGAGGGACATGGGTTCAAGTTCTTCTCTGTGTACCTGGCAGGAAACAGGTAGCACGTAAGATAATTTAACTGAAGAGAATTTAATGAAAGGACTGTTTACAGAGGTGTGGGCAGGGCTAAGTGCGTCACTAACCTTCCGGTGGAGCCTGCCTACCTAGTATTCCTAGCCTGAAGAGGTGGCAGATAGCACTGGTCTTCCTGCATCCTGGTAAGAATTGCTGGGGCCATGAAAGAACCTTTCATAGGAACTGGGATGGAGGAGTGAAGTCACAGCCAGAATTCAGTGAGTCAGGAAGGGAGCAGGGCGAGTGTGTATAGGTTGTAGGTTTCCATTGACCTACCCTAACTAGAAGCCAGAAGGCAAAGGGGCTTGGATGATTCGAAGTACAGAGATCATCATCCCAAGGAGAGAGCAAGGGAGACGTGGGCAGAGAGTCTGAGAGGGGTCAGGAACAGTGGAAAATAAAAACAAAAAACAAAAAGCGTATTAGGTAATCTTTGCCAGGTTGTTTAACTCTGTGAGACTCAGATTTCTTATTGTAAAGTGTAGCTACCTCAGTGAGTTGTGAGGATGAACTGAACTGACACATGGAAATACATGGCACAATGACGTGCTTAGAATAAACAAAAATTGGTAATGTCTTCTCTTCCTTTCCTTTCCTACACCTTATTTGGGGGCTATGTCATCTGTCTAGAATATCTCCTGGAGAATGGCATCTGAATGCATTTTAATGAATACATGAATGAGTGATATTTATATATGACATATAGCTTATGCAATATAGGAATTCAGAGAACAGAGAGCGTCCATACCCCGCCTAGGGTGGTCATGGGATAACTGTTTCACAGATTGGGCTTTAAAATATTGGCAGGGCCCCTGGGTGGTTCATTCGGTTAAGTATCTGACTTCGGCTCAGGTCATGATCTCACGGTTTGTGAGTTCGAGCTCTGTGTCAGGCTCTGAGCTGACATCTCGGAGCCTAGAGCCTGCTTCAGATTCTGTGTCTCTCTCCCTTTCTCTACCCCTCCCCTACTTGTGCTTTGTCTCTCTCTCTCTCTCTCTCAAAAATAAATAAACATTAAACAAAATAAAATATTGGCAGGAATTGACTAAGCAGCAGAAGTTAGGTATGATAAGTGGAATTAGTAAAAGTACTGAGAACCGTTGGACTGGATTTGGGGATTTATATAAGAGAAATATAAGATAGAGCTGGAAAAGAGGCTGGGGCCAGAACATTCTAGATAGCCACTGTGTTTAAACTCCAGTTTTTGTGCTTGTGGAGGTCTAACTAGAAGAGGTATGATTAAAGCACAATTTTAGGAAGATTAAACATGAGCGGGGTGAGTCTGTGGGGAGCAGGACAGGGGTCAGGTAAGTACCGTAGTACTGTAGGTATAATTAGGGCCTGAACTTGGGTCTAACAGGTGATGCTATGCTGGCATCTGGTGATCACTGCTTCTGGGGAATCAGATGATGACCTTGACTCTCACTTCTTCAGAAGGAATTGGAAGGGAGAGAGATGAGAGGCAGGAAATAGCAGTGGAAGCTACTTGGTTGTTTAGGGCAAAAAAAAAAAATCTGGAGAGGGTTCTTTGGAGGCAGGTAAAGCTCACCTCCCCCCTCTATCTGCAGCTCCTAGGGTAGCTTCATTTTTAAAATTTTTTTAATGTTTATTTATTTTGAGAGAGAGTATGCACAAACCAGGGGGGACAGAGAGGGAGAGAGAGAATCCCAAGCAGACTCCTCACTGTCAGCGCAGAGCCCAACATGGGGCTCAAACCCATGAACTATGAGATCATGACCTGAGCCAAAATCAAGAGTTGGACACTTAACTGTCTGAGCCACCCAGGCACCTCTCTAGGGTCGTTTTAGAGATTGGAAATTGTGAGAGTTGGTGAGGAGGGTGTTGGTATCTTATGTCACATGATTCCTGTTCAACCTTCTGGAAACTTAGGGCCTCTGCTGACATGTCCATGTTTTTATTACCATATGTGGACTTGAGCTAAGGCCTTGTGCCCTCTTCTGGATTTGGTTATAAGTGCAGTCAGTAGTTCTTGCTAGAGCCGCCCTATTCAACATGTGCCCAAAGCCTGTGCCTTTTCTAGCTTACACATTTGGAGAAAGTCATGGGTTGCCATCAAGTCAACTCTGATTGTGTCTTGGAGATGGAATAAAAATAAATCAGCTGTGGTGATTCAGGATTATTTCAATGACTTTGTATGAAGCACTCGAGGCATTTCTAGTAGCCATCTGAATAATAAACAGCCCTAACAGTGAGAAAGCCTGAAATAGGATGTGGCTGTGAAGGATGATGTGGAAATATTGGGGTTCAGAGAAAATGGTAAAGAAAGAATTCTTGAGACGTCTTTGGTGCAAAGAGGTGGTTTTATTAAAGCATGGGGACAGGACCCGTGGGCAGAAAGAACTGCACTGGGGTTGTGAGGAGCAATTGATTATATACTTTCAAGTTGGGAGGGGGTTAGGGATAGCGTAAGTCTCTTAGGAATTTTGGAAGCAAGGTTTCCAGGACCTTGAGGGGGCTAGCTATTGTTAGGAAGAGATGGGTCATTTATTACTGTCTAGTAAAACCTCAATCAAGAGACCCTTCAGATGTATATCAGTGGGCCATATGCTTAGAGGATGATTGCTAACATATATCTTGGGGGTTTGAGATAAAGAAAGTTTCCAAAGGTATTTTTATATATTAAAGGAGACTTACAGGATCCTGGAGGTTAGGATAATATTAAGCTAAGATTGCCTTTTGCCCTTAGCAAAGTATTAACATCGAGGCACTTGAGTTCTTAAAGGAAGGTCACTCTGCTTGTCTCAAGGACTCATCAATGGGCTGTAAGTCGTAAGGAAATTTAAAAGTTGTAAGGAAAGTTTTTCTTTTGCCTTTGATTCCCACATCAAAGGAGATGGATCAGAAAATGTGACAGTACAGTTTCAGCCAACCTGCATTGGGACCAGCCCCTTGATGAAGTAGGCCACAGGCCACATGGAATGCATTATACTTTTGTATCCTTGGCTTCTCTAACCTATTTTTCTGATTCTATAATTTAAAAAAATTTTTTTAAATGTTTATTTTTGAGAGAGATGGACACAGTAAAAGCAGGGGAGGGACAGAGAGAGAGGGAGACACAGAATCTGAAGCAGGCTCCAGGCTCTGAGCTGTCAGCACAGAGCCCGACGCAGGGCTCGAACTCATAAACTGAGACTACGACCTGAGCCGAAGTTGGACACCTAACCGATTGAGCCTCCCAGGTGCCCCTCTGAATCTATAATTTATACTCAAATGTGCCTATATGAATTTGTAATAGAGATCACTAATATAAACTTAATTAATAATGTATGTGCATTTTATTTCACACCTTTGGAATGTTTCTAAGAGTGAGTTAGCTAAAAATTTACCCAGATTTTTCTCTTAGTTAAATATGTCTTGGGACTTATGTTAAGACATGTCACTGGAATACTTAGGAATTTTCCACCACTTTGGAGCAGAAAAGATACTTAGCACCAGATCTCCATTTGTCCTTTAGTCTTTTGACATTAGAAAACTTTTGTGTTGGAATCCTAGAGTTTTAAACCTCCTTTTCATCGTGATAACACACAATAGCAAGAGCTCTCACATTTATGGCACGTTTACCATGAGTGCACACTCACTACCACGTGGGCAACAGTGGGCATTGTTCTCCTGTGTTTCCCTGTTTTTTCTCGCTTAATCTTCCCAGCTGTTCTCTGGGGTAGGTGCTCACTTTCCAGAAGGGAAAACTTATCAAGGTCACACAACTGGTAGATAACAGAAATGAGATTTAAGCCTAAACACCCTGACTGGACAATGGAGAAATTCACATGATCATACTTTGAGTGCTAGATGTTTATCCTAAGGAACCCTCCTCATGTATTTTAATCACTTTGAGTCTCAGTTTTCCTACCTGCACAGGTGGTAGAAATGGTATCAAAAACCGTAGATAAACTCCAAACCTCATTTTCGCCATGCATTTTATTGAATCTCCCTTTTTGTGGTAGGGAGTAGTAAGAGTCTTTCTGCCTCTTGCCCTCTCATAGGAACCCGTTAATGTATAACAACACTCAGCCCCAGGAGGTATTTATGTGTTTGTGTTGGGGGTGGGACGAGGGGAAATGAAAATTTTAGAGCACTTGCAAATAATCAGGCACACTGAGTCCATTCTTGTTACATTTCGCTGCTTCTCATTTTTCGTATACTACAACAACATCGCCTCCGTTTCCTTGTGACTTAAAATTTCTGAGACTTTCTCCCGGAGGTGCAAGAATATCTGATTAAAAATTGCTGGTGTTCCCAGGTCCCAGCCCAAGCTGTATCTTGCTCCCCCTGCTGGCAAAACTTTGGCCCATGAGGCTTGCATGGCAAGTAACTGAATTATTGAGCCTGATAATATTGCAGGATTTCTTTTACCACAATACCCGGGATTCGTTGTCTCGCCACTTTGAAGAATGAAGAGGTGGACACAAAATGAGCAGCAGGGCAAAAGTTTATTAGAGTATAAGATTAGGAAAGAAGAATAGTAGGAACGCTTTCTTTCAGAGAGGGGACATTCAAAAGTGAATGCCCGAGGACTCTAGGCAAGGGTCCTTGTTTTATACGGTGCTGGTGAGCCCTCCCTCTTCTTGGCTTCCTCCCTGTTCCTTCTCAGGTTCTACCCTTATTGGCTGGATAGCTTGAGGTGCTGGGTTGTCCATTCCTGATTGGCTCGTTTCCAGTGTATGAGGGGTGGTCTATGGCCATTCTTAGGTCTTAGGTCAAATTCCAGAGTGAAACCCGAGGGGGAGTAGGAGAGGTCTGTTACATTATTAAGAGGAACCTTATGCCTGAGAGGTCTTGCTGTGGTCAGACACTCCCAGCATTTTTCAAAAATAGGTGTTTTTCCCCACCCGGAGACCTCAGGCCCTAATCTTTCCCTTTCTGCCTACTGACTCCTGTATTGTCCTATCATAATAATTTTGGCTCAGGAGTTAGAGGGCAGGTGGGCTTAGCACAGACAATTGGTGGCCTGGGTTTCTGAAATGGTGATCACTGAAGAAGAAGCAGGTTTGGGCTGATGGGTGGAAATCAAATTTCTGATTTGGATATGTTAAGTTAGAAAATATCTATTAGATATCCTAGTGTCTGAATTTCATGGAAAACCTGAGCCTGGATTGGGGGTCATGAGTACAGAAACGTTACCAAATTCATGAGACTGGATGGGATGACCCAAAAAGTGAATGTTGATGGAGAGGAGACTTGAGGACTGAGCCTTGGGGTTCTCCAGTATTGAGAGGTTGGGAAGAGGACTAAGGTTCATTTATAACTTCTAACTCTTCCTCAGAAATAGATGTAGGGGCACCTGGCTGACTCAGTTGGGAGAGCATGTGATTCTTGATCTTGGGGTTTTGAGCTCGAGTCCCAGATGGGGTGTAGAGATTACTTAAATAAAAAAAAATTTAAAAAGGGGGCACCTGGGTGGCTTAGTCAGTTAAGCGTCTAAGCATCTGACTCTTGATTTGGGCTCAGCTCATGATCTCACAAGCCCCATATTGGGCTCCTCACTGGTAGCAGGGAGCCTGCTTGGGATTCTCTCTCTCCCTCTCTCTCTCTCTCTGCTCCTCCCCTGCTTGTGCGCAGGCATGTGCTACATTCTGTGTCTCAAAATAAATTAAAAAACATTTAAAAAAGTACTTAAAAAAAAAAAGAAATACAGATACAGAGAACAGATTGGTAGTTGCCAGAGATGGGAGGTAGGAGATAAAAAAAAGTACACACATCTGAATACAAGTGTTATTTTCAGTGACACAGAAAAGTGAATCTTTGTGATATATACACACACATAAGAAATACAAATACCTTAAGGAGAGATGGGTTTAGGGCCCTTGAATTTCATTTAAGGATATTCATTTTTGGCCAAGAAAAGGCAACTCAGGTAGAAACTAGAGAAGGTAGCAGAAAAGGATTTCCCAAACCTACTGATTATTCTTTCCTCTTCTTTCTCCTACTAAACTGCTTCCTTGACTTCAGCCTTCTGTTGTTGGATTCTGGTTTCCAGCCTTGGGGAAATTTTCTGCTTTTCTCATTGCAGTTCAGGTTATTGTAAGGCTGCAAAATATTTTGGAACATTGCATAGTTTTCATTTAAAAAAACATAGTGTTAACAGGATTTCAGGTCATCTTTGTAGTTGGGAGCTTGCTGCAGTGTGGAAAAGATTAACCACACATCCTTGATCTCACTGAAAATATAGTAGGATGTTTCCCTGTTCCTTTCCTGCTTAAATTATTAAATGGTCTTCCTTTTCCTCTTCAAATATGTGGGACCAGGCAGCTTTATTTGCATAACCTCAGGACACTTCCCTTTCTGTGGAAGGCTTGACTATACAGCTTATACCTTACTTTGCCTTAATTAATTGGCAAGTATGAAGCTTCTAAAGGAAATGTTTGTTTTCTTTTTCTCTTTGGAGTTCTAGAGAGTGAATTGAATTAGTAAAGTCAAATTTCTTTTGCTAACTGCCTCCAAAGGATTTTTTGAATTATGCCCATGCAACTTACTGAGTCTGCTATATGTTGCTATGCCTCCCTTATGGTATCTTACAAAAGATTTTATGTACTATAAATTTGCTAACAATAGGTGAAAGCATAATTAGCACACAGAAGCATGCCAGGTAGGTGGACTATGTTGAATGAACAGTGCTCATACAGGTAGAGTTTAATTTCTCAAACAATTCATGAAACCAAGATTAACTTGGTGAAGGGATTCATGCGCTTTGCTTGGAGAAGAGTAAGTGTATCTTTCTAACTCGTGATTCTTTCCTAGGTCAGCATTTTGACGACATCAAGGCCTGTTGCCATTCCATTTAAATCTTTCTTGTACTCTGGGTCATCTGTTCAATTCTTTAAGCTCAAGCAAAGGACATTTGAAGAAAACTCAAGTGTCAGATAGTCTCTGTTAGATAGCCACTTAAACTTTCCGAGTTTTCATGAACAACTGTGGATCAAAGGACTGAAAAGAAAGCCCCTTCAAAGATGGTCTAGTTTATTACTTCTAACCAGAACAGTCTTTAAATTGTGCTGGGAATGTGGGTGGGGATAAATTCCTTTATTTTAAAGGACACACTCCAGTAGCTTCCTTTGGCATTTAAAAGCCCTCTTTGCCTGAGGTGACTCCTTGATCTTCGTCCTCAATCCCATGGGTTACAATAGAAGATCCTTCCCTGTTTGTATTGTTTGTAGAGAGAGTGAAGCTAGGCCCACCTGCTACTGTGTTACTATCAGCCCTTGTGGAATCAAAATGTTTTGAGGGGATCTTAGAGCTTAGCTGATTCAAATGTTCTCCTAATGCAAGATTCTCCTTTGCTCCAGTCCTTTGAATGATAAGATCTTCCATTGTTAGATACCTCTAAAGTAACAACTTAATGTACTTGGAATCAAAAAGCTGTTTGTTTTCTAGGCTCATGGTTACATCTCTTTGGACCTTTTCTCTTTTTCTTAACTTTTCTACATATCACTTTCATTGCACTCCTCCAGGCCATCTCCTGGTGAGTGACAAGGATCTGTTTGATTTCTGTCAGTAGTGTGCCCCCCTCCTCACCACCCCCCTGGGTGTGAAGTGATAAGTGTGGTTCAGGAAAATCAAACTATAGAAATTGACCATAAGCAAAGAGAGCTTAGTTTGTGCCTTGGGAAAAGAGAGGTCAGTTCTGGAAATGAAAGTAATGTTTCTGGAAAATTATTGTTTTGCAGTAGCACTTTGTCGGTAAGTAGTACTTCATATTTTTTAAAAGCATGTTCATATTCATTAGCTCATTTAATCTGAACAACCAATTTATGCATTGAGTAGGGAATATGTTGTTAACTGAATCTGACAAAACTGAGCCTCAAAGAGTAATGGACTGACCCAAAGTCATAGGTCTAAATAGAAGCAGATGTCCCTTATCCCTGTAATCTGTTTGGGTGAGCTCGAACTCAGATAACACCTGAGGAATTAGGTGAGAAATTTCAGGGACAAGACTATAGATTCCAGTAGATTGTAGGAATTAATAATTTTCTCTACCTGATTCACTCCTAAGGCGTATTAGTTATATATTTTTGAGAGCCTGCTCAGTCTGCATTGTCTGTACCGGCTATCCTAGAGCACCAATGCATTGGCAGGTCTGCCTTAGACTAATAGTACCTAGTTCGTGCCTCAGCCTTCACACATCCTGCTCAACTATCATATGGTAATGTAGGTAATTGACTCTGATGCTAGGGAATATCACTGACTTATCAGCATTGACCTCCACTGTGTGCAGCTCAGTGTCACTACGATGAATGAAGGTTAGATACATAATTTAATCTGGTGTTAAAAATTAGGTTGAAATATTCTTGTGCATTGTTACTGGAAATGTAAAATGGTGCAGCTACTATGGAGAACAGTATGGCAGTTCCTCAAAAAATTTAAAATAGAATTACCATAGGATCCAGCAATCCCACTTCTGGATATATAACCAAAAGAATTGAAAGTAGGGTCTCAAAGAGATACGTTTATACCCATGTTCATGGTAGCATTATTTATACTAGTGGAAAGGTGGAAGCAACCCAAGTGTCCATTGACAGATGAATAAATTAACAAAATGTGATATATATGTACGGCTGACCCTTGAACAACACGGGTTTGAACTGCACAGGTCTTCTTATATGTGGATTATTTTCAATAAATACATGGGGAATTTTTTTGGTGGTTTTTGACAATTTGAAAAAAATTTGCAGACAAACCTATAGCCTAGAAATACTGAAAAAAAATAAGAAAAGTTAGGTATTATTGTAAGAATACCTTATATGGTAGGTACAACATATAAAATATATGTTAACTAACTGTTTCTTATTGGTAAGGTTTCTGTTCAACAATTGGTTATTAGTAGTTAAGTTTTTGGGGAGTCAAAAGTTATACATGAATTTTGATTGCATGGGAGGTTGGTGCCCCTAACTCCTGTGTTGTTCAAGGATCAACTGTACAATGGAATATTAGCCTTCAAAAGGAAGGAAATTCTGACATGTGCTGCAATATAGATGAACCTTGCAGGTATTATACTATATGAAAAAAGCCAGTCAGGAAAAAGAATCCATACTGTATGATTACACTTCTATGAAGTACCTAGAGTAGTGAAATCATAGTGATGGAAAGTAGAATGGCGATTGTCCAGGGCTGAAGGGAAGAGAGAATGGGGAGTTGTTTAATCAGTATAGAGTTTTAGTTTTGCAAGATGAAAAGGTTTCTGGAGGTGGATGGTGTTGATGGTTGCACCACAGTGTGAATGTACCTAAAACTGCTGAACTGTACACTAAAAAAGGTTAAGATGAAAAATTTCTTGTGTGGTGTGTTTTACCACAGTTAAAAAAGAAATTTAGTTTAGGGGCGCCTGGGTGGCTCAGTCAATTAAGCATCCGACTTTGGCTCGGTTCGAACCTCATGTCGGGCGATGTGCTGACAGCTCAGAGCCTGGAGCCTGCTTTGGATTCTGTGTCTCCCTGTCTCTCTCTCTTCCCCCTCTCCCCCTTATACTCTGTCTCCCTCTCTCTCAAAAATAAATAAACATTAAAAAAAAAGAAATTGAGTTTAAACAGCAACTGCAGGCAAAGAGGCAGAAGAATTACAATAAAAGTTAATGGAATAAGGACTTGAATGATAGGAACATCAGAGGAGATATACATTTAGCTTATTTTAAATAAAATTATCACGAAGTAGGAGAGACAAAAGGTAAATAAGAGGTAATCATAAGTAGCAAATGCTCGGAAAAGGGCTTAACTGCTAATGGGAGGATATGTCCTTGTAGGCACAGTGTGGGCATGACTGTGGATCGAGTATCAGGTGGCAAGACATATTTCATATAAGTGAAGTGACAGTTGGTAGCATTACTCTTAAAAAAAGAGAAACTACTTAGAATGAAAATTCTTAGTTGAGGTTTTAAAGGCTACTGTATGATCATTTGCATATGAATTAAAACATATTAGAATAAGCAATATTGATCTAAAACAATGTAAACCTGATATTAATTTCAAAGATTGTATTCTTTCATGATTGATTGATGTTCTGTATCGAAAAACTTGAGAAGCTTTATTTAGCAAATAGCTATGTTGATGTTTTTCAGTGGGGGAGGGAAGAGATGCAGGTATAATAACATCAGAGAAGTAAACCCTTATAATCGTAAAATTGAATTGGAAATATCAGTTTGAACTCATAATGAATTTTTTCATTAAAAAAAAGTATTTCCTGGCTCCGTCCACTGAACAGGTCTAGAGACAACGACCAATCCAGTAGTAATGCCATATTATAGTTTCCTAAAGTCATTTCTTATGTAAACAAACTAATGGTAGGGTTTTTCAAGCAGATCCTGAGGAGGGGACATCCTTGTGAAAGTGATTTATTGAAGGACAGCTCTCGGGAGGAGAATAAAGGAAGCAGGACAGGCCAGAGAGCAAAAGCTAATAAGCAAGGACAAAGGCTTGGCGGGAAACTAGTTACAACCTGGTCCTGTATTAGAATTTGGCGCACAAATTGCACTCCAGAACTAGTCTCGACTGGAAGTGACCCTTTAGTCCCCCACTTCAGTTAGCCACTGGCCATTGGCCACCAAGGTGGAAGTGGGAGGAAGCTGAGTTTAGCCCAGGGGAGTTCTTTGAAGAAGGAGCAGCTGTGAGCCATTAGCAGTCAGGACCAGCTGCAGCTGGGAGTGTACTGGCTGGGTTGAGGGGATCCAGTTGGGGCATCCTCAGCAGCCTTGGAGAAATGGCTGATGCAGATTTGGAGCAAGAAATATAGAGTGAAAGTGGCACGTCCTGTCAAATCAGAAAGCAAGGAAGCATCCAAGATTACTGAGGTCTTGTCAGAAGGACCAGGAGTAAACTTGGAGAGGTTCATACTGCCTGATCAATAAGAATAATGATCACAGTGGATTGACACACATCAGTATATTTAGAATCCATGAATTTATGATATAAAAAAAACCCCCACCTGATTAATGACCTTTGGAGAATGCTAAATGAACCAAGTCATTTTTCTGAAAAATGTTAAAGGGAAAGTAATCAAGCATTATCTGGTCTTGGCTATAAGAATTATTCTATACAGTAAATCAGATAGCTGTTGAGGGAAGAAAGCATGATGAAATTCCAGTGTCACCATTTTGCAGACCCTAATGAAATAATGAACTGAAACATTGATCAGCAGTGACTGCTAACCCCAACAATACACATTAGGTGCCTTATATAACCCTTAAGATTAATATTCTTGTGAAAAACAATGAACCTACATCAGATCAAACTACTATTTCTAATTAAAGACCTACACAAAATAAAGAGGACAGAGGAATATGTTGAACAATTTGCTGAAGATACAGTTAGTAAAATCCAGATTGTGGGAAACCTTAGGATAAACACTCTGATTTCTTTAAGAAACAAATTGTAAGGAAAAAAAAAAAAGCAGGAGGGGTAATCTATAGATTAAAAGAGATTTTAGAGACCTATCAACTAAATGTAATGTATAGGCCTTGTTTGGATAAACAAACCACAAGTAAAAGAAGAATTCTTGAGAAAATTGGGGACTAATGAGATATTTGATGGTATTAGGAAATTTTTATTAATGTTTGAGATTGGTAGTGGTATTACAATTTTGTTAAAAGTAGTCCATATCTTTTAGAGATGTACTAAAATAGTAATGAAATATTAAGATCTCTGGGATTCACTGGGAATCCAATGGGGTGGAGGAGGAAAGGTATGTAGAAATATAATCCCAACAGCACTGACCAAAACTTGTATTGATGAAGGTGGACAATGTGTAAATGGTAGTACCTTATACTACCAAATTTAAGACATTAAAAAAAAGGAAACACTTATTTGTGTGAAATTTATATCATCACCACTTGGCTTTATTATGTCTCTCCTGTGACTTTTGTTTTCCATAGAGTGAGCCTAAAGTTTTTTTAATAACATTTCCAAATTTTAGATAATTTACTATTAGAAGGTTTTTAGAAAGACAGAAGGGGGAAATATTCCTATGGCCATCTTTTGAGGCTTTTTATTTCTTTTTTCTTTTAACAAAGGACTATTGCTTATTTGTCAGCTTTTTTGCTCAGAAAATTTTATAATAGCATGTTGGTGAATGGTGTAAAGGTGTGCTATTATTTAAAACTTGAACAAATAATGTAAAACAGGTGAAGAATTACATAGGCATATTCTTTCATTTTAATATCAAAAAACTGATTTTGTCTGAGATTGCTGTTTTCATTCTTGGTAAATTTATTGATATGAAAATAGAATCATTATTAAAACAAAACTGACTCAAAAGGCAACACTGCTTGACTTTGTCTTGCTGAAACTTAGTGATACCTCATCTTAAAACTTTTTCTTGGTAAACAGAATTCTTCTTTTGCAGCATTACCTTCTTCCAGCAAATTATACTTCTATCTTCTTACAGAGCTCATGAAATTTTGATGATGGTGGAAATGCAAGCTATTGAACTGCCTAATCGATTTTAGTTAATCTTTAATATTGACATTGCATTCCATTATGTGACTTTCTGTTCAGGAGATGGTTTTCCTGAAGTAGATTCTTTACTTTCATGTTCTGCTCATACTTCTATTTTTCTGTTGTTTAAATCGAGAGGCAAGCTGATGATTTACACATTTCTAGTTCTGTTTAAAGCTTACTTAAGAAAGCTTGAAACTATTTTAATTAGGATGCTTTAGAATTATCTGTGAATTTTACTTATATATTAGCCCTATTAGAAGTAGGCATGGATAATTGAGAAAAGATTATAATTTTTAGCTGCTGTGCTAAATGCAAAAAAATAATTACTCTGTTCAGTTTTGCAGAAACTGGACAGCTAGGCATGGATCTTTAAGAAGCAATGGGTCCTTGGGGCACCTGGGTGGCTCAGTCGGTTAAGCGTCTGACTTCGGCTCAGGTCATGATCTCACAGTTTGTGGGTTTGAGCCCCGCGTGGGGCTCTGTGCTGACAGCTTGGAGCCTGGAGCCTGCTTCGAATTCTGTGTCTCCCTCTCTCTCTGTTCCTCCCCTGCTCATGCTCTGTCTCTCTCTCTCCTTCAAAAATAAATAAAAACGTTAAAAAAATTAAAAAAAAAAAGAAGCAATGGGTCTTTATAGGGCATGTGCTTTCATGCTATGAATTTTTATCACTTGCAGAAAAATTATTTTTAAATACCCAGCATAAGTGTTGAAAATGATCTCCTTTTTCTTAGCTATCAGAGTAACCATGTCCCTTGGACTGTGATTATAATCAGTTGTGACATATCAGTTTCAGCCTTTCCTGCATTCCAAGAAGGTTAAACATTATTTAGTATGATTCTTTGTCCCAGGAGTTCAGAAGGGCAAAAATCATACATTCAGCATTCAAGCTGACCATATACTTTAAAGTGGAGCGTCATGTGTTCATTCAGCTCTTTGGAGTTTAAAGAAGAGATGTTAAAGAGTCATTAGTCAAGATTCTTGGCACCACGTTCCACCCTTTTGCTTGGTCCTGTTTCGTTTCGTTTCGTTTCGTTTCGTTTCGTTTCGTTTCGTTTCCTTTCCTTTCCTTTCCTTTCCTTTCCTTTCCTTTTTCCTTTCCTTTCCTTTTTCTTTTCCTTTCCTTCTTTCTCTTTCTCTCTTTCTTTCTCTCTTTTTCTTTTTCTTTCTCTTTCTTTTTTGTTTCTGTGAAACAGCATATTAGTCTCCCATTTAATAAAGTGTGAACTATAGTCAGACTTGATTTCTTCCACTGATGACAAATTAGAGAAATTTATGATTTTCACCAATAAAGAAAAACCACCTGGATTAAATATATCTGATTGGTGATGTCCTTTTGAGTTGTGCTATTTTTAGGAGTCTATTTTTTAGGAGTGAAAGACAGTATGGTTGGAGAGTTTAGAATTCTGTGGCCCATGGCCTACTCCTAAAAACTTAGATGGTTCATCTTGTAATATACATATAAACTGGTGGTTTGAAGGTGGGAGCTGGGGTGGGAAGATGAGTAAATGAGATATCAGACATGGTCTGATTCTTTTAAAAAAAAATTTTTTTTTAATGTGTATTTATTTTTGAGAGAGACAGAGCATGAGCAGGGGAGGGTCAGAGAGAGTGGGAGACACAGATTGTGAAGCAGGCTCCAGGCTCTGAGCTGTCAGCATAGAGCCCGATGTGGGGCTCGAACCCACAAGCCATGAGATCATGACCTGAGCTGAAGTTGGACACTTAACCGACTGAGCCACCAGGCGCCCCAACATTGTCTGATTCTTTTGGCAGTTACTTAGTGTTTGCTTTATATTCTCAGTTATTTTTGCTGGTTCTTTTTATTTCCCTAGGTATATATAACTTTGAGTAAGAGGCGTTTTTATTACAAGGCACTGTAGAAGTATTTCATTAGTTGATTTTTGAAGAGCCAGATAAGTCAAAAAATAGAATTGCACCGCTTTCTTAGAAGCGTACTAAAATTATTTTTCCAAAGTAATTTCTTTGTAGTAGCTCTGTCTCGTGTTTTAACTTTAATAATGAGAAGAATTATGTTCCCCGAGGAGAAAGAGACTGTGCTCTGTGTTCTAACCCTTAGCCCTAGGGCATTGTGGAATTTCAATAAATTTTTAATAATGAATCTCTGGTCTACTTTTTTTCCTGAATAGTTATGTTTAGCCATCATGGAATAGGAGAAAGTCGTACGGTGAGAAATCAGACTGAAGAGGAATAGAAGAAAGGGAAGTCATAGGCTCAATTATTGTGGCAAATACCAAGTTGGATTGTATTTTATACATCCAAAACAACTGTTCTTGATACTCTTTTGAAAGTTATTTCTCATGGGAACAGAAATCAAAATCTTTTTATGTCACATGCTATAAGAGCACCTCGTTTATTAATGGGTTGGGCCCAATTTATTTTGCTTGGGCTAAGAATTAACCTTTCTGCAAATATAAACATTATGATGGAGTGGCTAAGAGTGCATATTCTGGAACCACACAGCCTATGTGAGAGTAAATTCTGGCTTTAGCACACATTACCTCAGTGCCTTTGGGTACTGTGAGTTATTTAGCTTCACTGTGGCTCAGATTCCTCAACTACAGAATTGGGGTCATAACTTCATAATGTTATTGTGCTAATTCATCTTTTTAAGGTGCTCAAAACAGTACTTGGCAGATAGTGGATGTTATATCTGTTTACTATTATTACTTACATAGAACCTAGGTATGGAATAAGGTTCTAGATGTGTTGGAGATATGGAGGTGAGTAACATAAGGTCTCTGACTTTAAGAATATTATAGTCTTATGGAAGGGGACAAACAGATGGTTACCATGTAGTGTGATAGAAGGTGTTCTAAGAGAATATTAGAGAGTCACTTATTTCAAAATAGGAAGTTCAGAGAAGGCTTCCTGGAGGAAGTGTGGTGCTGAGCTGAGTATTGAAGCACTGTTGAAGAAATAGGGGAAAGCCTTCCAAGTAGAGGGAGCAGCATGTCCTGAAGGAACAGTATGAGAGAGCTCTGCTCCTTTTGGGGAACTAGAAATAGTTCCTAACGAAGCAGGTAGAGAGTTCGAGGCTGGAAATGGGTAAGGTCACAAAGGGCCCTGTTTGCCCTGCTAAAAAATTTGAACCTTTATCTTTTGGCATTGAGGGCCCTAAGGACAGTGAGTAAGGGAGGGTTATGACGAGAATTCCTGTTTAGAAAGATTAGTGCCAATGTACCAGTTGGATTGGAAGGCTACAGGGTTAGAGTCAGGAAGACTAATACTTTGGTCCAAGTAAGAAATGATTAGGGCTTGAATTGAGATAATAATAATGTAGGTGAAAAGAGGAATTAATTTGAGAGCCATAAAGGATTAGATTAAATATAACTTGGTAACAAATAATATGTGGGATGAGGAAAAAAGAAAAATCTTTTAGTTGGTGTCTAGCTTTAGCAAATGGGTAGATTCTGGAGTCTCACTAAAGTGGGAAGAAAGCAAGATGAGAGGAACAGGGTGTGGTGTAGGGGAGGGGGAAGATATGTTGGATTCTGTGTGTGTGGTATATGAGGGTTAAATGGTGGAAGAGGAATCCATCAGGATGAAACAAACAGAAGACACAACCAGAGAAGAAAACCAGAAGAGAATGGTGTCACAGAAGCCAAGAGAAGACTGAATTCCAAGAAAGGAGTGGTAATGATGTAAAATATTGCCAAGGAATTAAGAAGGGTGAAGACTGAATTTGTGTTCTGAATTTTAAGCAGCAACAAAGAGGACATGAGTGTTTTTGAGGGGAGAACATTTTATTTTTTAAAAAAAATTTTTTTTAACGTTTATTTATTTTTGAGACAGAGAGAGACAGAGCATGAATGGGGGAGGGTCAGAGAGAGGGAGACACAGAATCTGAAACAGGCTCCAGGCTCCGAGCTGTCGGCACAGAGCCCGACGCGGGGCTCGAACTCCCAGACCGCGAGATCTTGACCTGAGCCGAAGTCGGCCGCCCAACCGACTGAGCCACCCAGGCGCCCCGAGGGGAGAACATTTTAGATGTATAATGTTGGGCAGAAACTAGATTTCAGCGTATTAAACGAGTACCTGGGACTTTTGATTTCAAGGTGGCAAGTAGATGGATTTCAATTCCTGATTCTTGCAAGATTGCTCCAAAATAACAAGGAGAACAAGAAACTGAGAGACAAAGTCAGTCTTTGAGCAAAGTGAGAGACATTTGTAACCTTGAACCACAGTACATGAAGATGAAAGCAAATGGAGAAATGTAAATGACTTAGCCAAGGTTAGGTACCTAACCTCTGTTAGGTACAGAGAATCTAACTATTGCCCCCTTCTGAGCACCCGAGACATGGTTAGGAATAGGAATCACCTTGTTTTGTTTCAGGTGGAAATGAGGTGAGGACCACAAATAGGCACTGTTTGAAAGTCTCCATAAGGAGCATTTTGACTAGGCACGTTTTTTATTCATTCAGACACCTTCTTCCTCACTCCTACAGGAGATGAAAAGTATAATTTCTGAAGAAATTGGGTCAGAGAGACTATGGATTTGGGAATAACAGGCATTGAAGAGGCAGGAGTGAGATGTGGGGTGTGTAAATGTGATAAGACTTCTACACCTCAGGAACTTCACTCCCCTCCAAAATGCCAGCATCCAGGCTCATAGTTCCTAGGCAGGAGACTGGAAGACCCTTCTCTGAAGAAATCAAACCACCCTGAAGAAGGCAGATTTTAGTGGGTATCCTATGAAAAAGTCAACTGCTACCTTATTGCTTGGTAATGAATCCTACCAGTTGACAGATTTCATCAAATCATGCTTTGGCCAAGCCCACTAGTTGGACAAACCTAAATCATGTTTCCAGAGTTTTCAGTGAGTTTTTTAGTATCTCAGTCCTGAATGTGAATGGGTGGCTAATCATCACCAGATATCGAAGAAAACCTCCAACATAAAGGAGAGAAAACAAAAACCCCAGACTAACTAATAAAAAGAGGAACTCAGAGGAGATAGTGATAATATAGAGAGATGAAGAAAATTATTAACATCCTTGAAAGAGTAAGAGGTTATATCTATTTAAATATAATTAAAGAATTAAAAACATGACCCTCCATAAATATAAACTGAGCATGTATTAAAGATTTTATTCAACTTATTAATGAATTAATGCAGGAGCCTGTTAGATAATAAGGTAAATTCAGAGGAGAGTCTGAAGGAGATACATAATTAGTCAAGACTGCAGAAGTAAATTTGCTAATAGATGCAAAACAGATTAATATTTTACTGGTGAATAATATGTAATATTGCGGTTGTCATTTTTGCTGGGTGGAAATTAAATCAATTGGATCATTGGACAAAATTCATTTGCATTGCTATGGACAAGAATCATTTGTTTAAGGGGCGCTTGGGTGACTCAGTTGGTTGAGCATCTGACTTCGGCTCAGGTTATGATCTCAGGGTTTGTGAGTTCCAGCCCTGTCTCAGACTCTGTGCTGACAGCTTAGAACCTGGAGCCTGCTTTGGACTCTACGTCTCCCTCTCTCTCTGCCCCTTTCCCGCTCACGCTCTGTCTCTGTCTCTCTCTCTCTTAAAACTAAATAAGCATTAAAAAATTTTAAAAAATAATAATTTGTTTTATTACAAGTTACCTTTACTCTTACAGGGTTATAAATAGCTTGGTAGCTTGGTCTAGTGGTTCTCAAAGTAGTCCAGAAGCACAGAATCACCGGGGAGCTTGTTCTTTGTTCTGATCAACTGAATCAGAAATTCTGAGAGCAGAGTCTGGCAGACATTTTAGCAAGCCCTCCAAGTGCTACTGATTGATACATTATTAAGTGGGACAACCACTGGTTTAGTCAATAGAAAGTCAATCAAAGGTGCCCACCCCTATAGAATTAGATCATTCCCTGAGGGTTTGCTAGGCAGCACTCAACGCTCCATTGAAAGAACACCTAATATTCTCTTTTGCTCATTTCCAAGTCTTGAGCAGTTTTTCATGAGACATGCATGAAATGAAAACAATAAGTAATTAAAATATAATAAGGAGCAAAGCATAGCAAAGAGTTCTTGGAAGTTAAAATTGAGGGGTGTCTGGGTGCTCAGTTGGTTGAGCATCTGACTTTTGATTTTGACTTGGTTCATGATCCCAGGGTCTTGGGATCAAGCTCCATGTCAGGTTCTGCAGAATGTAGAGCCTGTTTAAGATTCTCTCTCTCTATCTCTCTCTCTCTTTCTCTGTCTCTCCCTCCCCCTTCCCCCACCACTTGCATGGTCTCTCTCCCTAATATAAAAAAGGAAGAAACTAAAAATGATAGCACACCCACTCTCTTGAAGTTTATAGTTAATGAAATCTTTCAGAAAGTAGACAGACAATTGGAGAGAAAAGATAACTTTATCGAATGGTTCCAGATGGTCCCACATCTGAAAAAAGAAAGAAGAGGAAAATAGTGAGGAGAAAATTATCAAAGAAATAAAACAACAATGAAGGTCTCAGAACTGAAGGATGTGAGTCTTTAGATTAAAAAGACCTACAAATGGGGGTGCCTGGCTGACTTAGTTGAACATGTGACTCTTGATCTCAGAGTCATGAGTTTGAGCCCCACATTGGGTGTAAAGATTAATTAAATAAATAAATAAACTTAAAAAAAGACCTACTGAGTACCTAACACAATGAATGAATAAAAGACATTATGCTAAGGCATTTCAGTGTATGATTGCAGGACACTAGGGATAATAAGATAATCCTGTAGAAGCTGAGAGGAAGAGGGAGGGATCAAGGGAGGGGAGAGGGGAAGGAGAAGGGAAGGAAGGTAGAAGGGAAGAAGACCTTACACAGAATGATTTAAAATGGGTATATTTATCGTATATAAACTATTCCTTGGAGTTGACTTAAAAGAGAATGAGGAAACAGAGTGTTATTGGACTTTAGAAAAATATCATGAGCTTTAAGACAGTTGGGAATTGCTCTTAAAATTCTGAGAGAAAATGACTTCCAATCCAGAAAGTTAAGCCCAAGGTGTCAATAAAATGTGAGGATCAAGACATTGTCACATTTACAGGGATTCGCAAAATTTATATCAGGTGAATCTTTTCTTACTTGACTGGTAGAAGATCTGTTCTCTCAGATGACGTAATAAAACAAGAAAGAAAAAGATGTGGGATCTAAGAAACTGGGGATTAACACAGGAAGGAGGTGAAGAGAATCTGTAGGATGGTATAGAAGATGGTCCCAAACTCCTATCTGTGCAGCAGAGGTAGGTAACAACTGGCTGAGATGAGAGGATGGTAAGTCTCCTGAAGAGATTTCTACGGGAATAGCAAAGGGTCAGATTTGGCCATATGGAAAATCTACACTGAGACGAGTTGTACACAGCTCTTGGTATGTGTCAGAAAGCATAGTCAGAGCGGCAGGTGAACAGCGTTTTTCTGGGATGGGTGTTGAGGATGGCAGTCCAGGGGGAGACCTGGCACATCTTTGAAGCCAGTGTGGCTGCAGGTGAAAAAGATGCCAAATTAGGGCATTGCCTGCTCTCCTACCTCAGTATGGCCACTGTCTTCCTGGATGGCAGAGGAATTGGGTTCATTGGGTCCAGGCGAGTCTCCTCTGGGCATCATCCTCCAGTGCTGATGGGGCAGTTCTGCTGTGATGCCCTCACCAGGTCCCTTGTAATTTCCCTGAGTCTCCCTAGTGTTTGGTTGGGCCTGATCCTTCCCTTCCCCATCCTGCTTTGGTACGCCAGCGCCTGAGCTGGGTCCCTGGAGCAAATCTTAAAGACAAACCGGAAATCATAGAGATTAAAATACAGAAAATAGAAATAAATGAGGCAATTGTTAACTGTAAGAAAAATGGAAGTTTGAATAAGCAAGGAAATTTAATCATGTTATGCACTTGATTAAACCGTGAATAATATCAACATGAAATCAATCATGAAATCACTGAATGTGGATTTAAGCAAAATTTATGTAAGAAAGGTATAATTTGTCTACCATGGTAGGAACTCAGTAGATAATACCTAAAACTAATGAATCTAGGGGCGCCTGGGTGGCTCAGTTGGTTAAGTGTCCGACTCTTGATTTCGGCTCATGTCATGATCTCACAGTTCCTGAGATCAAGCCCCGAGTCAGGCTCTGCACTGTCAGCATGGAACCTACTTGGGATTCTCTCTGTCTCCCTCTCTGCCTCTTCCCTGTTCTCTTTCTCAAAATAAATGAATAAAACTTAAAAAAAATAAAATTAATGAATCTAGAGATACCACTATGTGCATATTATTCTACAAGCATGTAGAACTAAAAGACAAATGTGGTAAGAACCAAAGATTTGGAAGTGGTTACATCTAGGAAGAGAGGGAGGAGAGCCCAAGACCACCATTTTTGTGTATAACCTGTTTATTGATTAGAAAGAGAAATCAAACTTATTCCTTCTTCCCAATATCCATTTAAATCACCATCTGCTTCTCTGGAAAAATGTAAGACAGGTTTCACAACTTTTTTGCAAAAGTGGAAAACCCCTGGGTTTCTTTCAAACATTAAAGATTTTAGCACAGTCTAGTAATAGCATAACCCCAGTCTGGTCTTGTGCATGATCACAACTCCTATTTGAAGTTAATATTCCTCTTTTCCCTCAGCCTGAGCCAGAATTGGGAAATGGCAAAGGACATAGTTGGCTTCTCTTTTTCTTCTTCATTTTCTCCCGTACTGTCCAGTTGTTGCTCCTGACTGTTCTAGGATTGGCCCAAGGAGAAGAGGGGACAAGACTAGGTTTGCACAGCCTATGTAGTTAAGATCTGGCATCGGTACACTCTGCCTGTGTTGCAGTTCCCTTCATTGTGGGAAATATCTTTACTTCGTTTGTGTATTCTCCCTTGGCCCCCTTAGCTTCTGATAATTCACCTCCTCTATTTGGTCCCTTCTTCCATCCACAAAGTCCTTTTGGATAGGATCCCCTTGAATAGGAATCTAAATTAGGTTCCTCTCCCTTGGGACCCATGTTACGTCCCCCAAAAGCTTGTGCCTTTGTCTGTCAGGATGGGCAGCTCAATCCCGGGCAGCTTTTTCACTCCAGCCACAGTCTTCACCTTTAGACTCTCTTGGTGAGAGTTATATTGTAGTCTTATATTCTGTAACCCCAGGGAGACATGTTTAGTCCTTCAGGAGATCTCCTTGTACTCTTTCTTATTATAAGGTTTAGGGTAAGCACACCAACTCCTTTTCCAGGAGGCAATGCTCAAGGCATCACTAGCTTCCTCCAAGGCAATTTCTCTTGGTTTCTGGCTTTGTCCGCTCTCTTGGAGTGGATGATGGACTCTTGTTGCTCTGATTCATATTACAGTGACTTAACGTGGCTTTCATAGATGCTCTAGCAAAATACTTTTCACACACTTGTGGGGAAGGATTTTTGTTTTTTAATTTTCAATACATTGAAGATCGACATACGGTCCTTTAATGCATGACTGATTGTCAGCTTATGTCACGGGTGACTTACCACATGAATTCAGCAGTGCCTGAAATGATCTGTTCAACAAGGCAAGTCTACTGACCATTTGTATTTGCCGAGCAATGTCAAATTATTGAAAAAGTTTGTAAATATTCTCAATTTCTGTATTTACCTTGTAGCAAACTAGTAAAATAGTTCTCAGACTGGCATCATCCCATGGGAATATTTTTAGTTGTGCTGTTCTAGCATTTTTCTTTAGGATCCTTTTAGGATTGTAGGATAGGGGTCCTTATGTATCATTGCTGGCCTTTGGGGCATCAGCTAACACAGAACAAAAAGTTCTAGTTTAATATCTTATTACAATTATAATGTATCTTCATTAATCCCACTAAATATATTTTACTACATGTCTGCTCTGTGACACAGATCTTATAAAAATAGAGTATGTATTCTAAAAAGGGGAGACAGATAATAAACAAATAGCTAAATATACACTATGTTAGGTAATGATAAATGGTATGAAAAAAAGTCTTGAGGTAAGCGGGGGGAAAGATGGGGGTAGAATGGTGGGCTGAAAAGTTTTATATTGCATGCTCAAGGAACATTTTTTGATAAAGTTACATTTCATCAGAGATTTGTATTAGTGACAGAAGCATATATCTGCATAAAAGGCTTTTAAGCCAAATACTTTTTAATGTTATTTGCTTCCTAGATTATGGGCTTGTCTTACTTTGATAAAGATGAAAGTAAATTTAAAAATGAATGGGAGATGAGGACATGGAGAGAGCATTTGTAGATTACCTAAGGAGGGAATGAGGAATTTAGGCGGTAAGCTAGGGAGGATGTAGGATTCAGAAAGTTCTTTCTTAAGATGGGAGACATCTGAGATGTTTTGGTAAGAGGAAAGGGAGGCCTTCTTTGGGCCTACACAGAATGAAGGTGGAGGTAAGAGCAGAAATAGAGACATTTTGGGATTGATGGAGGTTGTTAAATAGGAACAGTGCTGACGGCCTAATTTGACATTAGAAATTTGTACACTTGTCAGGGGATCAAACTGACTGGTTGAATAATATTTTCAAAGCAGGTTTTTGCAATTTAGGATCAGGAGTTAAGGTGAACATTTTGGTTGATACAACATGGAGGATGGAATTGATAGCTCTAGAAAAGGTGGCTAGGATATCGATGTCAAGAGAATGCTCGAAACGATACACCAGAAGATGAGGAAGATGAAGAAGAACAGGAAATCATAAGGGCAGTAATGGATCTGATGATGAACAAAGAGGGTTGGAGGTCTGATTAACCTGAGAAGTGCTGAGAAAATTAGCCAGAAATTTGAGGTCATCTTGTTGGATTGGAATGAGAAGTTTCAGAGTTGGTTCAATTCCAGTGATGTCATCCAGAATGGGGCCATGGGTCAGAAGAGGAGAGAAGGTGAAGATTATTTGAGTTCAGAAGGTTAGGAACTTTTATGATCGAGGTGTTAGATGGCTCATCCAAATGATGTGGAAATCTTCCTGGATGATGATGACACTCAATGTGGTGATGAAGCATTGAGTCAGATGCCAAAGTCCTTAGTGAATGAGGAGGTGTGGCCAAAGGTTGGACAATTCAGAAAGGAGAAGGGAGTGGCATTGGATGATACTGGGATGTAAGAGAGGGGCAGGCTTTTGATGGGATACACGGGAAAAGGAGCAGCCTCTGGTAGAGGAATGCAGGGATGCCGAGAGTGGGCGCTTAATAAGTGATTAAGGTAAGGCAAGCAGTGGAGTTGGTATTTTTCTGTGAGAAGGTGGAGTTTGTTGACTGTGAAATGGAGGTTCCAAAGGGCATCTAGAAAAGTTGACAGGGAGGGCAGTGGTGGAGGAGGTATAGATAGGAGGATGATAGTCTTTGAGAGGACAGTTGCCCATGGGGCTTGAATTTGAGGCAGTAGCCAACGATGGCAGAAGTGAGTGAGTCCACCTGTACAGAGATGTCAGCGGCTTGAGAAATGGACCTCAGTGAAGTCATCTACACCAAAGGTCTTCAGCCTTGGTGCAGACCAGAAGGCCAGGTGGTCTGTCCCTTAGATTCTAGTCTGTTCGTAGTCTGACAGACTTAAATACATTATTGGTTCTAAAAAGGTTTGGAGCTTGAACTTAAACAGTCTTAAATTAAGTGACTGCAAAATAAATCACTATTTCAACAGGCAGCTGTAATTCAACGTTTATATAATTGTACGTAAATGAAATTTAAAATCAATTCAAAAAGTTATTTTAGCAAAATTTATGGAAATAAAGCTCTTTCAAACATTTGATGAAAAAATATGTAAAATGTATCTAATTGTAAGTCTGATGTGATATGGGAAGAACTTCTAAAACAGTCATAGGCCTGTAAACATCTCAAAACATCTCTGGCTTGGGTTCTAAATATAAGCTCCGTGAGGAGTTGTTCAGAAGGTGTTAGTAAAGATAGGAAGGGGATCCACTAATCTGAGGAATCGTCTCTCTCAAACACGTTAATTTTGGTATCTGCCTTTGGTGATTTGGAGGCTTAATTTATTATTTCTTTGAGATCTTTTCAATGTCATGTGATTTGCAGTGGGGGTGGGTGGTGAGAAAGGTTAGAAAGGGCAGGTATTCTTCAGGCTCATGTAGGAAAGGATAAAGAACTAGGAGTTTTAAGACCTAGATTTAAGCTAGAACAATCACTTTATCTCTTTGAGCTGTAGTTTTCTTAGATGTAGAATGAGAACAACAGCAATATATATACCTCATAGGATTGTTGCAGAGAGTCAGCAAGATAATATTTTGACAATATGAGCTATAAAATGCCTCACAAATGTAGTTATGATTCACAGGGTTTTGGGTGGCATGATGGTAATAAAGAGAGGTAAAAAAAAGTAAGATGATTAATACCTGACACCCTCTTATCACTGGCTGCATGCCTGGCCTGGTTTGCCTTTCTTTCTATCTATCTATCTATCTATCTATCTATCTATCTATCTATCTAGTACCCACAACCCATTGTTCAAAACAAAAGCTAGGATCTTGGCCAGGATCTGATCTCTGTCTAACCATATGGTCTCTCCAGCCACCTGACTGTCAGTACTCAAGGTAGCCATCATTCAGAAATATTTATATCATTCTCTTGTGTGCCTTTTCAGAGTTTATTGCCTCTCTGTGTATTCCTAAATAATTCATATTTAAAATTTTTAGGTGTTTTTAACTTAATAAGAAAGATGATCATACCTTATGTAATTATTTGGAATGCACTTTCACTTAATATTGCGTTGCCAGTGTTCAGCCGTGCTGTTGCATGCCATTGCAGTGTATTCATTTCGACTTTTGTGTGAATGTGCCAGTTTGTTCATTTACTCTTGTAGATGGGCATTTGTTCCCAGGCCTTTACTTATTTCAGTGCTACTCTGCGTTTTCTGGCATATGCCATTTACACTGCATGTGTAGGTTTTTCTTGGATATATGCTTAGCAGAAGTGCTACATCATACGGCATACATGAAAGTTAAACAGTGAAATGATGTCAGACTGGTTTTCAGAGTATTTGTACCACTTATACTTCCATCTACCATGGGTAAGTGAGCAGGAGTAGTCTTGATATTAGACTTGAAACATTTTTGCCAACTGAATTCATGTAATGTGTTATCTCACTGTGGGTTTGTTTTGCTTTACTCTGATCAGTAATGATGCCAAATATCTTTTCATATGCTTAGTAGCCATATACATTTCCTCTCCTGCAAAATGTCCATTTCATTTGCCCCTTTCCCATTTGGTTGCTAATGTTTCTCTTATCGATTTGTGGGAGTTCTTTATATATTTCTGTCCACTGGGTTTTAACTTAAATTATTATATTTTTCATTGCTTTGTTCTTTTTGGTAATTTCTTATACCTAACTCCTATTTTTAATGTCTTTTCTACTTTGTTTATGTGGATAAAATACACTTGTTTTATATTTAGTGTCTGATAATATACCTGAAGGTTTTGTCTATGGGTTTGTGTCTGTATGTTGTGCTTGTAGTCCCACCAGTGGGGCCTTGTCTCATTATGCTTTGCAGCTTTTATTTATTTATTTACATTTATTTATTTATTCATTTATTTATTTTAAAATATTTACTTTTGAGAGAGAGAGAGAGAGAGAGAGAGAGAGAGAGAGAGAGAGAACATGTGCAAGCAAGGGAGGGGCAGAGAGAAAGGGAGACAGAGGATCCAAAGCAGGCTCTGTGCTCTCAGCAGGGCTCGAACTCATGAACCATGAGATCATGACCTGAGCTGAAGCTGGACCCTCAACTGATTGAGCCACCCAGGAGCCCTGTTTTGCAACTTAAAAAAAATTGAGGTACAATTGACATACAACATTATATTGGTTTCAGTTGTATAACACAATGAGTCATTATTTGTGTATATTACAAAATGATCGCCACAGTAAGTCTAGTTTAAACCCCCCTCCCCTACTTCCAGAGTGACATTTTTTTTTGTGTGTGATTAAAGCTTTTAAGATTTTTTTCTTAGCAACTTTTTCAAAATATGCAATACTACATTAGTAACTATAGTTGCCACACTTTATATTACATCAACATGACTTACTTTATAACTGGAAGTTTGTACCTTTTGACTCCATTCACCCATTTCACTCATCCCACCTATCTCGGCTTTGCAACTTTTTATCATGAGCTTTCCTCTGCTGGAATTTTGTGGGGGTTTTAGAGTCCTGGATTGAAGGTACATTTCTCCAGAGAGGATCTTCTTTTATTTTTGCCAGGCTTTAGTAACTGTGGGAAATCTAAAAGTAAACTTTTAGTGTCAGAGTTTTTCATACTGGCTAGGTGCTGTAGTTGGCCACAAAACACACATGAGAACCAGCTTGCGGTTGTGAAAATGTTTTTCCTACTGTGTCCAGCCTCAGGCCTCAGACAGACAAGTGTCCTTGCTCTCTGAGGGTATTTTGTTTAGTATTTCTAATTCATACTTCCCCTGGCTTTATTTGTGAGTGTTCTGATCAGACTGCCTTTCTTCTTTGTCTTCTGTCCTTGCCCTTGGTCATCAAAGTGAACCTTTAGGTCTCCCTAAAGGTGTGTCATCTCTATTTTTGTGTTTTTGCTTCTTCATCTCTCTGGCTTCTGAGGGTTTCCTTAACTTTCTTGCCACCTCACTGATGCATTAAGATATATATATTGTTATTTTATCCAGCATTTTAATGTGTAGTAGGAAGGCATGTTAGGATGCCAAGTTTGCAATATGTCTGGGAAACCCTCGTCTTATTTTTCTGACTAAATGGGTTCCCCTAAATGGGTTCTCTTAGGTCAGAGCTGTGGGTACCCCAAAGTTCTAGCTTCTGTCCCTAGAGCCATCAAGAGTTAAAAAAGCTGATCATTACAGTTCATTCTCTCCCCATCTCTGGCCAGGGGGTCAAGACGTGACTTTTAGCATTTCTAGTATAATTTCATTTCTACGGAGGGCTGTGCAGTACACTGAGCCAGCTGCTTCTCATCTCTTATCCTTGAAGCAGATGACACGGCACCTTCATTTCCTGCAGACAGTAGAATTCATGCTCATATAGGGTATTGAGAAATACTCTAGTGACTCACTGATTTTTAAGTGTCCAATTTCATATTGACAAATACATATTTGTCATTTCAGTTAAGCCAAATCAACTTTTTAACGGTATGATGTTTTGTTACAGTTGAACATAAAACGTCAAATAGAGAAAATATTTCTGACAAAAAAATCCAGATAAATGAGTGAAATAGCAATTATGGTCATCAATTTATTTTATTTCTTAATTTTATGTATTGTTTTTGGTAACTAACAACTTTAAAAAAAATGCTATAGTCCAAAATACACTTTTTTGAGAGACGGATGAGTTATGGGATTAGGAGAGGATATTTTTTGTTTTCTTTTTTCTTCTTTTTTTAATGTTTATTTATTATTTCGAAAGAGAGAGGGGAGAGTATGAGGAGGGGAAGGGCAGAGAGAGAGGGAGAGGGAGAATCCCAAGCAGGCTCCCCACTGTTAGCGCAGAGCCCAACACAGGGCTCGATCTCATGAACCATGAGATCATGACCTGACCTGAAATCAAGAGTCAGATGCTTAACTGACTGAGCCACCCAGGCGCCCCTATTTTCTTTCTTATATGTGATACTCAGTATATGCTATCTCTAATCCACTAGATTTTAAACTTAGTTCAGGATAAATTTATTATGTAAACAGGCTGTGTATAAGTTTGAAGGCAAAACTTTAGAGATATTGGAATTTGGGCATTAAAAAAAACTTTAGAGATGATGGATCCATGGACAATTTAGAAATCTCAAGTCATCCAGCCTGAGTTGTCACTTTAAGGAATCAAGGCTCAGAAAAATGACCCAAGATGCCACATATCATATGTCCTGAAACCTTCAGAGTCACAACTGGAAAGAGGACCTCTAGGTTGAATACGTTTATGCTATATTATTTCCCGTTTATATGCCATGGTGAGCTAAGCTTGTCAAGTTTTTTTATTTCTATAAATTAAAAACATGAATATTTACATGTTTTATAAAATGAACTGACTCCCTCCCCATGCTTACAATTAATTTAGAAAACCTAGACATTTCACGTTAAAAAAAAAAACGAATAATCTTCAGAATTTATGGAAGTATTAAGCAGGCAACAGAGATTTCTTAAGTGTATTTCTAGAATACATGTAATCTCCATGACTCCAGGCAAACTTGTCTGTTTATTAGAGAAAAGAATGAGGAAGTCTGAGATGTAGACATTTCAGGATACTAGGGAAGCGAAAGCTATAGCTTCTTCTGAAACAAGAACACTGCTTTTTATAAACAAATGACTACCATTGTTTCCTGTTTTAAATTGTCTCCGGTTTGGAGACATTATCAGCTCTGTGGTTCCAGAGATAACCATAAATAAGTGAAACTGTGCAAGAAAAGAAGTTATAAAGACACAGACATTTTATGATGGCAGCATTTTTATTGTTGCTCATTAAGGACAGTAACAGTGGCTGGCATTTCTTAAGCACTTCCTGTGAGCCAGGCACTGTGCTAGGCAATGGGCAGTAGCTCACTTAATCCTAACAGCAACTCTAGGAAGTAGATTTTCTTTATACATTAGAGAACCCAAACTTAAAAGGGTTAAGTCCAACAGTCACATAGCCAATCAGTGGTGAAGCTGGACCAGGAGACATTGTTCTGTCAGACTTGAGACCTCAGTTCTTTATTTTCCCTCCTATAAGTCTGTGTTTTTTACAAGCCTGTCACAAGGAGAGGAACACTGAAGAGTGAATCTCTAATGGGAGAATTTCAGACATTATGGCACCAGTTTTGATAGATCTTCTGACTCCATCGGATCACGTGAAAGATTATGTTCTCACTGGAGAATGAGGAAGGCAGGTGAGAAGATAAGGCCATCATCTGCTTCTATGACTCTGCAAAGAGGTGATGATGAGGCTCTACTCTGAACTAGGGAAACGGGAGCGGATTGTTGCATTTAAATGAAAACATGTGCCCTACACAGTATTTCCCTTGAGTAGTATTCTGAATTAGGGCCAGACTGTATTTCTGCTAGTATAGAGACTTGTTTGGCTCACTGCATCTCTGTACTGTGATAGACTGGCTCTAGGAAAAATTATGAGGTAGGCAAAGCTTAACTTGCTTTACCTCTAAGAGTGCCAGTGTTCCCTCTTCCTCTTCCTCTTTGTTTGTTTGTTTCTTTCTTTCTTTCTTCCTTTCTTTTTCTTTTTTGAGAGAGAGAGAGAGAGAAAGAGAGAGAGCGAGCGAGCATGTGAGTGAGGGGCAGAGACAGAATCTCAGGAGGGGCAGAGGGAGAGAGAGAGAGAGAGAGAGAGAGAGAGAGAGAGAGACAGGAGCAGGATTTACCCGAAGTGGGATTTGTGTTTACCTGGAGCAGGGCTTGTGTTCACCCAAAGTGGGGTTCGAGCTCACCTGATGTGGGACTCGAACTCATGAACCACGAGATCATGACCTGAGTTGAAGTCAGATGCTTAACAATTGAGCCACCCACCCATGCTCCTCCTCTTCCTTTTATCAGAATATTTCTTCAGGGGGTGCCTGGGTGCCTAAGGTGACTAAGCATCCGACTCTTGATTTTGTGTGCTCTTTCTCAAAATAAATAAACTTAAAAAATTAAAAAAACAATATTTCTTTAGGATGTAGTCCGATGACCTTATTCACACTAAAGTATAAATGACTGATACCACTTACTGTTTTCTATCTATGAGAAGTTTGATTAGAAATAAAAAGCTTTAAACCCAAAGGATGAATCATTATTACTGGAAATTTAGGCATCAGTGTGTAGGTGATATGAAAGGGGGTAAAGTTTTTTTCAGGGTGATATCACCAAGATGATGACATAGGTCATTCCTGACTTTGCTTCCCCTCACAAGAAGAACAACTAACATATAGTCCAGAACAAGACATCCCTGAGAGGATCCTAGAATACAGGGTTGAGGTTGAAGCCCCCCTACACCTCAGAGACCAAGACAGACACATTAGAAAAGTAAGAGAAGCGGCTACTCTGTGACTGCACTGCCCCTCTCCCAGGTCAGTGCAGTACCATGTAGATTGGTCTGCCCTGAGCCTGTGGTCTCTCCAGGGGGAAAAGAGAACCCAGGGGGACAACCAGCCTCTCCCAGCATTGTGGGTCATTTTGTAGGAGTGCCTACTCTGATCTTGCACTGCAGAGACTGCAGGGGAATCTGCATCCACTAGGAATCTGACTGATGGAGAATGGGGAAGGGTTTGCCTCAATTAGCACACGAATCTTAGCAGACTGACCTTATAGTAGTGCCTGAGTAGTAATCCCAACCAGCAGTTTTGTTAATCTGCAGAACCAAGTTGGACATGTACTCTGACCAGGGAACTTGGTGGAGTGCAGATCTGCCTGATTGAGTTCCTCACATGAGGCGTTTTTCCAGTCCTAGAGCTCAGTTGGCACATGTCCAGGCAAGGTGCTGAGCCACCCCACCCACTGTGGAGAGTGCCTTCCAGCTCCATCTGACTGGAAGGGCTAGCAACAACTCCTGGAAGCTGTGTAGCCCAGTGGCACTCAAGCCAAGAAGTGGGCTAGCAGAGCAGATTGTCCTCAGAGCAAAGCCAGTACTGGTTATGGAGCATTCTTGTGCTACTGCACAGGTAGGGAGATTAATTCATAGCCAAGATTGAGGGTAGTTCTCAGCCCCTGCTACCTGGAGAGCTTATTTGGGAAATTGGGAGGAGCCCAGAGTGGCCCTGTCCCCTCCTGCCCAGGCAAGGGAGCTGAGACTGCCTGATTCAGATTCTCAAATGAAGTTTTGCTGGCTCTAGAGCCCAGTTTGCTCACACCCAGGCAAGGTGCTGAGTCACAGCTTCACTCACTTGGAGAGAGAATTTCTGTCTCATCGGATCAGAAGGGCTGGAGACAGCTCTTGGAAACTCTGTAGGCCAGTGGCACTTGAACTGAGAGAAAGGCACACAGAGCCAATGGTTTGCAGAGCAAAGCTAGTGGCCCTGTTCAGCTAGGGAACTTGGGGTGCAGGTCAGCTTGGGTTAAGATAACAAAGAGCTTTACTGATTTTCAAGTGGCTTCCCCTGCAGTGCCTGGGCAGGGAATTGAATTCATAGTCCCGTTCATGCCTGTCTGACCATGGAACCTAACCAGAGCGTTTGGGAAGCTGTGAAGCCCATATAGCAGTCCCATGGCTTTCCTTGTCTACAGAGTGAAACCAGTGGCCTCACTTGACCATGGAATTCAGTGCCCACCCAAGCCTGATCTGGGCTCCCAATTAGTGGCACAGACCCTGGGTTCTGGCCTGCTACTCTGTAAGGGCAAAGAAGTCAATTCATAGCCTCATCCATTACTGAATACAGTCCCCAGTCCTGACCATCTAGCAAGCCTCACCAGAGAAGTCAGGCAACTGCGGAGCCCATCCTACAGCCTCACTTGGGGACGGAACCAAGCCAGCAGTCTTAGCCAACTGTTCGCAGCCAGTGGCACACTCTCCCATCCCCATCATCATAGCTTGAACAGTTGCCTTGCCCCAAAATAGACCATAATAGTAGGTCTCTTCTGTCCAAAGACATTACCAGCAGACACACCCAGAAACCCAAACTGAGCTGACTGGTGAAGAACTGTCTCTCCCAAAGCAAATCTACAAAGTCTGAAAGAAGAGCCTCATTATTCAAATATTCCAATGTAATGGATGAAGGATCATGAAAAATTAAGTAAATATGATACCACCAATGGAAACTAATAAGACTTTAATAACTGACCCTAAAGAAATGGAGATTTATGGGATGCCTGTTGGTATGGGGTATCTGGCTCAGAAGGTAGAGCATGTAACTCTTGATCTCAGGGTTGTGAGTTCAAGTCCTATGTTGGCATAGAGCTTACTTAAAAAGTAAATAAATAAAAATGTGAAAAAATGGAGATTTATGAACTGTCAGACAAAGAATTTAGAATAATCCTCTTAAGGAAGTTTAGTGAGCTACAAGAAAATACAGATAGATAACTACATGAAACAAGGAAAACTGCACAAGCAAAATAAGTTTGATGGAAATAGCAACAATCAAAATAAAAAAACAAAAACCAGAGAAATCTTAGAGTTGAAAGTTAAAAAAAACTGAACAGAACAATTCAATAGAGAGTTTCAAAAGTAGATGCAGACTATGCAGAAAAAGAATTACCCAGTTAAAGGAGAAAAAGAAAAGACTGAAGAAAGCTGACTGGAATTATAGGACACAGTGAAAATAAACAATATTTGCATTATGGGAATTCCAGAAGAGAAAGGGAAACGGGCAGAAAATATATTTAAAGCAACAATACCTGAAAACTTCTCAAATCTGGGGAGAGAAATGGACAAACAGATCTACAAGGCCCAAACAACTCAAATAGAGTGAACCTGAATAGGGCTACACTGAGACACGTTATAATTAAATGGTCAAAAGTCAAAGAAAGAATTTTATGAGCAGCAAGAGAAAAGAGAGAAGTTACATGCAAAGGAACTCCCATAAGATAATTGGTGGATTTCTCAACAGAAACTTTTTAGGCCAGGAGAGAATGGGATCACATATGCAAAATATTGAAAGAAAATAACTATCAACCAAGAATTCTGTTCTGAAGGTGTCCTTCAGAAATGAGGAAGGAGAAAGACTTTCCCAAACAAACAAAAGGTGAGGATGTTCATGGCTGCTAGAACTGCCTTATAAGAAATGGTAAAGGGAGCTCTTTGAAGGGAAGTAAAAGAATGCTAATTAACATAAAAACACAAAAAGATTATATAAATCTCACTATAATGGTAAATATATAGTCATAGTTAGATTCTGCAACATGGTAGTGTAATGGTACGTAACTCACAATTTTAGCTTAAAAGGAAGAAAAATAAAAATAGCAAAAGTATCTATAAATACAATAATTTGTTATTAGTTACATGATATAAAAAGCAGGTCAATTGTAAAGCAATAACTTAAAATGTGAGGGAGAGAGGGAGTAAAAGTGTTGAGTATATGAATTCTATTGTAAGTTGGTATCAGTTTAAAATAGCGTGTTACAAATTTAAGATGTTTTTATGTAAGCCTTAGGGTAACCAGGAGGGGAAATTTTATAATAATTAGACAAAAGAATACGGTAAAGAAATCAAAGTATACCAGTACCAAAAGATATGATCACACATACAAAAACGACAGTAGGATAAGAAACCAGGAACAATGGATCTATGAAATAAGACAACCAGAAAATAATTAACAAGAAGGCAATGGTAGTGGTATCTTGTCTGACCTAAATGGCAGGAAATCTATATAGATTTCAATAACAGGAAGTCAGTAACAAGAGGAAAATTGGAAAGCTCACAAACACATGTTAAACAACACTCTTCTGAACAATCAAGGGATCAAAGAAAAAATTAAAGGATAATTAAAAAGTTTCTTGAAGACTGAGCCCATGTGCTCGCCACTCAGTCTTTCCATCCGGGAACACCCATGACTGTGACCACGTATTCAGTGATAAGGGAAATGGCCGCCAGTGTCACAGAATCCGTGTGGTACATTACAGCCCTTATTCTCTGAACACAGGGCAAGTGCACTAGAAATCAGCACTTAAAAGACAGCTGAATGCCCCCTAGATGATGGAGACTGGAGAATGCACCCTTAATGACTCATGCGTGAGAAAATTCAATGCAGGTTGTGAAATATTTAGACCTGAACAGCCCAGTGCCCACCTGTGGGAGGCAGCCAGAGCACCTCCGGGAGGACAAGAGGAGAGACAAGCTGGAGAGATGTCAGACACACAGGGGCAATGCAGCCGCAGTGAGACTGCTGCGTTTCAAACCAGCGGGTAAACATAGAACCCCCTCTCTCTGATCCATTCTGGCTGGTATTCCCCTTGCACCAGTTAAATCTTTGAAATATCCCCCTGACTAGAGGAAACTTCCTTTCCCCAAACGTATTTAAAAACAAAAGGGATGTAAAATAAAATGATTTAAGTACCCAGCCCTAGGAGGGAAAAAAGGCAAATCTAAAGGAAGCAGAAGGAAGGAAATAACAAAGAGCAGAAATGGGGAAACAGAATCCTATGGATCAATAGGGAGGATCAGTGAGACAAAACTGGGCAAAATCGGCACACCACTGAGGACGACAGGCAACCCCGCTTTCCTTTTCGTAGCAAACTCCCTGCTGAGAGGCGTGTCTCACTATCCTGAGCCTGCATCCCGCACTGTGCTGCAAGGTCACTAAGTTTGAGCCAATGAGATGAGACTAAGACTGTGAGCTCCGCCCCAAGGGCAGAGTCACAGGGACTCAGTCATGTGCTAGGGCATGGGCAGCAGGACCCAGTGATCCAGGGGAGAGGTGGATGCCTGGCTTATTGAAGCCCCTGCATTTCTGTCACAGCAGCTTAGCATCTTCTCTAAAAAATAGCAAAGCTGTGGAAGGCATAAATAACAGCAAACAGCAATCCCAGGGCATTAAAAAACACCAGGGATACAGTGTGGTTTATGATCAGAATACCTCGTCATGTGTCTGGATGTGTTAAGAGAAAAGGGAGGAGGAAAAACTCCTGTGATCTTTTTAATGAAAAACAGAAAAAACATTCTAAAAAAAAAATCAGTATTTGTTCATGATTAAGAACCCCCCCCCCCGCCCCAAACTCTCAGTAAATTAGGAAGAGGAAAACTTCTTAACCTGATGTGGCTCATCTGGCTTTTGTTCTAGTGTCTGTAGTGCTTTCCTGAAGCTGAAAGCCTTTTCCAGACTTCCCTGTGACCTGGGTTACAGCCCAGCAGTGCGCAGAGGTAGAACTTCCAGGTGGCAATGCCTGGAGGAAGTGGGGCAGGCAGGGGGAACAGATTTTGGGGAGAGTACAATGGCTAGTACCCTGGTTCTTCAGGGGCAGCTGTACCACACTTGTACCCAGTTTTGTGTCTTCACCTAAACATTGTTAATAAACTTCTGTTTACCAAAAAAAAAAAAAGTTTCTTGAGACCAACAGAAATGGAAACACAACACACCAAACCTTAGAGGATGCAGCAAAAGCAGTTCTAAGGGGGAAGTCCATAGCAATAAAAGCCTGCATTAAGAAGCAAGAAAACTCCTAAATAAACAATCTAACTTGATGCCTTAGGGAGCTTGAAGAAGAAAAAAATGATCCCAAAGTTAGCAGAAGAAAAAAAATAATAAAGAGTGGAGCAAAGATAAATGAAATATGGGAGAGAAAAACAATAGAAAAAATTAACCAAACTCAGGGTTGGTTCTTTGAAAAGGTAAACAAAACTGACAAACCTTTAGCTAGACTTACCAAGGAAAAGAGGGAAGGCCTAAATCAACAAAATTATATATTAAAAAGTACACATTACAACTACACCTCAGAAATCCAAAGGATCATAAGATGCTAGTATGAACAACTATATGCAAGGAACTGGACAACATATAAGAAGTGGAAAAATACTTAGAAACATACACCTTACCAAGACTGAATCAGGAAGAAAGAGAAGTATCAATAGACCAAATACTAGTAAGGAGATTAAATCAGTAATAAAAAATCTCCCAATGAAGAAAAGCTCAGTACTGGATGCCTTCACTGCTAAATTTCAGCAGATATTTATTTTTTATTTTTAAAAAAGTTTTTAATGTTTATTTGTTTTTGAGAGAAAGAGACAGTGTGAGTGGGGGAGGGGCAGAGAGAGAGAGAGAGAGAGAGAGAGAGAGAGGGCGACACAGAATCAGAAGCAGGCTCCAGGCTCAGAGGTGTCAGTACAGAGCCCCACATTGGACTGGAACCCACTAACTGTAGATCATGACCTGAGCCGAAGTTGGACACTCAACTGACTGAGCCACCCAGGGGCCCATAAGCAGACATTTCAAGGAGGATTAACACAAATCTATCTTAAACTCTTCCAAAAAATGGAAGGGGGGGGGTTGAAAACAATCCCAAACTCATGTTTCAAGGCCAGAATAATCCTGATATCAATACCAGAAAAATACACTACTAGAAAGGAGATCTACGAGCCAGTATTCCTGGTGAATCTAGATGCAAACATTCTTAATAAAATAATAGCAAACTGAATACAGCACATTAAAAGGGTCATTCACTATGACCAAGTGGAATTTATCCCTGGGATGCAAGGATGCTTCAACATACACAAATTAATTATTGTGATAAATCACAGTAATAGGATGAAAGAAAAGAATTATATGATCATCTCAATGGATGCAGAAAAAGTGTTTGACAAAATTCAGTATCTGTTCATGATAAAAAGGTCTTAACAAATTAGGCATAGAAAGAACATATCTCAACATAATAAAGGCTATATATGTAACATACTCAGTGGTAAAAGGATGAAAACTCTTCCTCTAAGGTCAGGAATAATACAGGGTGACCACTCTCACCACATGCATTCAACATAGTACTGGAAGTCTTTGCTAGAGCAGTTACTCAAGGAAAAAAAAAAAGGTATCAGAATCAGAAAGGAAGAATTAAATTGTCTTTATTTGCAGACAACATAATTTTATGTATAGAAAATCCTAAAGACTCAACAGAAAAATGGTTAAATCTAATCAATGATTTCAGTAAAATTTCAGGGTACAAAATTAACATACATAAATAAGTAGCATTTCTATATATTAACAACAAAATTTCTGAAAAAGAAATTGATCCCATTTACAATAGCATCAAACATAATAAAACAGGAATAAATTTAAGGAGGTGAAAGATCTCTACATTGAAAATCGTAAGACATTGAGGAAAGAAATCAGAGTAGACAAATAAACGGAAAGGTATCCTGTGTTCATGGATTTGAAGAATTAATATTGTTAAAACATCAATACTGTTTTTATAGAAGTAGAAAAAACACTTCTAAAATTTATATGGAGCCACAAAAGACCCTAAATATCTAAAGAAAACCTGGGAAAGAAAAGCAAAGCAGTATGTATCACACCTCCTGATTTCAAGCTATAGTATAAAGCTATAGTAATCAAAACAGTATGGTAGTGGCCTAAAACAGACAATTTGACAAGTGGAACAGAATAGAGAGCTTATAAATAAGCCTAAGCATATACAGTCAACTAATATTTTACAAGGGAGCCAAGAATACTAAGTGAAGATGGGGCACCTGGGTGTCTTACTTAGATAGTTAAGTGTCTGACTCTTGATCTCAGCTCAGGTCTTGATCTCAGAGTTGTGAGTTCAAGCCCGAACTGCATTGGACTCCATGCTGGGTGTGGAGCCTACTTAAAATACAGCAGCAGCAGCAACAACAACAACAACAACAAAAACAAACTCAGTGGAGAAAGGATAGTCTCTTTAATAAGTTGTGCTGGATATTTATATGTAAATTGGATATTTACATTTAAAGAATGAAACTGGACCCATATCTTACACCATTCACAAAAATTAACTCAAAATGAATTAAAGATTTAAATGTAAGATGTGAAACAATGAAACTCCTGGAAGTAAACACAGGAAAAAAACTCCTTGACATGGGTCTTGGTAATGATTTTTTGGATATGACACCTAAAGCACAAACAACAAAATAAAAATAATCAAGTGGGACTATATCAAACTAGTAAGCTTCTGCACAGCAAAATAAACCATCAACAAAGTAAAAACAACTTATGGACTGGGAAAAACTATTTGCAGACCATATATCTCATAAGGAGTAAATATCCAAAACATGTAAATACTACAACTTAATTGCAAAATGAAACAACCTCCAATAACAAAAACCTCCCCTAAAACTTGCCCCTCCAAAAAAAACCCTAACAACACAAAAATTAAAACCAAACCCCTCCCCCATATAGCCCAATTAAGAAACAGGCAAAGGATCTGAATTGACATTTCTCCAAAAAAGATATACAGAAAGCTAACAGGTACATGAAAAGATGCTCCACATCACTAGTCAGCAGAGAAATGCTAATTAAAACCACAATGAGATGTCACCTCAGGCCTGTTAGAATGGCCATCATCAAAAAGATAAGAGATGATAAATGCTGGTGTGGATGTGGAGGAAGGGAACACTTGGGTACTGTTAGTGGGATTGTAAATTGGTACAGCTGCTATGGAAAACAGTATGGGGGATCCTCAAAAAATTAAAAATACAACTACCATATGATCCAACAATTCTACTTCTGGGAATATATCCAAAAGTAATGAAAATACTAACTCAAAAAAAAAAAAAAAGGTATCTGCACCTCTGTGTTCCTAGCAGTGCTATTTATAATAGCTAAGGCATCAAAATGAACTAAATGTCCACTGATGGATGAATGGATAAAGAAATTATGGTATGTATATACAATGGAATATTATTCATCCATAAAAATGAGGAAATCCTGCCATTTGTGACAACATGGATGGGCCTTGAAGGCATTATGCTAAGTGAAATAAGTCAGAGAAAAACAAATACTGTATGATCTCAGTTATATGTGGAATCTAAACACACACATAAACACTGCAAAAAAACTCTAACTCAGGGGTGCCGGGGTGGCTTAGTTGGTTAAGCGTCTGACTCGGCTCAGGTCATGATCTCACTGTTCGTGGGTTCGAGCCTCACATCAGGCTCACTAATGTCAGCCTGTCAGCACAGAGCCTAGAGCCTGCTTCAGATTCTGTATCTCCCTCTCTTTCTGCCCCTCCCCTGCTCATGCTCTGTCTCCCTATGTCTCTCAAAAATGAAAAAAAAAAGTTAAAAAACAAAATTTAAGGGGCGCCTGGGTGGCTTGGTCCATTGGATGTCTGACTTCGGCTCAGATCATGATCTCGCGGTCCGTGAGTTCGAGCCCCACGTCGGGCTCTGGGCTGACAGCTCAGAGCCTGGAGCCGGTTTCGGATTCTGTGTCTCCCTCTCCCTCTGCCCCTCCCCTGTTCATGCTCTGTCTCTCTCTGTCTCAAAGATAAATAAACGTTAAAAAAAAAATTAAAAACAAAACAAAAAACCCAAACACAGAAAAATACATCAGGCTTATGGCTACCAGAGGTGGTAGGTGGAGGGAGGGGAAATTGGAAGAAGATGGTCAAAAGTTGCAAATTTCAATTATAAGATAAATAAATACTAGGGATATAATATACAACATGATGACTATAGCTAACACTGCTGTATGATATATAGAAAAGTTTAAGAAAGTAAATTCTATGAGTTCTTATCAGAAGGAGACAATTTCCTCCCCTTTATTCTTTTTTTCTTTTTATTGTATCTGTTTGAGTTTTTAAAAAATGTTTATTTATTTTTGAGAGAGAGAAATACACAGTGCAAGTGTGGGAGGGGCAGAGAGAGAGAGGGAAACACAGAATCTGAAGCAGGCTCCAGGCTCTGAGTTGTAAGCACAAAGCTGGACACGGGGCTCAAACTGCTGAAGTCCTAAGTTGGATGCTTAACTGACTGAGCCACCCAGATGGTCCTATTATATCTGTATGAGAAGATGGATGTTGAATCTATTGTGGTAGTCATTTCACACTATCTGATAATCAAAGCATCATGCTGTATGCCTTAAACATATACAGTGATGAATGTAAATTATTTCTCAATAATGCTGGAAATTTTTTTCAAGTCCTCAAAATGGTATAGTTTTTGGTAATATAACTATAATCATTGCTATTCTAAGTACTCTTTACTTTGTTTTCATTTTATCTTTTCCTCTTAGAGTGAAATGCTGTAAAATATATTGAGTGTTATGTGCTAGGCAGGCATCATATTAGATGCTTTACATACATTATCTCATTTTTTAAGAAATGTTTATTTATTTTTGAGAGAGAGCTAGAAAGCACATGTGTCAGTGCATGGGTGAGGGGCAGAAAGAGAGGGACAGAGAGAATCCCAAGCTGGCTCTGTCCTGTCGAATGAGGAGCCTGATAATGGGGCTAGAACTCAGGAACCATGAGATCATGACCTGAGCTGAAACCAAGAGTTGGATACTTAACCAAGTGAGCCATCCAGATTCCCCCATTATCTCATTTTATACTGCCTAACATTAGTGAGGAAGATATGATTATCCACATTAAGAATCTGGGAAAGTTGGAGAAGTTAAATAACTTTCTAATGGTAGTATGGGTGGTGAATAGTAGAGTTGGAAGAACCATTGTAGCCTTCTGACCCGGCCTGATAAAAGTTCTGTATTGTTTTTCTTTCCATTAAAGTGTAAAATGTGAATTATACCATGTGTTTCTAGTTCCCTGAAATGCAGGAAAGGTGATTTATAAAACTCTGAGAAAGTAATATTGAAGCCAGTTGTATTACTTAGGGTTCTCCAGAGAAATGGAGCCAATAGGACAGATATACATACAGATTTATTCTAAGGAATTGGCTCATGTGTTTGTGGGGCTGGCAAATCCAAAATCTGTAGGAGAGTTTGACAAGATAGAAATTCAGATAAGAGTTGATGTTACAGGCTGGAAACTCAGGCAAGTTTCCTGTGTTGTAGTCTTGAGGAAAATTCCTTCATTTACAGGAAACCTTAGTCTTTGCTCTTAGGGCCTACAACTGCATTGCTGAGGCTGACCCACACCCATGATCTGGCCAAGTTGATATATAAAATTAACCATCACACCAATAAACAATGATTTTCGCTGAACAGACTTTTGAAGATACCTGGATTCTTCACTGCCAACTTTCCAGCTGGTTCCTGTGCTGTGGATACATACACAGGACCAGTGCAGGAGGAAATGAAGTAGGGCACAAGGGAACAGCTCTCTGTTTATTCCATAGTGTGCATGTGTTTCTGCTAGAATTCATCATAGTGTTTTCTGGATGTGGAGCAAGCAAGTGTATTCCCTTCTAATATGGTTCTAGAGTACTTCAAGGTAGCCTTAAAAAGAAAAATGATGCTGGAGGAAGAAGAAGGAGGAGGAGGCAGCTGCTGTGGTGATTTTGTTGGTGGGCTGTGTGTGTGTGTGTGTGTGTGTGTGTGTGTGCGTGTGTGTGTGTGCATGCGTGAGAGGGGTGGGGGGGAGAGAGAGAGGCAGACAGATAGATACTCAGGACATTTGTAGCCCTAGTTGACAGAGCTTCCTCTTTGATTCTGTACTCACATGAGAACCAGCTACTGAAGCTGAGCTACAAGCCAGTGGATCCATTCAATAGATAGTCATGAGGGGCCCACTCCCAAGAACTGGAATTCTAAAGTAAATATGAAACAGTCATGCCCATGCAGGGAGTGTGAATCTATAAACTCTGGTGTAAGATATATCGCTTTCTCTCTCTCTCTCTCTTTTTTTCATCTCAACTTAGGTTTTGACTCCCATTCTCCCATTATGCTGGGTTGGATGGTCCTTGCTTCATCCATCTTGGAGTTGTGTTAATGTTCTGGGTTCTTAGAAGATGCCAAAGTGTCAATGAATAGGAAAGAATATTTGTGACTCTAGGTTATGCTGACATACTGCCTGTGATGTGGCTGCCCCTTTGGGCCCTTTAGGCTGTTTCTGGGTTACTCTCCGGACACAGGGATCTTTTGAAAGGTGCACCATAGGGTTGGTACCCCTAGACACACCAGGCAGCCATGTCTGTATGGTTTATCTTCTCAGATTCAAGAAGTCCTGTGCTCCAGGATCCACAGATGTTCCTTGTAGCCCAAGTGGGCCTCTTTTTAGGCTGGGGCAAGTCCTTTTCTCCAGAACTTTCTACCCTATTCTATGCCCTAGTCTCAACAGCCAAGTGTTCTTGCAGGCTGTTTCTGCTGCCTGCCCTGACACATAGCTTCCCCTAGGGATAAAGCAAAGAAGGGACAGGCCCAGATTACCTTCTGAAAGAGACATCTATTACAAAAAGAAGATGAAGTCTGAGGTAGCCCTTAGTGTAGATGTAGGGGCTTTGAACCACACAATTGTTCCAGACGGATCTCAAGTGTTCTCAGAGTGGGATGTACAGTGCATCTTTGGGAAAGCCCAAATACTACTTAAGGGCAAATGGAATGTACTTGGCATTTATTCCCCAGAGGAGAGGCTGCAGTTGGACTGGACTGCCATCATCCAGCATGAAACATCCCAGCTGGGCAGAGTTTTCCACCAAGTCAGCTCAGAAGCATTGGGCCTCCTATGTTCAGTCAGTGATCCATGGTTCCAATAAGATGTGGCTAATGGTAGCAGGATCATCTTCACTTAACACACTGGGATCAAGCCCTGTTTTTCTCAGAAAGGGACAGTGGAAGTGCCAGGCACTTAAAATGTCATGTGCTTGGTTTCAGTGCAATAGTAAGGCTCCTTTTTTAAATGAAAAAGTAATTTTTCCACTTCATTTAAGCAGTAACTATTTGAAGTGAGAGAATAACTCTGTAAAAGCTATTATCAAAAGCAATTTTCTGAAGTCTCATTAATGAAGACAGGTAATGAAAATGAAGGTATAAAGACAACCCTGCTTATGTTTCTACAGGGAAGAATTGAATACCTATAATTGCTTTTTCTTTTAATACTAATGTGTTTGTCTAAGTTTTTGTTGTTGTTTCCAACAATGGGGAAAATGAATTTAAAAGAAAAAAAGAGGAATGGAAAGATACAAGGACATCTCAAAGAACTGAAGGTTCAACAACCAAGCTTGGGATGGATAGGAAGGATAGATATGGGAACTACATGGACCTTGTGTGCTGAGAGCTGTTACTTACGTGACCTAATTGCAATAGCTTCCAGTCTCTGTCTCTGTTTGTTGCTTCAAATTCCCTGAAATGACAAATCATGTTGGCTTAACTGGAGTTAGTCATATACCTCTGGATCATGCCAATGTGATTAGCTAACGTCACTTAATGCTAAAATTTACTTAATGCTTTCTCCATGTTGGGCATTGCTATAAGCACTTTTCATGTATTATTTATTCTGCTCCAACAACCTTATGTCTTATGCACTGTTACATTTCCCATTTCTCAGATGAGAGAACCAAAGCCCAAAGAGGCCAAACAGTTTTCCCAAGGTCATATAGCTTTTACCCAGCATTCAGTCTTTGGTGTGACATGCACATATCTTGAACTTTATGACTAGTCAGCATAGATAGTAGTTGGGGTTTGGTCTTCGCAAATGTCCTGTGCTTATATCTTAGGGCCCCACATGTGTGATCATAGCCCACATCTTCTTTTTAACAGAAGCCAGAGTTCTGTACTGGCTATTGAGAGTATTTGGAATCAAAACCTCTTCCATGACCTAGACAAAGGTAGGAGAAACATTTGGTAGCAGATTTGACCATGGGGAGGGGCAGGAGCGAACAATAGTGGGAGTCAGCAGCAGGAGCAATGGGTGGGTGGTCCTGCCAAGTTCATGGAGATCATGAGTCAGCATTTACCAAGGCATACAGTTCACTTCCATTTCCTGGGCATTTGAAATGTTAACCAGAGTTTTTGGGAATGGAGCAGAATGAGATCAGCACTTGGATGTCAGCAGGAACATAGAGTCCTCTGTTTCTGTTTGACACTAATTTAACTGAGATATTTTGATAACCCTTTCCTTTGTTTTGTCCCCTCTTTTCTGGTTTTCTTCTTATTGTTTTTTAAACTGCCATCCCCTTTCTAAAAAATTTTAAATGTTTATTTATTTTGAGAGAGTGAAAGAGTGTGCACTAGCAGGGGAGGAGGAGGAGGAGGAGGAGAGAGAGAGAGAGAGAGAGAGAGAGAGAGAGAGAGAGAGAGAGAGAATCCCAAGAATCCCAATACCAATCCCAAGAGAATCTGTGCTGATGGTGCAGAACCCAGTGTGGGGCTCAATCTCACAAACCATGAGAACATGGCCTGAGACGAAATCAGGAGTTGGAGGCTTAAGGAACAGAGCCATCCAGGCGCCCCTAAATGGTCATTCTCTTTTTATTGATTACCATTATTATCCCCTACTTTCCTCACCTCTGCGGTTTACTTTCTGAATGCAACAGTATCACCCATACTTTCACTTATGCCTTAATTTATGCTGGATCCTATGCCAGGCATCATAAGTAAATGAAGTGGGCCGGGTACGGACTGTGTCAGACTAGAAAGCACATGTCCTTTCTGAAAAGGGGAAATACTATTAGGCTCAAAGCTCCACATCTTAATTTTCTTATAAAACTCCAAGTTTTTAAATGTCTGTCATTAGTGTTAAAAAATGAGTAGGCCAGTCACAATGCATCTGTAGGATGGCTGTATCAGCAGTTGACAGTTTTGGATATGATACTGTTGGACGAACGAGGCAGGTACAAAATGCGTGCATCTCCATCGTGGCTTCTAAAGAGACTATAGATGCAGTAAACTGTTTCCTGACTCAGCATCTCTCTCCCAATTGACTTTATATTATTAATCATATCTTTATGTACACATTTACATTATCTTATGGAAGAGATATTTTTCAGCCTAACACATTAAGATGATAATATTTAAATATAAGTTGGCTATTTTATCACCTCTGCTCTGCCAGTTAGATTTTAAGCTCCTCCAAGGCAGGAGCCGATGTGTGCTTCAGACATATTTATTTTTAAGATTTTTATTTTTAAGTAATCTTTACACCCAATGTGGGGCGCAAACTCACAACCCTGAGATCAAGAGTTCTCCAGGAGCAATCAAGAGCAATGCTCCAGTGGAGCATTGCCCCACTGACCAAGCCAGCCAGGTGCCCCCACTTAAGACATATTTTTAATTGATTGATATAAATAAGTAGCCATTTAAAATATAAGATTATGTATTCTCTAGTTAAAGAGATGTTTTTGGCATTTGCATTTGTCTTCCTAATGTGTTTCTGTTATGTGGGGCTATTTTCAGTGTTGCATTTGCTTTTTCTTTAGGCAAATTATTTGAAATGCCCTTTGTCAGTATGGAAAGACTACCTACAGGTCCTCAAATGCAGACTGGTTTTGATGTCTCTATTTCTGTAATTTTAATATGACCAAATTAAGCAGGACTTGCAAAAAAAGTCTGTGCTATTTTTAAAAGATTTTTATAATTTTAGAAAAATTTCATATTTTGATACCTAATATAATTTTTCTTTTATTTGTAATCCTTTTGGGGGGATGATTGGGGCAGTGTCAGAACACCTAGGACCAAAGAATCTTAGGGTTGGGAGAGACCAGAGTAAACTCAGTGTTTCCCTCAGCACAGACTTGGTCCCTTGCAGTAGGAAGGTGCTCAGTATCATACAAAGCAGTCTTTCCCAATTTTTTTTTTAATTTTTAAAAAAATTTCATTTATTTATTTTTGGGGGGGGAGAGAGAGAGAGAGAGAGAGAGAGAGAATGGGAAAACACAAACAGGCGAGGGTCAGAGAGAGAGGGAGACAGAATCTGAAGCAGGCTTCAGGCTCTGAGCTGTCAGTGCGGAGCCTGATGTGGGGCTTGAACCCATGAACTGTGAGATTATGACCTGAGTCAAAGTCAGATACTTAACCGACTGAGCCACCCAGGTGCTCCAAGTCCTTTCCAATTTTAAGGGTTGTTTATTTTTGTATGGTTTTTCTTTGTGAACTCACAACTGTCTCTGATCATTTCTGTCCTTTGGGCTTAGTACTGAGCATGGAACAAGTCTACTTATTTTGAGCTCCCCAAATAAATGGTAAGATCTCTGAGGGCTGTATGTTAAGATGTTCCTCCCAGTGCCTAAGACACATTTTAGGGCATTTAACAACACATGGTTGAGAGCACAGGCTTTGGGGTCAAAGGACCCAGATGGAAATCCTAGCTCTAATTTGTACTGATGGAATGACTGTGGACAAGTTACTTAACGTCTCCAAACATCTGTTTCTTTCTTGGGTTGCAGTGAGTATTAAATAAGATATGAAAGAAAATGCTTAGTATTTTTCCTGACTATGGTCATTCAATAAATGATGTGTGTAGTTAGAACATGACGGTTATACTGAAAGGAAGGAAGTCTTGGAGAATGTTATAGTACGAAGCCAAGACTGCCTAGAATCTCAGCCATACTCCTCCCAGAAATAAGTCTTTGATGCTTATCTTGTAGAGCTTCCTACACAGCTAGAGGAAAATGATGTGTGAGCTCAGTTTCCCCAGAAACATAATATCAAGGAACACTCTTTTTTTGTTTTTATTTTTTTTTAACATTTATTCATTTTTTTGAGAGACAGAGCATGAGTTGGGGAGGAGCAGAGAGAGAGGGAGACACAGAATCCCAAGCAGTCTCCAGGCTCTGAACTACAGCACAGAGCCCAATGTGGGGCTCGAACTCACGGACCATGAAATCATGACCTGAGCTGAACTCAGACGCTTAACCAACTGAGCCACCCAGGTGCCCCCCATGGAACACTTTTAATGCACAATCTTTCTAGGAAGAATTTGTGTTCTGAATTCCAGTGTTCTTCTTTCAGAGGCTGATGAACTCGCCCTGTCCATGTAAAAGAAACCTTTGACTTCCTTAACTCTTTGCCCAAAGCCTCCTCCATGGAGTGAGATCCAAGAGCCTTCTAGCTTCCCTTCCTTCTGACCTCTCTTTTCCCCTAACTCCACCTAGGCTCTTCTTCCCCTTTCAGTTAAGGGCTCCTGCAAATGTCCCCTAAAAGGAGAGAGTGGGAGATAGCTGATGTCTCGTCAAACCAGAAGCTCCCTCCCTCTTACTGTTTAAAAGTGGTTTCCAGTTGGGAGGCTAATTAAAAACTATTTATTTGATGAGATATACTGAATTGTTCAAATAGGTTTTAAAAAAATTTAAAACAAGCACATAGTCTCCACAGTTTATCATAATTCATTTGGTTTTCAAGGGCTTAAATACACTGTCTTACATTTTCCTTAACTGTTTTCATCAACATCTGTTTCTTTGTGGTAGAGATTGTTTTCTCTAGGATCTGTAATATCAGATAATGGGCCCTTGCTTTTTTGACTTGTTTCCCAACAAAAAACTAGCATACAAGTTGTTTTGGGCCTTACTATATATTTACCTAATCAATGGGATTTTAAACAAAATTAGATCTTCATGATTTTAATTTAATTTAATTAATTAAATTTAATTTTATCATTATTATTTTTAATATGGGGCTTGAACTCATGATCCTGAGATCAAGACCTGAGCTGATATCAAGAGTCGGACGCTTAACCAACTGAGCCACCCATGTATCCCAGATCGTCACGTTTTTCACGTTTTGATGTCTTTTATTTTGTTTATATAAAATTTTTTTAAAATGTGATTTTGAACCAACTTTGTGTTCACTAGATTGTATAGTAAACGAATACCGGTGAAGTCTCTTTTATATCCTTTCATCTAAAACTATACTTAGGACTAAGGCAAGCACATCACCTTTCTCTGGTGTCTTGTTGATTTAGGCTACTGCTTTGGTGCTTCTCAAAGTGTATATCAAGAAATACTATGAAAAATTACTGAGATAGACACTATCACTGTGTACTTGCAGTCCAGGGATCTCGATGTTGTGAGGACAGGCCTAGATTAAGCAACACTCAGAGAAACCGAGAAAGGTCTTACTTATGTGTCCACTCCTGTCCCCCACCCAACTCTTCATTTTGAAAATATTCAAATGTGTAGAAAAGTTGAAAGAGTAGTATTGTGAATACTTATTATTTTTTATGTTCATTTTTTTAGTGTATTTATTTTGAGAGAGAGAGAGAGAGAGAGAGAGAGAGAGAGAGAGAGAGAGAGAGAATGCCTGTGCATGAGCAGGGGAGGGACAGATAACCTGTTGGGCCATAACCTATTGCTATATTTACCAGATCTCTCATTTTTTTTTTTTTTAAACAATTGAAAATAAGTGCAGACATCAAGAGTTTCTTTACCCTGGAAGATAAGGATAAAGTGTCCCAGGATAAGGCACTTTCCTATACAATCACAATATCATTATCACATCTTAGAAAGTAAACAATAATTTCCCAATATTATCTAATAAACAATCCATAATCCATGTTCAAATGTTCCCAGTTGTCCCTAACATATTCTTTTTAGCTTAAAACAAAAGTATAGAATCTCATCAAGGTTCACAAATTTGTTAGTATGCTTCATTTATTTTAATTTTAATTTTATTTTTAAAATTTTTAATGTTTATTTTTATTTTTGAGAGAAAGAGAGACATAGCATGAGTAGGGGAGGGGCAGAGAGAGGAGACACAGAATCCGAAGCAGGCTCCAGGCTCTGAGCTGTCAGCACAGAGCCCAACACGGGGCTCAAACCCATGAACCGTGAGATCATGACCTGAGCCAAAGTTGGACACTTAGCTCACTGAGCCACCCAGGCGCCCCTGCTGTATTTATTTTTAAATTTATAACATGCTCTGTTTGTTTGGTGTGTATATTTCTCAACATTGACCATTATGAAGAGTACAGAAGAGTTATTTTATAGAATGCCCCACAATCTAATTGTTTATGTGTTTTAGTTTTTAACCTTTTGGTAAACTTTTGGAAATATATTTGCAGAAGTGTGCATAAAATATAGGTATGCAGGTTTGTGGAAGTCACCTGTCCAGTCTCTGGGATCCTAAAAGTCTGGCTCTTTTACAAACCCTTATCTCTGCACTTGTTTCTCCGTTGCATTTAGAGAATGCCTAGTGCAGAGACAACTTCCTGGCATTTTCCTGCGGATCAGGGTGCTAAGACTGGGCGGCTTCCAATTTAGGCAGTTCCATTGTACTTATCTCAGATCCCCCACCGGGGTTTCAATTAGAGAAGTTATTGTTTAGATCCCCTTCTAAAAATGTTGCATTCTCTAATTATCTTGGCTTTAAGACATTTGGGTTGTTTTTATACCATGTGAATGCACTGGCTGTTAGGAAAGTCATTTTAGAGTTTTGGTGATCTAATTCAATTGTTAAGACTGTCTTAATAACTAGGTTGTAATAAGACATAATACAGGGTGTTTAGATTTCTCACAACCTGGTGTTTTTGGTTAGAGACCCAACATCAGTCCTGAAGTGGTTCACAGTCCTTTATTTAAAAAAAAAAAAAAGGCCAAATGTTAAAAATATTACGACCCAGGCCAACTTTGTCTTTACCCTCCTAATTACCCTTTCTTCTTCTTCTGCACAGTCCACAGTGCTTTCCTATTTCTTTTGTACTCAACATGAATGCCAAATGGTGATGACAGACGATGGTGTAAATTGGGGTCCTTAACCTGGAGTCAGTGTGTCAGTGAACTCCATAAAATCATGTGCAAAGTTTGTGTATATTTGCCCATGTGTTCTGTTCTGGAGAGATGTTCCCATAGATTTCTTCAGCTTTTCAGGGGTGCCTGTGAGCCCCAAATGGTTAAAAACACTGGCTAACTAGTAACTTCTTCCCAGGGCCTTTGCTATTTTCTCTGACTCTTGGCATAGTAGCTTTCTTTTTAGTAATATTTTTGTGTACTTGTTTTGAATTTGAAAATTATAAGGAATAAAATTAAGTCCACTTATTTATAATATTGGTCAACATTCTGAGAAACCATTGTTTATACACTGGTAAATAGTTATCTATCTACCTATCTTCTGTTTACCAATTTATCAATCACCTATCTATCTATTTATCCATCTACACACACACATGCACACACACACACACACACACACACAGACACACACACACACACTTTTTAAAAGAATCCTAGGGGCGCCTGGGTGGCTCAGTCGGTTGAGCGTCCGACTTTGGCTCAGGTCACGATCTCACGGTTCATGAGTTCAAGCCCCGCGTCAGGCTCTGGGCTGATGGCTCAGAGCCTGGAGCCTGCTTCCGATTCTGTGTCCCCCTCTCTCTCTGCCCCTCCCCCATTCATGCTCTGTCTCTCTCTGTCTCAAAAATAAACATAAAAAAAAAATTAAAAGGAATCCTAGTGTAGATGGGTAACATTTTTGTTTAATTGCTGCAGTGTAGTTCATTAGTTCATTGTATGGATATACTGTAATTATCAAATCTCTTATTCATGGACATAGATGTTTATATTTTAATAGGAATCAAACCTTAGGCAATAAGAGATAAGATCTTGGGGCTTTTGCTAGTCACAAGAGCCCTCTTCCTTTGTCTAATCCCTGCAAACTCCACATCAAACGTGAGGCTATGGATTTGGGGCCAGAAAACAGGTTAGCTTTTTCGAAAAGAAAACTGTATTCTTTTTTTTTTTTTTTTAGTTTAATCATTTTATTTTGAGAGAGACAGAGAGAGAGAGAGTGTGCGCATGAGTTGGGGAGGGGCAGAGGAAGAGGGAGAAAGAGAATCCCAAGCAGGCTCCATGCTATCAGTGCAGAGCCCAATGCAGGGCTCAATCTCATGAACTGTGAGATCATGACCAGAGCCAAAATCAAGAGCTGAATGCTTAACTGACAGAGCCATCCAGGCACCCCAGGAACTGTATTCTTACACTCTTCCCTCCAGTCTCCAAGATACTGACATGAATCAAATCATTTCAAATCAATAAAGAATATAACAGTTTTATAGGATTGATTACCTTCAAAGCAGCTTCATTTAAATCCATTTTCAATTTTCAAGGTTCAAATGGGCTTAATTTTGTATAGTTTACTTACATTTTTAAAAGTGTTTATGGAAATTATTGTGTAAAAAACCCTAATATGTTCTTAAAATGTGCTTTTGTTATGTAGCTTGGGAGACTTTACCAAAGAGAAATATGCATTATTTCCCTTGGTCTGTGTATCTGTGTCTATATTTTCATATGATATATTGCTGAAAGAAGTGTGTGTTGCTGATGGTCTTTTCTTCCTTTTCTCTCTTATCTGTTTACCAGTGACACTACCAGATTAGAAGCTGCCCCAGTCAACACCCTTGGGTCCAGGGGTAGTAACTGTTCCCATCTGGCTACGTGTGATTAATGGTGTTTATGTCATGGCATAAATCACATTTTGCTGTTCAATCAGCTGAGACTCTGGCCATTAAAAAAAATTACTCTATCTACAAAAATCAATAACCAGTGGTTTTTGGAAAGGAGCAGTTCTTTAACAGTTACTCCCTAAGTCTGTCTGTAAAGATAAACAATCAAATTACTATAGTCAGTGAAATTGTGCGGGCAACAGCAAGAAATATAATCTCGCAGATAAGGGATGACCTTAAGTAAGGACAGGTAGGAAGCCATTTTAAGGAAGACAAAGCAACCAAAGAAACCCAATACCCTTTTGAAAGTCTTTAAGAATGTCACCCTTTTCCACAGATGTAGCCAATAACACGACATCAGAGAGTGCAAGATGAATTTTCAGAAAAGCATGGAAAATAAATTAGGTTGATAATGGCATTCTGTGACTGACTTAATACCCACTCACAACTCTCTGTGGACTCTAGCAACAATTTAGAAAATCAATTTTATTTATTTACCTCATGTTTGCCTCATACATTATGGCCATGAGGAAAACACACAAAAATCTAAATAAATAAATTAGCCAAGGCGATGACATTTCAGGTAAAATAAAATGGAGACCACTTCTTTGGGAAAGAATAGGGCGCAAGATAAATCTTAGACACTTTACTTGCTGGGAAATATTATGTGTACTTTTAAAATGGTGGTGTTGACCATGTGTAGCAACATGCCTGAATAGACGGAGGCAAGATTAATAGTCCTGATTCACTTATAGTTTGCTTCACAGGCCGTGAGTGAGTGCTTTGGGATGTTGCTCACACAGCCTGTTTTGCTGCAGTCGCCACTGCTTTTGTGAGCAGCTCAGTGTTTTTGCTCAAATTGGAGTATGCCTCACTGATTCCGGTCTGCAACTTGCTTCTTAGGAGTCTGTGACTGCAAGATCCATTTCGGGAATTTGAGTTGCACCAGTTTGCCATCTTTACAACGAGCCTTACTTTTTTAGCAAGTGGAATTCTAAATGGGAAAGTACAGATTCCCCCTCGGTACTTTATTTATATCACTGTTCGCAGCACAGATAACATCCTTATTTCCACAGCAAGCCAGCAGCTCTCTAAATAATCACAAACCTACCTCAGTAAAGAAGGCAGGAATAATATCTTGTGCCTTTTCCCTGTGTGGAAGATAGAACCTTTTGATGCAAGATATGATCATGCAGATTTGTTCCTGCTGGACGAAGGGAGGACTAACCTTCAGGCAAAGTGCTTTGGTAGAAGCATCCTGTTTCTCATTTCACTGTGTAATGACCAGGAGCTGAGAAGAGCTGTTTCCTGTCACTGAGCTGCATCATCCTCATTTACATTATTGGCAGCTGTTACTTTGCTAGAAGTTTAAATTATCTGAAGAACTCTCAACTGAGTTCAGATGTTTGTTTATTGGATCTGTCTTGGGCTTCTGAAAACAGTCTTTTGTGTTCTCTCCAGTCTTAAGAAAAGCTCTTCTCAGAATCTGTCCTTCCTCCCTCCTTGCTCCTTTCTGGGAACCTGCTTCAATCTCATGAAGAAAATTAAGTAAAGAGGACAAGGGGCTTACAACTCGTCAGAAAGGAGACTCCAGTTGTGAGGCGACTTGAAACGGAAAGGAATTGGGACTCAACATCCTGCATTTGTGCTTTGTTTTTGAAACTTCGTGTTAGTTGCATTAATGAATTCACCAGCAGTCTAGTAATGGAAAATGTTTCTCCTGTCCTGCTGGGGGAGCCAGATACTATAGATTTGTAACAGGAAGGCTGTTGATTCTGGCTTCATTGTTGGGCCAGTCATTTGTGAGCCGGTGGCCGGACCGCAGGCCACACACTTCTGTGCAAATCTCCTATGTATTGGGACCGCCTGGGTTTTGTTTCTGCCGTCCGAGACACGGCCAAGAAAAGATGGTGAGCCCTGGGTTTCATTTCTTGTTTGTGTTTCCCCTCAGCATTGAGGATGGTGCAGGATGCCAGACTCAGTTTGGGGGCAGGGAGGGGACTGTTGAAAGCAATGAGCATATGTGAGTGTTTTGCTATTAATGCTTTTTTCTGTGTCATCCTCTGTAGAGTTCCGGGAACGCGTCCTATCGCTGCTCTATGTCTTCCTCTGCGGATTTTTCTGATGAAGATGATTTCAGCCAGAAATCTGGCTCGGCATCTCCAGCGCCGGGAGACACCTTACCCTGGAATTTACCTAAACATGAGAGATCAAAAAGAAAGATTCACGGGGGCTCGGTGCTGGACCCCGCTGAGAGGGCAGTGCTTAGGATAGCAGGTAAGCGCATCCGGGGAGAGGATGGAGCCTAGAGAGAGTTGCGAAATTCACCCTCTACCCCCTGGGGCCGGGGCCGTAGCTGGGAGCTGCTGATGCACCGGGCGGGCGTAGATTGGTGCTCTAGGTGGGGGAGGAGGATGACCATGTTTACTTTATGCCCGATTTATATCGAGAAAGCAGTTTGCCCAGCCTGCTGGTGACTAAGCTGTTTGGCCTTGTCTTCGGGTTGGATGAATTGATACCTTTGAAATGCAAGGGGATATTTACAGACATCTGCATTAAACTTTCCTATTTACACGTTGTAGCTACTGTGACATTCTGAAAGTATTAACTTACGTGATTCCTAGTGCATTTGCTAGAAGCTGTGAGAAAGCTGCCTTCTTTTCCATTTTTGCCCAGGGACACTGAGCTACGCAGATTTAACTGGGGTAGATTCCTGGCTTTTGGTACCCAGGATTGTAGAGGGTACTTCAGCAACTTGGATGCCATTTTTTTTTTTTTTTTTTTTTTTTTTTTTTTTAATGTAGCATCGCTGTCAGCATCATGTGTCCATAGCAGCTTTCTGTCCCTGGTGCTTTTCAGGGCTTAGCCATCATGCATTCCTGATTAATTAATTTATGGGAGGTGCCAACATTTCTGTTCTGTTACCGGTGTTCCCTTGCATTGGCTGTAAAAGTCGAACCAGAAGGGATGGCTTGTTTTACCCAGCTGAAAGCTGAGAACACTGAGGAAACCAGTCCTCCAACCTTGCAGTGCTAGTGTGGTTCTCTCTTCTGTGTTCTGTGCATGAGACTTGCTTCCTGGGGTGATTGTTCCTCAATTCCCTCAATAATTCCCTCTCTCTCTCTCTCTCTCTCTCAGAAATGGTGTAAGTCTTTTGGGGCTCTTGCAAAGGCCAAAGGTCAGGCTTTTTCCAGAGCTAGTTTCTGCAGTCAGTGGATCTGGCCTTCTTTCCACTCCTGGGGTGGGGGTGCCCACCCAGTTTCTTTTGCCTTCCACTATAATGCAAAGTTGGTACTCTATCTTCCTCTGAGGGGGCTGGTGGGGAATAGTCCAGATCCCAGCCACCACAGCAGCTGAGACTCCCCCGATGGTCCCCCCAGTGGGATTTTCTGATTACGGGAAAAACAAACAGCGCCCAGCCAGCCATTCTGTAGTCTGGGTTTCTGGGGCAACAGCCTTGAGCTTCTTCTGTCTGTTGTGAGATGCTGGCTGTTCTCTTCCAGGCCTTTGAGAGGAGGGGTGGAGCCGGGAAAGGGTAGGAGGAGGGAGGATCTAGGAGGGAGACTGTTCTGGAGCCAAGTGAGAGTGAACAGGGGTGGCTTGGGGGAGCTGGGACAGACCTAGCTCTCACTGCCTTCCTCAAGTACTAAAAAATGTTTAGTCACTGAGGCCTGACTCCTTGTACCTCCCCTCTTTTCCCCCAACTACATGCAGGTCCGGGGCATGCAGAGGAGGAGACGGTGACTCCACCCTATCTTTGGCTGTGCAGAAAGGGAAGATAGGTGAAAAGAGGGTACTGAGAGAAGTTGTTGGGTCTTTGTGGAAAGCCTGGCCCATCAGAACAGGATACCTGTGTTCTGTGCATTTTTGTGGAAGGAAGAGGTGCTTTTGGCTCGAGGGTTTTGATAGTGGTGGCAGAAGTGGATATTTTGCTTTAATTAGTGCAGGAAGGGGTTATGGGAGCAGGACGGATCAGGTGTTTGTCAGGGGGAATGACATTATATAAGCTGAGGAAGACAACTAGGCAGGAAGTCAGGAGAAGTTGGGGAGACTGTCATTGTACCCTGCAGATGGGGAAGAAATGGAAGAATTGGCAGTTCTGGTGGGATGCAGTGGGCAAGTAGCTGCTGATGTTGGTAGACTGCAGACTCTTTGAGGGCAGGAGCCATGTCTTACTCGTAAAATGTTTGTCGAGTTATTTGTGGGGATCACTGTGAAGTTAGTGGTTATTAATGCACTTGAGACTTCCAAGTTACATACTTATAAAAATTTCTTTTAATGTTTATTTATTTTTGAGAGAGATACAGTGTGAGCAGGGGAGGGGCAGAGAGAGGAGACAGAATCCGAAGCAGGCTCCAGGCTCTGAGCTGTTAGCACAGAGCCTGATGCAGGGCTCGAACCCACAGACCATGAGATCATGACCTGAGCTGAAGTCAGACACTCAACAGACTGAGCTACCCCAGGTACCCCTCAAGTTACATACTTTTAAGATATTAATCAAAAAGAAAACAAAATTATGAATAGAATAAGCAGCCCTACTATGGAAATGTGCTACTGTATTTAAAATAAATATTGGTAAGTTGCTGTTTTCTACACAAATCACAATAATCATACCTTGGGAGCAGAGACTTGGAGGCCGGTCTTCAAATATCTATTTAATAATAATGTGGCTAAAATATGAAATTCAGATATATTATGTGTTAAATACACTGCTGATCACCCCCATGTGAAGATAAGATCACTGCTGATCACCCCGTGTGAAGATAAGTGGAGGGAATTTGATGCTGTGGAGTTTGAAAACATACTATTAAAAGATTTTGACTCTTAACTTTATTAGACATTTTCAGTCTGCCCAAAACTCACCCCGTCTTTGAAATTCATCCCTAGTAAGACATGGGATGAGGTTCAGAAATGGTATGAGGCTGTCAATAGTGTTCATTACCTAGTAATAAAGGAGTTGAAAGTCCAATATTTTTATTTGTTTTTAAGGTCACAAAGATAGAATTGAACATGAAAATGCCTAGAGTCAAAAAGACCATATGGTCTGTGGGATACCTTAATTAATTCACATTTAATAAAAATTTATCTAGTCCTGGAATAAAATGAAGAAAAGCACATACTGTTGCCTTTAAGGAAGTTTTTGTTCAGTATGATAACTGGATGTGTTGTCAGATACTTACAACATGGTGTGAGAGATTAGCTGTAATGACTATAAGTACCTAATATGAAAAGAATCTAGAGGAGAGTCTAACTAGCTTGGACAGAGAGGGAAGGTTCCTGAGAGGCTTCTGGGGGGAAGTGCCACTTGAGGTGAGATTTGAAGAGTTTGATGGAAATAGAGGGAACGGGAACACCACTTCAGAGGGATGGTACCACAAGAACAAAGGTAGGGAGATGTGTTTAAATGGAAACTTTAAGGCAATCTAGAAATCAGAGTTAAGTGCTTAAAAAAAGTGGGAAAATATGATAAATGGAAACTTCAAGTAATATGTGTAGTAAAGCATGGAGTTTGGTAGGGAATAGCAGAAATTATAGAGGAGCTTGTGTGCAATGTTGAGGAGATTGGACTATTTGTGTTGTAAGGGGTGGGGGAATTCTTGGAAGATTTTTCAGCAGTGCAGTGACATAATCAGGTTCACATTTTGGAGAATCTTATTGGTGCTGGTGTCGCATGTCTGACACTTTATGATTTTAAAAGTGCTTTTGCACTTGTTGTAGTTCTCTCATTTTAAAATCTGAGACTGTATACCTTTCCTTTCTCTCACAGGGTCAGTGTGAGAATAAGATGACGAAGTGTGAGGAATGGGGCTTTGTAATATCCATTGTATAAATGGCTTTTACATAAGAACAATATAGATCTGCTGTTCTTAGTTACAGGGTTCCCTGTAAGTTGGGTGTTTTAGTATTGAAGTGCCCATAAAGGTACATGGTTTGTTGGTGACAGTGCTGTTTTAAAATAGGGATTTTTGTCCCATGTAAATTCTTTGAAGTGGGAATTGAAGGATCTAAGCAGAGTCAGACTTTGGACTCAGGTAAACTTGGATTTTAATTCTCCCTCTATCATTAGTCAGTTGTGTTTTCTTCAGCAATTTCCTGAATTTTTCTCAGCTTCATTTTCTTTATCAAAGGGGGTTATAGCTGTGGTGAGTAAATAAAGTAGTGAATGTAAAACCTTTTGTGAATTCCTTGGCACATGGCAAATGCTGTATAAATGAGTTTGTTGATGGCCAGATGCTCTTAGAAGCAGTTACTACATTATCTCATTTAGTCTCCCAACAACCTTATGAAGTAGGTATAATTATTTTCTCCATTTTCCAGTGCAGAAACCTGCTGAGACTTAGGAAGAGAGACTCTTCCTAAGATTATACAACTAGGAAGTGGTGGATCTATGATCTGAATTCAAACATTCTTGACTCCAGAGGCCAGCCTCTTAACTGCTGTGCTTAACTGCTGCTTCCATATGGAATAGACTATTATTATTAGCAGGTTGACCCAATATTACCATTCCAAGCATGCATGGGGCAAAGGCTGTTTTTACAGAAAAGCCCAAATGCTGCTGCTGCTGTTCATTTTGACTGGTTCCTTAAACAGAGAGTTAAAATCAATTAAGAGAGCACTGATTATATTCACAAAACGGAGTGCTACTGGGTTTCAGTCTTTGATGAAGACTCAGACTGTACCCTCAATGACCCCACTCATTGTGAAGGACACAAAACAGTTTTGAGAGATCTGTGTGTGGTCTATAAATGGAATGAGTCTCAGGGATCTAATTGCTAACTCTTTCATTTTAAGAAGGTGTCACAAATAACGCATGTGTATTACTTCATGCACTAATGTGTACATAAACACATACCAAGTTGCAAGAAAACTAGTGATCCTAAGTGCTTGGTGGGACATGGGCTCAAACTCAGATTATAAGCCAGTGGTCAGGGTAGAAAGGCGAGATACGGTTTTGCTTTGTTTGGAATAACAAAAGTAGGCCAGTTGCTCAGGAGAAGTAAAGATTTCCAGTTATAACTCAAATAAGTCTTTTTCGAGAGCATATAGTTTTTCAGTGAGTACTCATTCCCATCTAAGAGTTAATGGAAAATGTTCCAGATTCGCAACACTGAAAGGGAAAGGAAAAAAATATCATTAAGGACAAAAGGTCAGTACATATGAAGGGAAGAAATAGGGAAGGAAGATGTGGGCAAAAGGTGAAGCTGTCATAAGTCAGATGGTCAACAATGAGTTGATTTATCTATTAATAGTAGCTAACACGTATAAAGCCACAACTTTATAAGGTAGGCACTATTATCCCCCCATTTTACTGATGGAGAAGTTCTGAGAGGATAAGGAACTTGGCCTCATCACACAGAAAGGAGGCAGGATGCCATCCAAGGCAGCGTGACTTCAATCAGTACTCTTAAACACATCCATTTACATGATCTGAGTACCCACTGGTTCCACCAATGGACCCTTAAAACTCACCACTTTAGTATATGACATGCCAAAGTTAAGAGAATTGTATCCAGTTTACTCAAATTCAGTGGATACCAGTACTGTGTGGAATGAATAATGGGTAGAGAGAAGAAGGGAGGGGACACAGTAGCCTGGGGGCGTTGTGAACTGACCTGGCTGTGGCCGCTTCCTAGGAGCCCAGCGGCAGATGCGCCGACAGGCTCTGGGGGGCGGAAGGGAGGGACCGAGGGCTGGTCCGCCGGCTGCGCAAGCGCAGTAGCTTCCAGGCTGTCAGGCCCTGACGCGCAGGGCCACCTGCAGAGGCCACGCCGCCCCGCCCCCGAGATGTGCCCAGAGCAGGGACCCCCCCTCCCTCGCCCCCCCACCCGGCCCCGTTCCGTGCTGCTACCACTGAGTGACCTGAGTCCCTCTATGCCATAAGCTGGGTTGAAGTGTATTTTCCACTCTCCTCCGCGTCACCCCTTCCCCGGGGAGAACCGCAGACTGCTCAGCGAGGGGCTGAGGGGCTGGGTGGGGGGGTATCCTGCGCTTGTCAGTGACCGCGATCTGCGGCTTTGTTTCCCAGGCACCTGTTGTGGGTCCCAAATAGAAACCTCACCCTTGGGGATCCGGGCTGGCCGGCCAGTGTCCGGGGGTGGGCGTGCTTGGCAGCAAGACCGACCTAGGTGGGCGGGCCGGGGAGGGGGCCACGGGGCGCCCGGCGCTGCCTGGGAGGGAGGGGCCGAGCCGCGCTGGGGTCGGAGCCTAGCCAGCCCGGGCGCTGACCGCCGCGCTTGCCCCCTCCCTTCCGCCCTCCGCCCTCCCCCCTCCCTTTCTCCGGGGGCGCGGGCGAGTGTCTGCGGCGCGGCGGCCAGGAAATGCCGCAGATGCGCCGCGCAGCATCCCGGGCGGAGGCAGCGCGCCAGTCCTCTCGCACCGCCGCCGCGGCCTCGGCCCGGCCCGGAGCAGGCACCCATCGCAGGGCCAGGGTGGCGACCGCGTTGGCCGAAGAGGGTCCCGGCGCCTGCCGCCCTTCGCCTGTCCCCACCGTGCTCCAGGCTCCTCCGCGTGGTGTGGCGCTGCTTGTCGCCGCCCCCGGGCTTGCCGAGATTTGCTGCTGCTGAAACCTGAGAGGGACTCTGGCTCCCCGGAGCGGCGGCTTGGCACCCGCAGCCCGCCAGGGGGCCTGGGCGTTTCCTCTGCCTGCTCCGGCGCCCACCACCCCCTCGCGCCCCGGGCTCTGCGTCTCCGGCTTCAGTGCTCTCCACCAGCGTGCCGCTCCTTCCGCTTTTCCAGTTCCCTAGGCAGCGTCTTGCCGACTCCCGGGGTTAGGAGGGGGAAAGGGGAATTGGCCAGTCATCGCTTAGATAAACTTCGGCATGGCGGGGTACCTCTCGCCAGCTGCTTACCTGTACGTGGAGGAGCAGGAGTACCTCCAGGCCTATGAGGATGTCCTGGAGAGGTACAAAGGTATGTGGTACCCGATGCTTGGGCTGCGGGGCTTGGCACGCACCAGCCGGGTAACCGTTATCTTTGCTTAACCAGAGCCACTACGGCTTGGGCATAGGTAAACAGGTGTCTGGACCGGTCTTGGGAATGGACCAGGTCTTTTTGGAAGGGATTCAGTAACCCTGACTCACAGAAGGGTGGTGGGGTGGGCGATGGTCTGGAGACGCCCTTTGATAGGCTGTGGCGTGGGGGGAAGGGGTTTGGGTTCTGAGCACATTGCATTTTTCTTTCCCTTGTAAAAGCTGTTAAGTACTATGCATAATCATAATTCTTCCTGGGAGGGTGGGTACCGAGTAATTCTCCATAGAATTACTAAGGCATTGCTGCTCTTGCTTTGCATGGGGTATTGGTTAACCCTATACAAAAGGTTCTGGGGTTCTTAAATAGATGGGCTGTTTCACCACTGAGTGCATCACCAAATCATTTTTCTTAGAACGATTTTATTTGAAAAAAGTTTATGGTTTGTGACTATATACCTGTTCTTATGTGTCATAAAAATTATTTGATTGTGATGGATGAAAGGCTTAAGTCAGCGATTCTTGTAAATTTAAATATAAAGCAATATATTTTGAGATTTTTTTTTTTTTGCCTATACTTTATGTTGGGGAAATTCTGTGCCAACCTGATAAATTTTTCATATTTTAGTATTGTTTACTTCGATCTTAAAGTGCACCATCTCCTCTTAAAGGGTCTTTTTGTCTCTGGAAATCATTTTTCAGTGCGTACAGAGACACAGTAAGGAGACCGAAACACTGCACACCCAAGGCTAGCTCACAGAGTCTTAATATATTAATAGTGAATAGTGGTCTGATTCATATCTTGGATTCAAATGGCTTTAGATCTTTCGAATATTGGCATTGGGCTCAATTTCTGTAATTTGAATGGACATTATATGGTTAAAAATGGCCCGCATTAATAGTTTTCTATTAGTAGAAAGTAGAAATATAAAATACTGAATTGAATGATTAAATTCCAAATCTCCAAAAATCTCAAAACCCACCCAGTAATATGTTTTATCTCTTTCTAGAATGTGTTTTATTATTGACATTCTTTTAATCCACGTAGAATTTTGTAAACAGCACAATCAGAATTCCTTTGTGCCAAGACTCTATTGTGTATAATACTGCCACTGAGCAAATGCAGTGGTATTTTAGGCGAAAGCACATTGGTAGCATTTATGTCTGTGTACGTGTGTAATATTCTCATGTTTATGTCTTTCTTAATTAGTTGTCTCCAGAACGCTAAAAATGAGAAACATTGCAATATAGACTAGTAAACCTTATTGAAGACACACACCTGTGCTCTTTAAAATCTCAAAGAAAAAAGTTGAAAAGTTCTAAAGCACGTACATTTTATACTTTCGAAAAAAATTATAGCCATATGAATTTTTGTCTCGAGTTTTGCCTCAGTGATACGTGGCTGTTTTCAGGTGACTTTGAAAACAGTAACTGAAGTGCTGATTAGACTTGTCTTGCAGAAGCAGACATTATTGAAAAGCTTGTTTCTATTTGCCTTTGGAAATAAAAGAAAATTAAAGATCTGAAGGCCATTGCAGTTTTCATGACACTTCATTTTAATTATGACCTAATGATCAGTATTGCACTTAGGCATACACTTTTTCAAACACGTCCAAAATTTCACAGAAAAAAGTGAGGATTGTTTCCTTCATTTTCTTTGTGGTTTTAAAATGCTTAGGTCATCAATTTGTACTTGGCTTTATAGATGTTCTATGTTTCATTTAGTTTTGTAAAGGAAAGTAAGAGTATTGGTTAGTGTATCATATGAAAGACTGGAGACCTGGAAAACTCATTGTTTCCCAATGTGTTTTGAAGCCAGTTATGATTTCCCATCAGTATCCAATACGATGACTTCACTATAGTGCTTATGATCCCAATGACTTGCTGTGGGGGCTGATCTAATCAGGAAAGAATTGTAGGCTTTGAATAGGGAGTGTCAGTTCACTAAACTTTCAAAGTACAGTTGCTCATTTTCTGAAATCATGCATTGTTCAAACATCTCGCATTCCCATTTGAACTTAAGAGAGGTTATTTTGACTTTCATTTCTGACAAAGTTCCTTGGTTACAGAATGAGTTTGCATTCAGCTAGTGTATTATCAGGTTGCCAAGTTATCATATGCCCCAGCTGTTGAATAGTGTAAGTGGTGGAGTCAGCTGGAACAAATTCAAAATTTGTCTGTTGTCAGAAACGTAGAGTTGTAATAATCTATACTGTCAGCAATTATGAGTACTGGGTTTAGGAGCTGAGAGTTTTGTCAGGCTTAGTCCTCAGATGGCCTTGCAAGGACTTCCAACCTAGTCCTTTGTAGAAAACCCAGTAGTGGCAAGTGGGTGAGCCCTAATTACTTACGGTGTGGCCTATTCTCGTGTCTTGCTTTGGTCAGTTACTTCTGAGTAAAAATAGGCAACTGTTTGCTGAATTAGAATAACACAGAGCTATTTGCTGCAGAGAGGAGTGCAGTGCTCTGATTCATATTGTAGTCCTCTTATAAAACATACAGTCAGAATATTCAGGGTATCCAATTAAAAAAACATCACATTACTTCAGCTAACAGCACAGTCGGGGAGTAAAGGCATTTATTTACAAATAAAACATATTTACTTATTGTTTATGCTAGAAATTGCCCATGTCAGTGGCTTTCTTTAATATTTATTAGCTTATCTACTGTATTTACCATGTAATACAAAACATGTTTAGTAGCTTAGCATAAAAGGACAGAATAATCCCTCTTGGTTTTTTTTTTTTTTCTGGTCAGTGTAAGGAAACCTGTATACTATTATACTTAATTATATGTTTTTATGTTATTCATACTAATTAGCTGTCACTTTAATCCGTGAAATTCTGCTTGTTAGCTCTGTCATTGGAAGCTTTAATTTTCTCAATGTTGTTACTTTTTGAAAAGGATGTTAAATGTGAAAAATGACATCATTAATATGAACCCAGCAAATCTTATTTTATACAGTTTAGACTTAAAAAGAAGGTAGTTTATTTTGGTGCAACGAAATGAATGTCTTCCCATTGATCCGGAAATTAATTATCCCCACACAACTGTAAAAAAATGTTTCACTATCATTCTCTTTGAAAGCTGCATGCCAGATTTGTTACTTGTAAAAATCGTCTTTGCTTACTTAGGAAAAAAAGGAAAAAAATTTTGTTTTTCATGAAAACTTTGAGTAATTGCTTCAGTCCCTTCTCTCAGGGCTGTGTAATTCTGCTTATGTGCTTGGTGACTGAGAATCACTGCACCTGTAGTTTTCATTTCAAGTTCAGTTTTATGGCCTGCATAGATGTGTGGTTGGCAAAAATCCTGTCCTTTTGCTGTGTAAACTACTCTGGTGCCATCTGATTTGAAAGTTGGAGTGTAAAGGTTTCCAGGAACTTTCCTTCCCTTCATACTGTGTAGTCTTTGATGATCTTGCTCAGTGGTTTTCACTTGGATTCCAAAAACTTGATTTCACATTTCACCTGCTCATGCTCTGCTCACAGGTTAATGTAATAGTTGTATAATAGTGAACTTCAACTGTGCTGCATCGTGATAGTATTATATTGTAGCTAGTTATAACAGTATTAGTCTTGGTTTTTTTCTTTTCCTTTAATGAATGAAATAGGCTTAATCTGGTAGTAAGTGTTAGGATTGTATTTGATTGTTTGTAACAGAAAACAGATGATAGTGTTTCTTTGTATCAGGTACTGAGAGGTCATGGTAGGCAGGTAGGCAGACCAGGGTTGAAGGATACCTCGATTTGCCAACAGGACCTGGACTTCTATATTGCTGCTTAGCCACTTGTGTATCATGTGGTCATTCTGTCATCACAAGATGGCTGCTCCTTTTCTATCCCTTGTGTCTTACTTCCACATGGAGGAAGAAGTGCAAGGACAAAGGACAAAAGGTGCAAACTAGTTGAGTTGGCCTCCTTTTAAAGAGTTTTTTTAGAAGCCCACTTAGCAACTTTCACTAGTATCTCCTTCACGGGAACTATTAAAATGGTCACTGCTATCTGCATAGGAGACTAGGAAAGTACCCGCTTGAACACAGTTGAACTTGTGTTGGTTTAAAGGATAAGAAAAAAATGGATATAGAGTTTGCAACCAGCAGTGTCTGGCACACAGACGGAAAAGTATCTGCCCTGAAATTCAAAACTTAAAGTTTAGGCACATGTTAACGACCATAACACAATATATTTGACTTTGCTAAAATTTAAGAGAATATCTGAGAGCTCTGCTGAAATCTTTGAGGATTTTCAAAATGACACAGTTGAATGTTTTATAATGTTACAACATGGATTTGAAAGTAATTTCAAATTGGCCAAATAATTTATTCATTGCCTCCTACCATAAGGAACACTATCAGTCTAGGAATGTTTGCAGTTATTAGATATTGTTAGTGAATTTAACATTGAACCCAAAATATCAGACTGATGCTCCTTTGGTTTCTTTTGTTTTGACTTAGACTTTTGTAGATTTCTCAACATTTATTTACCCAGGGACTTTTAAAAAAGCTTTATGCTTTTGAAAGTTTTTTTATTTGAGCAATGTGGAGATGCTTATTATCTGGTTCAGTGGTGATGTTTTAGGTAATAAATGACATGTAAGGAGAGGCAGTGGGAACAATTTATTGTCTTACAGTTAATCTGTAGCCAGGCAAAGAAACTTCAGTGTTTCTGCGTTTGGGTCATGTGTGCCCAGGAGCCTGGCTTTGGAGAGCTGGACTGTTTGACCAAAGTGTCTTCATGAAATTGAAGATTGTGAAAACATCCGAAGCTATAGAGGTGACAGAAAGATGGAGAGTATCGAGGCTGTTGGGTGTTCCTTTCTGTTTTAGCTCTACAACTGAGTATAAAAATGTGTAAGATTATCTGACCGTTTGTCTGATGAACGAATTGAGTGAGAGGATTTGTAGTTTAGAATATTTAGTATTTCTTATTAATTAAAAAGAAACTTGGGTACCTCTGTTATATGGGACTTTTCTTTTGAAAAGAAAGGCTTTTGTGTCCATTTCTCAGCTCTTAGTAAACTAGGAAATCACATGCTACTTACTTCCAAAAAGGAATTTCAGGCAGCTATCTGCTGAAATACATCATTATTTCTATAACAGATCGAATAAGGATTTATTTATTTTTTTGGTTTATTTCTTTTTTTATTAAAAATTTTATTTTAAACATTCACTTTTGAGAGACAGAGTGTGAGTGGGGGGAGGGGCAGAGATACAGAATCTGAAGCAGGCTCCAGGCTCTGAGCTGTCAGCGCAGAGCCTGACATGGGGCTCGAACTCACGATCTGAACTGAAGTCGGATGCTTAACTGACTGAGCCATCCAGGTGCCCCATTTGTTAGTTTATTTCTTTAATGTAATTTTATTTGCTGTTATTTTTCAACCTACTATTGTCTCTTTCAGAAGAGGAAGCAAGTAATTCTGCTTGCGTTGGATGTTGTATTTATGGTCGAAAGGGATTTTACTCTGTGAGGTGAAGGTACCAGGGAGGAAAGCTCCAAGAGGAAAGACTAGTGTGACCATTCCATTTCATTACTATAACCATAGAATCCATTTTGAGCATTTGGCTAAAGTGCACAATAAGTTTTTGAGATGCAAGTGTGTAGAGGTTGTAGGAAAATGGAAGTGGGTGAATGTGGAGGGTTACGTTGGGGCAGATCGAAAGGGTGTTGAATGCCTCACTGAGGATCAGGTTTGGGCTTTATTCTGTAGGTAGGGAAGGGAACCCTAATGATCTTCAGTAGAATGTTACCAGTGAGAATAGCTTTTAGAGAGATAACTTTGGTGACAGTAGGGAGACAGGCTGCTGTATAATTATGGTGGTTGGAATGGAAGGCTGATTCAAGAGAAATTATAGAAGTTGACAGGATGGCTGACTGGTTGGTTCTGTGTATGGGACTGGGAAGGGGTGCAGTAACTTTCATTGTTGAAGTTACATTTGAAGAAGCCTGGAGCGTTTTCTTTTTAATTTGTGTAAAAAAAAATGTGTAGTGTGTTAATTAGAAAGTATCTTTTTGAAACAATTTTTTTTTTAAAGTTTATTTATCTTGAGAGAGGAGAGAAGAGTGTGAGTGAGCAGCAGAGGGGCAGAGGGAGAAAGAGAGAGAGAGAGAGAGAGAGAGAGAGAGAGAGAGAGAGAGAGAATATCCCAAGCAGGGTCCATGTGTGGACAGTATAAAGCACCATGCAGGGCTCGATCCCATGACCCTGGGATCATGACCTGAGCTGAAATCAAGAGTTGGTTGCTTAACCAACTGAGCCACCTGGGTGCCCCTGAAACAATTAAAAAAAAATGTTCGTTTGTTTTTGAGAGAGAGTGAGACTGCAAGGGAGGGTCAGAGAGGGAGACAGAGGGTCTGAAAGCGAGTTCTGCACTGAGAGCAGAGAGCCCGATGCAGGGGCTCTAACTCATGAAACTGTGAGATCCTGACCTGAGCTGAAGTTGGATGCTTAATCGATTGAGTCACCCAGGTGACCCAAAACAAATTTTTAATATAAATGATTATTAGACCTTCTTTGGTAATGAAATGGTATGAATGCTGTTTTGCTTGACTTTGGAAATACAGCAAGTAGTATGACCTAGAAAACTGGAATGTTCCATTTAATGTAGGGCTCCTGAAGTAATGGCTTATCAATCTTGTTGGAATACTCTGAGCAGGATTTGTAGTATCTTAGAGCAGTGAATTTGTTTTCTTTAAGCAAATAAAATTGCTGGTTTAAGATCCTTTATAGAAATAACTGTAAGTTATTAAAAACAAATCTTTCAATATATTTCAGTAATTTGTAGTGTTTGGTTTTATTTCAAAAAGTCTTTTTTTTCCCCTCCCATGTAAACTTCAGATTTGTAGTCAGTTTTGTTTGGTATATAAGAAGTGCAGTAGTTACATGATCTTGTAAGTTCTAAGCCATCCTTTAATTTTTGGGTGAAGCTTTTAATTTCTAACTGAAAATAGTAAAAATAATAGCTACCATTTATATGCTTACCTACTTATATGCCAGACAGTGCTGGGTATTGCGAATGAATTATATATGTATAATTTCTAATTCTCATAACTCTTTCATCTTTGCTACAACTACTGCCATTTTGCCCATATGGATATTGAGGCTTAGAGAAGTTAATTTTCCTAAGATCATATTGCTGTAAATAGTGGCCATGGCATTTGAACATAAAGTGTATATTTGACATACTATATATTTTGAGTTTCATTCCATTGGTAAATGTTGCAGAAGTTGTTTTTATGAAAAAATTTTTATTAGGATTGTGATTTTGATTAATACTACAACTGCTTGGGATGTGTTAAATGGATGCATGACATTAAAATTAATAGCTTAAAAATTGGTAGAGATTTATTTCAATTCAAGTGTTAAATAGACTTTGGAGATTGAACTGTTATATATCTTAGCTGGATTATAAATTCTAATTATTAGATATCCATGAAAGGAAAATCAAATTTTAAGATGAGCATTTTCAGTGTGTATTTAGGTTGAGATTTTGAAAAGAATTAAGTTTTGTAAATGTCACCAATGAATGTGGCCGCTTTGATACATGCCTGAAATGTTTCCTGGAAAGAATCGTCAAAGCGAATTGACAAAGTCTTGATTTTTCTCTAGTGGGTGAAAATATTTCCCAGTGAATCCTGGTATTAAAGACATTTTACAAAGATACTATTGTCTCAGTGAATTAAAACATGCCCTTATTTGCAGTGTTACAGTTCTCCATGCTGGCCATGCCAGTGTGACTGTATGCATTCTTGATTCTTGGCATGGAATACTACTACTTGGTGGCTTATTTTGTCCTACCTTTATTAACCTGCTGAGGTCTGATGCATCAAGTCTACCTCACTGGCTCAGTGAAGGTGGGATAAAGTAGTACATATGAAGTATTCTGAGCAGCAGAGATTATATAGATGACTCAAGTCCTCTGGCTCCTCCTAGGCCAGTAGCTTTTATTTTATTTTATTTTATTTTATTTTATTTTATTTTATTTTATTTTATTTTATTGAGTGAATAGACTACTTTGAAAGTACTTTTAATTCATAGAAAAATTGGGCAGAAAGTACAGAGAGTTCCCATATACTCCTTCCTCGCCCCTTACTGTTTCCCCTTTTGATATCTTGCATTGGTGTGGTACTTTTGTTATAATTGATAAACCAATACTGATGTATTATTAAGATCCATAGTTTAGATTAGGGTTCACTAATGCATGTATCATGTGTCTACCATTACAGTATCATACAGAATTGTTTCACTGCCCCCAAATACTCTGCGTTCTACCTATTCATCCTCCTTCTTCCCTGAATCTCTGGCAGTTACCGATCTTTTTAGTCTTCATAGTTTGCCTTTTCTAGAAGTTCTCTAGTTGGAATCAATGTAGTTTGTAGCCTTTTCACAGTGGATTCTTTCACTTGGTAATAGGCAATTAAGGTTCCTCCACGTCCCTTCATGGCTTAATAGCTCATTTCTTTTTATTGCTGACTAATATTCCATTATTTGGATGTACCGCAGTTTATCCACTCATCTATTGAGGACATCTTTCTTGCTTTCAGCTTTTGTCAGTTATGAATAAAACTGCTATAAACATTTGTGAGCCGGGTTTTATATGGACAGAAGTTTCCAACTCATTTGGGTAAATTCCTAGTAGTACAGCTATTGGATGGTATGGTAAGGCTTTGTTATCTTATAATAAACTGCTAAACGGTCTTCCAAAGTGGCTGTACCCTTTTGCATTTCCACCAGCAATGAATGGGAGTTCCTGTTGCGCTGCATCCTCACCAGAATTTGGTGTTGTCAGTGTTTTGGATTTTAATCATTCTAAAAGGTGTGAAATGGTTTTGAACTGTTTTAATTTGCAGTTCCCTAATGACATATGATGTGGAACATCTTTTCATATGGTTATTTGCCATCTTTACTCTTTTGGTGTGGTGTCTATTCAGGCCTTTTGCCCACTTTTTAATTGGATTGTTTGTCTTATTGTTGAGTTTTAAGAATTCTTTGTATGTTTTAGATAATGGTCTTTTAGTAGATATGTGTTTTGCAAATGGCTAATGACTTTTTATACAGTTGCCTCCTTTTGACACTTATAAACCATTGCATATTATAGATATTATTTAAATAAATAAGGCCCTGATTATTTCCTTTCATACTGTCATGTTGTTTTTAACTACTATTTTGTTTTGGGTACATGGATTAAATATTGTAGCTACTTCAGAGGATTGCATGTGGTGTCTCAGAGTTCAGCTATCTGACAGTTTGCTCAGTTATCTGCATATGCTGCTGCTACGATTCAGGTATCCAGTTGGTTGGCAGCTATGATGCTTTATAGCACTTGAGTCTAAAATTAGTTGAACTGTTCTATTTTAAGGATAAACTGCAGTTAGTAGTCCATGTCCTGCAAAACATATGAAAGTTCAACTCTTAGGATATTGGATTACTTATTTAAAATGTGATCAGAAGTAGGGTTACATAGATAATTGTTAGCTTTAGTTGTTTAGCAAGTTTTTGTTGTGGCGATTTGATTATAGCCTGGGTGTAAAGCTATATGTATGTAATATCTAAGAACACAAAGTTTTACTCTTGTCCCTTAAACTGAAGACAGTGCCTTTAACTAAGTGATCATGTTTGAGTTTTAAAATCATGTGAGTTAAGAGGTAGAACAAGATTACCTGATTTTTCTTTCAGCGTATTTTAGAAGAGCCACAGACTGTGAACATTGATGAATGCTGGAACACCATCGACTACCTTTGCTAGGGGAAAGAGGTGAATGATAAAAGAAATATTTGGCGGTTCATTTTATGATCTTCCCCACCCCCCTGACCAAAGTTTGTTTATTTCTTTGTTTGTTTATTTATTTATTTATTTTGAGAGAGACAGAGAGACAGAGAGACAGAGCAGGGGAGGCACGGAGAGAGAGGAAGAGGGAGAGAATCCCAAGCAGACTCCATGGAGTCAGCGCAGAGACCAATGTGGGGCTCGAACTCACAAACAGTGAGATCAAGACCTGAGCCAAAATCAAGAGTTGGATGCTTAACCGACTGAGCCACCCAGGCACGGCTGGAATATGTGGTTTAATTCTAAATATTTGTTGATCATGTGCTTTAAAAATGTGCAGAGGAACTAGGGTCTGCAGAAGGAAGAGGAACATAGAACTACAAGACTGTAGCCTCCCAAAGACACAGTTTTGGTGAGGAAGGTGGACCAGCTCTACGCATTATAAGTGAGTGCCACAAAAGAGGAGTAATGTGAACATTCCAGGGTTTTACTAGCCGAGTTGGCTATTTGAGGAAAACAGAATTTCAGTAAGGGGAGGAGACTTGGTGTTGTTTGTGAGGGGTGGATGGCATCAGCAGAGGGCTTTCTCCACCTTACCATTTCATCTGGGCAGTATGACCTGGTGTTTCATTCACTCTGCAATTGTAGGAAAATATTATCAGAATGATTCAATCAATACTGAAAATTTTTTTTTTACATTTATTTATTTTTGAGAGACAGAGTGAGACAGAGCATGAGCAGGGGAGGGCAGAGAGAGAAGGAGACACAGAATCTGAAGCAGCCTCCAGGCTCTGAGCAAGCAGTCAGCACAGAGCCTGATGCGGGGCTTGAACCCCTGAACCGTGAGATCATGACCTGAGCTGAAGTCAGATGCTCATCCGACTGAGCCACTCAGGTGCCCCTGTTTAATCAATACTTTAAACCACACATTTCATTTTTAGGTATCAGTGTTAAGTCAAAAATTTTATCTTCTATTTTTAAGGACTCTACTAATATCACACATATTATCAAATCTAAGGACTTAGTAGTGAGAAATAATTCTAAGGTGTGGCTCAGCAAATGTAAAGGTTGAATGAGATACTCTTAACATGGTTTAGGAAACTCTGAATTAGGCTGATGACCATAATAACTATAGTACCTTATGTGTTTGTTATATCTTTATGTGTTTGATATAATAAGATTCATATAACAATTCTCTCAGACAAGTAACATAAAAGCCAGTGCCCTTATTTTATAACCAAGGAAAACAGGTTCCTATGATTGCATTGATTCAGTGGCTGACTGGAGACTAGAATCTTGATTCTCTGATAGCTGGTCAGGAAGAGCACTCTACTATAGACAATTATGGCCCATCTTTATATACAAAGTTATTAATAATATAGATTATGAGTAATGTCTCTGATAAGAGGTGAATATTCCTTGTTTGAGTGAATAGCCATTGAATATGTGCTGGGATTGGTACATGTCCATGTTTAGGAAGAAGTATGGTTTACTTCTTTTTTTTTTTTTTAAAGTTTATTTATTTATTTTGAAAGAGAAAGAAAGTGTGAGTGGGGGATGGACAGAGAGAGAGAGAGAGACAGACAGACAGACAGAGAATCCCAAGCAGACTCTGCACTGTTATCATGGAGCCTGATGTGGGGTTTGAACCATGGGATGATGACTTGAGCTGAAGTTGTATGTTTAACAGACTGAGCCACCCAGGCACCCTGGTTTACTTTTTATGTAATGTAGATTTGGGCTCTCCATAATCCATAAGCTTTTATTTTTAACATGGTTTTGGTCTATCCATAATCCATCAATTTTAGTGATAAATTCTATTCCTGACTGTTGAGGATTTAGTTACTTGAGGGAAAAATTCTGTTATCCTTTATTTCCATCGTTAATAGAAGCAACTCTTAAAATTACAGGGTTTAACATTTAGGCGGAAAAACTGTCCTATTCACTAAAGGGTGTAATTTCTGTATTACTCAATGGAAAAGGAAGAAATGTGTAAGTACTTGGGGGAATGTGAGAAGAAAAATCTGATACAAACTCGCTAACATTTTTGGAAAATAAGGAAATATACAAAATATGAATAAAAATAATATGTAGTTCTGTTATCCAAATATGTAATGTTCTGACATATTTATTTTTTTTTCATTTCTCTTTTCTCCTTAATATAGAACATTTAAGAATTTGGGCCACTGTGTGTAAAGCTCTGTATCCTGCTTATTATTCACTTAATATATCATGGCATTTTCTAATGCCATTAAATATTATTTCAAAACATTTTTAATGACTGATTTGTGTATTCCATTATGTAGTGGGATAAACAGTGCCATGAAAGCAGTTTTGTATCCTGGTGGATTTTGGTTAATATTATTGCGGTGATATCTTTTGACCTAATTACAAACTTCAGAAATAAAAGTTTTCAAGATAATAAAGAAATCATAGATTATATAAGCCACTTAACAATGAACTACTTCTAAGGAAGTGCCTAATTCATGATTGAGTGGATTCTTGAGTTTTATATCTAACTTAAAAATTCTAATTACTCTGAGTTTTAGAAATTCAACAATAAAGAAAGCAATGACTAATAATCAGGTTTCCATTCCTGAATCTTATGATAACTAACTAGATTTGGATGGGTTTATAAATTAAAATAAATGATTGCCAAGGTTTCTTATCATCCTATAATACTTGCTTTAATGAATTGATACATCATTTATTCATTTAGAAAATACTTATTCTGTGTTTTGGTGTGCCAACAAGTATGTTAGATCCTTAAGTGATAGATACAAGAAAGTTAGTGATCTTTTATGTTTTTGTTGAGTTGTGAATGTTTCACTTTATACTGGTATGATCTGTCCATTTATCCTTGACATCACTTTCTGACATATTTTCCATTTATTGTTTATGGCATCTGTCTCATTTTTAGTTTTTGAAATGTTTACCATATTCATGATTTTTGTTTTTTTCAGAAACTATTACTGATTCTTTTTGAAACTTTTTTTTTAAAGTAGGCACCAAGCCCAATGTGGGGCTTGAACTCACAACCCCAGATTAAGAGTTGCATACTCTACTGACTGAGCCAGCCAGGCACCCCTGAAAACCTTTTTTAAATGCCTTCAGGATTTGTGATATAGTTTGAAAATCATTGATTGCATGTGTATTTCATTTCCTTGTGCTTAGTCTTCAAGACTGTATTGTTTATTAATGGTACTGAATTAACCAGTGCTTTGGAGGATTAGGTTTATCTGTAACACTGATTGGTGTAGAACTTTGGAAGAAATTCATATTTTTAAAAGTTTTTTCATTCTCATCACATGCATTAATGATATGTAAACTTGGTGACTTCAGATGTGTGCATATGAGCTCTTTTTGGAAGTTTTAAGATTGTCATCCGTTCTGTCACTATGCACTGTTATTACATGTCTAGGTCTGTGTTTCTTTTGGGTTTACTTAAATGATAACCATACGTGATTTTGAGGAAAGGCCTAAAGTGTTTCCTTCGAGCTTCCTTCTCCATCTCTGGTTGAACGGAAGATTTCTTTCATGGTACTTAGTATTCTTTAGTAATGAATGTGAGCAAATAGTTCCTGGCTGGCCTTTTTTTGAGTCTGAGATGGAGTTACAGCCTCAGGATTATGGATTGTCATGTTTAGTTTTGAAGCGCCTTCATTCTCGGGGATTGCTCATGCCCATGCTTTTTAGATTTGTTTTTCCCTTCCATTGTTCTCCCCTACCTCCCAAAGGAACAGAGCTATTGGAGACTTCTGTATCTAACCCTGACTGTACTTTCCTACCTGCCTGCCTTTGAGAAGTACATGGCTTATGGTTGATGTATGGAAAAGATAGAAACATTGAGTGTGCTCACTTTCTGTCCTTTCACTTTACACTCGAGAAAACTGAAGTCCAGGGAAGTGGGACCAGCAAAGGGTAAAGCGAGATCTAATTTGGGGTCTCCTGATTTCTGGTTCTCCACATTGCTTGGTCTCCTCCTTTACTTGCTGGTAGATAGAAGGGATGCTTTCATTGGGTATATCTAAGTCACTTAATGAAAAAGCCATGGCTGGCTAGGGAATTAGTAAGGAAATGAGTGGAGAAAGTCAGGCAATAGCAGAAGTCGTAATGACCGTGTTATTCTAGACATGCAGCAAGAAGAATGCTGAGTTTTCAGTGATGGATTTGATATGTTTTTTTTTTAAGTTTTTATTTAAGTAATCTCTACACCCATTGTGGGGCTCGAACTCACAACCCCGAGATCAAGAGTCACCTGCTCCATGAACTGAGCCAACCAGGTGTCCCTGATGTTTGTATATTTTAGGGTCCCGTGTTAGGTCAGTAATGCAGCAGGCTCATCAGTGTTCTGGGGCTCTAAGAAATAGATTGGGCTTAATATAAATTGGAATTATAATATGCAATTAAAATATCCCTCCATGTTGAAAGGTCCTGTGACAATTTGGCTGCAGCTTTTTGATCAGCATGTAGATTTGGCTGTTTCCTAGTTAACTATCAGATGCAGGCTCCAGGAAGGTGGTATGTGGGCCACTGAGCACACCCATACTTTACCCCTTCCCTGTGGCCTGCATTTTGAGGATTGCGTGGAATCATACCTTTCCCTTCTGCTGTGGATCAGGACTGAAGAGGAGAATATGACGGTATGTGGCCTGAATTCTAATACATTTAGAAGGTAGGTAGGAGTGGCAGTGGAAGGGATGGAAAGTTTGCTCACAACTCAAATAGGCCTGTGGTGTGTGTGTGAGGCAGGGCTGTGGAGAGGGAAAGAGTAGAGAAAAAAGGAGAGGGAGGTTAGCTCTTGCTGTTTCTAGGAAGTTGGGAGATAGGGGTTTTTAGATGAATGGTGGCCTGACTCCATTCCTCATCTTTTACCCCCAACTCCTTCCCTGCTCATATGCATTTCTTCTGAGGGTCCCAGGCTCCTCAGTTCCTTCTGTGATAACAGCAGGTAAGAATATGGTTGGGAAGGATGTGATTTGGAAAGTGTATTTCCAATAGGAACACCCCTATTGTATGTATTTATGAAATTTTTAGAAAATAGATCCAATGTTATATATTTTAATTATTCTAGATTAACTACAAAGTGTCAGTATATATTATACATCAAGAATTTTGTTTACCGTTTTTTAAATTAAAAATATATCTCATCTTTATTTAAACAGCATTTTTAAGAGAAAATGTGTTATAAGTTGGTTGTTTGGAACTTATAAGTAAATTTCTATAGCCCTGCTCATTGGTTAACTGAAGATAACTGGCAAATTTTTGACAGTGGGCAAGTCTGTGGAGAAGTTTAAGGATTTTAGAAAACAAGAAATACTATATATTTTTAAAGTTAGTAATGACTTGGACTCCTGTCATCATCTTAAAAAAGCATTTAGCATAGTGTAACGTCCAGTACTAGCAAGAATGTAGGGAAACACTACTCTCATGCATGCTTATAACGTGATTTGCTGCCATCTTTGGGGAGGGGAGGTTGCTGCTGAAGACACATTTACTCTTTGGCCCACCACAATTTTAGGATCTTTGTGGCAGGTAAAACTCAAGATATTGAATATGACATTATTTATGATAGCGAAATACTGAAAACAACCTGAATGACTCTCAGTAGGGGATAGTTGAATAAAATTTGATATTTCTATGTTAAACTAATAAAGAATATGAGTGAGGTCTCTAAGTATTTCCCTGTAACATTTCTCTGATATATTTTTAAAGAAAATTAAAAGACAGAAGACTGATACGTATGGCATTTTCATAAAAAAAGAAAAAATCTGTATTAAAACATAGAACTATAAAAGATAGGAACCAAACTATTGAAAACAGTCAGCTCCAAGGGGTGAGATTTTATTTTTCAATCTCTGTAGTTAACAATTGAAAAAAGTATCTGTTACTTCTGTAATAAATATAAATACCACCACAAATAAAGTGGAAAGTTTAAAAGAAGAAAATTATTAAATATTTGCTTGTATATGGTGAAACAGTGCTGGTTTTTGAGAAAAGATTCATCCATGGGATCTTGATAGGTATAATTTATAAGCAACATTGTGGGTATTAAGTGACATTGCCTTAATAGACCATCTGGCACTTTCATAAACAATTTACAGACTTATGGTTTGTGTGGTTGTTTATGGCTGAGGTGGTTCATTATGACCTCAGCTATCATTTTAATCATTTGATTTGATTGTACACTTGCAGGCTGTCTTCTTAGGCAGAATCCACTGGGGCGAGAAGGCCCTGACTTGAGTAGGGCAGAGAAATGTAATAATGGTCTCTAAGAAGTGGGGTCCTTAGCCAGAGTTCCTGTTTGTTTTTAATCTCATTTAATTTTTCATTCATTTATTTAATAATATTGGGTGCCCATGATATACACAAAGATGAAAAGGGTGATGTTGCTTTCCTTAGGAAATCTCACTATAAGGGAAAACCAGCAAGATGAATTCTGGAACAATTAAGGTGCAATATATTCAGTAGGAAAAAGTATCTTATGAGGAACTTTGTATGCTCTTTACCTGGTGAAGCTAGTATGCCCTATATTCCTTAGCTTGTTTCATCTAGTTTTATTTCTCTAACGAGTAGGAATAAAGACGTTATGGTAGAGCCCCATTATAACACAGTTTCTTTTTCTTTGGATTGGAATATAAGCTAACCCCATCGTTATAATATACTTACTCTAGTACCTGATAGTAAACAATGCTATGGAAATACAATGGGGAGATTAAGGAAAACAAAATGCATATTTGTTTATAAGATCATCAAATAAGGGAATATTGAAAACTCTTGAGGTTTGCAAAACTAAGTTGGGAAACTGTGGAAAATATTTTTTTTTAATTTAAGTCTTTTAAATCTTTCCAGTGCTTATCATGATATTTGGCGTATTTTAGATACTCACTAATTATTTTGTTTTTTAAATTGTTGAATGAATGAATTTCCACTGAGGGTTTTGACCTTAAAATTTTCCATATTCAGTTTCTTAACCTAACTAACTAGAGTTACTAGCTTCAGGTTTATTACTCTTTTCTTTTACAGTGTCTAATTTACTGTTAATCCAACCAAGTGTATTTTTTATCTCTATTAAGTTCAGTTTGGGTCTTTTTAAATTTCTTCTGTGTCTTCTCTTAATATGCTTTCCTCTATCTTTTTAAACATATGAAGTGTATTAATAGCTATTTTAATATCTTTGTCTACTACTTCTATTATTTGTTCTGGATCTGTTTCTTTGATTACTTTTCCTCATTATAGGTTTTACTTCCCAGCTTTCTTACATGCTGATAACTTTTTATATAGATGCCAATTTATTTTTTTTCTTTTTACAAAATGTTTGTTTATTTTGAGAGAATGAGAGAGAGTGCAAGTGGGGGAGGGGCAGAGAGAGAGGGAGAGAAAGAATCCCAGGCAGGCTTCCTTCTGTCAGTGCAGAGCCTGACACAGGGCTTGATCTTACAAACTGTGAGATAATGACTTGAGCCAAAATCAGGAGTCAGGTGCTTAATCGACTGAATCACCCAGGCGCTCCACGTGCTGAAATTTTTTAATGTGTTATTTTAAGTGTTTCTCAGTTTTGTTTTGGGATATAGTTAAATATTTAGAATGAAGCAATCTTGTCAGGGGTTGTTTTTAAGGTTTTGTTAGACAGGACCAGAGCAGGCTTTAGTGTAGGGTTGATTTTCCCCACTACAGAGGCAATACCATTTTGTGTTCTGCCTGTTGCTTTCTGATGGTTCTTTACCTGATCTCTGTTAGTTTCCTTATGTATAGTGTACACAACAGTCAGATAAAGATACAATTGCTTGCATATCTCTAGAGTTTGCTCTTGTGCAGGTTTTTCTGGTTCTCTGCCTTTCAAATTCTGGTTGTCTTAACCTCCTCAGATTAACCCTTGTCTCCTCAACTGAGGGAGACTACTGGCTCTCTTCTCTTCCCATCTCTAGCTGTACCCCCCCCCCCCCCCAATACACACACACACACACACACACACACACACACACACACACTGTAGCCTGGAAACTTATCCAGGCAGTAAGCTGGGGTGATAGCAGGGCTCACCTTGTTTTGTTTCCCCTTTCTCAAAGATCATTGTCATCTGTTCTGCCCACTGCCTAATGTTCAAAAGTTGTGGTTTCATAAATTTTATCTCTTTTTAATTTTTTTTTTAATGTTTGTTTATTTTTGAGAGACAGAGCATGAGCAGGGGAGGGGCAGAGAGAGAGGGACACACACAATCTGAAGCAGGCTCCAGGCTCCGAGCTGTCAGCACAGAGCCTGACGCAGGGCTCAAACTCACAGACCGTGAGATCATGACCTGAGCTGAAGTTGGGCGCTTAACTGACCGAGCCACCCAGGTGCCCCTTATCTCTCTTTTTAAAGGCAAAAATAGTTTTGTAAAGTGGAAAAGTAAATCCAGCCCCTGTTACTTTATGATGCTCAGAAGTCGAAGGTCCTCCCTTTCTCTTTAAGGCTCATGTGCATTTAAATTTTGTATTGATTTTTTAAAATTATAGTTAGGTAGGCTATAGAAATGTAGACTTAAATCTTCAAGGTCTTTTATATAAAATTTATCCATGTTTATTAAGTTCTTTCTGTTTGATGGAAGTTCTGGAACTCAGCTTTGTGAAGGGTACAGAAAGGAAAAAAGTATGGTCTTTGTTCATGCATTTGCCTTTGTGTTGGTATAACCCTAAAAATGTAAAAGTTGGTAGCTGGAAAATTAAGATGGGATACATAACATTTCTATATTTTCACATTAAATGTAAATGTTTCTGTTTATGTGGTATTTAAATTTGAGTCAGCTTAATAAAACTATGTTACCATAGTAGGCCAGGCAGAGAGGAAAGATTCTTTAATAGTGACAGCACACTTATTCAGAACAGTAGATCAGAATCATAGAGCCGAGATTGTGTAATTTAGCTCTTGCATTTTATGTCTGAGAATTAAGCTCAGAAATATTAAGCTCATAGAACTAGTTAGCACCAGAGTTGGAACTGGAGCCCAGATATTCTGATTTCTAGATTAATGCTTTCTCTACTTAATCAAGCTGCCCTGAGAGAGTCATTGTGCTACTTAAGCACCCAGATAGATGCATATGCTGTACTTCCCCTTCTCTCTGGTCCTGACCAGGTAGGGTAAGTCTCAAGGGCCCAGCCAACCTGTTTCCTTGGCAAGCTCCATTCTGTAAACATTGCCACACTTTTAACATAACTCGAAACATTTAGTTGGTCTCTTTGAACACATTATGTGTGTATTTATCGCATTAGGGCCCAACATATGACATACAATGGGCAGTTGAGTACTTGACTGTTAGTTTGAAAGTTAATATTTGTGTTTCAGTTAGACTGACTGTGGGCTTGTTGATATTGACTTGAGTTGCTAAGTAATGTCAGAAGGTCAAAACAATTTTAAGAGATGTGTGGACTATATCTGATGACAGTTTGGCACTTGACTTTTATCTCCTTAAGGTGGCCTTCATAGTGAATCATGGCAGATTAGACTTGTTATTTTTAAAGAATACTGAATCTCTCTTGCTTTGGTAGACAGAAAAAGCGAGGCCCCTGTCTGGTGCAGTTAGAGACAAAGGTATGTGGTCCTTTAGGGACACAGTTTTGAAAAGGAACCTGAGCTTGGCAATCAAGTTTGCATACATAGTACCAACAGGGATAAGAAATAGACTACTGATAACTAACATTTTGATTTGTCAACTAACATTTTGATTTGTCACCCTTTTTTTCCTGTGAAAAAGAAATTAAATATGACTTACTATAATAATCGCTCGAATAACAGGCAGTGGTGTACTGATAAATATTTGACAACCAGTTAAAAAAAAAGACTTGATTTATAGCATTAGCTCTTTTCTATAGTATAAATACTTTGACCGTGGTCGATTTCAAGCTACCTAGTTGACACCACTGACTGCCCCCAGTGACACCACAGATTGAAAAGAGCTGCGTGGTAACACGCTACGTATGGTGGATGCAATAGATGCAAATGAGTGCAAGATCATAGATAATAGTAACATGTAGTCAATTAGTGATGAGTTTTGAATATTTATTATTTTTTATTTTTTTATTTTTATTTTTATTTATTTTTTATTTTTTATTTTTAAAATTTTTTTTGATGTTTGTTTATTTTTGAGACAGAGAGAGACAGAGCTTGAATGGGGGAGGGTCAGAGAGAGAGGGAGACACAGAATCTGAAACAGGCTCCAGGCTCCGAGCTGTCAGCACAGAGCCCGACACGGGGCTTGAACCCACGGACTGCGAGATCATGACCTGAGCCGAAGTCGGACGCTTAACCGACTGAGCCACCCAGGCGCCCCTATTTATTATTTTTTAATTTATTTTTTGTTAATGTAGTTTATTCAAATGTAGTTTAAGTGTAGCTTTATGTAATTTAATTTTTAATGAAGTCTATATTTAAAAATTGGCTAACAAAATCCTGAAAATTCAACAGTCAGCTCTCACTCAAGCTGTTATGAGTTGGCACTAATATACTACTGAAAATAGGTAATACTTAGTGAGCACATATCTGCTGGGCATAGTCTAAGTGTTTTTTGTGCATTACATCAGCCTCAAAGTAAGCATATGAATTCGGTGCTTGAATTATCTCCATTTTGCAGTAAAGTTGAGGCAGATAGAGGTCAAATAACATGCCCAAATAGAAGTTGGCAAAAGTGGCAGAGCTGGGATTTAAAACTAGGCCACCTGTCTCAAAAGCCTGTGCTCTTAACCATCTTGCAAACTATCTCTTGAGAATAAAGATACTCTTTTTTTTTTTTTTTTAAGTTTTATTTATCTTGAGAGACAGAGTGCATGAACCAGCGGGGGTGAGAGGAAATCCCAAGCAGGCTTTGCACTGTCAATGTGGAGGCCCATGTGGGGTGCAGACTCATGAACTGGCAGATCATGACCTGAGCTGAAACCAAGAGTTGGATGCTTACCTGACTGAGCCACTCAGGTGCCCCAAGTGTAAAGATATTCTTGAATGTGAGGCAGTAGTAGGTATGATAAATTTTAAGTAAATTACTCATGCTTCAGAATTATCTTTTGACTTGTTTAATTGCTTAGATTTTATTTGCATTTTTATTTATGACAAAGTACTATCCTTACTATATGGTATGTTTATATAAATAAATATGTTTATTTAAATCAACAAGAAAAGAGATACTCTTTTCAGCGGAAAAACAGACCAGAGACTTCAATAGGCAGTTCATAAAGACTAACAATGGCTTGTAAACATTGAAGGCAAGGACAGTATCTATTTTGTTCATCACAATAGTAACCCAACCCATGCAGAGTGCCTGACACACAGCGGGGCTCCATAAATACTATTTTAGCACCTGTTAATTTTTGACATGTCTTAATGAAGCACATATAAAGATTTCTTGACCTTTTGCGTATATAAAGCTGTTTCCTAATGTTGCCTTAAAGAATTGACATTTTTTAAAAAGGCACTTCTGATTATATTGTTAGAGACATTATTACAAAACCCTAAGTTCAAATAAGGATGAAGAGGCCCAATAAATTATTTTTTCCTTAATTCTAATTAAGAATCAATATATGCTGTCTTATATAATTTCAGTAAGTAAAACTGATACTCCTAAATTTATGAGACATAGTGGAATTATAAGAAATTGCTGTATAATTCCTAGAACCTTTAAGTTAGAAGTAGTAATGTGTTACTTCATTGAGCTTTTTTCTGAAGACCTTTTTGACGAATGTACAGTCTCCCCTGGATGGTTAAGTGACTAATGCTTCACTCTGCGGTTTTCCCCAGTTGTCCATCTCTTCCTTCTCTCTGGTCAATGTTGTTTTGGCCATTTCAGAGCTCACTTGTACTTCTGGTGGATGTTGTGAATTATTTTCAGGAATGATGAAGCATATCAGAATAACGTTTTTGGTGCTGACAGATGAATTCTGGAGATTAGGAATGTGAGACTTCTGAATTGGTTTGACCGAAATGTTTTTGTTGTGTTGATACACATGTCATCTAGGATTTGCTGTAGTATATCATTCTGAAGATGGAAAAGGCAATAAGGGGGGGGAGTAGAAGAGGAAAAGAGACAAATATTAATTGGATGATGACCCAGGGTCAGATCCATTGCTAAGTGTGTACATGTATTATCATTAAAGTAAAAGCTTTCTTTTATTCAGCAGCTGGAAAAAGATTGGGGCAGGTGGTGGAGAACTGGTTCCTTTAGAAAATGTGCAATTCACTAAAAGGTGGTGATATTGCTCTGTGTAGGTGGTTATACATCAGAGTACTTGAAACCCTTGGGATTAGGACCCTTCTCTGTATTCCAGAAACATCCCAAATAAGGTTGGCCAGATTATTAGGTTGCTTTGTTTTTGGCAGAGTTATATTAATTTACTCTGAGTTTTTAGGTTGATCACCATATCTGCTTAAAAGTACAGTATATCAAATTAAAAAGGAAAATTATTTGTTAAATGTAGTTCATCTGGGAGATGACACTCTCTTCATGGGACTCATGAAGGGTGGGGCACAAGCTGAAGTAAAAAGGGTATTTAATATTGAAAAGGTTAATGACTCTTGCCCCATTTGGTTTGTCTTGTGACTTCTCGTGGTGCCACAGAATGATACGTTAAAAGATAAAAACATTCATGTTAATGTGTCCTTTGCTGAACCTTTAGGAGGCAGAAACCTTGCTCTCCTCCTCTTTCCTTCCTCTGGCCCTTCCTTTCATAATAGCATGATTCTTGTTATTAAAAAAAAAAAAAAATTGACAGTTTGCCCTGGAAGGAAGTTGTATTAGTTTCCTTCTGCTCTATAATATATCATCACAAATATACTAGCTTAAATAATACAGATTTGGTATCCTACAGTTCTAGAGGTCAGAAGTCCAAAATAGGTCTTAGAGGTTAAAATCAGACTGTCAGCAAAACTATTCTTCTAGATGTTGTAGGGGAGAGAATCTGTTTCCTTGCCTTTTCTGGCTTCTAGAAAGTGCCCTCATTCTGTGGCTCATGGCCACATCACTTACACTTCTGTTTCTTTGTCACATCTTCTCTTACTCTGATCTTCCTGCTTTCTTCTTACGAAGACTCTTGTGATTATATTGGACCTAGCTGGATGATCCAGGATAGTCTCTTTACCTTAGGATCCTTAACTTAATCACAATGGCACTGTCCCTTTTGCCATGTAAAGTAAGGTATTTACAGGTTCTGCAAGATTAAGATGTGGGTATTATTAGGGGACTTTTATTCTGCCTGCCACAGAAAGTTTTAGAAGTTTCTGGTAAAATACCAGATAGCATAACTTTTCCTATATTAGTTGATCATAATGGAGACCAGAGGTGATGTCCAGTAACCTTTAGAAAAATCATCATGATTACCTTTAACACAAAAATATTTAATAAAAATAAAATATGATAAGTTTGGCTAATTTGTATTATGCTGTTTTGAGTAAGAATGGGGGCAAATAGTCAAAGGAAATATGACTTCATTTCTTGCCATAGAGGTTAGTAATAAAATACTGTTGCTATTGAAAAAAAAATAAAACCGAATGTTTATCTCACAGTACTTCATCAAAAGTCTCATTTTCTCAAATTTTTTTTCTGATATCCAACCTGCAATATAAACAATATAATTTGTTTTCTTCTGAAAAGAAAAATAAAATCAAATGTCCCTTAGATTCACTTGGAAAGGCTATGCTGTTTTCTCAGTTGGTTTAAACTGTGAAGTTGCCTTTAAAAATAAATTCTTCATCCAAGGAAATGATTAGATCAGTAAGGTTACCTGAAGAGAAGTATCTTTAGAAAGGGAGATGCCAAAGTGAAAAGTAATAGTCCTCTTTGAAATTTTCTTATAAGTACTTTTTAGGCGGCGGCGGCTTCTTCTTCTTCTTCTTCTTCTTCTTCTTCTTCTTCTTCTTCTTCTTCTTCTTTTGTTTTCTCATTGTTTTTCAGTATCTATTTAATTCCTTTTTTTTCTAGTGGCTTAAAACAACAACCATTTTTTGTCTCAATTTCCATGGGTCAGAAGTACAGACATTGCTTGGTGATGAGTTCTCTGCACAGGATCTCACAAGGCTGAATTTGTACTTGGTTTTTAGAACAGTGTGGAATTAGAAGTAAGCAGAGACCACAAAGATCTTGGTAGGACAGAATTAAAAAAATTTTATATGAACATTATTTCTGACAAGCTACACTGTATATATAGTGTAAAGACCTTGGAGAGTATATAAAAAAAGCAAAAAAGAAGTGTCTGGTTACAACAGCTTCCAGAGCGCCTGGGTGGCTCAGTCCGTTCAGTGTCCGACTTCAGCTCAGATCATGATCTAATGGTTCTTGAGTTCGAGCCCTGAGTCAGAGTCTGTGCTGACGGGTTGGAGTCTGCTTCGGATTCTGTGTTTCCCTCTCTCTGCCCCCCCTGCCCTTTCTGTCTCCCCAAAATGAATAAACCTTAAAAAGTTTCTTGGGCGCCTGGGTGGCTCAGTCAGTTAAGCGTCCAGCTCTTGATTTCAGCTCAGGTCATGATCTCATGGTTCATGGATCCAGCCCTGCCTTGGGCTCTGCGCTAACAGTGTGGAGCCTGCTTGGGATTCTCTCTCCCGTTCTCTATCTACCTGTCTCCCAGCCCTCAAAAATAAATAAATAAACTTAAAAAAAAAGTTTCTCTTTCTATCTGAAATATATGAAATTTGAAATTAAGGGAGGCATAGATTGATCAGGCTTGGACCTTTGAGCCTCATTGAGTGTTTCCTGCTTACTGTCACCACCACAGCCCTGGAAGAGAATAGGGGATTCCTTTTGTACTGTTTTTTCATAGATAAGGTCTGTTAATAATCTGCCAGGATGCTTACAATGAGCAAGCAGAGCAATTACAGTAGAGTGCTATTGCTATGCAGTTGAACCACAGGCCTATAATAATACTTGAGGGATGAAGATAAGTTTCCTTGCACATGCCATAGCTCTTGGGTGCCTGGCTAACTCTGTGTACTTGCCTGAGTCTATAAATGGTGCAGCCTCCTCTCCTTGAAAGTGGGACATGTATAATAAAGGAGCTGTAGAAACACAGGTCTACCTGTTCTTCTGAGGGAGTATCAAATGACTTTTTGCATTAGGTTGATTTTTACAGGAAGCTGAAAAATACCAGGTAAGCAGTTTCCCAAGGTTTGTAAATTTTTGTCAGTTCATTAACACCTTACACCCTGTGACTTTGGGTTCATCTCATGCTTTGGAACCGAATTCATTAAATAGGGGTATAAAACTGGAACTAAGCCAGCAGTCAGGGAGAGAAGGGTGGGACTGTGATGTTAATGAGATTGGGGGCATATTCCTTTGTGTTATTTATTTTCCTATCTTAAAGTTGTCCTTTGGTCAAAACGCAGGGATTCCTTGTATAGACATTTTATTGTTAGAAACCCCTAAGTTCTTATGTAAAGCAGAGGAAGAAAGGAAAGTTAAATAAATTATTCAGTCTTAACTTTGTTCATAGCTGGGGAATGTGGCCATAAACTTCCACTGTTTTATTATCAAATACCTAAATTATGTGGAATAATCACTGTGGCCTAAATGTCCGTATCTATCTAGATTTAGCAGATATTTGTAAGAGTAGATTATACTACATTTTATATAATTTTGCAGAGTTTTTTTTTTATTGAAATATAATTGAAAATACTGTTTGGGCCATCATTGGTTGAAGTGTTTAAATTGGAAAAAGTGGGAAATCAGATGTTTACAATATTTTATAATTAACTTTCAGGATTAGCTGTTTAGTTTAACCTCATTTGCACTCCTGTTGTCCTCTGAAATGGCCTCAAGCTCCAAATTTGGGAGAGCAGAGGTGCTGGGATTTAGGCTTCAGAGGTATCTTCTCCCCTTTGTGGTGATGGTTTTTAAAGGCACATGCACAGACCTTTCACCCAGTTCTCAAAGTGGAACACTTCCACTGTGCTATAAAAATTTCCTGAATTGGTCAAACTTCTTTGGCAAACTCATGCTGGGTAAATACCGTGCTTAATTAATTTGGCCAGCATAGACACCATCTACTAAAGATGTCTTGTCCTGTAAAAATGTAATGAGTATTAAACACACCAATTTTAGCTTTGAATTTTTAGACCTTGGTGTAATGGGTAAAACTATGGCTAAGATGAAAGCAAGTCATATATGTTATAAGGGGCTGTGTGCATTGGCCTTATTTGTGGATACATGTTCTGTTCTACCTTATTCTCCTCCCTACCTCTCCCTTTTACGCCAGCATTTCTACTCAATTCTTTACTGGCCAGGTACTGTTGTAAATGCTTTATGTATGTTAAGTTAATCCGCATAACGGCCCCAGGAGGTCATTTTACAGATGAGGAGATGGGTGCACAGAGAGGGTAAGTGACTTACCCAAGATGACACAGGAATTGTAGTGAGCAGCAGGGCTGTGATTCCAGTGCAGGCTCTTTGCCTATGGAGTCTGTACTCATCATCTCCCACCTGCACTACCGTGTCTTTACCACAGTCCCATTTCTCATTTATGGTATCTGGCTGTAATCTTACAAGTAACTTCAGATCATCTTTGCGACGTACATGGTGAATGTACCAGTGAACAAATAGTAAAACCCTTTAGCATGTGCTTTGCCTCTGACTATTTTTGTTCAATAATATTTTGATTGAGCAATTATACTTCTAAAATATCATGAGACACCTTGACCAAAATATATTTCTAGAATCAGCTTTGGAGTCCAGTCCTCTCCTCAGCTGGCAAATGTCTTAAGAGAATTTTTTGATATTTCTATTGTACAGTGCAATTAGGTTTTCTTTCTCTGAAAGCACAGCTGTAACTATTGTTGTGACAAATGTTGTTGGAGAAAACTGCTGTGTTGCAAACAGGGTTGAAGAGATAGGCTTCAATTAAGTGTTTTCTTTGGTCTGTCATAGACTTAATAGGAGGTCAAATCCTGCTCTGAAGGACTGTTAGCAGCAGGTGCTATTTCTGTCACCAGGATGGTCTCTGCTGATTTTTAATTCACTGACATCCCCAAATAGAAGCATTCTGTCATTCTCTCAATCCTTCGATTTGTGGAAGGATTTTGATCAAAGAGTGCTTTTTGCTTTTTATTTTTTTAGTGAGACACAACATATTTCATATAGAAAAACCTTGTGTAATAATAAAAATAAAATAGCTTATTTTCTTTGCTCATTTTTCACATACTTGAACATTATACTTTAAAAATGAAGTCCTATAGAAGCATACTCTCCCTATATAAACCTATTCATTTGTATAATACATAATAATGAGTAATTTCATTTTTGTGTGTTGGTACCATCGCAGTTATTGCATTCATATTCTTAAATCATTTTCTCTTTGGGAATCAACTTATTTTGAATTGATACAAAAAGCATGTTTATGCTCAGTGATTTTTTTTTTAAGTTTATTTTTGAGAGAGAGAGGAGGGGGGAGGGGCAGAGAGAGAAAGGGAGAGAGAGAATCACAAGCAGGTTCCGTGCTGTCAGCGCAGAGTTGATGCGGGGCGGGAACTCACAAACCGTGAGATCATGACTTGAAATCCAGAGTTGGATGCTTAACCAACTGAGCCACCCAGGTTCCTCTAGGTTCAGTAGTTTTTAAAAATGAGTAGTGAAAGATACTTATTTCATTTATTCTACTTGTAATCTGGTAAAAGATTGGTTGATAGAGGATAAAAGAACTGGGATTTTTTTAGCATTTGTAGTTCATTTAGGCAAATATATTAAGTAGCATAAGAATTAAATATATTAAAACAGAATTTTAAAAATATTTGTTTCTTAAATGAGTGGCTTGAATGAGTATAGTTATAGCAAGGATTGTGTAAATATCTGTTATTCTCAGGTTTGAAGATAAACATGTGATTCTTTCAATTCACTGTTAATGGCGGAATTTGAGTTTTTGATAATTTGTCATATTTAAAACATTAATCCACTTTATTTAGCATAAATGTTTTAGAATATTAAAAGTTGTTTTTTGGCAAGTAGATATTAGTTTAGATTTGCCCTTTGAAAAATTTTGCATTTTATAGGGCCTACCTCAGTATATTTTCTCCTTTTGTGGAATACAGTTTATGTTTCAAGTTTATATTTTCTTCTACTTTTTAGACTTTTTTTCTGAAAAAAATTTAATTAGGCTTATTGGTAAATTCTCATCTTAATTAAGATTAGTTATGATCTTTTTCTTAAGCAGGTAAAACATTAAAAAAGTAAATTTTTAAAAGACTAGAAATAGTTTCAAACAAGCAGTTGAAAAGCCTAATTTAAAATTAAATAAACTGTTAAAAAGATATGCCTCCCACATCTGCTGAGAATTTTTGTTAGACTTCAGTCATTTGCCATAATCATTAAGCAGTGCAGCATGTTTGTTGTTTGCTTACCCAGGAGTTCATGTTCCTCATCGCATCCATTTGTAGACAAGTGAATGTTTTCTTCTGTTTTCAGCACAGCCTTGACATTGACATCTCAGATTCTGACTTGTCCAAAAGGAGAAAGATCAGGTCACTTACTATGTTTACCTGGCAAAAGGGAAAATGAAGTTGACACACAGTTTCATTATCAGCTTGTAGAACACACCCCCCCCCCCCCATTTAAAATGAACAACAGTCAGTATCTAATTAACAAATGGATTTGTTTCAAAGTTTCTTTTTAGATAGGGTTTCAGTACCACATAGCATGTTTCCTTAATTGATACTCTAGGGAGCCAAGGTGTCTTTTGGTTTTACAACATCCTGTGGTTTCTGTGGGAAGAGTACATCCCCTAGTTCCTTTCAGAAAAATGAAACACCTGGATATAGCATGGGGAGAAGAGCTGGCTTTTCTCTGGATCCCTCCCTTGGGTCAGCTAAGATTTGGCTTCCTGTTTTATACCCCACCAGGGGCCTAATACTTCCTCCTTATCCCCCAGGTTGGGGCTTTCCCCCACGATGACAGCGCTGCCCCCAGCAGCTGCAGGGGAAGTCTGGACAGGGTCCCTTGTAAAGCTGAGGCTTTCCAGCCTGAGGGGGGCCTGCGTCCTTATACTTTTTAATGAAGACAATATGATGTAGCAGTAGGAATGAAACGTGGGGTCAGGAAGTACTTGGAGTTGACCTGAAATGGCTATTTCTTCACTGTAAGACCTTGGGTAAATCTCTTAACTTTTTGTTGTTGTTGTTGTGGTAGTAGTTTAGCATATCTGGTGAGTGGATTTTCTTGTTACTTTTGTTTTTATTTAAAAAATTTTTTTAATGTTTACTTATTTTTGAAGGAGAGAGAGAGTGTGAGCATGGGGAGGGGATGGGGTGGAGGTGGGGTACCGACAGAGAGGGAGACACAGAATCTGAAGCAGGCTCTGAGCTGTCAGCACAGATCCTGGCACGAGGCTTGAACTCACCGACCTTGAGATCATGACCTGGGCTGAAGTCTGGCGCTTAACTGACTGAGCCATTCAGGTGCTGCCCCTGTACTAAGTTACTTTTAATGTTCTTTCCTGCTTTAACATTATATGCAATGATCATATATTTCTGAACGGGGATTACAAATGATCAGGTTCTTAAAAGATAGGAAAATAATTTTTTACATAGACCACACAAACATTTACCCATCACTGAATGCAAATTAGGATGTTTAGAGTTGCATAATTATGAATAACTGGCATTATAATCTGTTACTAATAAGATGCCACAGTGTCTGGTGGGCAAAATCACGTTGCATAGAAATATGATGTTACTATTACATATGTTTTTAGCAGACATACACATTTTAGCTGCTTACTGAATATATAGGTTGTCATTCTTTTATTTTCTTCAACCTAACATTAAGTACAACTGGGAGACACACATACAAAAGTAAATTAATATTGATAAATAAAAATGGTATATTTTAAATTCCTAAAAAATTGCAAAATTTAATGGTTTATGAAATTTGTTATGTGAGAAGCAAAAAAAAGATTTTAAAAATTAAAAAATTTTTTTAAATTTATTTTTGAGAGAGAGAGACAGAGTGTGAGCAGGGGAGAGGCAGAGAGAGAGGGAGACACAGAATCTGAAGCAGGCTCCACAGAGCTGTCAGCACAGAGCTTGACGTGGGGCTGGAACTCTTGAACTGTGGGATCATGACCTGAGCCGAAGTCAGACACTTACCCGACTGAGGCATCCAGGTGCCCCTGGAAAAAAGATTTTTAAAAGTTAAAGTCTTGGAATTGAAAGTCTATCGAAAATCTGTCTCTTTTCTAGTCTTAGTTCAGGGTGGTAGACCTAACTGAGGCTTTCAGAATTTGCCACCGAGTGAGTCAGCACTGGGAACATTTACTGTGATTTTACCAGCTGTCCAAGTGGAAGATGGGAGGTTGTGTTAACTGTGTGCTGACACCAACCAACAGTCAATTTATATTTTAATTATTTGCATTTTTTCTTTCTTTCTTTCTTTTAAAAATTTTTAATGTTTACTTTTGGGAGAGAGAGACAGAGTGCGAGTGGGAGAGGGGCAGAGAGAGAGGGAGACACAGAATCCGAAGCAGGCTCCAGGCTCTGAGCTGTCAGCACAGAGCCCGACACGGGACTTGAATTCACAAACCGTGAGATCATCACCTGAGCCGAAGTCGGATGCTTAACTGACTGAGCCACCCAGGCACCCCTGCAATTTTTCTTTCAAGTAGAGCTATGAAGATAGTATACTGGAAGCTCTAGTTTGTTGGCTTTCTGATGTTTTATTACATAATAAATTAATTAAAGGGGGGCAATATTTTAAAATTTAATTTATGCTACCACCCAAATGGCTAGGTTGTGCAACAGGTTTGTTTAATATAGAATTGAAAGATCCCTAGACTCCTTTCAGACTGCACCCTCAGACCTCCATGGGAAAAGATGCATGGAGCCATCCAGAAGTTATGCTTCACTCAGGGAGGGGCAGTTGAGGTTTGTTCCCTGAGGCCAGCCCCATTCCAGGAATACTTGTGACTGATGGGACTGACTTGGAGGAGGAGAGATTGAGGGAATTTGGGGTGGGATGGTATCATGGAGCTTAAGGGAGAGCATAAAGGAGCAAATCTAGGGGCAAAAGCGGGATTAGTGCCTTTCAAGAGAGGGTGCGGAGATTTGGGCCAATAGCGTGGGTAGTCCTCACACACTCCTGCCTCCCAGCTGTTCCCTTTGCCATCAGATGCTGAGTGATTTGACATCACAGGCAGCCACAGAGGATGGTGGGCAATAGAGAAGGCTACACAGCGCCATGGGATCCACATTGCAGTCTGGCATCTGCTTCATGTTAGGCCTCATGCAACAAATTTGCCTACTAACCATTATTCGGAAATTACTGAAATCCTTATCACTGACTAATAAACACAGACTACCAGCAGGTGGTAGAAAATGTCCAGTTTCTATTATTAGATTGTGCTCCATCTGCTAATTGTAAAAATATCAGTGGTTCTTTTTTTTTAAACCTCTCAAATGAAGCATACTAAGGGAAAATGTACTGTAGAATATTTTTTTTACTAGTTATGTGAAATGAGCTTAATTAGAGTAGCATTAATAAATAGAATGATGTTTCATGCTGATTCTCGTAACCACTAGTCCATAGTCCATAGTTTTCTATGTTAAACAAATGCTGGTTAGATGCAGTTGTGTATAATTTCATTATTTAATTTAGGAAATGATCACAAGATATTAGGTAAATTTTTTTCCCTACTTGTCCATTATTAATGGACTTATCTTGTCCATTATCCTATATGATAATGGCAAACCTGCATTGTAAGGGTTTTTTTTTTTCCCTCAACTATATCAGATTTTGGTAACTTATATGACTCTGGTTTCCTTTGTTTTTATTTCAAACTGTTCATTTCTCTTTGTTCTTTTTGTTCTCAGACTTGCTGGAGCATTTAGCATCGAAGTCAACTATTACATATCTTTGTTCTTAGGATATTGACACTGACGTATTTAAGAGTAAGGGGAAATCATGCCTGTAACTTTCTCTCAAATGGTTTAAAAATTTTATACACACACATACACATGTGTATATATAGATATAGATTAGGTAGATAGGTATAGATATAGATAGGAGGAGACAAAGAAAATATGGTAAAATGTTAACACTTAGGGGAATGTGAGTATACAGAAATTCTTTTATTATTTTTGCAACTTTTCTGTAAATGTGAAGTAATTTAAAAAAGAGTTGGGGTGCCTGGGTGGCTCAAACTCTTGATTTCAGCTCAGGTCATGATCCCAGGGTCATGGGATTGAGCCCTGCATTGGGCTCCACGTTGAGTGTGGAGCCTGCCTGAGATTCTGTCTCTGCCCCTCTCACTTGTGCTCTCTCTAAAATTAAAAATGATAATAATTTTAAAATATCTTTAAAATTAACCATTTCAGTAGACTGAAGCAAAATGTATCTTTGGGGGAAAAAAATCAGTGTAGGAAATTTCAATTGATTTCTTAGAGCACCAGCTTGCAAAAGTACTGTTCATTATAGATAAAAAAAATAGATAGGAGACTTTACTGGGGTTTGAATGGGTAGTTTGGCAGTCATTGGGGTGTTACTTGGGTGAAGTTGCTGTAGCCCAGGATTTGGGTTTTAGTTTTTTTTTTTTAATTTTTTTTTAATGTTTATTTATTTTTGAGACAGAAAGAGAGTATGAACGGGGGAGGGTCAGAGAGAGAGGGAGACACAGAATCTGAAACAGGCTCCAGGCTCTGAGCAGTCAGCACAGAGCCTGATGCGGGGCTCAAACTCACGGACAGTGAGATCGTGACCTGAGCCAAAGTCAGACGCTTAACCGACTGAGCCACTCAGGCGCCCCGGGTTTTAGTTTTTTAGGTGTAGAGACTACAGCCTTGTCTCCACTCAGGAAGACTGATCCGTTCCAGGTAAATGCACTCTCAGGACACTGATGTATAAATCAGGATGTCAGTTTATTAACATCCAATGGAAAGAATGCAGTTGCCAAGTGGATTGGATATTCTTGCTAGATCGAAGACTAGTGCATTCCCCCTCTCCCCGGAGAAAAGCTACAGGAAAAGCCATGGTGTGTATGGAAGTGGGGATGACATAGACCATTTTGAAGAGCAAACTTTTTTTATTTTGATGAAATCCACTTTTTCTGTTTTTTTTTTTTTCTTGTGTGGTTCATGCTTTTGATGTCCTATTTAAGAAGTTTTTGCCTAACCCAAGATCATAAGGATTTTTAGGATCACAAAACTTGGAAAAAAATTAACATTAAATATTGCTGGGAAAATTAGTGCACAGATCAGAAGTAAAACGGGAATATAGAGAACATTAAGGTAGAAACCAAAATTTAATTTTACCTGCAAAAATATAGTAGCAAAAGTTGTTTATTCTACTAGTTATGAATCAGGCATGGGGAAAAAGTATTTTTATTTGTCAGGGTCTGCTGATAATTATTATCATTAGATTAAAAGCTTGCTCTAATAAGATCTGTAGAGGGTCTGTATTTGGTTTAATACAGTTATGATCCTCTCCTTTGTGAAAATGTATTTACTGGAGTTACTTTAGTGTGGTCATTAGGTACTATGCCTTCCGTGTTAATGTTTCTTGAGAAATGTACTATTGCAGTGGGTTTCAGGGAAATAAGTATTTAACTTTCTCAAATTTTAATTGTCAGGAGACACTGATAATATATTTTAAAGCCCCAGGATGTTGGGAATTTTTTTGGAGTAAGCAATACAATATTTCATGTATCTTGTTTTTAAATTGGTATATTAATGAGAAATTTCAGTGCTGCCAAAACACTTATCTCTGTTTTCTGTGTAACTAGGGCCAAAACTACCTTAAAGTATTTTTTTTTAACATTTATTTTTCATGTTGTTTAATGACCCATTTTTGCAGAACTGAATTTGAAAGTAATTGCAATAACCTGATGTTGAGAATTTGGAAATTTTCTAAATCCTTCAGATTGCAGAGTCACAGATGATCTATATCTGGTTACCATCCATTTAATCTTTAAGATAAAAAATAATTATAGTTAGAGCCCTTGGCATGTTTTACTACTTAATTACTGAGTATACATATATTAGTGTAGCCTGTGTCTTGATAACTTGATTTCATGAATGAAATCTAATTTAAAGATGTTCAGATTCATGCACTGAAGAAAACAACTTAATTGTAATAACTTGAAGATTGAATTTGGTCATGTGTTAGATACTCAAGACTTTAGGAGATTCCGTGAAATGGGATCACAGCCCTTGGCTTCAGCCCTTTGTGTTCATGTGATGGGAAAACCTTGCCTTGTTTCCTACACCATGATCCCCACTTTAGGAGAGTCGGTTACAAAGAAATTGTATCTGTGTTGTCCAGATTCCCCATGAACCACAGAAATTCCTGTGGCACTGCATGCTAGGGAATTGTCTTAAAACTTTAATAGGAGGGTGACATCTTGGAATACTGTTAAACAATGTTTGAGCACTTGCTGTGTTAGAAGGAATGTGGACTTGCTGGCCAGCTTGGTCTGCCTGCTTGTAAGATCCATATTAGGGGCTGTATGAGATGGATTCTCTTCTCATAGCTTTCTGATGGGAAAGGGAGTTCTGCCTCTGGTTGTCAGGAAAATGGTTGGTGGAGATTCGATAATTATATCAAAAGAAAATGGCAGTGATGAATTTAAATAAAAGATGGTAGCACTCAGATTCAGTCCAAGACTATCTTATACATCCTTTATTATATTTTGCAGTCTCCTGAACACTTAAGAGACTAAGGTATATTTAAGCAGTAGTGTTGCTATTATAGGGATTGAGGAAATTTTTAAAAAGCCTCCTTTAGAAAGCAAAGCAAGGTATCAACTAAGATTATAGGATGAATTTTAAAAGTAATTTCCAAAGGAATAGGCTATTTCCAAATAGTTAATGTCATTGTCCATGTTTTAAAGCCAATGGTAAATATGCCATAGTATTTTAAGAGCTCAAGGGTTTTATGACCTTGCTCTGCCAGTGTGTCTAAGTTTTACTTTTCTTACCTGCAAAATATGGATAATATCCATTTACAGGAGTTTTTGAGGATGAAATGAGATGACGTATGTAAAGCAATTAGCTTAGGCCTTAGCACATAGTAAAAACACCCCCAAATGGCAGCTATTATTGCATAGATTTTCATGTCAGCTACAGTATTTTGGATCATTTGCCAGTATTGTACTGTATGATATTCTTACTATGCCTTGGACCTTCCTAAGTATAATGATTTTCCTCTTTTCAAATTGAATTTTGACCTTTTCAAAAGTCTGGAATTCACTGAAGACAAGGAAATATCCAATACTCCATGAATGGTGATGTTTATATTGGCTTGGCTGGAGGCCAGGTGGCAAACAGCATTCAAAAGCAGACATAAATTTTTTTCTTTAGAAGAAGCCACATGGTGCTCTGTCCCTGCATCAGGCTCCCATGGATATCAATGGGTGTTATGTGTGTAGAGCAAGGGAAAGGTCTTGCTCCTAAAAAGTAGAGCAATGTGCTATCTGAGATAAGTTAGTATGTTCCCATGAGCTCATGTGTGTCCTAAAAGATGTCTTTGTCTTGAGGTCCTTAGGGTCTGGCTAGCAGTGAAGAGTCAATATTTGGTATATTTTTCAGTGGTTGAGTGTTACTAGGATGTTCTGAGTTTGTCAAAAATCTAGTGGTATTAAAGTCCAAACAAAAATATTTATCAAAATCTTACATGCCTCTGCTTTGTTTAAGTGATATTTGCTGAATTTGTTCCTCTTACCAAATTTAAATGATTTATTTAAATATCTTTTCCCAAGAGTTTTAAGACAAATGGTACTTGAATCCATAAATTTAAGAACCTTTTTGCTCATAGTCTATGGACATCAGGAAATGTAATCCTTATATTTCTCATTATAATGTCATTGAGTTCATGTCATGATTCATTGTACTTAGAATGCTATTTTCAAACCTGTCTTCTGATTATTTCTTAAATATAAAATATAAACAGATTAATGAAAACACAATAAGTAAAACTGAGAGTGTTAAGAATGTAGAAATCAGCAGGGTGCCTGGGTGGTTTAGTCGGTTAAGCATCTGACTTAGGCTCAGGTCATGATCTCGCCATTTGTGAGTTCGAGCCCTGGGTCCGTCAGGCTCTGTGTAACAGCTCAGAGCCTATAGCCTGCCTTGGATTCTGTGTCTCCTTCTCTCTCTGCCCCTCCCCTGCTCGTGCTCGCTTGCTTGCTCTCTCGCTCTCTCTCAAAAACAAAAATAAAGACATTAAAAAAAAAAACGAAATTAGGAATCAGCTTTAGTTTCTCCCTTAAGGTTTATTATGTGACATGTCTTTAAGATTAGAACACTTAGTAAGTTTCATGTCATTTCTTTTCACTCATCATCATCGCTATGATTCTTTTTCCCAAGAGTTTTTCAACAGTTTTATATGTAGAAACCCTTTGTGAATACGTCAAGAGTCTTTGGTTTCTCCATGTAGTTACAAAGATGAAGTTGCATGTTTTAGGGGAAAAGGAGGGTATTAGTTTTTTGTTAAGTTTATTTATTTATTTTTTTAGAGAGATGGTGAGAGCGTGCATGCAAGTAGGGGAGGGGCAGAGAGAGAGAAGGAGAGAGAATCCCAAGTAGGCTGGGCACCATCAGAGCAGAGCCTGATGTTGAGCTTGAACTCACGAACTGTGAGATCATGACCTGAGATCATAACCTGAATTAGGTGTTTAACCAACTGAGCCACCCTGGCACCCCAGGAGGGTTTTAATTTTTATCTGAACGTTTTGTAAGAGGAGAACATTTCTGATCCGTGTCTAGCTTGTGAATAATACATATTAAGCAAATACATACTCCTGATATAGAAAACAAAGTTTTAAGGGCCTTTTTATATCATTATTTTATTAGATCTTCTCAGTAATGGTATTTTTTCACTTTACAGCAAAGTAAACGGAGTCTCAGTGAGTAAAATGATTTGCTTAAGTGTAGCAATTGACATTCCTTAAACAAGCTTCTCCCAAGTATAACTGAAAAATAGCCCTTGAGATGGGGAGATGGGACAACTAAAAAAATGCATTGTTTCACTCTGGATGTGGTCCTGGAGCAAAAAGAGGACTTTATGAAAAAACTAGTGAAATCCAAATGAAGTCTGGAGTTCAATTTTTAGAAAATGTGTAAAGAGTTAAAATTCTTTGGGGGCACACAGGACAAAATTTCTGAAGACAACTGAGCAGATGAAAATCTTGCATGTGTACAAGTAGATACAAGAGGTTTTTTCAAATCCTGTTGCTTTTAATAGAGAAACTTTGGAAATAACCTAAATACCTGTCAATATTATAATGGATAAATAAGTGATTTTATAATTGGGCAGTGGGTACTACTATATATCAATTAGAAAAATGAGCTAGAATTGTATCAACAGACTTAACTTTTAAAGTTAATTTCAGTGAGTATAGCAAACTATTAAAAAAAACCCTTTTTTTGGAATATGTTTTTAAATACATTCTTTATTTAAACATGATAATATATGCACATGGTTACAAAATCAAACAGTACAGAAGGATTTGTAATGAAAATGAATAGTTTCAGCTCTGGAGTTCTTCCCTTTTCTTCCCTTGTCCTTAAATGCCATTTGGAATCATGTTTTAGTTTTTCTGGTGGCTACTTACATGTCTCCAAATGAAATGTTTATATTGTTATTTTAAAAAATATGCTGTCTATAGACGTTCTATTTTTGTTGTGACAGATGAAGATGTACCTTGCTTATAGACTGCTTTTGTTTTTTATAATTTAGTCTTATTTTTTATTGGATCCGCTTTTAAATGGATCATTCTTGTAATTTAAAAGTGAAATAGTTCTATAAAACTTATTACAAGAACCAGCAGTCCCTTCCATAACCATTTATGCCCACCACCCCAACTATTGTTTGCACCTAGAGGCAAGTACTGTAGACTTTTGTCTGTTTTGGAATTTGAATTGTATCATTAAATAATAGATTTTTAGATTGCCTTATTGTTTTTTTGTTTTATGCATTGTATATTGGATTCTTTCTGTGGAGGGTGAGCATTTAACCCACTCTACCCTCTTCTGCCATCAGACACATCACACTCCCAATCCTGTCCTCCAGTGTAGTTGTGTCGTTCTTTTGTCCAGATCATTGTTGTGTGTTCACGTTATTGTTTAGTAAATGCTATTTACACTGAGGGCACCGAGTAAAATATGATGACTTTTCTTGTACAACTTCTTGTGTTCTCTGGAGTTAATAATTATCTTTCTTCTTTGCTTAGTTTTCTAGGGACTTATCACAAATCCATCCCCAGATTGTCCCCAGTTGTTAAAATTTTCTCTCAGTACGTTCAAATACATGAGGTATTTTATCTTTTTGTTTACTGTCCTCACAGAATTGTGGGAATCCATTCGGGATTGGTTGCCGTCTATCTCTGGGGCACTTATCCATCATTCTGGGAATACCATTTGCCTGCCCCTGTGTTAGTTCCTTGTTTGCTGCATTCCATTCCTTCCTCTTCCTTGGTTTACAGCCTTCTTTTGGTGAACTACCTTTGTAAGTAGTATCCTGAGGAAAGATGCAGGGAACATAATCTTGTGAGACCTCAGTGTTCTGGAAAAGTTTTTGGTATGTGCTTACACTTAATTGCTACTGTCTAGATTCAGAATAAATTTTCCTTCAGAATTTTGAAAGTGCTGACATGTTATCTTTTGGACTTTTCATTATTGCTGTTAAAAAATCTCAAAATTGTTCTCCCTCCTTCTCTCTCTCTGTTTTTCCTTAGCTTCAGGGCAAATTTAGGATGGTGGTTCGCAGTCCTGGCTGCACTTTAGAATCATTTGGGAACTTAAACCAAATCTTAGTATGAAAGATTTTGAGGTAGTTGTTCTGGACGGGAGCCAAAACATGGTAATTCAAATATGCAGGTAAAGCTCCCTAGGTAATTCAAATATGCAGACAAGGCTGAGAACTATTTCAAGATCTTTTTCTCCAGTATGCTAAAATTTCATGATGATATGTTGTGATGTGGGTCTCTTTTCATCCATCGAGCTACACACTTGATTGTCCCATCAATATGGAGACTTACATCCTTTAATTTTGGGAAGTTGTTTTTTCACATTAGAGTACTTAACAAAGTATTTTTATTTGACGTACAATGAGTTAGCATTAAGGCAGGTATCTTGGATATCTGTACTTCAGGTAGATCTCTTAGTAGACCCATTCAAGGAAATTCACTTAATCCACCTTAAAGAAGCCCATATCCTTCACATACTGATGGAAACACTGGCAGTACATATTGAGGCTGTATTTCTGGATCAGATTGTGCTAGTTTGAGCAGACACAGTAAGAGCGAGATCCGTGGCCAGATATCCTCGGATGGCCCCAACAGAGCTTCTGATGACCCATCTTGCAGTCTCAGATGCAAGAAGGCAAAAGGAATTTTGGGAAGTTTTTTATTTCCTTTTCTCAAGTTCCCCTGTTGTATTGTTTGTAGGTCCTCTGCTTGTCTCTTTTATTTTCTGTAGTTTATTCTTGTTGTTTTGGTTTCTAAGTGATTTCCTCAGTTTGACCTTTCAATCCTTCCACTGAAATTTTTCGTTTCTGTTCTTCTTTTCCAAGAATTCATTTTTTATGGACTTCCATTCTCCCCCTGACTCCGATCTTTATTGAGATAAAATTGACATATATCCTTGTGTAAGTTTAAGTTATACAATGTGATGATTTGATATATGTACATACTGTGAAGTGATTACCACAATAAGGTTAGTTAATACATCCTTCAGTTCACATAGTTAGTTAGCATGTTCTTTTTTGTGATGACAGCATTTAAAATTTACTCATTTAGCAACCTTCAAGTATGAAACATAGCATTAGCTATAGCCACCATGCTGCTTACTCATTTTTCTATTGAAAGTTTGTAACCTTTTGACCAATATCTCCCCATTTCCTCAACTACCTGGCAACCATTCAGTCTACTCTCTGTTTCTGTTGAGTTAGGTTCTTTTCTTCTTTTCTTTTTTAAATGTTTTTATTTATTTTTGAGACAGAGACAGAGCATGAGTGGGGGAGGGGCAGAGAAAGAGGGGGACACAGAATCTGAAACAGGCTCCAGGCTCTGAGCTGTCAGCACAGAGCCCGACACGAGCCTCAAACCCACGGACCGTGAGATCATGACCTGAGCTGAAGTCCAAGTCAGATGCTCAACTGACTGAGCCACCCAGGTGCCCCGAGTTAGGTTATTTTAGACTCCACATATAAGTAAGATCATACATTTGTGTTTGCCTGCCTCATTTTACTTGGCGTAATGCTCTCAAGGTTCATACGTGTTGTTGCAAATGGCGCTCAACCCAATGACCCTGGGATCACATCCTGAGCCGAAATCAAGAGTCGGATACACAACTGACCAAACCACCCAGGCACCCCTGCTCTAAGTTAATTTTTTAAAAATCTGTTACTTGTTTTAGTCCCCTCCTTTAACATTCAAATCTTTCCTCAGAAGTTTTCCTTGGCTGCCTGCTTACTCATGTTTAAAAGCTGACTGTGGAAGCTCTGGCTGTGTGATAGACTTGTCAGTCTTAGCCTTTACTGTGGAATAATCTGCCTGGGCCATTGTGCTGCGGGGAACCTTGCTATCAGTGTCTTAAGGTCCTCTGTCATGGGCTGGTCAGATTCCGCAGAGAATAATGCTTTCAACTCCAGCTGAAGGAACTGAGTGGGCAGGAGATGGTTGGAAGCTGTTCGTTTTTAGTATATGAACTCATACTTAGTCTCCTGTCTTATCTGTGTGTCGTCATGCAGATTAGAGACCCTGTCTCTGTTTCAGTCTCTCCAGACAATAAATCTCGCCTTTTGGGGGTTGGGAAATCATCTGAGGGAGGTAAATCTGCTTCTTACACCTTCCCCATCTGTTTCAAGTCCCACCTCCACCGTAATTTCCAAGGTTACCTGATACCATGAATTTCTGGTGTGGTTTTTGGGAGTTTCAAGGTATGAATCAGGTTCGTTCTCTCAGCTTTCCTCAGGACTGGCTTAGGATTCAGTTCTCTGTTAGTTCAGGTACCACCAGTTCGTTTGCTTTCTAGCTCCCAAATTTTCTTTTTTTTTTAACAATTTCTTTTCCTTTCTCCTTGTTTTTGGGGTGTATCCTACAAACAGATCCAGTTACTGGGTCAGTGTAATGTGTTTTCAGCAGAGAGGGGAGGTAAGCTGTTAGTTCAATTTGACCTATTCAATCAGAAACAAGTAATGTGATTGTAAATGAAATATAAAGAGGTAGTGAAAGGCTTTAGACTGTCATAATGATTCCATTTTGCATGTCAACTCTGAATTTCAGATTACTTGGTATATGTAATGTCTGCAGAGGTCTGGCAATAGCTGGTGTTTGCTGTTCTTTGGTGGAGGATCATGCTGTAATTAGTAGGACTGAAAGTTAAATTTGGAAAAGTTATTTAAAGTCTTCTGCAATGCAGGTTGACAGCCTGTATTAAAATAAAATGTTTAGTTTAGAAACCTTAAAAACACTGTGCGGTTTCAAAAAATTAAAAAAAAAAAAAGGGGGCGCCTGGGTGGCTCAGTCAGTTAGGCGTCTGACTTCAGCTCAGGTCATGATCTTGCTGTCCGTGAGTTCAGGCCCGCGTAGGGCTCTGTGCTGACAGCTCATAGCCTGGAGCATGTTTTGGAGTTTGTGTCTCCCTCTCTCTCTCTGCCCCTCCCCCGCTCATGCTCTGTCTCTGAAAAATGAATAAACCTTAAAAAAAATTTTAAAAAACAAAACACAAAAACACTGTGCAGTTTCAACGAAAGAGCTTGAATTATTGTCCTTAAATCAGTCATTGACTATATTAGGATTTTTAAACATTCTCTTTTCTCAATCTCATGTGTACCTCAACCAGATGTCACAAAGAATACTCATAGATTACAACTCCTATTTTTTCATTGTACATTTAAAGTATAGACTCTATAATGTAATAGTTCATTTTAAGACCTTTAGGGAATTGGTACAGGACCTTAAGGAACTTTTAATAAATACAATTTTGGGGGGGGCATTTTACTTATTATTACTTCTGTGTCAGGGGCAATGTGTACATTCTTCACTGCATATTTGTTCAAGTTTAGAAAGCAGGTCCTTTTTTTCTTTTTAAATATATGAAATTTATTGTCAAATTGGTTTCCATACAACACCTAGTGCTCATCCCAAAAGATGCCCTCTTCAGTACTCATCACCCACCCTCCCCTCCCTCCCACCCCCCCATCAGCCCTTAGTTTGTTCTCAGTTTTTTAGAGTCTCTTATGCTTTGGCTCTCTCCCACTCTAACCTCTCTCTCTCTTTTTTTTTTTTGCTTCCCCTCCCCCATGGGTTTCTGTTAAGTTTCTCAGGATCCACCTAAGAGTGAAAACATACGGTATCTGTCTTTCTCTGTATGGCTTATTTCACTTAGCATAACACTCTCCATTTCCATCCACATTGCTACTAAAGGCCATATTTCATTCTTTCTCATTGCCACGTAGTACTCCATTGTGTATATAAACCACAATTTCTTTATCCATTCATCAGTGGATGGACATGTAGGCTCTTTCCATAATTTGGCTATTGTTGAGAGTGCTGCTATAAACATTGGGGTACAAGTGCCCCTATGCATCAGTACTCCTGTATCCCTTGGGTAAATTCCTAGCAGTGCTACTGCTGGGTCATAGGGTAGGTCTATTTTTAATGTTTTGAGGAACCTGCACACTGTTTTCCAGAGCGGCTGCACCAGTTTGCATTCCCACCAACAGTGCAAGAGGGTTCCCATTTCTCCACATCCTCTCCAGTATCTACAGTCTCCTGATTTGTTCATTTTGGCCACTCTGACTGGCGTGAGGTGATATCTGAGTTTGGTTTTGATTTGTATTTCCCTGGTGAGGAGCAACGTTGAGCATCTTTTCATGTGCCTGTTGGCCATCTGGATGTCTTCTTTAGAGAATTGTCTATTCATGTTTTCTGTCCATTTCTTCACTGGGTTATTTGTTTTTCGGGTGTGGAGTTTGGTGAGCTCTTTATAGATTTTGGACTAGCCCTTTGTCCAATATGTCATTTGCAAATATCTTTTCCCATTCCGTTGGTTGCCTTTTAGTTTTGTTGATTGTTTCCTTTGCTGTGCAGAAGCTTAGAAAGCAGGTCTTAAATCACAATGTATTTGCTGAAATGAGAATAAGCTAGATTTTTAATGTTTACACTAACCAGAAACCTTTTTTCTTTTTGCAAATGGTTTTTTTTTTAAGTTTATTTATTTATTTTGAGAGAGAGAGAGGGAGAGAGAGAGAATCTCGAGCAGGCTCTGCACTGTCATCGCAGAGCCTGATGTGGGGCTTGAGCTCATGAACCATGAGATCATAACCTGAGCCGAAATCGAGTCAGATGCTTAACCAACTAAGGCACCCCTGCAAATATTTTTCTCCTCTTCAAAGCATAGTGTTCTATCTCTGAACCTCTTTTGGTTGTTAGAATTCTTTGTGGGTAGATTGCTTTCCCTCCATTGTTTTATTTTGAAAAACTTAAAATCTGTAGAAAAATTGAAAGAATGTATACTGTGTATACCCTTCACCTAGGTTTACTGATTGCTAACATTTTGGTGTGCTGTCTCCTTACTTTTAATTTTTATTGAATCATTAAAAATTAAATTTATATGTCATGATACTTTGTCCCCAAATAATTATGTATGTATTCAGAATAAGGGCATTCTGTTACCTAATTGTGATACCATTTTCATCCCTAAGAAACTTGTCTATAATCTTATTTCCTAGATTTCTCCAACCTTTAGCTACCTAATTCTTTTCTATTCCTTAGGACTCCCAAGATCTAAATAAGGATCATATGTTGTATTGGTTAGTGTATATCTTTAGTCTCATTTATTCTAGAAAAGGTGCCTTCTTATCAATTGTCTTAGAATGTCCCACAGTCTGTTTTTTTTTTTTTTTTTTTTTTTTAATCATTTCTTCATGTTTGGATTCAGGTTAAACATTTTTCACACAAATGTTGTAGAGGTGATAGGGTATTTCTTACTGGATTATATCAGGAGATACATGCCGGTATATCCCATTAAATCTGATCACTTAATTAAGGTGTTATCTGCCAGGTCTCCATTGTAATAATATCCTTTTTGGGTACTTTTTCTTTCTTATAATTAATGCATTATCTGTGAGTAGTTTGTACATATCCTCTTCCCCAGTAGCTTTTTACCCAATGATTAGGATCCTTGATCCTTGCCTGATTCAATTATCTAATAGTAAAAATTTCTTTCTCATTTATTAGCTGGCATTCTTCTGTAAAGAATAGCTTTCCTTTGTCCCCTGTTGCCCCTGCCCCACTCCCTGTTTTTTTGTTTTTAAACTTCACTGTTGACTTATGTTTTCTTTTTTTATTGTGTGTTAGAATCCATTGCCATTGCTATTCTTTTGATGCTTGAATTGTCCAAAGTTGAACTAGTGGGAGTTCCTTGAAGCTGACTTCTGTGTCTTTTTACTACGTTCTTATTAATCTTTAAGCATTTCTTTGCTTTCTGGAATAGCAAGATGTTTCAAGCTCACTTTGTGCTTTCCCTGCCCCAGATCTGGAATCAATTATTTCTCTAAGGAGCTCTAGTTTATTTCAACGGGGCTTTGTATTTCATAATCAAGATCTGGACACTAGATGTGCTTAATGCTGCCTGGCCATCATTGTTTCTAGGTCCTTTTAATAGAAATAGTTAGGATATAGATGTCTATTTTACAAATCATAAATTTATTACTGATACCCACTATTCAAATCTAATACAATGGGACCCTTTACCTTCTCCCATTCTTTCTTCATGCTTCCCAGCAACATTCATATGTTTCCCCAATTGCTGTCTCCTACAGCATATATAAAATAGTGCATCAGTTACTGCACCTTATTCTTACCAATTTTACTTGGTTTCAGGGAACAGAGATTTCACTCAGACTACTGGAAAAGGATTAAAGGATAAAGGATTTAGTGTGAGGGTACATTGTGGCCTTGGATATAAGGCAGCCTTTGGCTTGTTCTCTTGGCCTAGAATGGTTTTTCTTGTTAATTTTAGGTGTCTCTGCTTCTTATCTCTCACCTTAAACTTTCCCAAGTGTGGAAGAATTTATTAGGTTGATTATTAAGTAGCATTCCTGTTGGGCAGCTTCTGACCAAAGTACCTTTGGTACTATGGGCCAAGGGCAGGGAAATGGGCATTTTTTTTTGTTGAAAGCATCTGGCTGCTTTCTTTTGTTTGGTCTTTGTAATCTTTGGGTACATTTAGGTTTCTTGGGCTAGTACAAACCTATTTTTATTATTTTATTTTTTAATGCATTATCAGACTCCTTCACCCAGGGATATGGTTAATGCTATGTTTTAAGCTCATGAGTAATTTAGAAAATAAGGTAATGAAACATGTTTTGTTTCTAACTTGCCAACTAGCACAATGTAGTTTCTTTCTGAACAAATTAAATACACAGGGCAGATATATTTAGTTACTGATGACATATTCTTAGACGTAGCCCAAAAAGAGGAAAAAGGTGTGTGTTCTCTGTAGATTTCTAAATGAGAAAGTGTCCAAAGTGTGTAAACTTGATGTTCTGAGAATAATGGTTTTTATCTGCCATAGGTGTTAGTGACAGAATTAACAAGAGAATTTGTAAGATGTAGCATAAAATAGTGAAAAGACTATAAGCTTTAAATTTTATAGACTTATTTTCCAAGTTTGGTGTGGCTTATTCAAATTTTTTGACATTGGGGGGCGCCTGGGTGGCTCAGTCGGTTGAGTGTCCGACTTCGGCTCAGGTCATGATCTCACGGTTTGTGGGTTTGAGCCCTACATCGGGTTCTGGGCTGACAGCTCAGGGCCTGACGCCTGCTTTGGATTCTGTGTCTCCCTCTCTCTCTGCCCCTCCCCCACTCATGCTCTGTCTCTCTCTGCCTCTCAAAAATAAAGAAACGTAATAAAAAAATTAATAAAATTTTGTGACATTGGGTAAATGACTAATGCATTCTGAACCTTATTTTTTTCTCTTTTGTAAAACGGGCATCATAGCACCTACTGTCTGTCATAGTAGATAGTAAGTATGAGAAATCATAGGGATTGGACAAAAAAAAAATATTTTTATTTTAACCTTCTGGCAAGTCAGAGATAACCAGCTCTGGAGAAATAATGGATTCCCAATGTTAGTAAGTGAAAGCATGGCCAGGAAGAGTAACAGGAGAGTCTCCAAGAAGTGTGATCTGAACACCCACGGAGCAGCCTGTGCATACGGAGAAATGAGGGAGTGTCTCTAGCTGGAGGTGGACTGCTGGAACTCCATCTGGTAGAGGCTGAAGCCTGATACCTTTTGAGGTCAGGCAAGGAAGAGTTCCTGTTCCCGGTAGTGACTCAGTGATTCCATGCTCAATATGAGAACTCTGGGGGCTGAGAGGTGGAAGGGATAGACTTTCCTGTCTCTTTCTCTACCATCCCTCACCCCCTGCCTCTGTAGGGTGAAGTTGTAAGCCATATAAAGTGGAATTATCTGCTCTTCTTAACAAAATAATTGGAATTCTTTGTGCCAAGGATTCCTAATAAAGGATTTTACTGTGTTTATAAATATTTGTAAATAAGCACAGTATTTTACATAGCAGCCCTAGTCATAATAGCTAGGAGTTGGAAGCAACCCAGATGTCCATTGATGGGCGAGTGGATAAACAAAATGTTGTTTGTGCATGCAGTAGACTATTATTCAGCCTTAACAAGGTAGGAAATTCTGACACATTGTGCAGCATAGGTGGGTCTTGAGGACATTATGCTAAGTGAAATAAGCCAGTCACAAAAAGACAAATACTGTATGATAACACTTATATGTAGTATCTACACTAGTCAAATTCATAGAAACAGAAAGTAGAATGGCAGTTTCCAGGGATGACAGGTGGAGGTGGGGGCAGGAACAGAATGGTTGTTTAATTGGTACGGAGTTTCAGTTTTGCAAGATGAAGAAGTTCTGGAGATTGGTTGTGCAACAATGGGAGTATACTTAATACTAATGAACTCATAGTTAAAAATGTTAAGATGGTAATTTTTATGTTACACAGTTTTTTTTTAACCATAGCAATAGATAAATAAATAAGCACAGTATTTAAACAGATACTGCTTATATAATAGAGATGTATTTGTGTGCTGTGTGTATGTATATATGTATACATATACACGCAGATAGATACATTTCTATATATGTATGGTTGTAAAATACAAATATTTAAAAATTAGATCTAAATGTGTTTCGTGTTGTGCTGTTTCAAATAATATCTCTGCTAATACTAAAAATGATATAGTCTTTTTGCAGGATAATGTATTTTTTCATGTTGACTGAAATTTCACTTGTAAGAATTTATTATAAGGGAAAATAAGCATACACAAAGGGCTAACAAGGGTGTCGTTTATAGCACTGTATATAATAATGATAAAAAGTTGGGAACAAGTATAATTGTTTAATATTGGGGAATTGGTTAAATAGATTATGGTGCATCCATCATTTAACTGAAACAGTGTTATAGAAATGTATATTCATGTTGCAAAATACCTGGATGCTGTTAATACTTGAAAAAAAGTAGATTCTGTGTCTAAATGACAGAACTCAAGTTTCTTAACTCTGCATTCTTCTCCATAGTCACTATACAGAGAAGGTTTCTCTTGATTGTGCAAATAATCTCCAGTCCTTTTTTCAAGAGCTAGATACCAACTAATAGTGTATCTTGCACAATTATTTCATATGCTTTTGCTTCTCAAAATATTTGATGATGAAGAGTTTAATAGAGCATTTCTCTTTGTAACTGTCAAAATTAAATTTAAATGTTTAGAGTTTCATTTTTAAGAGAGTGTGTATTGGGGCACCTGGGTGGCTCAGTCGGTTAGGTGGCTGACTTCGGCTCAGGTCATGATCTCGCGGTCCGTGAGTTCGAGCCTCGCGTCGGGCTCTGTGCTGACAGCTCAGAGCCTGGAGCCTATTTCAGATTCTGTGTCTCCCTCTCTCTCTCTCTGACCCTCCCCCGTTCATGCTCTGTCTCTCTCTGTCTCAAAAATAAATAAACGTTAAAAAAAAAATTCAAAAAAAAAAAAGAGTGTGTATTTCATGAAAGTTGTGTCTTTTTTCTTTCCTAATATTGATTTTATCAAGTTAATATTGTACTCACTTGTACAAAGGAAGTTATTAAACCATTCCAAGTTAGAATTCCTTAATAGCCATGCTTCTTTTTTTCTTTTTTAAAAACAAAGTCTGGCATTTATTGAATCATTAATAATCCCTAAGTATGATGATCAAAAAAACCCCCCCATGAGTAATTAGTATTTTTCTCTTTGATTTTAATTCTGAAATGTTGGAAGTCTAATGTTATCTTTTGTGGTGTATGTTACAGTGAGTGTTTCACGTTTTTCCATGCTAACCCTGGTGAGAATTGTAGCCTGTCTTAGATAATGAAGTACTTCAGTTCATAAAATACCTCAAGCTATTTTGTATCATTTCTCCAGCGTCTAGGAATGCAAAATATTTAGTCTAGTTTGTTTTAGAGATCCTGTACTTCCAAGTCAAGTCTTGGTTTAAGTGGCCTTGGTTAAATTACTATATCTCCTTGAGCATCAATTTATTCATCTGAAGTAAAAGCAAAGATGGTAAAAAGGATGCACATACTTAATTTTTGTTAATAGAATATTGTTCATTCCACAGGCATTTACCTTAGGGAAGTTTCACTATACATGTTCAGATGCAGAGTCCCCTGTGCTATCTCAGACTCTGGTAGCTTAAACACCCTGGTGCCTCATGCCCCTCATTTATAAGATGGAAGTAGTAATTGTACCTGCATCATAGTTATTGTGAGATGAAATGAGTTATTACATGTAGATTGCTTGGAATACTGCCTGGCACATGGTAACTCAGTAAATTCATTGAGTGTTACTGTTAACTGCCTTTGTTCAGACTCTGATGACATTTTCTAATTCAAAACTCAACACTTCAATAAGTTAAAATCTACAAATTGGTAGATAATTTTTACTATGCAGTAAATCATGGTTTCAGGGAAATTGCACTCTGCCTAGTGATGAACTTAGATTTGGCTTTTTAGGCAACTAATTTCCCATTTTAGTAGACTAATAAGATCATAAGAAGTGCAAGATTCCTCATAGTGAGGATTTCTGTCTGACCTTGGAGTTGAGAATTTAGGCTATTTTCTCATGAATATAATGATACCCATAAAATATTTTTGAACCCATTTTCTCAGCCATCTGTGGTTATGGCAGTTGCTGTCTGATCTTCTAGGGTATGAGTTTTAAAAAGGCACGTGACACACATCCAAGTGATGAGTGATTTTCTTTCTCATTATTGATGGACCTTTGCTATCAATGCATGGGACACTTCATTATTCTTAGGGACATCTTGGGTTAAAATAGACTGGAATGTTAGGAGCATGATTTCAAGGGGAGGGATAATCAGGAACTCTAGGGCTTGGAGATGAACACAGAGATCAACAAGTAGGTCTTTGGCCTTCATTGTGGACTGATCAGGAACTTAAACACCGGAACAAGGTCAGACAAGATTAGTGTTCAATTCTGAAGAAACCAGGTTTCCTATCTGCTAGTAGAACAAGCACACATTGGTCAAATGTGAGGGATCTTTAAAAAATGGGGTGAACATGAAAATTATAAGGGCTACCTCTTGTCACAATCTTAAGGCTTGGAGGTGGGAGAATGAATCATGTCCTGGAAGCAGACTCTTGTTTAGTTTTGTTTTTACGAAATTTGAGATGCGCGCGCGTGCACACTTATTTAACTCATGTATGATAGGTACTGAGGTGGGTCTCAAGGATGAGAAGGTGATTTCTCAAAGAGTTAGCTCTAACACAGTGATAGGGTTATAGAGTGATAATGTTGATATGTGAATATAGATAGATTGATGTAGGGGCCTATAGATGCTCAGCTTCCTTCAAGTATAAGGAAACTAAGTAAGAACAAAATAAAAAATAAGGAAGACTTTGGGCTCCAGCAGGCTCTCAGATCTGTAATCTGTTTGTTATATTCCTGCCTCAATTCTGCACAGTGATACTGCCCTGGACAATTGTGTTTTATTTTTGTGTTCGAAATTCATGGTGTTGATTAGGGGAGACAGAGATAAGTGAAAATCTCCCATTTCCTTGGAATCCAGTTCCTTGGAATCCAAGTACTTCTTAGATCTATTCAAACTTTGCGTGTGTACATACATAGAATAAATTTGCAACAATGGAATTTTGAAGCCAAGGGATATGCATATTTAAATTTTGTTAGGCTTTCTTTTGCATTTTTTAGTATTTTATATAGTACCTAACATGATGCAACTAAATACATGTTGGTTGTTTCACTCTTTTCTTGTGGAGGGGGATGCTTATTCCTCATTCCTGTGATGGAGAGTCCATTAGTGTAGTACTTATACCTTCCTGCACCTTTTCAGGAGAGCAGAGAGGATTTAATCTGACTGGTGAGTTTGAAGTGAGAAAGCAGGCATATGTGGACCACTGCTTCTTCCTCTGTCTCTTATGAACAAGCTGCCCATAGCTCAGCCTGTTCCACCATGCCGTAAGTTTTATAGGGACATGCTGTTCCATCTGCAGGGTACCGTGCTGCCTGTGACTGGGACAGCAAGTCTGTTCAGTTATGAGTCTCAGTATTTGGACACTACCTCCTTGTCTGTAGTAAGTAATGTTCTCCAATTTAGGTTTTATTGGCAATAAAGCTGAAGTTTTGGTCTCCTATTTGCTTTCTTCTCCTATCTTATCCACATATCTAAATTGTTTCTCTTAAGATTTATCTCTTTTATCCATTTTATCTCATTTCTCAATTGGTTCCGAGTTTGGGCAGGAAGCAGAGCTTCCTATTGTTGCATCTCAAGACAAAAATGGCTTGTATTTCTTTGTTTATACTTCCTTGCATTTCTGAGTTTAATTACATGCCGTTTAGTATTTGCATAGAGAAAGCAGGGTTAATTCAAGTAAAGTGTTAGGAACCACTACCGAGGAAAGAAGAGTAAGTAGTACAGATAGGCATTTTCATCTCAGCATGGAGATGAGCAACATTCATTCTTAATTTCTAGTAAATTAGTTTGTAAGACATAATAAGCCCTGTTAGGGTGCCCAAACTTGCATATGTACTCCACTAGTGTAATTGTTAAAATTTTCAAATCAAGCTGTCGTAGTGTCTGTCTCCTCAAAACTCTCTTTCTGTTTGGTATGTAGAAGACCTTCAAGTCTTGATTTGACTGTGGTTTTTAAGTAGACCATTTGTGTTGTAATGCTATACACAATAAAATACCTGGTGTGATAAAGGAGGTTTGGTGAGCAAGACAATTTTTTAAAGATTTAAAAAATAAAAATGAATAACTTAGGTGTAGAATTGGTCTATTTAAAAAATATTTTTAGTAGGAAGCTGAGGTCCAGAGTCTTGTTTTTCTCAGAACATTTTTCAAAATATGCAACCTCTTTGAAGTTTTTAAAAAATTTAAAAGAACTTTTTAGAAGTTTTTAAATTGTAGAAAACTTGTAGGACAGTGCAGATAGTTCCTGAATACCCTGTGCCCAATTTTCCCTGTTGTTAGCGTCTTATGGTAGTATGCACATTTGTCACAGCTAACTGACTAACACTCATACATACTACCTTTAATTAGACTCCATACTTAAGTTGGATTTCATTGGTTTTTCCTTAATATCCTTTTTCGATTCCAGGATCCTATCCAGGATACCACATTATATTTAGTTGTTATCTCTTTAGTTTCCTCTGGGCTGTGACATTTTCTTAGACTTTACAAGTGTTTTTGTTTGTTTGTTTGTTTTGTTTTTGTTTTTAAGATTTATTTATTTATAAATTTAAATTCAAGTTAGTTAACATACAGTGTAATCTTGTTTTCAGGAGTAGAACCCAGTGATTCATCTCTTACATATGACACCCAGTGCTCATCCCAACAGGTGCCCTCCTTAATGCTCATCACCCTTTTAGCCCATCCTGCTACCCACCTCCTCTCCAGCAACCCTTCATTTGTTCTCTGTATTTAAGAGTCTTTTATGGTTTGCCTCCCTTTCTGTTTTTATCTTATTTTTCCTTCCCTTCCCTTATGTTCGTCTGTTGTGTTTCTCAGATTCCACATACGAGTGAAATCACGATATCTGTCTTTCTCTGACTTATTTCGCTTGGTGTAATATGCTCTAGTTCCATCCACGTTGTTGCAAATGGCAAGATTTCATTCTTTTCATTGTCCAGGAGTATTCTATTATATATATATACACACACACACACACACATACATACATACATACATACACACATACACACACACACACACTACCTCTTCTTTATCCATTCTTTATCCATCATGGACATTTGTGCTCTTTCCATAATTTGCCTCTTGTTGATAGCCTTGCTATAAACACTGGGGTGCCTGTGCCCTTTCAAATCAGCATTTTTGTATCCTCTGGATAAATACCTAGTAGCGCAGTTGCTGGGTTGTAGGGTAGTTGTATTTTGATGACCTTGACAGTTCAAGGAGTACTCTTTGGATATTTTGTAGAATGTCCTTCAATTTGTATTTGTCTGATGTCCTTTTTGTGGTTTGGAATTACAGGGTTTTGCAAGAAGGACCACAGAGGTGAAGTGCCCTTCTTAACTCATCATATCAAGGGCATATGCTTTCAACTTGACTTTCTGTGGTGTTAATCTTGATTACCTCTCTGAGTAATCAAGATTACTTGATTACTTGATGAGGAAGGTTTCTTCCTTCCCTCATCTTTACATACCCTGTTCTTTGGAAGCAAGTTACTAAGTGCAGCCTGTACACATGGGATGAGGAATTAAGCTTCACATCCTTGAGAGAGGACTATCTACATAAACTGTTTGGGGTTCTTCTTTGAGGAAAATTTTTCTCCCCCATTTATCTTTTTATTCCTTTAGTCATTTACATCAATGTGGACTTGTGGATGTTTATTTTATACTTTGGGTGTAATCCAATACTCTTTTACTTGTCTTGTTTTTCACCGTATTCCAGCATTGATCATTAGATGCTCTTGCAGGCTGGTTCCTGTGTGTCTTTTTTTGTTTTTAAAAATTTTTTTAAATGTTCATTTATTTATTTTGAGAGAGAGAGAGAAAGAAAGAGAGAGAGCGAGTGTGTGGGCAGGGGACAGGCAGAGAGAGAGGGAGAGAGAGAATCCTAAGCAGGCTCCGCCCTGTCAGTGCAGAGCCCAATGTGGGACTTGATCCCATAAGCTGTGAGATCATGACCTGAGCCAAAATCAAGAGTCCGATGCTCAACTGACTGAGCCACCCAGGTGGCCCCTGTGTGTTTTTGACGTGTCCCCGTTGCTTTGTTTTTTGAGCACTTCCTTACTTTTCTGACATTACAAGATGGAACCCATTGGGTGGCAGACAGCTCTTGCAGTCATCTCAAGGCTCGGTGGGGGCCAGAGACAGTCTGCTTCTGGGCTCTCTCATGTGCTTTTGGCCGGCCTCAGTTCTTTGCTTGCTGTTGGCCAGAAGCCACAACATGCTCACATCATGGCAGCTTGCCTTCCTCAGAGCCAGAGATCCAAGAGCAATGGCGAGAGAGTGGGCACCGGAGGGTAAGACTCTTTTGTTTATGACCTAATCTTGGACCGTATGCAGTTGGTCACACAGGCAGCCCTGGTACAGTATGAGACAAGACTACATAAGGGTGTGAATAACAGAAGATATGGATTATTGGGAGTCATCCATATGGCTGGAGTCATCCCCAGTGACTTTGAGTGGACCTAACTATAGGCCAGCCTTTCTGAGGGAACTAGCTCATATTTGAAAAGTTATTGTAGGGCAGCCTATAATAAAGTTACTTGTAATTCTGATTGTTCTGTTGTACTAATTGACTCTCATTGTTTACTTTGGATAGACTCATAAATTCAAATATAATTAAGATTGTTAAAGATCATATAGTATATCCCTCAATTTTATGACTTTTTTAGAATTGAGATTCTGAAAGGTAATACCTTGATCAGAGTCACATGGCTAATCAGTTGCAGTTCAAGGAACAGATTGAAGGTATTTGACTCACAGTGGAGTGCTGTTTCCACCGTGCAGGCTCCTCCCCTGTGCTCTGCTAGTACAGAGAGTGTCATTGCAGTAAAAATGTCAGTTTAAGAGACTTATTCTCATGGCTTAGCTAATAAATAACTAATTTTCTATCTTATTTTCTATCACATGAAATATTTTCATCACCTGAAATAATTTTCTATCACATGAAATTCTTATTTTCTTATTTTCTATCACATGAAATAATTCAGATGTTATATTGAAAATTTGCTCTATATTTTTTAATGCATAAATTTGACATTTGATTTTACCAAATGATAAAGTGCGTATGTAACAGAAATTGGCTTTAAAAAGTCTAAAATTATATCTACTTTAAACGTTGAGATTTTGATAGGTCAGCTTTTTTCACAGACAATATTTATTTATTTAATTTTTTAAATTAAATTTTTTTAAATTATAATTTATTGTCAAATTGGTTTCCATACAACACCACCCAGTGCTCATCCGAACAGGTGCCCTCCTCAATGCCCATCACCCACTTTCCCCTCTCCCCCCCCCCCCCCCATCAACCCTCAGTTTGTTCTCAGTATTTAAGAGCAGACTTAATATTTAAAACAGCCTGGACCCCACATAGTAGGGTGTAACTCTTCACTGTTCCCATTGCGGTTTCTTTTTCAGAGTGAATTTTGTTAGTGACACTGTTAATCTTCTGTTTTCTCACCTGCAGTATTAACACTTTACATAGAAGTCACTGTCCTAGTGTCTTGGAAACCATAGGGCAAGTCTAGCAGTCTTGCAATGGGGTTTTTCTCCAGGTTAGAAGTTTTTAAACTGAGGTTAAAAGTCAGGTACTCCATACGTTTGAGGTAAAAGTTTGCCTTCATGTACATGTACTGTGTATATTTGGAAGAAATTTGACAGGTTTTATCACGTTCTTAAAGGGACCTGTGATCCCTAAACTATTAGTGGCTCCCATTTACATGTTGCAGTTTGGTTCTGTAGGTGTGATTAGTATGTGCAGTTTGTGTTCATGGCAGGCCGTATACAGATATTTCTCGTTCTTTGGATAGGAAAATGGAATCTTAGCATTTTGCCCATAAGTACTCAAAAACAGAACATACACCTGACTGTTTTGAGCCAGGTTTTTGTACTCATTTGGTGATTATTTGTACATTTAGAATGGTTGGAAGTAATAATTTTTATTGTTTAATGGTTTACAAACATTTTAATAGTCTACATTCAACACAGAAAATTATAGTGTCTCCTTAAATGACACCACATTCTTTAACTATTACATTACAGACAGAGTCAGAATGTCAGTTGGACAACTGCTCTTTGCAGACAATTTTAGTCACATACCAGTGCGAGGATTAGCATTAGCTTAAATTGGGGACCCTTTGTGAAAGAATTTATGAACTTCTAAAGTAATACCCAGTTTTCTTAGGTAATGTTTATAATTCTATTCCCTTTTGAAGAGATTCTATTATCTAACAGGAATGTAGTTAAGATATCTCCTGATAATTGTGTGGTCACAGGGTTATTTTAAATGATAAGCTATTTTGGGATGTGGTAGCTCTAAGACCTGTGTGTAAATTGTCCAGAAGAGATACTTTTATAAATAGCGCTTTCCCTTTCTCAAACTCCTACCTTACCCCTTGATAATTTAGTTTCCTGGCTGGTTATTTGTTTACATTTTTAAAGGCAGCAGGCATGCGAGTCACATGTTAAAGGGTGTAGCAAAAACAAGTCTGGGGAAAATTCTAGTTCGTCTTGTGAAACACTAATTACTTTCCAGGACTCAAAGAGAACATGGCAGAGTTGTGTTCTATAAGCAGTAGACCTGAGCCCTGAGCTCTGGGCAGATGTGTAGAATAAAATAGGGCATCTCACACTCTGGGTTTTAATCTGTTAAGAGAGTTTGCAGTTAGGAACAGTTGTGGTATTTTTTGATTGAGTTAGGTTGATTTTCATCTGAACCACTGAGTTATGTTTATTGAATCACTTTGAAACTTTGACAGTTTGAAGATAACATACAGTGTAGAAATTATATCATACTTTATGGTGTAATGCCAAGACCATGAGGCTTTGAAGTCAGTTGGGTTTTGAAAGCCCAGCTATGCTATTTTTAAGCTGGGGCCTTTCATTATTTAACTTGTCTAAACCTCAGTTTATAACTTTATAAATTTATAACTTCCTGGTTACTATTACATTACTTAACTTTTTTATGTGCTTTTGAGCAATTTAATGTGAGCACAGACATGGATGAAATCATATAGGCCAAATTATAATTGGAATAGGTGCTCTGAAGGGCCGATTCACGGAGCAATGAGAAAATATAATGGGGTTCGATGGAAGGAAATAAGCAAAAGAATATTGAAAGTAACTCTTTAGCTGACGTTTTGGTATAATTGTATTGCTTTCCTTAGACATGGTTTTGATGTTTTATTTCTACTTGTATTATCCTTTTTCTGTGCGTCATCTTAACTCCTTTTTGGAAGTGGGCAGGATATGTATAATGTAATGAGAGAATAAGGATTTTGAGGGTAGGAATAATTATTTTATTAACAGACTTGTAGAACAGTTTTAAGTTTATAAAAAATTGGCCATAAACTATAGAGTTCCCATATACCCCTTCTTTCCCATAGTTTTCCTTCTTGTTAAATTAACATTTTGCATTAATGTGGTACATTGATTACAATTAATGAACCAATATTGATACATTATTATTAACTAAAATCCATAGTTTACATTGGGTTGTTGTACTGTTTTTTGGGTTTTGACAAATGTGTAATGTGTATTATCTACCTTTACAGTATCATACAGATGAATTTCACTGCCCTAAAAATAAAATGATCCACTTGTTTATTCCCTCTTTTCCGCCCTTTCCTTAGCCTCTGGAAACCACTGATCTTTTACTGTCACTGCAGTTTTTGCTTTTTCTAATAGTTGGAATCCTACAGTATGTAGCCTTTTCGTATTAGCTTCTTTCACTTAGCAGTATGCTATTAAGGTTCCTCCATATCTTTTTGTGGCCTAATAGCTCATATTTTCTTTTTCTTTATTTTTTTGTTAACAGTAAAAAATTAAAAAAATAAATTTATACCCCCTTTACCCATTTTTTATTAACACTGAATATTCTATTGTATGGATGTACCATAGTTTATCCATTCATCTATTGAAGGACATCTTGCATGCTTCCAATTTTTGTCAATTATGAATAAAGCTGCTGTAAACATTAATTTGCAGATTGTTGTATGGACATAAGTTTTCAGTTCATTTGAGTAAATATCTATGAGGGTGTTAATGGATTATACGGTAAGACTGTGTTTAGCTTTGTAAGAAACTGAACTGACTTCCAAAGTGGCTGTACTGTTTTCCATTTTTGTCAGCAATGAATGAGAGTTTCTGTTGCTTGATGTCCTTGTCAGCATTTGATGTTGTCGGTTATTTTAGATTTTGGTCATTTGGGTGTTTAGTGGTATTTTATTGTTGTTTGTTTTTGCAATTGTCTAATGATGCAAAATGTAGAACATCTTTTCATATGCTTATTTGCCATTTGTATATATTCTTTGGTGAGGTGTCTTCAGATCTTTTGCCCTCTTTTCAGTTAGGTTGTTTGTTTTCTTATTTTTGTTGAGTGAGCTTTTTAAAAATTTATTTATTTTGAAGGAGAGAGAGAGTGCTCTCATGCACGTGCACAAGTGGGAGAGGGGCAGAAGGATAGAGAGAATTGCTAGCAGGCTCTGTGTTCTGCACTCCTCACCAAGTGTGACATGGGGCTTGATCCCATGACCGTGAGATCATGACCTGAGCCGAAATCAACAGCTGGACACCCAACTGATTGAGCCACCCAGATGCCCCCTTATTGTTGAGCTTTAAGTGTTCTTTGTATAGTTTAGAGAATAGTCCTTTTTCAGATATGTGTTTTGCAGGTATTTTCTTTTGATCTGTAGCTTATGTTTTCATTTGCTGAGCAGTGTCTATTGCAGAACAGAAGTTCTTAATTTTAGTAAAGTCCAATTTATTATTTCTCTTTCATGGAGTGTGTTATTCCTATTGTATTTAAAAAGTCACCACCAAATACAAGACCACCTAGATTTTTTTGTGTTATCTTGTGAAGTTTTATAGTTGTACATTTTACGTTTCAGCCTGTGATCCATTTTGAGTTAATTTCTGTGAAAGGTCTGTGCCTCAATTCATTTTTCTTTACATGTGACTGTCCAGTTGTTCCAGCACCATTTGTTGAAAAGATTATCCTTTCTCTGTTGAATTGCCTTTGCTTCTTTGTCAAAGATCATTTGGCTATATTTGTGTTGGTCTATTTCTGGGCTCTCTATTCTTTTCCATTGATCTCTTTGTTCTTTTGCCAATACCACACTGTCTTGATTACTGTAGCTTTATAGTAAATCTTGAGATTGAGTAGTATCAGTCCTCCTACTTTATTATCCTTCAGTATTGTGTTGGCTATTCTAGATGGGATTAATTTTTCTACCCCAGGGATAAGCACTTGATAAGTATTCTGTCTTGGAAAATCTCCCCCACTCCCGATATAAAAGCTATAGGGATCTTTTAAAACATAAGTCGGATCTGTTATTCTTCTCCCGAAATTCCTCCAGTGGCATCTCATATCAGGAAGAGTCAAATTAAAGGTCCTTGAAATGACTTATGTGGTCCTTCAGTAGCCAGCTTTTCTGTTACCTCTCTGACCTCATGTCTTAATGCTCTCTCCCTCCAATCTCTTCCTTCTGGACACAGTGGCCTTCTTGATCTTGCTTGAATACATCAGGCACACTCTGTCTTAGGGCCTTTGCAATGTCCATTGCCTCTGCCTTGAATGTCATTCTCCCAGATATTTGCCTGGCTGACTCTATCTCTTTCAAGTCTTATTTAAGTGCGCGCTCTACCACTGAGCTACACCCCCTCCTTTTCAAGTCTTATTTAAATGTCTGCCATCTTCCCAATGAGGACTGTCAGATCATTTTATTTGAACTTATACTTACCTCCTTCCCTGCTCTGACCCTATACACTCTTACTCTTTCTTGACCTTCTCTGCTTGTTTCCGTAGCTATCATCACTTTTACCATCGGATATATTTACTTGTTGTGTTTATTGTTATTGCTCATTGTCTCTCTTTTTCTGCTAGAATTTAGTTCCAAATGGCAGGGCTCTTTGTGTCCCCAGCTCATAAAACATAGCAGGTTTTTAATAAATATTAATTTTCAACATTGAATGATGAAAGAATGATTTGGTGACTGATAGGGCATTAATTGTGTGAAAGGATGCTTGGTGCCCGGTCATTTGATCTTACCTGATCCTTAAACCTGGGGACTTATAAGATGAAGTCAGTATTTAAACCAAACTAAAATAGTGTTTGAGAAAATTTATTGATTACTGACAAGGTGCAGCTGCTTGTGGTGGTAATAATAGGTTTTCCTTACTGTGTTATTTATGAGTGGCTTAAGGGCATCAGCCACGTTAAAATAGAAGAGAAACCACCGACTCAGTAGATTTCCAGAACACTAGTAGTCCACTTGTGCTTCTCGATTAAGAGAATTGGGATTCCCCTGTATAATCTGGACTATTAAAGGTGCTACAACAATTGCAGAGAAAGGCCTTCTATGTCTGAGATGGGAGATGGCAAATTGTAGGAAGCTGGCAATGCTTGATAGCCAGGATTTCAAAGCTAGATCTCCGCCTGGTTGGTACCTGGCACATAGTAGGTACTCAATGAGTGTTTGTTAAAGGAATGATTGTAAGAGACATTGTCAGTGAATGAATGACATTTGTGATGTGAAAAGGTCATGAAACATGGGTCAATGATTGCCAGGCACTTTTGTTTTATAAGAAAATGCTCTTCATACCTTATCATAGAAATTGCATTGTTTTTGACTTAAAGATTCAGGCCAGTAAGCTTTAACAAAATGTGCGGCCATGTTTTGGTTAACATATCTTTGAGAAACGAGGTTCAGCTTCCACAGTTAGCTTAGGTGGATTGGGGTTCTTCGTCCCATGAAGTTGTGGTGTAAGAAGTTGTGCGTGTGCACAGCTGAGTGAGACAAATAGTTTCACTTAGATTTTCTTTGCCCACATACAGTTCATGTAAATGCAGTGAACCCCAAATCAAATTTGCCAAGTCTTGAGAGGAAATGTTATTCAGGTGTTTTTAGAATATTTAGAGTGTAGATATTTTTCAAAGGAACTGATGGGTTTTCTCTTGCTTAGGAAGGTTGAAGAGGAGGCCGTTGTAACTCCGCTCCTGGAAGGTTTGCTTCTGGTAGTTTGTCAGGGACCAAGGATTTTATTCTCATTCAAATCCTTGGAGGTTTTTCCAGACACTAGTAATTCTTTAACTTGGGTCTGCTTGGTGGGCCTCAAGCTGTCTGTCAGATAACTGTAATTTATACCTCCCCATCATCATCACGTCCCCACTCTCTAGGCAGATTGGTTTCTGCTACCTCTCATTACCTGTGCCTCAAAACTCAGACCCAAAATCAGTCTTGCATATCTTGACTTTTGCATGTACCTTTATTCTGTTACATGGCCCTGTATGATGTCTTGGCACGCTTGTGTTTCCTATGTTATTTCTACCGAATGGTTGATCAGAATTCATTCCTTTTCTTGGTAGATCCAGTTCTTACCTAACATCTTCCTGCAGTGACTTCTTACCATAATTGTACAAATAATGTACCATAATTCTTACCAAATTCATAATTTGAAAATAATTAAGTCCTCAATTACTGATTTTCATGTCCACTTCTATTGAAACTGAAAATATTTTGCAGCATAAAATTAGGGGAGAAAAGACATCTTCAGAGATATGAAAGTAGTGAAAGAGGTTGTAGAGGCTTTGCTTTTAACAATCTCATTGAAAATGGGTGTTTCTGTGGTGACCTTCACTAGCATGATGAGCATTTGTATAAGAGAATAAGACAGTAGAACGTACAGGTCATGGAATCTTAGAGGTCATAGACTGTAGTCCAGTAATCTTATAGGTGATGAAACCGGGCCCAGTGAATAAGCTGTCCCTGCTCATCTAGCCAGCTAGTGGCAGGCAATCGTGTGTAGATTTGGGGTCTGAAACTGATGCTTCTTCCTTTGCCTACCTCCTTTTTAACACCCTTCCTAACATCTTTTTCCTAACTTTCTCCCTTCTTTACAGAACTATTTGAATATCATCTCTGTGCTTATTGCTAGAACTATAAAGATAAATGAAACAAGGTCATTCTTCCATATAGTACCACAAATAGTGAGGTAGCTGGACTTGAAAAAAGAGGCCTGACCTGCAGCTAGGGGATCTCAGGCTGCTAGTGCAGATGGGGCATCGAAGGCCAACCAGCATGTGAATGGGGCACTAAAAGTTATAGAATATTGACAGAGACCAAAGGAAGTAGAAGAAAGGGCTGCCAGCCTGAATAGCAAATGTTATTTGCTGTTAAAGTAGTTGGACCAAAAATAGTCTTGGAAAATGTGCTTGTTGCTTTGCTTGTTGGTGACTTGCATTTTTCAGTTTAGCCACTGGAGAGCGCAGGAAAACTGGGCAGTGACGTTCAGAGAGTCCTGTCCAGGTGGAAGTGGTCCAACCAGATAGGTGTCTTTCTCAAAGCATCTGGGATTGTATGTGGCATGTGTACCTGTGTGTATGCACACTGGGAAGAGGTTTAGGTTATTAGGAAGGAAACTCAGGGATGGGTGTTTAGATTTGGGCTGGAGACTTCTTAGAATTGAAGTGTAACTACTGTTAGGTTGATTATTAACCTGTAAATTTGTGGTATTCAATTACATTAGACAGATACTTCCATGCTAGATAGCAAAAATATTTGCAAACGTTAGGTTAACTGTGTACTTAATCTGAGTACATTCTTGAAGGTAAAAAATACAGATGACAAGAAAAAGCACTGGAGTTCCTTGTTAGGTTGAACCTATATTTCTGGGGGTAAATGGTAGATGACCCCTTTGCTTTTATTCTCTCTCTCTCTCCCCCTTTCTTTCTCTGTTTCTCAATTAATTGATGAAAGAGGAAAGCTAGAGACTTGATCCAAGCAGAGAGCAGAAGCATTTTCATATACTAGGCAGATGATCAGATAAATGAGGCATAAATTAATGCTTATGCTAATATGCCTGGTATATGTAAGGAGAAAATTAGAACATATGGCCATAGATGCCATATCCCTAAGGATAAACAAGGAGGAACTACTTTCTGTAAATGTGTTATTTTCATAAATTTGTTTTAGCTATGGTACAGAGTACATAGTGGGTGTTAAAATAAGTGCTTGTTGAATGACTACAATAAACTAATCAAGAAAAAGAAATCACTTTTTTTTTGGTTTTGACCTAAAAATATGTAAGAGGTAAAAAAAAAAAAAAGGTAAGGAGAAAATAGTTGTGCAACTATTTTACAGTGTTTTGTTAAGTAGACATTTATCGCATGACTTGCTATTATTACTTGTCTTTTTTAAAGGTTATTTTTGTTTTTTAAAAAAAGCTTATTTGTTTATTTTGAGAAAGAGAGAGAGAGAGAGAGAGAGAGAGACAGAGAGAGAATCCCAATCCAACAGTGCAGAGCCTGATGTAGGGCTCGAATTCACAAACCATGAGATCATGACCTGAGCCGAAATCAAGAGCTGGATGCTTAACTGACTGGGCACCCAGGTGCTCTGTTATTGCTTGTCTCTTGAATGAAACTGTGAATGACATTGAAGGAAGGGGAACAAAGTAGTTAAGGCGGGATTTCTGTCTTTAAAGAAGTGTAATCAGGAGAGGGATATGGACGTGCACACATACATAGTATGAGGGGATGTGGTGTGAACTGTGAGTGGAGATAAGTGTATTAAAAGTTTGCAGATAGCACTCTTGTGCTAGAGTCTGGAGGAGCAGGTTTTAAAGCCCATCTCTGTTGGGGCTAGGAGAAGGCGGGCAGGCCACACAACATGGTTTCCAAGGCTCCTTTTTACTTTTGAATTATGTGAGTCTGTTTTAAAATTTCTACACTATTGCTCAAGGTTGACATCTGTGCCACGAGTAGGTAGAATACTGTTAAGTAATAGAAATAAATTGCTTTTGTGGTTTTGGATGCTCAGCTGTAAGGTGCATTAAATAATAGCACATTAATACCGAAAGCAAAAGCTTTGTTCATGTTCATAAATCAAGATTCCGTATGTAATTATTGGGTAAAAAATGATTTTGGTGGAAGATCTTATTTCTTGATTTGATGTGTCATTGAGTGAAAACCTGATTAATCCTTTTCTGAGTTTGTCAGAAGGAAGTGTAAGCACAGTTGTAGGATTCAAGCTTAGGTTTTTCATAGGTTTTTAACCTGGGGTTAACATGTCAGGACCGTAATCCAGGCATGTATGAATCTTTTAGGGTGAAGCCTAGCCATCTGTATTTTTAAAAAACTGTACAAATAATTGTTTCCAGTTTTATTAAGATAAAATCGGCATATAACATCGTGTAAGTTTAAGGAGTGCAATGTGTTGATTTTATATACTTACATACTACATGGTTATAAATGCATTTGGTGCCAGGGTGATTGTGCATACAAGCAAGTATCACGTTTGCCCTAGACTCTTGCCAGATTGCGATACTACTTGCAGGGCATCTTCTGATCAGTATCTGACAGCTACATTAGATCTACATGTGCAGTTGGAATTCTCATTTAGTAATTGACCAGGGAGAAGCCATTGAAAGAGTGTGTTGTCAGTAGGGACCATGTCAACCTCTATGTCTCCCCCTGCCTCCAAGAAAGGTTGTAATTTACGGAAATGGAGTATTTCTTTTAAAAATTTTTTGCCTCTCTGTAACAACATTTCAGGCAGGAAGAGTGTGTTGCTAATGTTATGACGGTGAAAGATCTTGTGATTTGGAGAATGTGAATGAAAGAGGATATTGGAATTCTTTGTACTATTTTTGTAACTTTTTTGTAAGTCCCATTATTTCAAAACAAAAAACTAAAAAATTGCAAATATAATATCTATAAGTAGGTTTGTAATATACAGTGATTGTCTTCATGGATTATGATGGATTTTACTTGAATTTAGGGAACGTTTCTATCTTTGTGTTTGCAAGAGTCTGTCACTTTTTCTTTTTTTTTCTTTTTTATTTTTTTTTAATTTTTTTTAACGTTTATTTTTGAGACAGAGACAGAGCATGAATGGGGCAGGGTCAGAGAGAGGGAGACACAGAATCTGAAACAGGCTCCAGGCTCTGAGCTGTCAGCACAGAGCCCGACGTGGGGCTTGAACTCACTGACCGCGAGATCATGACCTGAGCCGAAGTCGGCCGCTTAACCGACTGAGCCACCCAGGTGCCCCTGTCACTTTTTCAATATAAGAAATTAGGACAGAGTTGGCGGTCCTATATGTACTGAACTCATCAATACATCCTTTTTCTGCAGTATTATTTGGAAGTGTCATCCTTCTATAGTCAAAAATCTCATTTTAACCATGATTATTCTATGTCTTAATTTCTTCTGTAAGGAACATGTTTACAGAGAACTAACTACCCCCTAGTTTTTTTTTTTTGTAATTACTTTATTGAGATAGAACTCACATACCGTGTAATTCACCCAGTTAAAGTGGTTTTTAGAATATTCACAGAATTGTGCAACCATTACCATAGTCAAATTTAGAATATTTTTTTATCACATTGAAAAGAAACCCCATACCCTTTAGCAGTCATGCCCTATTTTCTCTATCTGCCACAATGCTAAGGCAGTGCATAAGGCATACTTTCTGTCCTTATGGTTTTGCCTATTCTAGCCGTTTCAAGTAAATGGAATTCTGTAATACGGGATCTTGTGTAACTGGCTTCTTTCTTTATTTTTTCTACCTTTTTTTCTATGGAAAAGGACAGAATGGTTCTCATGGCCTAACTATTATCACTGTGGCTGCTATAAGGGTTGGTCCTTCAGTGAAAGACTGTTGATGTGATGGGAAGACCAGGGATCCAGGAAGGCCTGGTTTATGGACAGCATTGGGATGTGATGCTCCCTGTATGTAGGAGAACCATCTTGTGATTTCATTAGTCATCTTGAAATCATTATAATTGATTTCTTTTTTTCCTTAAAAAGATAGTTGTAGATGTGGCAATGAGAAAGAATGAAATATGGCCCTTTGTAGCAACGTGGATGGAACTGGAGAGTGTTAGGCTAAGTGAAACAAGCCATACAGAGAAAGACAGATACCATATGTTTTCACTGTTATGTGGATCCTGAGAAACTTAACAGAAACCCATGGGGGAGGGGAAGATAAAAAAAAAAAAGAGGTTAGAGTGGGAGAGAGCCAAAGCATAAGAGACTCTTAAAAACTGAGAACAAACTGAGGGTTGATGGGGGGTGGGAGGGAGGGGAGGGTGGGTGATGGGTATTGAGGAGGGCACCTTTTGGGATGAGCACTGGGTGTTGTATGGAAACCAATTTGACAATAAATTTCATATATTGAAAAAAAAGATAGTTGTAGCTTATACTGTATATTTACCTGGTAGATAGATTTTGGATTAATTTATATTTGAATTCTATTTTTGTGGTTCTGTTTGCAGAGTTTTATGTGGTGTTTATGTGGTACATTTTCATTGAAAATTTTTATGTTTAAATTTTGAGACTTACCGTTCACTTGATTTTTTTCTGTTAAAGTAAGGTTCCTTTTGAATCTATTCTAATTGAAAGGAATATTCAAGGCCATAATCTGTAGCCATTTTCCAACTCCTTCTAGGTATTCAGCCAGGAATATGGCTAGAGGCTAGTATGACTTCTCTTGTAATGTGGCTTCTGGCATCCTTATTGTCATCTTTTCTTAATTTTCCCTACTTCAGAGATTCAAAGCCAGTGATGGTAGCTTTCTGGTTGAGCCAAGAGCCATGAAGTGCTTGTTTTCTTGCTTGTTTTCTCTTTCTTTCTTTCTTTCTTTCTTTCTTTCTTTCTTTCTTTCTTTCTTTCTTTCTTTCTTTCTTTCTCTCATGTTAATTTTATTTTTATTTTGAGAGGGAGAAAACGAGAGAGAGTGTGAGTGTGTGTGTATGCAAACAGGGGAGGGGCAGAGAGGGAGGGAGGGAGAGAATCCCAAGCAGGCTGTGCTCTGTCAGCATAGAGCCTGACATGGGGCTCGATCCCACGAACTGTGAGATCATGACCTGAGCCAAAATCAAGAGTCAGAGGATGCTCAACTGGCTGAGCCACCCAGGTGCTCCTGAATACTTGATTTCTTAAAAAAAAATCCTACTTGGATACCAAAAATTTAGTAATTTAAAACATTGTAATATTATTTAAGAAGGCAAACACAAAAATATCAAAACTATGGTACATACCTTTTTGATATGTAGGGTCCCTTGTCTTCTTAAAAAGAGAGTCCGTTGTTCCTTTGAGGATCTTCTCTTGTGCAAAATAAAAGGCATGTTTATCAGTTATCCTGTCCTGTGCTTCTGCAGGCTTAGGGAGTGATTTTGTAGTCTTTTGTCACTTTTCGGTAGTCAGTCCATCAGCAGTTCTCAGAAGGCACTATAATCCTAGTTTGTTTCTTTATTGCTGGCTTTTTATGTTATGGATGTTCTTTCAGCATCTAGAAGTAAAAGAAGCTCCTATTGTTCTTGGACTCTGAAAATTGTTTATTGTTGTATATTTTTGCTATCAATCATCAGCTTCCAAGTTAGGAAAGCAACACAAATTTGTTGTAACAAGCAGACCAATCAATACAAAGTTGTATTCCTCTCTCCCCATTCTGTCTTTCCCACAGTAACTAGTATTTTTTTTAATGTTTATTTTGAGAGAGAGAAAGAGCAAACACAAGTATGGGAGGGGCAGAAAGAGAGAGAGAGAGAGAGAGAGAGAGAGAGAGAGAGAGAGAGAGAGAGAATCTCAAGTAGGTTCTGTGCTGTCAGTGCAGAGCCCAGTGCAGGGCTCGAGCTCATGAACTCTGAGATCATGACCTGAGCTGAAATCAAACGTCAGAGGCTGAACTGACTGAGCCACCCAGGTGCCTCTCCTGCAGTAACTAGTATTAACAGTTTGTTGTACATTCTTCCCTTCTTTTGTCATAAAATGTGTGAAACTATGTATTCACATTTTTATGTTTTCCATTTATAGGTACTTATTTATTATTTTTTCAAACAAGATTATACCCTTTCTGCAGAGTATTTTTTTTAACTTATCACATATAGGGAAAAGGTAAAGCCAGTATATTATTTGCTAAATGGCAAAAAATCTTTTAGTTTTTTCCTCAAGTTTTGTCAAGTTTTCCTCTAGCAATTAGCATCTGGTTTACCAGAGAGATTTACTGACTATAAAGCAAAGAATTTATACCAGAACCGAAAAACTAAAATATAAGATGAATTTAGACTAGAAAAGCCAACTGTTTTACTTGTTATGTGCAGAATAGAGCATCTTTTTCCCTATCAAGCTTTTCCTGTGTTCTCTCTGTCTGAAAACATGGCTTATGAAAATCTAGAAATTTAGAAATACAAAGCTTTCCTTCTTAATCCCCACCCCCTTTTTTGTCTGGCAGCCACCTCATTCTGGAAAGTTATAGAAACCAACTCAATATTTGGAAACTTGAAATAAAGTGAAAGTATTAAGTGTTTATGTGTATGAACTTGTACCTATACCTGAGAGTAAACAAATATTTAATAGAAGAAAGATTCTCTTTACAGAAATAGTTTAGCTTTTATTTTTATTCTTTTTCCTGTGTATCAAGTTTATTTCACTTACTTTATTTAAAAAAATTAAATTACATCTAAGTTAGCATATAGTGCAATAATGATTTCAGGAGTAGATTCCAGTGATTCATCCCTTATGTCTAACACCCAGTGCTCATCCCAACAAGTGTCTTGAAATAGTTTCGCTTCAAAATGAAAAATGAATGACAGAGTTGGAATGCTACTATTCTATACCTACTGCATTCAAGGCAATGATCATTAATGGCTGCTACAAAAAAAGAGACAGCCAGATTTTATGTGTTTGACTCTTATCAATTAGCTAGATCTAACTTCTGATTCATAGCAAACATTAGGAATGTGTTAACTGGTACATTGAGGGTGTAATCACCAAAATTCCAACTGGGAAACCATAGGACAAATGATCTGCCCACTTCAAATAAATTGCAAGGAAATAGAGAAGGAGGGGACCTATAGATTGAAAGAGAGTAAGGAGGCATATCAGGCAGCTGCAATGTGTTTAAGTCACTGAGATCCTACACCAAACAAAAATATGTTGAACTTTTATTTCATGATATTAAGGAAGATTTTACTGTTTGGAGGCACATGCTGAAATATTCATGGATGACATGATATGCTGTCTGAGAGTTACTTTAAAATAATTCATGGTGGGAAGGAGTGGGTATAGATATACAGACAGATATAGATGGACCAAGGCTGTCTGTGAGTCGATAATTGTTTAAGTTCTGTGATGGATCCATGGCAGTTTATTGTGCTCTTCTCAATATTTTAAAATAATTCTTCTGTAACAAAAGCTCCTTTAAAAAAGTAATGTTCCTACATTTCCTAGGGAGCTAAATATATAGAGATCCATCTTGCAGGTGAGGTATCCTTTAAATAGGTAATAGACTTATGTTTCATAAACCACAAACCCCGTTCTTAATGTCACTTGCTAAATATAGGAGGAAACCTGTGAGAAAGATGAACCCCAAGCCCTGTTGGAAAAAACACTGTTAGCCTTGCCCGACTGCCATGCTGTCTCCAGTGTGCTCCAGGAGACAGCACTGACATGGACCCGTTAGGGACCATGCCAGTCTGCAGATGAAACAGCATTCTGTTGGTCCTGCCTGTGATTGACAGACAAAGACAGTATAGAGAATACAGATCTGTCAGCCTTCTCTTGGGGATATAGTCTGTGTCATCCAGCAACAGCAGCACACGAAATGGTCTAGTCACAGTGCCATTCTATCAAAGGGAACCTGTGGTTTTTCTATTTCAGTGAATACAGGTTCAGTGAACCTGTATTCTCTGTTTACTGGAACCCCGGCACAGTCTGATACCTTTTGCAAGTGAAATGGAATATTTTGTGATCTGGAAAGGAGGCTGTGGAGACATTAGGTGGTTTGCCTAGTCATTTAGTGAGTTAGTGGTCCTTGAACTGAAGTGGATCTAACATACACTGAATATCTGCCTTGTGCCGGGTACTGTATTTAATCCTTGTGACATTTCTTGGCAGTTGGTTTCATTTCACAGACCTATGTGACTAAGGCTCAGGGAGAGCAAGTAGCTTCCCTCAGATCACGCAGCTGGATCTGACTTGTAGAACTTCATTTTAACTTAACCTGTTTCAAAAACCTTTATTTTTCTGAATTCTGCATTCATGGATTTTGGTATTAAATATTCTCCTCTAGATGCATATTTACATATTTGCATCTAAGCAATATTTCAAAGCAATATATGGTTTTAAGTGTATTTTGAAATCATCAGACTTGTACAGTTTATTAATTAGAATGCTCTCAAAGTTTGTTTCCTTTTTTTTTGTTTTGAGGGGAATGAAGGAACCAGTGATCCTTTTACATGCTTTGTTTTGAGAGGATTTGAAGATGTGGAAATTCTGTTTTTTGTTAATTAAAAAAAAATAAAAGGATAATGATATATCCAGTGTATATTAAATGATTAGAATATGAAATGATCCTGTAAAACTGTTAAATTCTCTTTGTTTAGTTATAAATGCATGACAAGAAAGGCAGGTGGAATGAGTGCTTTACTCAGCCTAGAGTAGGGTCTTTGGGGGGAGTAGCTGTGATATGAAAGGCTTTGGGGCCCATTCAGTCACATTTGCACAGTGCATGCATCTGGAACTCATTGTTTTTCAGGCTGCAGTTTCTTGGCTATGTCAGCATCTTTATTGTCTGGGCTCAGAAACCCCATAATGCACCAAACCAGGAAGGGAAGTGGGAAGCATGCTAATGACTGGGTTGTAGTGTATTAGGGGTTTCTAATTTTCATTAATAATATTGACTGAAGAAGATATGCCGACAGCTGCTAATAGAAAATGAATTGTAACTACAGGGTCATTTTCGTAGGTGTAAAATTAGTTTTTTGAGATAGACATTACTGCTAATTATGTTTGATCTGTTTCTAAATATTGGGGTACATAGTATTTCTTTAAAATTTTACTGCAGAGGCCCACAATTAACAGTGGCTCAAAAAATGATCACTTTTAATTCCACTTTAGTGGGGGAGTCCAGGCTGGTAAGCAGCTCAGGCCCATGAGTTTGGCCAGGGCTAGTATGATACTCAGGGTCACAGATTGTGGTGGTGGTAAAACATGTGTTTAGTTTCTTAGCTGCTTTCCACATTGAAAGGTTGTGGAGTCGTTGCCTTCTCCTCTCGAATCTGGTTGGACACTTGACTCAGAACCAATAGAATGTGGGGTTAGTGATGCGACGTGACTTCCTGAAGTTAGGTCAGGAAAGGTGATACAGCTTCTGCCTTGTCTGGGACACTTGCTTTTGAAGCCCTGAGTTACTACAAAAGCAGTTTGACTACCCTGAGGTCGTTATTCTGTGAGGCCAGTATGGAGGCTGCCTATGAGTGATCTGGCTGACTGCCCCAAATAAGGTCCCCTACAGTTGTGAAGATGCTGCCGGATGATTCTAGCCCCCCAACTGCCAGGCATTCTATCTGTTGAGTTTTACCAGTTGAGGCTCAGACACTGTGGAACAGAGACAAGATGTCCCCTTGTACTGGGTTTGAATTTCTGACCTATAGAATTCCTCAGGATAATGAAATGATTATCTTACATAGTTAAGCTTTGGAGTGGTTTGTTACACAGCAGTAGTAACTGGAACAAGGTTCCTTCTATCATTTTGCTTTGCCATCCTACATTGTTACCCTCACATGGTTCTTAGATGCTTTGCCACTGCATCTGTATTCCAGCCATCTGGACGGAGGAAATACAGAAAAGGGCACTGCCTTTCTCTTTAAGGGTACTCCCTAGACACAGCGCAGTCATTTCTCACATTCACTGGCCAGAACTTAGCCAGGACATAGCCATCTCTAACTCGAGGAAGACTGGGAAATGTATATTTCTTCCCAGTGACCATGCATCTAGCTGAAAATTAGGGGATCTGTTTGAGAGAGGATACATGGTATACATGATTATACGAATTCTTTACTTTGTACTTTATAAGTGCTGTCTATTTCTCTTCTCTGCAATTTTCCATTTTAAAGGACTCAGTAGCAGTTTGCTGGAAAACACTATTTGGTTAGGATGAGAATCAGTTTAATAATAACCCTATTTTGCAAATTAAAACAACACTGACTTAAAATGAAGTTTACTTCTCTATCATGTGAAGGAAGTACATCAGGAATTAGTCCAGGGCTGGCTAAGCTCTGTCTCATCAGTGCTAATTAATACAAATGCTCTTGAATACCACCATCATCAGCGACTTAGAGTCCTTTTACCTTGTTCCTGACACAGCCTCGTGGTCTGAGATGACTGCGTGGACTTCTTCCATCAGTTTGGCTTCCCAGCCTGTAGAGAGGAGGAAAGAGGGAAGAAGGCATAAGGAGTTCACCAGGCCCTGGCAGGTGCCATATGAGTTGCCATATGATACTTGTGCTTTTATTTCACTGGTCAGAATTTTATCATTTGGCCACTCTTGCTGAAAGTAAAGCTGGGGAAGTATAGTTTTTATTTGAGGCAACCATGTGACCCCATTAAGATCAGGATTTCTCTTACTAGGGATTATGGCGAGAGTCATCAACAGTTTTTGCTATGCACTGTTAATTTGAAAAGAACCATTTAGTTTGCCAGAACTTTGGCCACCTTATATGGTGCAGCATAGACAGAAAATGGTTAGAAAATGCACAGTAAGCTTACGAATGTTTTGATTTACATCTGTGTTCACATATGACTTGTAGCCATTCCTTCCTTATTATTATAAACACTTGGATTTGTAAGGACATCTGATGTTTAATAGCAGATGGCACACATCTGTGTACAGACGGTCACTGTTTTAGCTTAAATTCTTAAAGCCTTTCCTGAAAAAGAACAATCCCATCTCTAGTATAGACATAATGGGGCTGTCTGTCATCGTTTCTCAGTAATGCAAAGTTGCATTGTTTCAGGTTCCACTTTTCTAAAGGTGTAGTTCTACTCCATCATGGGGTTTCCCCCCTTTGTTTTACACTTGAAATAGTCTGAAAGGATATATTAGCCATTATTGATGCAAGACCGAACTAGCTTCGAGTCAGTGATTCATCCCCATACCACATACAGTTGCTTATAGAACTTTTGTCTTAATACCCCTTCTGAGAAAATAGCATCACTCTTTGTTGTGCTCTGTGTAAAGCAGATTTTCTGCCCTGTTGCGGTAGGGTTGAAAGATTTAATTCATGATTAAACTTGGAAATGCCAAGAAAAAATTTTCTTTAACTTTATAACGTCTCTGTCCGTCTTCATGAGTTCTACCATTTCTGATTAGTTGAGAAAATTACTAGAGTTGAATCTGTTGTAAAGCTTAGTCTGATGTGGTCTTTTGAACAATATCTGTTGTTCTGACTCTCCTGGATAAAAATGCTTCTTAGTTCTAGGGAGTAGTCTGTCTCCTTTTCTCTTTGGGCACCTATAAGTAGAGATGTGGCTTCTGCAACCTTGCCTTTATGGGGAAACAAGGTACCCATACTTAACCAGGGTCTTTATCTTCCTTATTATTACCTCTGTCTTCTGGGCGATGCCTCTTCTTGCCTGATGCCTGGCACCGCCAATTCCTAACTCAGCAAACAGTGAACTGGGGCCCATTCTTGTGGCTTTGTCCGTGCCCATCATTTACTTGACTTCACCTTGGTTTGTTGGTGCTACCAAGTGTCTAAAGTCTGGCTGGGATCCTCGGTTGTTCCTGACTCACATGATCTGCTCTCCAGCCCTTGCGATATAGAGCCTCTTTTTCTTGCCAGGGATGACCCTGGTGGCCAGTGCCCCAGCCAGACTCACAGGTACTCCTGTGTCTGGTCTATTCTAAGTAGAGCCACAGATGGCCCCCTTCACAGGGTACCCAATACAGAGCAGGGCTAAGAGCCCCCTCTGCCTTCCACATCACTTGTTACTGTGAATGAACCTCTTTCTCTCAGGGCCAAAGGCTGGGTCTAGAAAATTGGTCTAGCCTCTTTATCTTCTCTCCCACAATATACCTGTTTCATATCCCACATTTCCCTGTATCAAATATTCCTTTCAACTAGTCCTGTGGCTCTGCTGTTAGAAATGGAAGGGGGGGTATCTTTTCTATCCTGGAGGAGAATTCTGTGAGCCACATGAGGTCCCTGATTAAAAGGAGGTAGGGATAGGGGAAAGAATAAAGCAATTTGTCAAACTCTGTCTAGATAAACAGAGAGCATGGCTAGCAAAGTTACACAGTGTTGCTTAATGATCCTATTTTGTAAGTCAGAAGTGATTATTCATCTTTCTGTAGCATTTCTGTAACTTTTTAAAAAAGTTTATTTATTTTGAGGTGGGGGTGGGCCCAAGAGAGGAGAGAGAGAATTCCAAGCGGGCTCCATGCCGCAGTGCCCCATGCAGATCTTGATCCCATGAACCCTGAGATCATAACCTGAGTGGAAACCAGGAACTGGATACTTAACCGACTGAACCACTCAGGCACCCCTCTGTAACCTTTTTTTTTTTAAGGCCGATGAACACTTTATGCCAAAAGGCAAACGAAGATGTGTAAGTGATTTTCAAAATGTTATCTTATTACACTTGCTTTTAAGGTGTGTGAAAATTTTAGTCTTTTTAAATTTGACATCATTGAAATCCGTGTCTTTGCTGGACTTACATAGTTTACAGGACTATGGGACTTTGTAATCCAAAGACCTGTGTTCAAGTCCTACTTACCGCTTAGGTGATGCTGGATAAATCACTCTCATCTATTAGTACCTTGGTTTTTTCATCTTTAAATGTGAATAAGTATCTTCCTCATCAAATGTATGTGCATATAATGTGGGATGATCATGTGAAAGCACTCTGCAGACTCTGGAGTACAGCATGATTTTACATATACTAGTTTCCTCATCTCACATTATGCTCATCCCCTTTTGTGTACTTCTGCTCTAGTTCCTTGTACCGAGTGTGTATGGCTTCTCCTACCTTCCGCAAGTCTGTCATGAGTGCTCAAGATTACACTGGTCCTGTGCTCTCAGTTCCCATGCTACGTGGGGTCAAGAAGCTTCCCATTTTGTGTCAAATAGTTAGATTTCTTTGATGGTAGAAGCTATATTTTATATACTTCTATCATATCTCATAATATCCCTGTATTGCATATTCCTTTCAGCAATCCACTCCACTTCTTCTAGAACATGCCCTCCTGGGTATTTTCTCTAGTCCTGGGATACATTTTGAAGCTGGAAAAAAAATAGGCATTGGGTGGCATTACCACAAGCCAGTGAAATAGAAAAGATAATCCAATTATATTTACTTTTATAATCCAATTTCCTGTCTGATCCATTTCTGATTCTGAAAAAGTACCTAACCTCTAAATAACTAATAGTTTGCTGAAATTATCCAGGACTTATGAAATAAAGAACATATGTTTTAATTTCAATACTTTATGTGTAGTTTGACTGTTAGAAAATATTTTTAGGTCTTAGAGGGGCCCCTGGGTGGCTTGGTTGGTTGGGGGCTCAGGTCATGATACCAGGATCATGGGATGGAGCCCTGTGTTGCTCAGCATGGAGCTTAAGATTCTCTCTCTCCCTCTGCTCCTCTCCCACACTTGTGCATACTCTCTCTGTCTCTCCCCCTCTAAAAAAAAAGAAATATATATATATATATATGTATATATATATATGTGTGTGTATATATATATATGTACATGTATATGTCTTAGAAATTTATCTTGGAACTATGATGTGATTTCTTTTATTACACTAAAATATTCAGGGCTCAGTTTGTTTGAATCCAGAGCTAATATATGTAACATTTTGATTTTGGTGGTCATATTTACATAGCTCTTTGGTCTTTTCAAGGGCTATGTCTACAGTTGCTATAATTAAGCCATTTTAGATTTAGTTAATAAATCTTAGTTAGCTAATATATATTCATGAGGCTGCCAGGAGAGTGGAACTGGTGATAAAGGAGATGGTCTGACTGAACACATTTACTCTGAAGGCCCTGTGGTAGACGACATGCTAAAGTAAATTAAGTCTGGACTTCTTAGTTAAGAGCATAGACTCTAAAAAGAATGAGTTGTGCACACCCCATCTGCAGAAACAAAATTAAAAAATGTGCAAAGTCAGATAAAAATTTACCTTTAGTATGAATGTCAGTGTATTTTGTTTATACTTTTTAAAAGGTCATCATCTGCAAAAAAGTTAGTTATTTCCTCTGCTGAATTAATTTCCTTTAAAGGGTTTCAGTTCATAAAAGTTGTTATGCTCCTACCAGAGGTCAGTTGGAGTAGCATGTATCACTATATAATACTTTAATTTCTTTCTCATCCCTTTTGCTAAAACAGTCTTAATTTCTTTTGTAAGATCAGTAGTATTTAAGTGGATTTCTGAAATGGTTTATGTAAACAGAAAGGTCTGTTTTAAAGTTTTTTTTTAAATTTGTTTATGAGAAAGAGAGAGAGAGGGAGCGCGCGAGAGTGAGCATGTGCACATGAGCAGGTGAGGGGCAGAGAGAAAGAAAATCTCAGTCAGGCTCTGCACCCATCAGCATGGAGCCTGACCTCATGAACAATGAGATCATGACCTGAGCTGAAACCAAGAGTTGGATACTTACCTGACTGAGCCACCCAGGTGCCCCAACAGGAAGTTCTGTTTTAAAGCATTACTATCGTCTTTGCCCCAGGGTAAAGCTAGGGAGCCTTTAACTGGCTATGCTGTTGCATCATTACTGTAACTGGACCATCAGGCTTGTTTCTTTAGGGTATCAATAACTTATGAACAAGTATCTAGTTGAATCTGTAGCCATGATAAATTTTCCGTTGCTGCTTCCAAACCTCATTTTGTTAACTTGTGCTCACTCTTTTCGTATCTTCCTTAAAAATCTTCTCCTGAGAAAATCGGTTAACTTAATTCAAAAATGGGTTACCAGAGATCTCATTGATAAATCTGCAGTCACTGAAGTAGTGTCAGATTAGCAGAAGCCATCAAGGATGCTTCTGATGTATTGCCGTCACTTAGATTCCTGTAAATGTTTGAGATGAGTGTACTAAAATCCATCAGACAGCATTAAGAGGAGCTACTATTTTATGCTGAGCATTCTCTTAGCTGCATAGCATTCATTATTCTTTTTTTTCCAGAATCTCTACAAGTCTTTGAAATGGGTGGTATTTTCTCCATTTTACAGATAAAATAAATCTTAGGGAGTTTTACTAACTTGTTCCTGCCCACAGAGTTAGTAGCAGAATGGGGATTTGAGGCCAGGTCTTTCTGCCTTCAAAGTTGGTGTGTTCTATACTGCCTCACTGAGGCTGAAAGGAAAACAGTTCATTTTGAAAGTTCTTTTTACTGTTCTCCGTTGCCTTGCTGATGGAGTTCCCCATTCCTTAGCATGGCATATCTTTACAGACCTTTTAATTGGGTCTAACCATCCATGATTCTTCCAGATGCATCACATACTTTATCCATGCCTATTCACCTTTAATTCTCTCATAAATTTGCCTTTTCTTCCTTATCTGTTTTCTTTGCATACCCTATTCATTCTTCCCTTATACTCTCCACCTTCCCTGCCCCCTACATTAAAGACACACAAATATAAATCTAAGGGTTGAAACAAAACAGATAAAACTCCGCGTTATGCATAGTGGCATAAATTGCTGTCATATTGGAAAGTCCTCAACATCCATCAGGGGTGAATGAATAAACATCCATTTAATGAAATACCTCTTTGTGATCACAAGGAACAAATCACCACAACATGGAGGAATCTAAAAAAATATTATGCTGAGTGAAAGAAGCTGGACTCAGATAGGATCTATTTATATGACATTTTAGAAAAAGCAAAACTAATCTATAAGTGATAGAAATCAGATGACTTGGGTGCAGGGATGTGACTGTGACTGCAAAGCACCACAAGGGAGATGGAAATGTTATATATCTTGTTTTGGGTGCTGGGTATAGGATGCAAACAATTGTCAAAACTCCGAACTGAATGAACACTTAATATTTACTTGTTTTATTTTATTAGTTAAACCTCAATTAAAAAAAAATTGGCTAAGGGGTGCCTGGGTGGCTCATTCGGTTAAGTGACTCTTGATTGTGTCTCAGGTCATGATCTCATGTTTCATGAGTTCGAGCCCTGCATCTGGCTTTGCGCCGACAGTATGGAACCTGCTTGAGATTCTCTTTCTCCCTCTCCCATCCCCCCCAATAAATAAATAAACTTAAAAAAATCATTAAAAAAAAAAAAAAGTAAAAAGTCGACTAAGCTCATTTGCACAGTTCTATCATAGCTTCTCATGTGGTTTCACAGTTTGGCTTCCCAATCTCTTTCCCGCTGGATCAAGGCAATTTGTATGACTCATTCATTCCATTTTGTATTGCCCATGCGTAGCACTCGCCTGGCACTTAGTTGGTTCTCAAGAGATGCTTGTTGAGCTAATGGAATGCTATCTTCTGAAGAAAGCATGGCCCATTAAAAGAAAAAAAAAGGACTGGGTTTGGAAATAGTAGGAGCTTTAGTGAGATGTTTAATACTTAGGGACATGTAAATCTAAGCTTTGTAGGAGATACAATTCAAGCCATTGCTAATTTAGTTATAGAGATTTGTATATTAAAAATGGAGACTGAATTTGTATATTTTAATCTTTGAGTCTTTTAGGCACTAGGTGTCAGTTGATGTCTGAGGTTTAAACTAACAATTTCTCTATGCCCTCCCTCCACTTTTTCGTTTGGAATAAGTTTGGTCTAAAGCAGATCCCCGAGTCACACCTCTGGGCTTAGGGACCTTGAAAGCACTTGATTATTGACATAAATTTTAGTTACAAGTTCCATTTAAGTAGCCAGGCAGAAGTTGCTGAATGCTCAGTTGGTTTATAGCTAATGGACCACATGGTGGTGCCCTCTTCTCTGAGGGAACCTGGTAGCTGGTCTCCTGGGAAAAATTCCTTTGTATTTTAAATGGCTGAGTCTGGTAGTTCAGAAGTAGCTACACATTTTCAGAATAATACCAGTAGCAGTGAGGAAGGCAAGGCATGAGACATTTAAAAAAGTTGTAGAAATTGAGGAGGTCTCAAAAATCTCACAAGAATACCTGCTGTGCAACCCTCCCTTTCAATTGTAATATATGTGTGTGTGTGTATACACACACACACACACACATAAGTGTATAAATGTATATATACATACATGTGTGTATATATATAGACATATGTGTATATATATATTTATTTCTTGAAGAAACAAATATATATATTTATTTCTTAAAGAAAAATTGGAAGAAAATATTGATGTTGTAAATAGACATTTTCATGTCACTGAAACTCTTAAGTATAATTTATTTAGTGAATGCATAATCATTGTGTGGCTATGCCATAAATGATTTGATCATTTTTCTATCTTTGGATATTTAGATTATTTTACATTTTTTCTATTAATAGGTAATAATAATACCTTAAAATATTGAATATTATCAGACAAAAATTGTACTTAATGTTGAAATGAATATTTTCTTATATAAGTGGTATTCTGAATTTTGGATTTTCTAGACTGTATCCCAGAGGCAGTATAGAATCCGAGTTATGAGTCTGACCTTGAACAGATTACTTCTCATTGCCTCCATTTCCTCATCTGTAAATTAAGAATAATAATAGACCTCCACTGTGAAGATATAAAATGTTTAGGACAGGGCCTGGCACACAGTAAGTATTCTAGAAATGTCAAGCATTGTATTTACTATGTCAGAACACATGAATGTTACCAACATTTTAAAAGCTTCTTAATAGTATTGCCAAATTGCCACTAGAATTTCCCGCCAGCACTACCTCAGGGTGCCTATTTTTACCACAGAGAATTAGCAAAACTTCCTGATATGCATCTGTTATTATTGGCACATCATTATTCAGTTTCTCCTTTGGTCTGCTAGCCCTGATTTTTGTTATATCATTTATCAACTCATTAATACATGTGGAAACAGAAAAAAAACTGCAGTATCTATTCTTTTCTTACATATGTATTCTTTTTTTCTTCCTTTTAGGGGACTAGAGTGTGACGTGTTACTTTCTTACGAAGATAGTTAGGAGAGTCATGGAATTTGAAAGTTTGAGATCACTGTTCTAATAGTAGAAAATAAAGGAGCATAGAATATTTTAAAAGTTGCTGGAAGAATATCTGAGAAGAGTATCCACTTCTTCAAAATTTTATGTTCAAGGAAAAAAAGCAGGTGGACAGGACAAGAGTCCTATAGAAAGTTGCGGTGTGGAAAGGTGATGTTCTCTAGGGGGTAATTTAGGGAGAAGCTCTTTTCTCCTGTCACTTCAGTCAGAGCTTTTTCATCTCCATCCTTTTTACCTGTTGTGTTCTGGGTAAGCTTTGGTTGGCAGAGTGCATCTCTGGCTAAAACAAGTTTGAAGATCTTTTTCCCCCCAAGAGGAATTAAGCCTCAGGGAGAAGTCTCCTGGCACTCCAGAAGCTTATTAGTATGTGCGTCTTTCCTTTTGCTCATCTGCACTCATGGGTGCGGCTGCAGTGGGGGGGGGGGGGGCACAGGGAGGGGAGGGTGGGGGAGGTGCACGGTGGTGCCACCACAGCCCTTCTAGGATGAATTGAGGTCACTGGCTGCGTGGTTTCTGAAGCCCACTGGGGCATGTGTGGTGATGCTATAACTGAAACAGTTGCCCTACGTGCTGAAAACTACATTTAAACACAAAACTTTGGGTGGGAGATAATTTTATTATAAAACAAGCCCCGGCTGAAACTTTTTTCCAGTGGCTCAGAGTAGTTGTCTTGGGTGTTCCCTACTGTTTATCCTTGCTGTTGACTCACTCCATGACTGGCCTTGTTGTATCAAAGGAGTGAATAGTATTGTGCCTGTGAATTGCCCTCTCGTTTCCTTTGACTTGAGAAATGTAGCCTCACAACCTGAAAAAATACTCAAATCCATGTTCAAAGTAAAAGAGATCACAACTGTATCAAAGAAGTTACTAAGACTTCTAGATGTCAATTATATCTCTCTTTAAAGAAAAAAGAATTGTAGGTCACTCTCTTTCATGGAGAATGAAATTTGTTAGATGAATATTATACCATATATTAAGTTATATTTGGTTTTGTTCCTTGGGCTACTGTGACATGTTCATGGTATCAGCCAATACTTATCAAGAAAGACTGATTATATTCAAGGTAAACAGAATAAGAATGTTCTATTGTGCAATAACCCACTGTCTATTACCATAGAGAGATAGGAACTCCCAAGGTTTTTTTGTCCCTTGCATTGATTTACTCTGTCACCTTGAGAAGAATTAAGGATTTCTCTCTTTCGTTTTCTAGTTCGCTATATAGAGAAATTTTATGCAGTTTATTTACTGGAGGGATAGTTTCTTCAATAACTGAGGGCATTTTATTTTGTTCTTTTCTTTTTCTGGAATTGGTATGATAAGAAATTAAAGCACCTGTTTGTCTTAAGTCCCTTTCTAGGTTCCTTGATTCTAGAGAGTATATGGGTTTGAGTCACTCTATGTCTTATTTGTAGCAGTAAAAAGTAGAAAGAGCATTTGAAATTCTGGGTCAAATCCCAGCTCTGCTGCTTCCTTGTTTAGAGAAACCTTGGACCGGTTTAAATTCTTTGATATGTACTTATTTTTAACGAGTAAAATGGAGGTCCTGATACACAAATACAGTAGTAGTTGTGAGATGATGTGAAATTCTGTAGCGCATGCCATGGTAACTTTGACTTGAATTTGACACTTGACATTTGTTGTAGGTGCTTAATACATATTTGCTAATTGAATTAAAATGATTAGGAATCCCATAGTATTTGTTGAGGTCTACTGTATCATATTTATACTATTCTCATCTTACTTAGTGCTTATATTAATACTATGTACTTGGTATGTAGTAATGTACGTGATGACAGTCACTCAATTTTATAGATGAGGAAACTTGAGTTAACACACATTAAACCATTTTCCCAATCTGAAGTTGTGAGTCAGTGTTGATGCCAGGATTTGGACTCATATTTGTGTAGGTCTTTTATCCTTGTCTTCATAGCCTACCAAATGGAGCAGATAGTGAAGTATATAGAGGGAAATTACTTTTATTATTTTATGTTTTAAAGTCTAGAGGCACCTAATTACTTAATGAACTTACATGGGCACTCTTTTTCTCTCTCTCAAAATAAATAATAAATAAACATTAAAAAAATGGGGGTGGCTCAGTTGGTTAAGCGTCCGACTCTTGATTTCAGCTCAGGTCATGATCTCACGGTTTGTGAGTTCAATCCCCATGTTGGGCTCTTCGCTGGCTGCATGGAGCCTGCTTGGGATTCCTTCTCTCCTCCTCTCTCTGTCCATCCCCACCCCCCCCCCAAATAAATAAATAAGCATAAAAAAATAAACTTACATAGGCATATATTGTCTAAATAAGGCATTGGTTGGGACAGAAAAAAACATAAAGGAAAGAAGAAATATTCTTTCAGAAACTAACAAATACAATCTGAAAGGAATTTGAGACACTGTATGCATTCATTATAATTTGTTGATTATATTTTTCTCTGGGCTATTGGAGGTCTTTGACAATTTTTGAGGCTATCTTGTATTAATTTGAATTTTAAGTGGTTCTGTTTTTCCTTCCATATGGTAGTTTAATTGTAAAAGTTTTCAAAACTAAGGACTTTAAAACCCCACATGATCTCAGGTATTCATAATCTTGGTGAATTTTCTCATATATAAATAATGTGGAAATGATGTTTCTTTGTTTTGTCAATTTATATAATAACTATGCACTTTGGGCTATGTATTTTTTTTCTTGAGAGAGAGAGAGAGAGAGAGAGAGAGGGAGAGAGAGCATGCACTCATAGGAGAGAGGAGCAGAGGGAAGGGGAGAGAATCTGAAACAGGCTCCATGCTCAGTACCAAGCCCTATGTGGAGCTTGAGCTCACAACCATGATATCTTGACCTGAACCGAAATCAATAGTCAGATGCTTAACTAACTGAGCCACCAGCCACCCCTGGGATATTATTAACCAGACCTTTGAATCTGAAAGAAAGGCAAAGATTGAAAACTCTAAAAGAACTCTAATTTCCTTAAGTTATGTAACACAGATAAAGAATTGCAGAAACTATCTACCTTTGGGGAGCCTGGCTGGCTCAGTCAGTAGAACATGTGACTCTCAGTCTCAGGGAGTTAAAGCCCCACATTAGAGATGGAGCCTACAAAAAAAAAAGAAAAAAGAAAAAAGAAAAAAAACCTTTCTACCCTTAACTGTGACTCAGAATGACAGCAGTTAGACCATATACAATTCTTAAATGTTCTAGCGGTGTAACTATAATTAGTTCTGTACGTGTGAGCATTTAGTGTGCTCAGGTAGGAGAAATTAGGTTAAAATCAGATTGTCGGTGTTTTATATCCCAGTTCTTGGCCAGTTATGAGAACAGATACCAATAAATCCATCAGAGCCAGAACCCAATACTTTTTTGTTCCTAGCCACTGTAATGTGGATCTGATACTGTGGATCCTCAGCCCACAGCCACTGCACTGGCAGGGAAGTAGGGGATTTGATCATTGATTGTGGGGAGTGGTGATAGCAGGAGAGGGGATATACCAAAGCATTTGTGTGGAGAGATTGATGGCCTCTATTGTTCTACATCTATGCCTCAGCTTACTTAGCACATTCTATCCTTGTCCTGTTTTTGGATTCCTGGCAAAGGAGAGCAGAACAATTCCTATATTTTGTTCTGTGGCAATTAAACTTCAAACAAGGACGCCCTCTGAGCATGGTAATTTCTGAGTATATTCTCAGTTATTGATTCTCCTTGCAGAGACTTTCTACAGTGTCATCACTTTGTATCCCAGCCTGGGCAATCATCCTCTGAAAAGACATCACCAATTGAGCCTCCGCCTCTTCTCCCAACCTCTTACGCACCTTTCTCCTTCCCATTCCCCTCCCTTTTCTCTTCCCCTCTCTCTCCTGCTCTCCCTTTCCTTCTGCAGCCAGCAGCCTAAGAGCAACCCAGCCATACCTGAAGTGTTTAGCTCCATCTTCAGATCTGAGTAGGAGTAGTCTGGCCCATGTCTTAGTTTTTTTCTGTATCTTCTATAGAGTCTGCCAGAGTGTTGGATACATAAATGAATAAAAGAACTTGAAACATCTTTTTTTCTCATAGTTATTATTCATGTTTTCCTTGTGGAAGATTCAAACACTCAGTATAGAAATATGAAGAATGAAATAGGCAGTATATCACACTGATTTCCACTCCTTCCAGCTTCCACCCTCTTCTGATGACATTGCTCTTTCCAACTTGATGGGCATCTTATACACACACACACACACACACACACACACACACACACACATATTTGTTCAGTATTTTGCTTTTTTTTCTTGGAATCTTTTTCATGTCACTATGTGCAAGGTTTCCATTATTAATATTCTGTAGGATGGGTAACATATAATGCATTCATCTAGCCTCCTATTGATTGACATTTAAATAGTTTCAAATATTTTTCTATAGTAAACATCCTGGTATGCTAATCATTTATAAGCACATATTGCTTTAAATTTCCAACAAGTGGACTTGTTGGTTCAGGAAGTTATATGCATTTTAATTTATAATGTATACTGACAAATTTTCATCAAAAAAGTTTTTGCCAGTACATACTTTCACCAATGTTGTTTGGGACTACCAGTTTCTCTGCATTAGTTATTATTATAAATTTATGCTGTTATGAAATCATTTGATTCACATGCATTTCCTAATTAGAAGGGTGGTTGAGCATTTCCCCATGTCTTTTTTTTTAAGTTTTTTAATTTTTTAAGTAATCTCTACACCCATCATGGGGCTTGACCTCATGACCCCAGAGATCAAGAGTTGCACGCTCCACCAACTGAGCCCGCCAGGCGCCCCTCTCTGTGTTTTTATTTGCCATTTGCATTCCTTCTTTTTCAAATTGTATGTTCAAATCATTGGTAATTGGAAAGGGGCTGTCTTTTTTATTAATGATTAATAGAAATTATTCATATATTTTGGATATTCTTGGTGTATACTACATATGTAGCATATATTTTCTCTCAGTTATGCTTTCTTTTAAGCATCATTTATAGTGTCACTGTTATATCAGTACTTTGTCAAATTTGTCTGCCTTTTTAAAAAAAAATTTTAATGTTTATTTATTTTTGAAAGAGAGAGACGGAGCACGAGTGGGGGAGGAGCAGAGAGCTAGGGAGACAGAATCTGAAGCAGGGTCCAGGCTCTGAGCTGTCAGCACAGAGCGACTTGGGGCTCAAACTCACAAACTGCAAGATCATGATCTGAGCTGCAGTCAGACACTTAACTGACTGAGCTTCTCAGTTGCCCCTTGTCTGCCTCTCTGTGTTCATTTTTTCCCAGGGGTTTTGTAACTTGTTTTGTAACACTTTTCCTACTCAACTATTTTTAAAACACAATTTTCTGTATTTTCTTCTAATGGTTTTATTTGTTTAAATAATTTTCTCATTCTCAGGACACCTGGCTGGCTCAGTTGGTAGAGCATGTGATTCTTGATTTTGGGGTTCTAAGTTCAAGCCCTCATTACTTAAAAATAAGATCTTTTTTATAGTCGCCTGGGTGGCTCAGTTAGTTAAGCATCTGACTTTGGCTCAGGTCCTGATCTCGGGGCTTGTGAGTTTGAGCCCCACATCGGCCTCTGTGCTGACAGCTCAGAGCCTGGAGCCTACTTAAGATTCTGCCTCTGGCTCTCTCTGCTCCTCCCCACCCCTTCTCTGCTCATGTGCACACACACACACACACACACACTCTCTCTCTCTCTCAAATATAAATATTAAAAAAATCTTTTTAAAAATAAAATCATAAAACATTTTTTCTCATTTTAATTTCTAATATTGTATAATTTCTTCATATACTGCCAGATAGTATAACTCTTTGAGATGTGTTGTCAGTGCTTATCTTGAAATATCTCCTCTTTAAGCTATCTTCATTTTGTTGGCAGAAGGATTAAGGATTTTTGAAAATGTAAAGGACTTCTTTATGAAGATTGTAATTTAGATATCCCAATAACCCTTTTTTAAATGTGGTTTTTAGTCATACTTACTAAGTAGCTCAGAAGCAGTAGACTATGCTCTCATCAAGGAGGGACTGCAACAGAAAATAATGTCAATTTCATTTAGATTCAGATCTAAAAAATAATAGTTGTAAAAAACGAAAGCTGAGAAATCCATCAGCATTGGTAATTTAAATTTAAAGTAATATGAAAGTAATTAGAAGAGAGGCAGAACAGTGCTTATTATTGGGAGATCAGGTATAGGCTTGAAGTTTATGAGATTTTGCAGTAGTGACTAAGCTAAGAACTTACAGGGAATAATATTGGTATGCTTTCACCCATGGAGTCCTCCACTGTTTTGTAAAGTGTGTGTGTGTTTTTTTTTAAGATGAATAATTTCATGGCATGATTTTGGTGAAATTTTCCAAATAAGAATCTTGCTTTTTAACAAAACAGGGATGGGGGCAGATGTTGTGGCTAAGGTCAGAAATGTTAAGTATCTTCCTGTAGGTCTGTAGTCCTAAGTCTGTGGTCACACAAAACAGTGGGGGAAAGTTGGATTAGTAGTAGCTCTATACTCACATAAACTATAATGATATTTCTCTGGGAATATTTGGTAAGATTTTTCAACTAAAATGGGAATAGGCACTCCCTTCCTCTTACCATTTCACCTACAACCTCCAGTCAACAGCTGATATTGGCTAGGGCCACTGTAGGTGAGGGTCACATCAAGTGGGCAAGGGAGTTGTTAGGAGAATGAGGGGCAGAGCCCCTAGGTGATGATTGGGTGCAGGCTGTCTGATCACAGGGCCATAGGTGGGACTGGGTAGAGGGAGGGGTGGTGATGTGCATCAGGTCTGATCCATTTTTACCTAGCTCCCTGGTCATCAACTGTACATTATCATCAGTTTCAGGAGCTGGTCTTTCCACTGATTCCAACTATTTATTCCAGCCAGTTTTCCTTCTATCATGATGGAAATGTTAGAGCTTTTGCCTTGCTATTTTCACTGTATTATACTACAGAGCTATTTCTGGGCAGTGGTGGGGAAACTGACTAGACCCATCCCCTTATTCCTCCCTCCCCCAACTTTTTTCCACATGACTCAACACTTCATCTTTTCTTTCTTTTTTTTAAAGATAGAGCGTTTTGCAAAGTATTGTCCAATCTTCTTTTGAAATTCACATCCGAACCTTATTAATAAACAGAAAACTCATCCTTCCCCTAAATTCTGATGTGACTTCTTGGTAAAGCATTGTGATTAGCCTTCCTGTACTCTTGAGAATGACTTACCTGCAGAAGGCGAATTCCATCTTTTGTGTATCTTCACCACTGAGGAATTGTCCAAGGCTCATTTTTTACTTTTTGTTGTTAACTTATTAAGAAGTTAGCATTTTGTTTTGCTACCTGAGAATGACTTACCTGCAGAAGGCGAATTCCATCTTTTGTGTATCTTCACCACTGAGGAATTGTCCAAGGCTCATTTTTTACTTTTTGTTGTTAACTTATTAAGAAGTTAGCATTTTGTTTTGCAGGTATGAAATTATAATATTGAATGTGCTTTTGCAAATTGCATCCTCTTCCTACCCCTTGCCTTAGTAACTGTATGATCCTGGGCAAGTTGTTGAACCTCTAAGCTTCTGTTTCTTCCTTTGTAAGTAGGCATAATCTCAAAGAATTGTTGTGAGGATAATATGCAGTATATATATGTGTATTGTATGTATGTTGCTGAGAATAATAACCTGGCAAATAGTAAGTGCTTCCACATTGCTACTATTGAAATCCTCTTTCAGTGAAATAGGTAGGCTCAGGTTATTCTATAGGGGAGACAGAGGCTCTAATAAAACAAAGACAATTCAAAAGGGAGAGAAAGGAAGTGAAGAATACTAAGTAGATACTTTAAACTTTTCTGCAGAAATTGATATTTTTAAATTTATGATATATTGAGAATAAAGTTAAAGATCATATGTGGATAATTTCAAAGCATATTGGCAACTGTTATATTTGCAGTTTCTTTTCCCGTGGCATGAGCAAATTTGCTAGCTCTCTTATTGCTGAAAATAACTAGTGATTTTTTTGTTATTGTTTGTTGTTTTTGAGTTATGGTTTGTACAGTTTCTATCCACGTAGATCTGTTTGTTTAATGTTTCAGACAACATCAGAGTCTTGAAGATGCTTGGTTTGTTGCCTCTTTGAACAGGGGTTCTCATTCTTTTCTCTCTTTTTAAAATTTTATTTCTTTATTTATTTTAGTAATTTCTGCAGCCAGTGTGGAGCTCGCACTCAGGACCTGCCAGGGACCCCAGCCAGGGGTTCTCACCTCTTGACATTTTTTCATTCATGCTCTGAAGTGAAGATCTCATAAATCTGAGCGGAGACCCCTTGTTTTTCTTGCATTATTAGATTAGGGGTTCTGTTGTTTGATAACATAGAAAAGAAGTGGGTTTTGGAATCAGATTTAAGATCCCACTTAGGCTGTGGAATCTTAGGTTGGTTTCTTAATCTCCCAAACCTTGGTGTGTGTGTGTGTGTATTTTTTAGGTTTATTTATCGGGGTGTCTGAGTGGCTCAGTTGGTTGAGCGTCGTACTCTTGGTTTTGGCTCACGTCATGATTTTGTGGTTTCATGGGTTCAAGCCCTGTGTTGGTCTCTGCACTGGCAGTGTGGAGCCTGCTTGGGATTCTCTCTCTGCCCCTCCCCCACTTTTGCTGCATCTCAAAATAAATAAATAAACTTAAGTTTAATAATAAAGTTAGGTTAAGTTTAATAAACTTAGGTTTATTTATTTGTTTTGAGAGAGAGAGAGAGAGCACAAGTGGAGGAGGGGCAGAGAGAGAGGGAGAGAGAGAATCCTAAGCAGGCTCCGCACTGTCAGTGAAGAGCCCAATACGGGACTTGAACTCACACTGTGAGATCATGACCTGAGACAAAGCTGGACACCCAACCAACTGAGCTACCCAGGCGCCCCAGTTTTTCTGTCTTTAAAATGAAGAGGTACCGTCCAGCTCGAAGAATTGTGATTGAAGTGAAAGTATTTGTGAAGTGTACACAAATTCTTGCTGTTGGAATCCCCCCTGAAGGATATGTATCTAGCATATAAAGTTGAGCTTTCTAAATCACCTTCATAGCATGGATTTCAGGGATGAGTTAAACAAGTTAGGCTGGGTGTTGTCTTTTATTCCAGGGGAATTCTGCCTGGGGTGTTAGAGAATGTGATGAGCTAGTTCAGCAGTGAAATGTAACATCCTATTGGTTTGCCTTATTGAAAAAAACTTAGGAAATCAAAACTCTGTTTTTAAATTAAGGGACTTCATGTGAACAGCTTAAAATTAAAAGGAAAAATAGATAATTAAGCTTTTTAAAAAATAATAGTTGTATATATTCTGTACAAAATAGTGCAGGAGGCTGGCTTTGCTCATGTTTGTTTAAAAGGGGGAGTTGACTAGTTTTCAGCTTGCAAGTGGGAGTGTCTAGTCAGTGTTTTTCTTTCTACATAGAAAGTTAACAGGACTCTGACACATCAGAGTTTGTACGAAAAGCTTAGGGAACTGTTGGACACATTTCTCGCAGAATGATGGGGCAGCTCATGAAAAATGATCAAGACTGGAACGCCAAGCTGGTGGGGCTGATGTGCTGTATGGGTTAGTAGTCTCACCTGTAATACCACTTTCATGTTTGCAGAACTGAGAAAGGAAAGTTGCATTCCCTATGTTGGTTCGTGTGGCGGGAGTTTAGCAGACCATGGGGCACCCTTCAGAAATCTGGCCAGGCTCACATAACCACTTCCGAGGCTCCCTGGAGAGATTTTTCACCATATTGTTGTCATAGATATGTGTTTAAATAATATTAATATTTACTTTACATGTGATACTAAGTGGATTTAATTTTGATTGGATTTTACTGAAAACCAGGCAGTGTAGTTTGTAATAATAATCAGTGCTCTTTTTGCACGTTTGTGTTTTTCCAAATTCTCTTTGTGTTCTGTGTCATTACATGTTTTCAGCCAGGTTGTACTTTTTTAATGTGCTTGTAGATGTATATTTTTACTTAGGACTTACTCTATAAATGAAATAGTTTTCCAGTAGAGGAATATTATAAAAATTCATTCAGAAAAATAACTGGATAGTGTGTAAAACCAGTAAAATCAGTTAAAATCTCAGGAATGGTTTTCCTCTTTTGTTGTCATAGTAACATTGCCCTAAATATAAATCTCAAAGTTAGACATCCCTTACTGAAGTGAAATAAAGAAGCATTATGAGACTGGTAATTGGAAAATTAGATGGTGTAATCTGGAATACTCCCTTTTGAAATAACTCCCTTTTGAAATAATGCCTATGGAAAGTGGCAAATCACATTCTCCCCAGACTTAAATTATTCTCTGATTGTAAGTTGCTTTCCTGAGGAAAGTTGAGGCCCTTAAAGTTGACTTTACCTCTTTCCTCATTATTGTAGCACTGTGGGAGGCTTCTAGCATTTAAAAGAACTTGATATACTTGAATGGGAGTCATCTAGGTTTATTAGGGTTTGAAAGAAAAGATTTAGGTTTGTTACTGGTAGAAAACGTTATCAGAACCTACAAATTGTGTGTTACTTAGCTTAAACCTTCTCCCCTTATGCATGTACTTTAGTTGTGAGTCATAATCCCCAGATATTACCTCAGCATTACTTGCCAGATATTTAGCTCCCATCTTACATTTTCAGCGGTGTTTTTGAGTTCCTAGCAAAAACCACCACAGCCAAACCTGAGCAGTCAAAATAGCCTTTTTAGAGTTATGTATTATTTAAGTGAAACTCTTGTCTGTACTGGGAGGTAAATTGTTTGATTAAATCACCATTCTTGATAGATCATGTAGATAAGAAATTAATCAACATACGATTAGTTTTTAGAACATGTTCTACTTTTTCACATTCCTTAAAATATAGGACCATTTTTTATTAATTTAGAAAATAAGAAATATATTTTATTAACCATTATGTGCCAAGAGGAGAAGAGTTTATATAATGTGTATAATATGTTAAATTTAATGATAGAGAGTAAATTTGTTAGAGTTTGTGTTATAACATGACGATTCAATAAATTAATAAAATTTTGGAGTAGAGTTACAGAAATGCCTTAATCCCATATTCTGTAACATGATATGGAAGCTGTCTATTCTTCAATGATGAAGATTTTTAATTAATAATTCATGTTAATGTTTTTCTTGATGATTTAACATTAGGGTCCTAGATTATTAATTGGATAGGAATAATGCGGATATCGCTAAGAAGTGATTTTTCTTTTTCCCATACTCTATTTTCTTTTTGCTGGAGGCTTGGAAAAGCACTGCCGAAAAGGTGATACGAGTGCTAGACTTTGGTGCAGGGGTTCTGTTGTTTTCATTCACTTGTCCAAAGTTCACTGGCATAGCAGGGCTAGATTCCTCAGCACCCAGTCTGTGACTGAGTTGTGTTCAGCACTTCCATTTGAAAGTTGACAGTATGTTGGGATAGTGGAAGCAACTCTGAAGGGAATCATAACACCTGGGTTTTAACACATAGCTGGCTTCTGTCTTGCTAATCTACTTGTCCTCCTTCAAGCTCCGTTTGATTGCCCTGGGCAGGGTTGGTCTTTCTCTCAGCTGTGCTTGCTTACATGGTGAGTGCCACATCATTTGCTCAGTTAGTATGTTCATCACATTGCCTTCATGCCAGGTGCCTTATCTAGATGATGTCCTCCAGAGAGCAAGGGCCAGTGCTCTGTCAGCATGGTGGTCCAAGTACCACTATGACACTGGGCTCATCATATGGCCCGATAGATGTTGGAATGAATGAGTAAATGAAAGATATATAGAATCTACATTTTAATCGTAAGTAGGACTAATAGGTTGCTCCTTTTTCTTTGGTCTTGCCTTATGTACTAGTAATTTAGGTTCATTCTGAACTCTTTAGTAATGGCAAGGTTGAAAGACATTTAAAACACCATTATGCTTCATTTGCTTATTGTATGCAAGGATTTATGTATGTAAATAATTACATATTATTATCTTGAACTCGATTGTGCTTTTTGAATAAATTCCCATTATGGGCATATTTATTTGTTAAGTGCATAAAAACATTTTGGCGTCTACTGTGGGGTAGACAAAGGTGAGTGAGGTATAGATGATACCCCAAAAGGGCCAACGGAAGAATTAATACATATTTTGTGAATGATTATGTTGGTTAACAATTATTGATAGCATTGGTCATAAGGAGAGTCATACCTAGAGATTTTACATTGAGAATTAGTGTTTTCATTTTCTCTGAATAAATATACAGAAGTGGAATAGCTAGATCATGGGGTAGTTCTATTTTTAATTTTTTTTGAGGTATCTCCATACTGTTTTCCATAATGGCTGTACCAATTTATATTCCCACCAGCAGAGCATGAGAGTTCCCTTTTCTCCACATTCCCTCCCACACTTGTTATTTCTTGTCTTTCTGATAACGGCCATTTTAAATAGGTGTGCAGTGATATCTTATTGTGGTTTTGATTTGCATTTCTCAGACAATTTGTGATGTTGAATGTCTTTTCATTTGCTTTTGGTTATCTGTGAATTCTACCAAACATTCAAAGATTTAATAGCTATTCTCAAATTATTTCTAAAAATTGAAGGGGAGGGAACATTTCCCAAACTGATTTTATAAGGCCAGCATTACATGGATACCAAAACAGAGATTAGGATACCACAAAAAAGAAAATTACAGGCCAATATCACTGATGAACTTAGATGCAAAATTGCTCAACAAAATATTAACAAACCGAATTCAACAATACGTTAAAAGGATCATACATCATAATCAAGTGGGATTTATTCTGAGGATGCAAAGATGGTTCAACATTTGCAAATCAGTCTAAATGAGGGGTGTAAGGATGGCTCGGTTGAGTGTATGACTCTTGATTTCAGCTCAGGTCATGATCCCAGGGTCACAAGATCGAGCCCTGTGTTGGGCTCCATGCTGAGCGTAAAGGCTGCTTAAGATTCTCCCTCTCCCTTTCCCTCCACCTATCCCCCAACTCTCTCTCTCTCCAAAAAAATTCAAAATGGTACACCACATTAATAAAATGAAGGATAAAAATTATATTATCTCAATATTTGAGAAAAAGCATTTGACAGTTTTCAGCATCCATTATGATAAAAAGTAAAGTGGGTATAAAGGGAACATACCACAATATAATAAAGGCCACATATGCCAAACCCACAGCTAACATACTCAACAGTGAAAGCTGTATGGTCTTGGACTTTTGTTTGTTGGGACTGTTTTTGGTTACTGATTCAGTCATCTTACTGATAATTTTTCTATTCAGATTTTCTATTTCTTTATGATTCGTTCTTGGAAAATTGTATGTTTTTTGGGAATTTATCCATTGTAGGTTTAATTTGTTGGTATATAATTTGTTCATAGTAATCTCTTAATGATTCTTTGTATTTTCTTTGGTATCAGTTACAACTTCTCTTTCATTTCTAATTTTATTTATTTGAACTCTCTTTTTTTCTGGGTAAGTCTAGGTAAAGTTTGTCAACTTTATCTTTTTAAAGAGCCAGCTCGTAATTTCAGTGATCTTTTTTTATTGTGTTTTTGTTTTTGTTTTTTTTCAGTCTCTATTTTATGTATAGATGATCCCTGACATATTATGGTTCAATTTAGAATTTTTCAACTTTACTATAGTGTGAAAGTGATATGCATTCAGTAGGAACCATACTTTGAATTTTGGTCTTTTTCTTTAAAAAAAAAACTTTTTAATGTTTATCTTTGAGAGAGAGAGAGAGAATATGAATGGGAGAGGAGCAGAGAGAGAGGGAGACACAGAATCTGAGGCAGGCTCCAGGCTCTGAGCTGTCAGCACAGAGTCCAACGCGGGGCTTGAACGCATGAACCGCAGGATCATGACCAGAGCTGAAGTCAGACCCTCAACTGACTGAGTCACTCTCTCAGTTAGGTCTTTTTCTGAGGTTGTGATAGGTGGTACAATACTCTCTCATGATGCTGGGCAGTGTCAGTTTCACCTCTCAATCAGGCATGTGATCACAAAGGTAAACAACTGATATACTTAAAACCATTATGTTTCTTGTTTCAGTACAGTATTCAATAAATTACATGATGAATTGGCACTTACTATAAAATAGGCTTTGTGTTAGTTGATTTTGCCCAACAGGAGGCTAAGAAGTGTTCTGAGCATGTTTAAGGTAGGCTAAGCTAAGCTAAGCTTGGTGTTACATAGGTTTTGGCATAATATATACATAATCAACCTATGATATTTTCAATTTCTGATGGGGTTATCAGGATATAACTCCATTATAAGTTGAAGTATTTTCCACTCTGATCTTTATTATTTTCTGCCTTCTAACTTTGGGCTTTGTTTGCTTTTAGTTTTTGGTTCCTTTAGGTGTAAAGTTAGATTATTTGAACTTTTCATTGTTTCTTGAGACAGGCCTATATTTCTGTGAACTTCCCTCTTAGAACTGCTTTTGCTATGGGGCGCCTGGGTGGCTCTGTCGGTTGAGTGTCTGACTTTGGCTCAGGTCATGATCTCGTGGTCTGTGAGTTCGAGCACCATGTCAGGCTCTGTGCTCACAGGCCTGGAGCCTGCTTCAGATTCTGTGTCTCCCTCTCTCTCTGTGCCTCCCCTGCTCATGCTCTTTCTCTGTCTCAAAAAAAAAACAAAAAACAAAAAACAAAAAACAAAAACCATTAAAAAAAAAAACTACTTTTGCTGTATCCCACACATTTTGGAATGTTGTATTTCCATTTTCTTTTGTCTCAAGGTATTTTTTGATTACCCCTTTGATTTATTTTTTAATTGACCTGTTGGTTGGTAGCATGTTGTTTAAGCTCCATGTACTTATGGTTTTTCCACTTTTGTTCTTGTAATTAATTGCTAGTTTCATACCATTGTGGTCAAAGAAGATGCTTGACATGATTTTAATCTTAAGTTTATTGAGACTTGTTTTTTGGTCTAATATTTGATCTATCCTGGAGAATGTTCCATGTGTACTTCAGAAGAATGTGTATTCTGCTGCTTTTGGATAGAATATTCTGTATATATGTATTACATCTATCTGGTCTGCTGTATCAATTAAGGCCAGTGTTTCCTTATTAATTTTCTGTCTGGATGATCCATCCATTGATATTAGTGGGGTGTTAAAGTCCCATACTACTACTGTATTGCTTTCAATTTCTCCCTTTAGGTCTTGTTAATATTTGCTTTATATATTTAGATGCTTCTATGTTGGGTGCATAAATATTTTAAGTTTTACATCCTTTTGTCGGATGGACCTTTTATCATTATGTAATGTCCTTCTTTGTCTCTTATACAGTCTTTGTTTTAAAGTCTAGTTTATCTGATGTAAGTATAGCCATAGCAGCTTTTTTTGTTTCTATTTGGATAGAGTATGTTTTCCATACCTTCACTTTCAGTTTGTGTGTGTCCTTAGATCTGAAGTGAGTCTCTTGTATGCAATGTATAGATAAGTCTTGTTTCTTAAATCCATTCAGCCACTCTGTGTCTTTTGATTGGAGAATTTAGCTCATTTACATTTAAATCTATAATTGATAGGTATATACTTCCTGTCATTTTGTTCATTGTTTTCTGGCTATTTTCATAGTTCCCCTGTATTCCTTTCATCTTTTGCTTTCTTACCTTGTAATTTGATGACTTTTGTTTAGTGTTATGTTTAGTTTCCTTTGTCATTATCTTTTGTGTATCCACTCTAGGTTTTTGCTTTGTGGTTACCATGAGGTTCAGCTATTTCATTCTTATATATAACAGTCTTATCAATTTTATGTTGATAGTAAAATTTGAGGACATTCAAAATTGTACCTTTTTACTTTCCCCCCACCCTCATGTTTTGTGTTCTTGATGCCATATTTTACATATTTGGTCCCTTAACTTGCTATTGTAGTTATTGTTAATTTTACCACTTTTATCTTTTAACCTTCATACTAGATATATGAGTGGTAAATCCACTACCTTTATTATATATTTGCTTTCTCAGTGCAATTTTTACTTTCATATGTTTTCTTCTTGCTATTTAGTGCCTTTTCAGCTTGAAGAAGTTTCTTGGAAGGACAGTTCAGTGGTGATGAATACCTTTAGCCTTTGACTCTCTAGAAAACTCTTTGTCTCTTTGAATTCTGAACGATAAACTTGCTGTGTAGAGTATTCTTGGTTGGAAGTTTTTTCCTTTTTTCCTTTCTTTTGAATATATCATGCCACTCCTTTCTGGCCCACAATGTTTCTGCTGAAAAATCAGCTTATAGTCTTATGGGATTTCCCTTGTATGTAGCAAGTTGTCTTTATCTTGCTGCTTTTAAGATTCTATCTTTTTCTTTAACTTTTGACATTTTAATTATAATGTCTCTTGGAGTGGGTTTCTTTGGATTCATCTTGTTTGGGATTTTCTGTATTTCCTCGACCTGGATGTCTCCTTCCTTCCTTAGGTTAGGGAAATTTTCAGCCATTATTTCTTCAAAAAAGTCTTTTGCCCTTTTCTTTCTTTCTCTCTCTCCTCCTTCTGGGATTCCTATAATGTAAATGTTTCTGCTTGATGTTGTTTTATAGGTCCCTTAAGCTGTCTCCCCTTTAAAAATTATTTTTTTTTCTTTTTTGCTTTTGTGTTTGGGTGAGTTCCACTGCCCTGTTTTCCAGGTCACTGATCTCTTCTTCTGCTTCATCTAATTTGCTTTTGAACCCCTCTGATGTGTTTTTTAGTTCAGTTGTTCTATTCATCAGCTCTATAACTTCTATTTGGTATATTCTTATATATATATGTTTTTATCTTTGTTGAAGTTCATCTGTTCTTCTCTCAAGTTCTGTATCTTAATGACCATTACTCAAACTTTTATCAGGTAAGTTACTTATCTCCATTTCATTAAGTTTTTTTCCTGGGGTCTTATCTTGTTCTTTTGCTTGGGAGATATTCCTCAGTTCCCTCATTTTGCTTGTCTCTCTGTGTTCATTTCTGTGTATCAGGCAAATCACCTACCTCTCCCAGTCTTGAAGGAGTGGTTTTGTATAGGCAATGAACTTTATCATTCAACCTTGCCCTACCTCTTGGTTGTCTCTCAAACCTTTGTGATTATTCAAGCAGCCTACTTTATTCTTGACAGGTCTCAGTTGTTGAGATTGTGCGAATTCCTCTCAGTGTTTCAAAGGGAGTAATCTCAGCCAGCATTTATTTTCCAGCTCATTGGAAACCAGACCTTGAGGCAGGTCTGGCATACCTTTTAAAGTATGCAAATATATACAGTCCTGTGGGACCACAGTCATAACTTCTGCTGGGCTTGCAGACCACATGATTTAGAGATGTCCTTTTGGCAACAGTTGCAAAACTCAGGGCTCCAGATAAGTGTATAAGCTCCTGTCTGGGAGGTACCTGTGAGCTGTAGCAAGGCAGAGGGAGAGTGCAGAGATGCGTCTTCCAGACTATATTGTCTGAGAACTCCTCTGTGGTTTACAGCCGTATGGTAAACCTGAAGCCTGCCCCTCTGGCTAATGCTCCAAGAACAGTAAATAGGCATTTTTCACAGGAAGACTGGGGGCGTGTTTCAGTCTAATATTTGTGCTTTGCCCTGGGGGTGGTAGCTTGCCAGAAACTATCTCTTCTGTTGTTTTAGTTTCATGGAGCCCAGCAATGCAGTCCACACTGGCCACCAGAGACAAGTGCTTAAGGGGTCATTCCTGTGTGCACTGTGTGTGCCCACTGGCTTTGGCTGAGTCAAAGGGGAGCCTAGGGCTGGGGCTAGCCCACAACCTTCAGCAGTGCTTTGGGGGAGCCTGGGGTGGTATAAGTCTGCCTGCCGGCTGAAGTGGAGTTGGGCCACAGGGCACTTGGCTGCCTCAGTTGGAAGAGCGACTCTTGATCTCAGAGTTGTGGTTTTGAGCCTCATGTTGGATGTAGAGATTACTAAAAAAAAAAAAAAAACCCCAAAAAAAAACTTAAGTAGCTGAAGTGGGGCTGTAGTGGGGGGAGGATGGTGAGGGGGGTACAGAGAAGTTGTGTGGGGGTTGGGCAAGCCCAGTAGGATGAGCAAGATGAGGGAGCCCAAAAATGGTGCCTGCCAATACTGGTGCTAGCAAACTGGTGTGAGAGTAAAAAAATGACAGTACTTCCATATCCAGAGAAATTTTCAGTATGCCCCTGCACCTCCAGCAGAAGCTTTAAGATGAGCTAATGAATCTTCTCATGTGGTCTAGGTGCATTTTTAAATTGCTGCTTTTGTGCTGAGTGACTGGGTGAGTGAGTCCTTTAAGGGTAGACTTTCTCTGTTCCCCACAGCCTTTTGGGTCTCTTGGATATAAGCCCTGTTATTTTTTAAAGCCATATGTCTTGGGGGCACATTTCTCTGGTGCAGGTTCCAAAGGTTGTGATGTCTGATGTGGGACACAGGTATTTTGCCAGTCAGAGAGATGCTCCATATTTGTGAGATCTCTGCTGGTTGTGGGTCATTGCACCAGCGAAACCGTGTCTCTGCCTTTCCTACCTGTGTCAGTGTGGTGCTTTTGTCCTTTGTTGTAGAGGAGATGTTCAGCTAGTTTTCAGGTCCCTTTCAGAGGGAATTCATCCACATGTGGCTGTAGATTTGGTGTGTCAGTAAGAGAAGGTGAATTTAGGATGTTGCTACACAGCTATCTGAATCCAATCCCCTTAACAATGTCCATAAATACTTTTAATAAATAGAACAAATTTTTCAAAGGCACTTCTGTTCCATTAAAATAGTTTAAGGACACTCAGGGATGAAGAATGAGGAGGAAGAGAGTGAGACATAGCCTACCCCTAGGGAAAGAATAGAGAGCTTCAAACTGTGGCAGAGAAGGAGAGAAGACCACCAAGGAAGAAGAAAGTACTATCCCAGATGCATAAAGGAGGAAGAATGGAAACGAGTATGTAGGGAATAGCTGCCTAGAACCAGGAAGGAAGAAGGTAGTGTAGTTTTGAATGTCCGTTCTGGGTGTTGGAAGATTATGGTTCTCTTTTGAAATAATTATTGAAGAACCACAATATTCGAGTGCTCTTTCTCTTTAAATCACAAGAAGCCATCCCTCACCCTTCTGTGTACCATGTCTGTGTTAACTAGGGTGTATCATACTGAGGATCTAGTTGGGGTATTCTTTTTTACCAAACAATTCAAAACTGGGAGTCTAGGAGAAAAGCAGTATGGTTAGTCATTAAACCAGAGTTTATTTCAGCCAACAGACCTGAATGTAATTATCACAGTTTTAAATATTTTGTTGAATATGCATAGTTTAACCTCTCTTAAATCTTGTTTTCCTCTTTTGTGAGATGGCAATGACACTACCTACTCTTCCCTCTTTTAGTTGGAAGACCAGATGTGATGTAATATGTGGTCAAGTGCTTTGTGAAGTTCAATGCAAGGGCTCACTTGAAGGTAGTAAGGTTTTTGTTACACAACTTCCTGGTTGTGGTAGTTGTGATGGAGTATATGCAACAGAATGCGCAGAGGGGTTTGTTTAATGGAGTAGCACTGGCAAATACAACACTGGGCAGAGACCAATCTGACAGAATGATCTCTAACCTTCTTACAGATAGCTGTAAGTTGGCAAAATTTAACAGGAAAATTCAAATGTACTAACCGGTATTTTTTGAATACCTTTCATAATCACAGTTGAAGTCATAGTTTTTACCAACCTCATTTTATATCTTTTTTCCCCCTTCCAGATGAACGGGACAAAGTTCAAAAGAAAACGTTTACAAAATGGATAAATCAGCATCTCATGAAGGTCAGTTTATTATTTTCACATCTTGGAATTGTTTTGCTTTATTGTGCAGTAATGTATAACTCTGAAGCATTGCTTTTCTTTTTTTAAAAACATTTTTTTAATGTTTATTTTTCTTTGAGAGAGAGAGTGACACAGTGCAAGTGGGGGAGGGGCAGAGAGAGAAGGAGATACAGAATCTGAAGCAGGCTCCAGCCTCTGAGCCGTCAGCACAGAGCCCGATGCAGGGCTCAAACTCACAAACTGTGAGATCATGACCTGAGGCGAACTTAGATGCTTAACTGACTGAGCCACCCAGGCACCCCTAGCTTTTCTTTTTTTAAATTTTTTAAAATGTTTATTTATTTTTGAGAGGGAGAGAGAGACAGACAGACAGAGTGCGGGCGGGGGAGGAGCAGAGATAGAGGGAGACACAGAATCCGAAGCAGACTCCAGCCTCTGAGCTATAAGCACAGAGGTTCGAACTCACGAATACAAGATCATGAGCTGAGCCAAAGTTAGAGGCTTAACCACCTGAGCCACACAGGTGCCCCTGAAGCATAGCATTTCAATACCAACTTGAAAGTTTAAATTCCAGAGCATTTCACATGCATTTTAGGCATCTGTGATTATCTGGTGTGTGGCCTGTAGGTAATGATGAAGGTGAGAAAATAAGTACCCAGTGATTATAGTGCATTCTGTGATGTTAGGAAAACCTATTATTATCGGACTTAAAAAAAAATCTCAGCAGTTTAAGAAGTATGTAAATATTTATGTGTTAGGGCATGGAAAAACTGTAATTCTCCAGTAAGATTTTTTCTCTCTCAAGATTCAGACCAGGTTCTGGCCTCAGATTTATGTGGATGGCAGGCAGTTACTTATATGAGAATAAAGATGGATTGTAGAGACAGAAGTCTAGACTTATTTTTCTTCTTGTACTTAGTATGACATTGATATTGGCTTAATGTCTGTGTTTCTCTGTGTAGTAAATAGTTGTGGTTCTCAAATTAATATTTATTTGTGTGCTATGGGACACTTTGAGGATCTGATATAGGCTCTCTAGAAAAATACACATGCACACAAAATTTGCATACAGTTTCATGGAGTTATTGGATCCCACCCTATATATCTCAGCTAAAGCACCTGTGTAACTTCGCAATGAACTATAAGTCACTTTTTCCCCCTCTTACAGACAGTCCTAAATTTGGAAACAGGTAATGTTTTAAGTGTGAGACTTAGAAAGAGTTCTCTCACAAAAAAACAAAAAAAACAAAAAAAACAACACATTATTTTGAATGTGGTTACATTCTTAAAGCTACTCTACTAATCGTATTTAAAGCATCATGTAGCAAAGTAGTACCAATAATGTACTAGCATCTAATAGCCTTCTATAAAAGTGATTCTTATTTCAAGGGACATATCAAAATTACCTGAGGGATGTTGTAGTCCTCTCTGTCTCACTACCCATTGACAAAATTCTTGCCCCAAATTCTGATATGTCCTTCAGGGAGGCCATGTCACCCACTCTCCAATTGAGAATTTCTATAAAAAAAAAAGAGAGAGAGAATAAGTTCTGTTGTTGATGGGAGCTGAATCCTTTGATGTGTTGGCAAGAGATAAGAGGTTGAGACATTCTGCTTTATGATGGTTTTGTTAGGAAATACATTGTGAATACTAACAAAAGATACCAGCCGTGTACCTACCCTCTTTCAAGCTTTTGTCTAATCACACACAAAGTGTGAGTGGGACTCTTCCACAGGCTGGGGCATAGGTGGGCTGATTATGAGGTTAAGGGTATGGAACTTTGGAGCTGAAGACTGACAAGATTTCCCCATTTCTGAGGTGAATCCAAGGGAAGCAAAGTTTTTGATGAAGAGGTTCCCTTTTGGTGGCTGATGCCCTAGCAACCTTTGTAGCTGTGGCTGTGTAGGGGTGGGCATGTCAGTGGGCACAGAGGGTTGTCCTACATTTTCTGGAGCATAGCTGCTATACTTCCAGGTTGGTAATCACGTTACAACTGCTGGCAGTGGATGCCAAAGAGAAGTAGAAGTAGAAACACAGGCCCTATAGCACGGGCCCTGGATAGGTATTTATTGAGAGTCTACTGTGTGCCAGGTGTGTTGGATCGGGCCATTCATTTTATAAGTAGTTCATAAATTGAATGGTTGAGTAAAAGGAGACTTCCATTGCTAAAAATGTCAAAATACCATTCGAGCTGCTAGAGGACAAAGGCTATATTATTTACTCCTAGGACCCATCGCAGTGTTTGGCAAGAGTATTCTCACTGTGTGTAATATATGTTGTATACATTAAATCATTTAATTCTTCTAGCAGCTGCCCAAGGTGGTTTAATTTAGTGGTTATACACACATAGCCTTCAGAATCAGACAGCAAAGGTTCAAAGCCTGATTTACCTGGAATATGTGACCTGGTTTTGTTTTGTTTTGTTTTTTTAAATAAAATGACAGATCTCAAGATTTAAAGTTTACTTTTGCTGCAACACAGTAAGAATGGGGAAAATATGTTATTTTTATGTGCAATAGCTATTAGATAGATGCCAATCCAACTGATGAGGGTTTCAGTCAGATTAGTTTATTTGTTTTTGTTTTTGTTTTTTGGAGTATGTTATAGGATCAGAATTTAAAATTAACTCTTATTAAATGAGAATTCATTTTAGGGAGTGGGGGAAAGTCAGACTACATCGTCTTGGCTAACTACCACTGTCAGTTACTTACATTCTTGTTCTGATTTGGTCTAGTATCAGCTCAAAGTAGTCTTCCCTGATAATCTTAAGAATTGTGCACTGAGATTTCTGGCACAAAACTCAAATATGTGAGAACATAGTTTTTAATCTTTAATTCTTTTATGTCTGAAGTTATAGCTTTAACCTCAAGTGAAGAAAAATAATCCAATATCCTAAAACTTTTAGAGGCACCAGGCTGTTAAGGTTTGTTTTGTTGTTAGATAACCAGAGAAAGGGCAGTCTTCATGAGAACTTTTCCATGTTTCATTCAAGCAGTGGTTGAGGAATGTTGCACTATGTTGTCAGCCTCTTTTGTCTCACTAAAAAAAAAGAAAAAAGAAAAAAGATGCTGGATGCTTTTGCTCTAGGTAGCCATTTGGTTGTAATCCAATTAGTGGGAAATATAAAATAAGTATAAATTTTAACTAAAAATTTTCATATTTGAAAGTAGTATTTTTTCTGTATTGATTTTTTTATATTCTTCACTTGAAATATTGAACATCTTCAAGGGAGAAACAGAGAAAGGAGAGTAGCAGGTCCCATATATTTTTTGCCTTACCGTATTCCTTTTCAGTGAATGAGAAGTATGTTATTTATAGAGTTTGCAATAAAATGGGGTCATGGGAAAGGAGGACCACGACAAAGCAGTCAATAAAGTAAAAATGGGTAAGGAGAGAAAAAACTGGGAATGAAATCGTTTAGATAATTGAATAATTCTACATGCCCTCTTTATGTTTTGTCACTTTTAACTGTAGTCACAAGTAGTCCTTAAACCATGGGGAAGGGAGGAAAATTACAGGAAAGGGGGAATTATAGGAAAAAAAGAGAGAAGGAGAGGCGAGGGAGGTGGTTAAAGGGGGAAGAGAGGGCAGGAATGGCTGTCTTGTGCACTAGGAGTGCTCTCTCACAGCCCCAGAGTTGTGCCTCGGGATGGCTCTGTGGAGCCCAGGGTCTGGAGACCCTGCCCTTGGCTCAGCTGCCTGGGAGTGCTAATTCCAGCTAGGAATTATTCTCCATCTTCTGAAATAATTCTTACAAAGTTTGCCTTTTCTAAGTTATTGTTTTATTTATTTTAATTTATTTTATTTTACCCTGTTCTCTCCACCACAGTTTTGCCTCCAGGGAGAACTGTCCTTGGGAGTTCTGCTTGTTTTGGCAGTGAGGTGATTGAGAGGTTTAGTCCCAGAACAGACTTTCCTTTACTGAGTTTTTCTTCTCAGGTGATAACTTATATATTCTGGTAACTTAGAGCAAATTGTCTTTGAAAGAAGAATGTCTCCTTCAAAGTTGCTAGTCTGTGACATGTAAGCCAAAGATGGGAGGCAAGAGAGGTTAGACAGACAGGGGGTTGTGTCCAGGCTTTGCAGTTTATTATTTGTGTGACCTTAACCTTCTTAGGTTCTCATCTGTAAAATGGTGGCAGTGATAGATTAGTGTGAGGAGTTAAAGGACATAATCCATTTAAGCATAAAGCATGATAACTGGCACATTGTATAAGTTGCCTCTGGAACCCTTCTGCCTCCCTCATCCAAGTCCCTTTCCTTGCCTCAAGTACTTTCCCTTTTAGTTTATTCATTTTAGAAAAAGCTGGGGTTTAGGTTCAGAACCTGTTGAGGAGATAGATTGACCTATTGCCTTCTTGCCTTAGAGTCCTGCTGGGACACTGAAGAATTAATTATTTGAGGTAATCCTGTTAGCTGTACCTTCCTCTCCTCCCTATACCCTGTGCCCCAGTCATTTATGGGTTGATCTTGGGGCTCACAGTTCTTTTTTATTCCTCTCTTTCCTCTTCTCCCACACACTCTCCTCACAGAAAGGGAATCAGTGAAGACCCACCATACTTCTGAAAGGTTGGCCATTTTTATTCCTCAGTTGTGATTTCACTTAGATTCACAACTGGAGGACATCTTCCACATCCTCCAGTTTTCTTCCTTCATTTACAGAAGGGAAAGCTTGCCACATCAACTTTTACTGGGAGAGCTGCACCAGAAGTCCTGGGATGAGAATACAAATTAGAATGAGGGGCTGTGTCCGGTGTTTGTTTTCCGTGTGCAGTGTGAGATGTTGCAGATCTGCCAGCAGGTCCCCCTTGGCTATGAGGTTGTGTTTACTTTTTTCTACCTATGGTTTTAACTACTTGTAATTACTCCCTGTGATTTAGGAAGTTATGGTTTATGCAGCTGCAAAATAGCATATGCCCAGTGCTTAGGGGATGATTCTGGCATGGTCAGTTTTTAAAAGTTTATATGACTGAGAAAGGTAAACACTGTAAAGTTTATAAATGATTGATTGAGTTACTGTTATATCCATGTGTATAAACATTTTTTTCCTTAAAATATTTGGTTAGGATTTTTTTTTGAGAAAAAAAACCATATTAAAAATATAGCCTTGATTTATATTCATCATGGCTAAAATTACATTTTAAAGTAAATAGATTGCTTAATTAAAACTTCCATTTGCTGTGAACAAGATGACTCTGGCATTTTTCTAAATATATTTAAATTTTAGTGTTCTGGTATTTCAGTTGTAGGACTAAGCCTGTCCTTAAACTGATTGTTCTGGCAAGAGTGTTTCCCTTTTGAGTCATTATTTTTCAGAATACTTTTATTAAGGGGTGCGTGGGTACCTCAGTTGGTTGAGTGTCCGACTTCAGCTCAGGTCATGATCTCATACTCCGTGAGTTCGAGCCCCACGTCAGGCTCCATGCTGACAGCTCAGAGCCTGGAGCCTGCTTCAGATTCTGTGTCTCCCCCTCTCTCTGCCCCACCCCTGCTCATGCTCTGTCTCTCTCTCTGTCTCAAAAAAAAAAAAAAAAGAATACTTTTATTAAAATCCAGTTGACACATTCAAGTCTGTTTTCCTCTGTAAGTCTCTTCACACCCTGAGTAGACTGGATTGTTTACCTTGCAAATTGGATATTGAGGTAAACTACTGGTTTAGGTAACATTTATGTATTGTTCTTAGCATAATTTTAATTATAGTATTAAAAAACATGAGCTGGTTGTTATCAAAAATGTTTGTGACTTCACTTAGCTAAATTTACCCAGAGGGTTGTTCTAAAACATAAAATTGATGACAGTCTTCTATTACTTACAGTATTTTTTATGTCCATTTTACCTATGGAAGTTTATAAATTAGAGGATCTTCTATCACTTTTTAGTTTTTTTGTGATCACATGCGATTCTGTCTTGCTGTCTAGAGATCAACAAGACCATAGTATAAGAAATAGCACCTAAGGTTTAAATACCCGTGATTTAACTTTTGCCTTACTTTGGTGAAAACAAGAAACAATGAAGCCATTTTTTTGTTTGTTTATTGTTTACTTATTTATTTTTAGAGAGAGAGAATGCATGTGTATGTGTGCCTGTGAGATAAGGAGTGGCAGAGAGAGAGGGAGAGAGAAAATACCAAGCAGGCTCTGAGCTGTCAGTGCAGAGCCCAACCAGGAGCTTGATCTCATAATTTATGAGATCATGACCTGAGACAAAATAGTTGGATGCTTAACTGACTGATCCACCAAGAGGGCCCAATTTTCTGAAATACTTTAACAGTTATCAAAGATCAGAAGATTCTCTTTAATTGTTGACTTGGACCCAGAATTAGCATTTGAGCCATGGCTGAGAGGCTGCATTAAAGAGGAATAATTGAAGGGGCTGAACAATTTTTAGAACGTTGGAATCTGAAGAAGTCCTTACAAGGGGCTTTCCTTACCTTGGATCCATCTAACTGGCAGTTTATAGTAGAGATAGATTCCTCAGTACTGGTTAGCTATACTGTAAGTTTATTCCTTAACGTTGTATAATAGAATATTTGGTCTGAATTTTAATTTATTGATATATAAATGCATTTGGAGCGGAAGAGGCCCCGGATTCCAATATTGCACCACACCCTATTTGGTATTAACCTGCTTGGTTGCCACATGGGAGACACCCAACTGACTATCTGATTTTTGTCTCTGTTCCATCATATCTTTGGAACTCTTCATTTACTCATAGCATGGATATTCTTTGCCTACATTTTAAAGTCAACGACTTCATGGCTACACTGAATCAGTTACACCATTCTTTATTTTCTGATTTGGTGGCTGGAAGGAAATGTAAATCCTCATGCTGAGAACATAGTGATAGCGTTCAGAGAATAGAGAAAAAGCTCTACTTTGCTCCGTGTTCTTGACCATCACATTCTTCTTGAGTAATTTTATATCTGTGGGCACAGATGAGATGGGAGAATATTTGAAGCATTGACTTCATAAAGGGTAATGATAAATACACCTTCTGAAAGTATAAGACAGTGCTTTGGTTCTTAGAATCTGTAAATAAGATATATTTTTTAAAGATCTTAGACTTATACGAGTGGTTCTTAAACTCTAGCTCCATCAGACTCACTTGGAGGGCTTGTTACAATAGATTACTGGGCCTTACCTGAGAGTTTCTGATTCACTAGACTGGGGATAAGGCCTAAAAATTTCCATTCTAACAAGTTCCAGGAATTTGTGTTTCTAATAAAATGCTGATGCTGGTAAGTTGGGGGCATATTTTGAGAGCCCCTGTCATAGACAAATGGATAAATATTTCAATAACCATCAGTTTTATTATAACCAGCAAATATTCTAATATGGTTTAGAAAATAATAGCAATGTTTTTAAGTTTATTTATTTTGAGAGAGGGAAGGAGGGAGTGTGTGAGCCAGGGAGGGTCAGAGAAAGGGAGAATCCCAGCAAAGAGCGTGACGCGGAGCTTGATCTCATGAACCGTGAGATCATGACCTGAGCTAAAATCAAGAGTCGGATGCTTAACCAACTGAGCCACCCAGGTACCCCAATAGCTGTGTTTTTTTGGTATGCTAGGTACTTTACAATTTTAAGGCCAATATTTAATAATAGCTGCTAATAGTACTTGAGAGGTAACCATGTGCCAGGATCTGTCACTCTCATGTCTTAGTGTATTTAATTCTCACAACTATTCTTATAGTCTGGCCTGATAATTTTTATCCCCATGTTATAGATGGTGAAACTGATGCACAGGGAATTTCCATAATTTCCCAAGGTCATGCACCTAGTAATTTTTTGGACTGTGTGGAAACTAAGGCTACGAGAGCTTATATAATTTTCCATAGGTTAGACAACAGTCTAAAGGGGAAGTGAAAAATGCATTCCAATCTGCCTCACTACAGATCTTTTGCTGTCTTGACTACACTGAATTCTTAAGGTTGAATTTAGAGTTGCATGATTAAAGCTGAAAGAGAAGCTGAGCTTGACATTTGTCTGATTTCTTTAAAAATATGACTTGACATTTAAATTATTTCTGTTGTGATATAAGAGATTAACAGTGTAGGTAGAGAGGAAGGTTTGAAAGCTTTTTGGGGAAATGTCTGGTTAAAGGCCCAATGTGTAGAACTGAGAAGTAAGTCAGGACTTACAAATGTGAAGAGATCGTTGATTTCAAGATAGTAAGAGATGTATGGAAGAGTATGAAATGGTTCCATGTAGATGAATATAGCTTGGGATTGAGAAATTCCGAATGTCTTCTCATCATGAAGAAGAATGGTACCTTGGTGATAAATTCCTCATCAAGAAAAAAGTTCAGATTAACACTATGTTTACTTTCAACTTGGCTGTAACTTTAGTATAATAAGAGCTGCATTTGAAATACAGTTTAGGAACTATTCTGTTTTCATGCAACTATTTTATTTTTTTAAGTAAGCTCTATGCCCATTGTGGGGCTTGAACTCAGGACCCTGAGATCAAGAGTCACGTGTTCTTCCAGTGGAGCCAACCAGGTGCCCCCATTGAGCTATTTTGTTGGAGATAGTAAGTATCTCCATATGTGTAAAACCATTAAACATTTAAACCATTAAAGTTAGGCAGGGCAGCATAGGATAAAGTGTGCCAGGAGTGGCAAAGTGTAAGGGTTTTAAGAGATTAGATATGGGAGGCTTGGGGTGCCTCTGAGTAGTCAGAGACTGTGTCAGCAGGAGGAAATGGACTTAAGCTGGGTGCAGAGGAGAGGGTGGCGGAGGCGGGGGAGCACAGTGCCTGTGAGGTAGTGGATTGCTAGGATTTGCTGGAAGGAGATCAGATTGGATAGTAAATAATGAAGCCAGGTAAGAAACAGATGTGAATGGTTAGCCAACAATGTTGGAAGTTTTTGAGGACAAGAGTGTCATAATGTAACTGGCATTTTAGGGAGAATCTTGCATTTCATACACAGGCTTTAAGGAAGTAAGTGTGGCTATTGTGAATTTTATGACATGATTGACTGTGTGTTCACATAATAACTCCATATTGTAATGAGCATACAGAGAGATGACTACTGGCTTACCCCAGGGGACTCTTAATTTAATAAATCTGCTTTGTAGCAGATAGTTGAAGTCAAAGAAGGCCCGCTGTTCAGACCTGTAGAGGGGAAGAATACCCAGTGTAATAGATCAAGAAAGCTAGATCTCTAGTCTTATCAAAAAGACAAAATTTGACAGTGAAAGATGTAAAGTTCTGTTTCAAAGATTGACATGTTCATCTGTATGATACAGAAGGTCTGGTATAGAAGTAATTCATGTGACAAGACCTAGGGGGGTTGTTGACCTCAGATTTATAACAGTGGTGTACCTGAATGCAGTCTTAATAGAATTAGGCTGTCTTAATAGAGCTGAGAGTATATAGCTCTTTTGTACTGTTTGCTGATTGGGCCATATCTAGGGTATTTTTTGTTTAGTTCATGGCAGTGCATTTTAAGAGGCAGTAAAAGGGAAAGTCTATAAGGAGGAAGTCATGATGTTGATGGCATGGAAACCATCTCTCGGAGGAGGAATGATAGAAACAATGGGGAAGTTAGTTTTGAGAAGACAGGATCAGGAGAAATGTGATGGGTGTTTTCAGATATTGGTAGAACAGTCCTATAAGAAAGAGTACAGTTTTCGTTTTTTTTAAATCTAAAAAGAGGATAGCTGGATAATTTCAGATTTGAAGATTTTAAACTGGGTGTAAAAAAAGTATCTGCAAACGGCCTCAGTGCCTAGTAATAGATAGTCAAGAAAGTGTTTTGATCTCAGGGTATATTTTTATAGTTTCCTATGGCTGCTCTAACAAGTTACACAAACTTGGTGACATAACAATATAACCTATTCCCTCACAGTTCTGGTGGTTAGAAGCCTGAAATCAGTTTAACTGGGCTGAAATCGAGGCGCTAACAAAGCCGTGCTCCCTTCAGAGGCTCTAGGGGAGAATCTGTTCTTTGCTTCTTTCAGCTTCTACTGGTTGCTGGCATTCCCTGTCTTGTGGTCACATTATTCTCATCTGCCTCTGTGGTCACATTGCCTCCTTCTGTTCAGTGTTATCCTCTTTACTTCTCTTTGCATAAGGACACTTAGAGTTAGGACCCACTGGGATAATCCAGGATCACCTCCCCATCACAAAATTCTTAGCACATTTGTACAGACTCATCTCCAAATAAGGCAACATTCACAGTTTCCAGGGATTAGGACCTGGTTTCTTTCGGGTCCCCACTCAGCCTAATGCATGTATGGACAACTCTAACTCTCTGATGTGCAATTAGCCATGGTTTCACTCCCTAGCCAGTAATAAATTTCCACCAGAATCTCATGGGGATTTAGTTAGGGTCTATCAGAGATGGATTAGAAATGATTAGTATTTTGGTTGGAAGTTGAACTAGGTGGTATCTAATATCCTTTTCAAGACCAGGAAGACATATTCAAATGACTTAGATGACAGGTTATGTGAAGTACTAATTAATAGTGATAGATCAGAGATTTATTTTTATATTTTTAAGCTATTTGTTTGGAAATAATTTTACATTTTAAAAAGTTGCAAAAATAAAAATAGGACAATGATCACTGTAAGCTGTTTACCCAGACTGACCTCTTACTAACATTTACCTTCTTTGCTGTATCATTCCCCAGACATTGTGCATATGTGTGTATGTATGTAAGTGTATATCTATACTTTTAAAATCTGAGCAGTTTGAAGGTAATTTATATAGACCATGGCCCTTTGCCCCTAGATATTTAAGTATCCATTTCCCAAGAATAGGCGTATTCTCTTTCATGGTTATCAACTTCTTACATTTACATTGGTATGATACTTTAATATATTGTTTACATGCAAGTTTTGTTGCTTGATCTTTTTGCACCATTTTCCTTCCTGGGTAGGATCCACTTCATGGTTAGGTATTGAATTAATGAATGAACAAATTAATTAATTAATCCATCCCTCTGCAAATATTTATTACTTATTTATTTTTATTTAAATTCAAGTTAGTTAACATATAGTGTAGTCTTGGCTTCAAGAGTAGAATCCAGTGATTCATCTCTTACATATGACACCCACTGCTCATTCCAACAAGTGCCCTCCTTAATGCCCATCACCCGTTTCCCCACCCACCTCCCTTCCAGCAACCCTCAGTTTGTTCTCTGTATTTTAGAGTCTCTTATGGTTTGCTTCCCTCTCTGTTTTTATCTTATTTTTCCTTCTCTTCCCTTATGTTCCTCTGTCTTGTTTCTTAAATTCCACATCTGAGTGAAATCGTATGATATGTATCTTTCTTGGACTAATTTCACTCAGTGTGATATCCTCTAGTTCCATCCACATTGTTGCAAATGGCAAGATTTCATTCTTTTCATTGCCAAGTAGTATTCTATCATATATATACATATACATATATATGTGTATATATATATATGTATATGTATATATGTGTATATATATATGTATATATATGTGTGTATATATATATACACACACACACACCATATATACTATATATATCTATATCTATATATAGATATATAGATACATACACACACACACCCACCACATCTTCTTTATCCATTCATCAGTTGATGGACATTTGGGATCTTTCCATATTTTGGCTATTGTTAATAGTGCTGCTGTAAACACTGGGATGCATGTGCCCCTTTGAATCAGCATTTTTGTATCCTTTGGATAAATACCTAGTAGTAGTTAAATCATCAGATGTTGGCAAGGATACAGAGAAAGGGTAACCTTTTTGCATTGTTGGTAGGAATGCAAACTGGTGCAGCCACTCTGGAAAACAGTATGGAGGTTCCTCAAAAAATTAAAAATTGAACTACCCTAGGTACTGCATTTAGTTGGCATGTCTCTTTAATCTGTTCTGGGAACAGTTGTATAGCCATTTTACAGACTTCTATGACATGCACATTTTTGAAGAATACAGAACAGTGGTTTATTGGGATAAAATGGAAGATGAAGTAATAGCAAAATGCCTTTTGAACTTAAAGTTGCTTTATGACAAGAAGACAAACTTTTTTCCTGTGAGAGTCATTTAAACACTTACAAGTGATTTTAGTGTTTGTCGAGAATATAGTAGACTACCTTTTCAAATTAAGGACACCAAATTTTACTCAGTAATTTCATCAGATGATTTTAATTCTATCTTGTGATCAATAGCAATTTTCCTTCTTTTTGACTTCTTTATTCATTATTATCATTATTCTGTCACCATCGCTACCTTTTATTGAATGCTTACCATGTGCCAGATCCTGGACTGGATACATAACATACATGATCTGATTTAATCCTTGTTTTTACCAGTGAGGAAACAGGGGCTTGGGGAGGCTAAGTTATCCACCCAGCATGAAGTAGGTAGGATGTGTCAGGACTGAGCTTTTTAGTCTGTCTCTACAGAAAAACTTTGTCCTACCACTACATCATGCCACAACAGAATGACACAAAATTAAGGAATGATTAAGAAGAACTGAAGATAGAGAAGTAAGGGAAAAAAGCAATATGTTGGGATACATTGCACTTTACTTGGTTCTGATTTCTCTCAGCCATATCCCTATATACTTTAAGTCTTTGCTATTATGGCTTGGCCTCTTCACATGACCATAAATTTTTATTTGCATTCTTCCCTAATCAATATACTTTACAAGAATTTGGAGATATAGATAAAATTGTACAAAGAAGCCAAGCAGCATTCCTGAAAGTAGTTGTTTTACTTGGAGGAAGGGTATTGACTCAGGCATTTTTGAAGAAGAAAAAAAATTACACTTTGATTAGTAGAGCTAACATTCTTTTATTTTTTTTTAATTTTTGAGTTTATTTTGAGAGAGAGGGAGCGAGAGTGGGGGAAGGGCAGAGAGAAAGAGAGAGAGAGAAGAAACAGAATCCCAAGCAGACTCCACACTGTGAGTATAGAGCCTGATGTGGGACTCGAACTCACACATTGCAAGACTATGACGTGAGCCGAAGTTGGACACTTAACTGACTAAGCCACCCTGGTGCCCCAGTGATGCTAACATTCTAAATCATATTGTATGGGCCTTGACATCAGAAGAAGTGTATGCATTCTGTAGTAGGTAGATTAAAGCAGAAGATTTGTTTTATTTGGTACTAGACTGTAAGCTGCATGAGGACAGAGCTGTGTCTGTCTTAGGAAATAGTGTGTCCCTGGAATCTAGCATAGTGTCTGTTACACTGCTGTTTTCCTCAGACCATACTGAGGAATTTGGTTGCTTAATGAATGAATGTAAAGCCAAATGAAACTTTCTCCCAGTTTATAGTATTGTATAGTATAATATAGTATTGTATAGTAACTACTATGACGGGGAAAGTGAAAAGATTGCTTTGGGTAGGAATGAGATAAAAGTTAGCTGGAGGAAAAATAAATTTATGATGACTTTCTTCTTTTAAAGCTGAAAAGATCTGTTTCATTTTAGGTGTTAAAACTGAGGTTCCAAACAGGTCATGATTAGCAGGGCCAGACTTTCCATGTTCTGACAGCTTTTCATGTTATTTCCACTGTGTAATTCAGTTTTTCTATTTGTGGCTATGAATACCCATATTCATAGATGAGATTAATTTATCTAAAAGTACTAATTAGTTTTGCTATACTTATCCACTATTTTCATTAATTCAGAATTTAGAAGAATATTGGCTAGAGCTAGATACCTTGGAAATTCTTAATATATTAATAAAATTAGTAGATTCTCTGCAGACTTACTGCATGTAAGGGAGAAAAAACCCTTTTTACCTTCTCTCCTTCTAGATTTTTGGTTGGACTGTACAATAAAAAATAGTTTAACAAGAGAAAAGCATACAAATGTATTTAATAAAAATTTTGGGATACAGAAGCTTTCATATGGAAATGAAGGCCAGAAAAAATGATTAAGCCTGAGTGTTTCTATATGAGATTTGATGAAGAGTAGAAAGTCATAGAAAAATGTGATAGCACAAAAGGGTATGAGCTAAGGGTAATAAACTGATGGGAAACTCAGCAAGGCTTAGTTGTTCAGTACATTTCAGTGTCCCTTTGTCTTTAGAGATAAGGATGCTCTTTTCCTCCTGGTACAGGGAGGGAACCTCTCACATGAAGGTCTTATGACCTGCTTCAGGGAAGAAGATGTGGGGAGTCAGAAAATCCTTCCAGGACTTGGTGTTTTCCAAATCCCTTCACTGTAAAACATTCAGTATGCTAAAGTGCTGTATTTTGGGGTCATGTGCCATGACCTCATCATGCAGATGTAGTTAAGTTTCTATGTAGGTCTGAGATACTCCTTTGCATAGAATGCAAGAAAGCCCTGTTTCCAGGCCCTAATCAGCGTTTGCTGTAACTGCAGATCCAAGGGAGAATTCAGAAACTAGTTATCAAAGGGGCTGACAGAGCAAGACAAGTAGCAAAGGAGATACAAGTCAGTAATCAGGGTTCAGAATTTGAGATAATTTGATAATGAAAGTGGTCAGGGTGTCAAAGGTAGCAGTGGGTCAAGTTCGACTGTTCCATACACTAGAACTATTTGATCTTAATGTAATATAAAAGAAATTTCTGCTTTCTGAAAAAGGGAAAGAGGGATGACTTTAGAGGGAAATTGTTGGAGCTGGGAAAACTATTGCATACTTCTGTTGCATATATGCCCGATGGCACTGAACTATTGATTTACTCTGCTAATATGTTCTTAACACTGATGTTTGTGTCAAGAATTTCTTATCAGAATTGTTCAGGTACTCTTCTTTGTCATTCAGTAAAACTCCATGGAAATACACTACTGATTTTCAAATAAAATTTAGGGAGACCATAGTATTCATTAAAAGATCAGTTTTTGAGGGGTGCCTGGGTGCCCCTCAACTGGTTAAGCATCTGACTTCAGTTCAGGTCATGATCTCACAGTTCTTGGTTCAAGCCCCATGTCGGGCTCTGTGCTGACAGCTCAGAGCCTGGAACCTGCTATGGATTCTGTGTCTCCCTCTCTGTCTGCCCCTTCCCCACTCACACGCTCAAAAATAAACAAAAATTAAAAAAAAATAGGTCAGTTTTTGACTCTACATTCGTACAGAATACTTAACATATGAATGGGGACTTTTATAAGTCATTTTTAGAGAGCTGCATTTCCCAAATGGCTAAAATATGTGGTAATGCTGCTTGTTCTCAGGCTAGCCCACTAGATCTTATTGGATTCATGTCCTGTTTTACAGATGTTAAGAGCTCAAGTCCTGACATCAAGGAGACTTAATACACTAGAGGAGAAAGAGGTCTCCTCCCCTCACCCCCAAATAGGTTTAAGCTTAAACCTCACTCTAAATCTTTATTCCTTAGAATCACCCTCTTTTTTTTTTTTTCTAACCCCAGGCCCCAGTGCATGTATGTATCCTCCTAAGGCACTGTTTTTCAGAGTGTTCATGTTCCATCTTGGACTCTCAGGGCAGTTGGTCTCAGTTAGGGTCAGGAGGGAAGCCTGCTGGGAAAGACTGGTGGGAGCCTAATTCACCACAGCCCACGAATGGTAGAGCCCTCTGGCCATCCTGCTGGAAGGTAAATCCCTGGTAGGGTTTCAGACAGATTCAAGAAAAAAAGTTAGTTGTAGGTAGGAGGCCAGGATGGAAGTAAGTTGGCCATGACTGGAATGTGCCTTGGCTTAGTTTTTCTAGCCTATACCTACTTTTTATAGCATCTTTCATCACTGTCCTTTAGAATCCAGGGAAGGTGGTATATAGTGTAGTGGCTGAGAGCACAGGCTTTCAGCTGAGCTGCTTAGACTCACATCTTCCCTTGACTATTTACTAGAGATGTGACCATGACTTTTCCTATGCTTTTGTTGGCTCATCTGTAAAACAGAGAGAATAGTGCCCTCTTTGTATCTATAGATTTTTAAGATCATCATAAAACTTCAGCTTTGTCCTGTCTTCTGTAGCAGTGGTTAAAATGGTCCTGATGTTTGCATTTTCATGGGATTGAGTCCTAATGTTGCCTATATATTGAAAAGAGGACACTGCCTAAAATGTACAGCTGTGGTGGTTTTATAGTAATATTAAAATAATGGATTTCACCATTTACTGGTGAATAATGGATTCACCAGTTAAATGGTGAATTCTAAATAAAGAATGTATTTTTCATGGTCTGGCAAAGCCTCCCTTTAATACCTTTTTTTCCCCCTCCCATGGGCATGACAGTTTGAGGTGAGATGCTATGAGTGTTTGGCAGCTAAATGTATTATTTATGAGCCATCACATCACTGATTGAGTTTGCCTAGATAAAGTAGTTCACAGAGCCACAAACACAACACAGCTTGTGTTTGCTTGAGCAGAGAATCTGATGCTTATGTTTTCTGTACGAGCACTGGCAGCTTTCTAGTATTTCTTAAACAAACAAACAAAAAGCCCCCCACCCCAGTATGTTAAAATCTCCAAAAAGGAGTACTACCTGCTGAATTCTTAAACAGTGTATAAATCCCATTTCTTAGATATAAGTACAGTTATACCAGAAAGATAAATATTGTTGCTCTGACAGGTTCTAAAAGTAGAAATGTTTCCTGTAGATCTGCTGTCCTGAGTTAATGAGTTTTGGTCCTATCCTTTTATTTCACAATTTGTTACTGTTCCTCTTAATCGTAAAAAATAAAACTGCAGGTTATTTTATCAGCAAAAATGGATTTATTCAGGAATAGCAGAGAATTGTAATATGGTACAAGCAAGCTACTTAAAAACAACAACAACAAAAACATAGGCAAAACCATAGGCAAATCCAGAGAACAGAGGAGAGGAGCACTATTTTATAGTGGAAAGGGGTGAGTTGGGAGGGCTGTTATAAACAAAAAGTCCCTTGGAGTCAACTGGGAGTTGCAAGTACAGTGGCTTTTCATTGGTTGAGTTGTGATGGTGTCTCATTGGCTGGGCTGTTTGTTGCTTGTTGCTGGGGGAAGAGGAAACCTTTTCTTTCTCCTGCTGGGAGAGTAAAGCAGTAGTAAGAGTAATATTGGCTTGCAAGGTATGTCTCTTCCTGTTGGGTCTGCAGTTGATCACGAGTATCAGGGTGTGACAGGTCTCCTTTTTGGTCTCTCAACTCCATTTTAGTGAGGTTTCCTTTTATTAATTTTCACAGTCCCAAATGTTTTTAAACATTTAATTTTTATTTTATATCAACTTCAACCTAAGAAGCTGTTTGCAGACACTTTGATTTTACTTAAGTTAAGGAAGAAAAATTCAGCTGACTAAATTTGAAGATCTAATTGGCTTTATTAAGCAGTTCATGGATTGGCAGCATCCCATCTAGCAAGTAGAGGGGAGCTCTAAGGAGTCATATTAAATAGAAAGTTTTTATAGGAAGGAGAGTGGGGCAAGGACGTTATTAGCAAAAGAAAAGATTATTCCAGGCAGGGTCACCTTCCCTTAGGGGGAAGGACTGGGGATTCTCATTAGGTGGATTACCTCATCTTCCTTTGGGGGATATCAAGGGCTTTTGTGACAGATTACCTCATTGGTGCTGACCAGAAAATTCCTGACTGACCAGTTAAGATTTCATTTGTGGGGGAGGGTGAAATTGCAATTAGGTTAGGTATTAAGCCCCAGTATTGTGACTTTGCCTGGCCCAAGTGGCTCCATCTTGGGTCTGTGGCTTTCTTTTTAACACTGAGCATTGTATATAGTAGAGTAATTTTAATGTTTAATCCAGGTCATTAAGTTCCACACTTTTTTCTTGTAAAAACGTAATTTCTTATTGATACTTTTCTTGCTGAATTTAAAAATTAATTTTCCAGAGTTGACAAGATCAGATAAAAACTTTTTTTTTTTTTTTGCAGAGGAGCAGCATTTTTCAAATCAGGTTCCCAGGAACACCAGTGTGATGGTGTGAGATGTCCTGGTGGAAAAAAAAAAAAGTTTCCATTGCCAAAAGAATTTGGAAAGCAGCATTCCCTGGTTGAAGAGATTTATGGTATAGATTAGCATATTAAAGACCGAGAACTTCTGTGGTAAAGAACCCTGTTTAATTCAGTGTGTCACAAATTCACTTGGTCATGGATTCTTTTTATCAAAGAGTATCTACTAACATCCCTTTGGGAGATCCTACAGGAGTTTTAAAGTGACTGCTTTTAAGCAAATGTAATTAATTTTAATTTAATTAGAATCCGGATTTGGACAGGATCTAGTTAATTTGGTTGTCATTGCAGGAATATTTTCTCACAGCCTTTCTTATGGGTCACTGATTTTCTAATTAATGGACAACTTACACTTTTGGTTCACTTGGGTTGTAACTGAGCTGTTTTTTTCATTGTCTAAAATTCGCTTATTGTGACTTCCACTCATTTATCTTGGGCCAGCCCTCCAGAATGATAGAAACTATATACGGCAGCTCTTAAATATCTGAAGAAACTATTTTGTCCCTTTTTAGAAAACTTTTCTTGTCAAATTCTATCATTTCTTTATTAAAAAAATTTTTTTTAACGTTTATTCATTTTTGAGAGACAGAGAAAGACAGAGTGCGAGGTGGGGAGGGGCAGAGAGAGAGGGAGACACAGAATCTGAAGCAGGCTCCAGGCTCTGAGCTGTCAGCACAGAGTCTGACGCGGGGCTCGAACTCAAGGACCGCAAGATCATGACCTGAGCCAAAGTCGGACGCTTAACCGACTGAGCCACCCAGGCGCCCCTCCTTTATTTTATTTCTATGTGATGCAATTTTTATTTCATACATATCTTTTTCTAGCATATTCTTTTTTGGTTTTCTCCATTTGAAATATTTAAGACTCTTGAGTTGAAGGCAGAAAATGAGTTGAAGGAAGTCTACCAGGTAATCAGTTATGCGGGAAAAGCATGGGCTACTGTTATCCATAGAGCCCAAGTCTGTTTTTATCATCCAACTCCCTTTCACCTCTCCACCTTAGTACATATTGAGCTGTTTGCCTATTTACTTATATTTTCTTTCTTTCTTTCTTTCTTTCTTTCTTTCTTTCTTTCTTTCTTTCTTTCTTTCTTTCTTTCTTTCTTTCTTTCTTTCTTTCTATTCCATTGTGGAATAGCTCCTTTAGTCTTAACTGTTTTCCAGTTTTTCTGCAAAGACATGTATTGCTTTTATTATTAGAAAAGAGCAAGTTTTATAAAAACCGTTGCTTCAACTCTTAACTTGCTACAGCAAGAGAAGGCAATTGAATGATTCATCTTCTTTCCTAGAGTGATGGACTGATAATGATTAAGGGGCTGCTTGCTAGTCCTAAAGGTGTTTGTGTTTCAACCTGGAACTCTTGGTGGGGGAGGCCTTAGAGGTGTACTGCCTCTGGGACAAATCTGGCCACAGCCTATTTTTTGGTACCGTGAATGAGGTTAAGAATTGTTTTTACATTTTTAAAGAATTGAAAACAAAAGAAAAATAATATTTTGGGACACATGAATATTGTATGAAATTTCAAATTTGGTGTTTATAAATAAAGTTGTATTTTTTAAAAAAATTTTCAGTGTTTATTTTTTGAGAGAGAGAGAGACAGAGTGTGAGCAGGGGAGGGGCAGAGAGAGAGGGAGATACAGAACAACAAGCTGGTTCCAGGCTCCACACTGTCAGCACAGAGCCCAACATGGGGCTTGGGCTCACAAACTGAGTTCATGACCTCAGTCCAAGTCAGATGCTTAACTGACTGAGCCACCTAGGTGCCCCTATAAATAAAGTTGTATTGACTCCAGCTGCCACCATTCACTTTTGTGTTATCACATCATATGACCTTAAAACCAAAAATATTTACTATTTGGTTTTTGTAGGAAAAGTTTCTTGATTCTGGTGGATGGAATGGTTTTACATATATTTTAGGAAAGGTTTTGTGTATATTCACTTTAGTGATGAGATATGACACCTTGTGTTTCCCTGAATCCCTTTATGAAGGTAGCATTCCTTTCCTATATGTAAGGCTAGCTATGGTTCTGTGAATGTGATTTTATACCATAGCTGCTTTTCTGAATGAGCTTCCCTCTTTGGTTTATTTTAAAATATGGCGTTGAAAAGGCCAGCTCAGTATAATGCTTTATTAAAGCAAAATTTTATTTCTGTGATTATCCTCTTTGAGTCAAGACAGTCACGGAGGATAATATGCATTGCAAATGCCACTTCAAGTAGCAAGTTCACTGAACAATGCTGATAGAGTGGATGAAATGTTTCTTCTATCACTTAAATTAGAGTTTTCCTACTAGATTAGTAGGTAATCCTTTATGATTATTGTATTTGCTTTTTGCTCTTTTAATATATACCTCCTTTCTGGCATAAAGGTTTTATAGTGATTGGCATTGACAGCTTTTCCAGCTTTATTAGTACCATGATCCGCCCTTTTATTTAATTATTAATTGATTATATTTATAACAATTTTTCAGTAAGTACAAGTCACGCTCTTTTTAAAATGTATCTTAGCTGAGTATACTGATGCATTAGAACAGTCTAACATCATGTCCTATGTTCTGGGCACTATTATTAATTCTTGTTGAATTGTTGTGAGTATAAACATTTCTCATGTGCAAATCTTGCTGCCATTCATTAACTCGAAGGAAGTGTGATCAAAATATTTTTAAGAACATATTTCCTTGAGGTATAATTTACACGCAGTATTTGTTGGTTTTAATTGTATAATTGAACTATTTTTAATTGAATGAATAAAAAACCTTTTTTTTTTTTAATGTTTAGTTTTGAGAGAGAAAGAGTGTTGAGTAGGGAAGGGGCAGAGAAAGGGAGACACAGAATCTGAAGCAGGCTCCAGGCTCTGAGTTACAGAACCCGACTTGGGGCTCAAACTCACCAACCTTGAGACCATGACCTGAGCCGAAGTCGGACGCTTAACCGACTGAGCCACCCAGGTACCCTTTTAATTGAATAATTTTTAATAAACACAGAATTGTGCAGCTCTCACGACAAGCAAAATTTTACAACATTTCCATCACCCCAAAAAGAAACCTGTAACTATCTGCCCTGTGCACCCCACTCCCCCTGGCCCTAGGCAACCACTGATCTATTTTCTATCAATAAGATTCACGTTTCCTGGATATTTCACAAAAATAGAATGTGTCCTTTCTCTGGCTTCTTGCACTTAGCACAATGTGTTTGAGGTTCACCATGTTGTAGCATGTATCTTCATTCCTTTTTGTTGTCAAGTAGTATTTCCATTCTAAGGATGTGTTATTTTGTTTATTCATCTAAAAGTTGAGTGGCATTTGGATTGTTTCCACTTGGCTATTATGAATAATGCTGCTGTAAACATAAACATGCAAGTCTTTGTATGGTTATGTTTTTTCACTTCTTTTGGATATTTATTTAGGAATGGAATTGCTGGATCATATGGTAAATCTAGTTTAACATGTTAGGGAATGCCAAACTGTTTTCTAGAGTTGCACCATTTTATATGTCCCCTAGCCATGTGGGGGCAGGGGTGGGGCTTCCAATTTCTCTAAATCTTTTCCAGTACTTACTGACTTTCTTTTTGATTTTAGCTATCCCAGTGGGTACAAAATGCTCTCTAATGTGATAGTGATTTGTATTTCTCTAATGATGTTGAGCCTCTTTTCACACATTGATTGCTCATTTGTGTATCTTCTTTGGCAAAATGTCTATTCAGATCTTTGACTATTTTTAAGTTGGGTTGTGTGTCCTTTTATTATTGGGTTTTCTTTTACCACTTATGCCCTTGGTGCTATATATAGGTAATTTTTGCCTAACCCAAGGTCAGAAAGATTTGCTCTTATGTTTTCTTCTAGCAATTGTATAGTTTTTAGCTCTCACGTTTTGGTCGCTGATCCTTTTGAGGAAAAGGTTCTTTTTGCATGTGGATATTGAATTTCTCTGTATCATTTTGTAAAGATTCATCACAGAATTGCTCTTCTGCTCTTTCTTTTGTCAAAAGCCATAAATATGTGGGTCTCTTTCAGGACTTTATTATGTGTCAGTGATCTTTATGTCTATTTTTATTTAAAACATTTTGTTATAGATTAATTATTAAGTTCTGATAACCTGATTTATCAGAACACCAAACTAATTTAGATGGGTTCAGGAAAATACTTAGACGGTTGGCATGCCAAAATGAACATTTCTCCTCTGTGTGTTAATCATTCAGCAGCATTTATTTCACTCCAACTGTGTGATAGGACATGAAGCTAGGTACTAACTCTCATAGATGCCATGATAGGCCCTGGGAGCAAAGACAGATCCCTTGCTAGGAAATGGCCCAATGGAGTTCTTGATCTGTTTTCTCAGTTGCTCTTTTCTTCCTGTAACTGGGCAGGCATTCAAGGGCCCACAGCTGAGGGCATGCCTACATTCACAAGCAAAGTGCAAATGACTAATCTTTTATTTATTGAACAAACCGTCTTTGAATGTTTACTATATGAAAAGTACTGTGCAAAAGCATGCCACATTTACAATGAGGACCTAAGACAGGGCCCTGTCATTTTAAGGGGCTTATGTTTGAGTACATCATGTACATAAAACGATTCTATAAGGAAAATGATTACTGGTGTCCTGGAATAAACCATGGAATATATGAACATAGAAGAGAAGCCTTCTTAGTCTGGGTGGCATTACAGGTTGACCTGGAAGGGAAAAGTAAGATTTCAATAGCCAGAAGAGGAGGGGGAGCAGAGCAGCATTTTAGGTTGCAGGGAATACCATGAGTATAAGTGGAGAGAGATGACAGGGGTAGTTTCAAGAATGTGACCTCAAGCATTCAGTTTAAAAAAAATTTTTTTTTAACATTTATTCATTTTCGAAAGAGACAGAGTACAAGTGGGGGAGGGGCAGAGAGAGAGGGAGACACAGAATCCAAGGCAGGCTCCAGGCTCTGAGCTGTCAGCACAGAGCTCACCATGGGGCTCAAACTCACGAACTGTGAGATCATAACCTGAGCTGAAGTTGGACGTCTAACTGACTGAGTCACTCAGGCGCCCCAAGCATTCAGTTTTCTTTTCACATTCTCTTCGCCTTTGGGATTAGAAGGAGCGCTCTATTGTTCAGGCACTGGCCTATATGTCTTGCACTATACCCACAGCTGTGTCCTGTGGTTCACCTTTGCACATGTGGTCTCTGATTTGCTAGGTGTTACTTAGCTCAAGCCTACTCTTGGTGAGTCTTGTCAGTTCAAAAGAGAGAGTGCTCAGAACTGAGGCTGGAGAGAAAATCACTCACACTTAGATTTGAGGCTCCAGTATGAGGCATAAATACAGCATCTCCTCTGGTCGTGAACAGCTGGGAGGATTAGCCGTTGAGTATTTGTGGTGCACAGGCCTTGGTTGAGTAAATGGAATCTGGAAATTTGGCAAAATTGTAATGTCATTTAAGAAGTGAATCAACTTGAAGAAATTAAAGACATCTTTGAGAGTTTTAATCTTCCTACAGAAGGTATAATTCTGTTACAGGGATTACTTTTAACAACAGTTAATAGAACCTCTGTCAAAAAATTTTTATTAGGTGACTAATAGAATAAAGCTGTGTTTGTAACTCTGTTCAAAATTGCCAGTTTCCTAAATATGTTTTTCAGTGTTTTTATTTTGGAAATATACATCATGGTACTGGGGAGTTGGAATTTCATCTGGATTTAAGGAAGCTTTTTTTAACCGGGAAGAGGTGTTAGGCATCAGCATGCATTGTAGCAAAAATAGAGGAATCTCATCATCTAGAAGTATCTTTAAAAATAGTTTCATTGTTCATCTCCTGTGACAGTTGTCTTGGTCATAATCCAGGGTTATTTCAAAGGTTTAATGTAGAGGATACAACCAGTTGTTCTCAGTGGTTTGTCAGGACTTGAGGAAATGGGCTTATGTTTAAAGAAGAGTGAATTAATTTATGTATAAAGTATCAGAGAGTGTCAGAGTATTGTAAAGGCCTTAAAACTATAAAATATGGGGTGCCTGGGTGGCTCAGTCAGTTAAGTGTCTGACTTTTGGTTTTGGTTGGGGTCATGATCTCATGGTTTGTGGGTTCAAGCCCCACGTCAGGCTCTGTGCTAACAGCATGGAGCCTGCTTGGGATTCTCTCTCCTTCTCTCTCTCTCTGTCTCTCCCCTGCTTGCTTGCTCTCTCTTTCAAAACAAATAAATAGACATTAAAAAAAAAACTATGAAAGAAGGTACTGAGAGACCCCATAGATTTTCCAGCCCTTGATACTTAAAAAGAGATGAAGCTACCACTTGTGTGATGGCCTCCCTTGGTAGTCTCTTGCCCAGTGCTCCGAAAGGGAAGTAGCCGGGGTGCTGTGACCAGGAGATATCTGCACTTGACGGCTCCACCTTCCCTGGCTCCTTCTCCACAGGTGGATTTGATTACTTGCCTAGCACTCCCCCTTCTCTATGAGGGCCTTGTTTCCTCCCCAGCCTAGACCCTGACTCCTATTGCAAGCCTTCCAGTAACTGGCTCACTGTTTGCTTGAGGACTGGCAGAAGCATGCTGGACATCATCCATGAAGTAAGATGAAGTTCCTTTTTGAAGGCTTAGCCGATTCTCCGTTTTTTGTGTGTATGCTGAGATAGTACCTATTTTTTTCTATAAGCAACAGTGTTGTAAAAGGTATTTTCTTAATTTTTATTAGTTTTAAAATTCCAGTATAGTTACCATACAGTGTTATATTCATTTCAGGCACACAGTGTAGTGATTCAGTAATTCTGTACATTACCCAGTGCTCATCAAGATGAATGTACTCTTTGATCCCCATCACCTATTTCACCCATGCCCCACCCATCTCCCCTCTGGTAACCATCTCTGTGTTCTCTATAGTTGAGAGTCTGTTCTTTGCTTTGTCTCTTGTTTTCTTTGTTTCTTAAATTCCAAATATGAGTGAAATCATATGGTATTTGTCTTTCTCTGCTGACTTATTTCACTTAGCATTATACTGTCTTTTTCCATCCATGTTGTTGCAGATGGCAAGATTTCATTCTTTTTATGGATAAGTAGTATTCCATTTTGTGTGTGTGTGTGTGTGTATACATACACCACATGTTCTTTATCCATTTATCTATCAATGGACACTTGGGCTCATCCATAATTTGGCTATTATAAATAATGCTGCAGAAAACATAGGGGTGCATATGTCTTTTTGAATTAGTGTTTTGTATTCTTTGGGTAAATACCCAGTAGTTCACTGGATTATATGGTAATTCTATTTTTAATTTTTTGAGGAACTTCTGTATTGTTTTCTACAGTGGCTGAACCAGTTTTCATCCCCAAAAGTGCATGAGGGTTCTTTTTTCTTTACATCTTCAGTACTTGTTGTTTCTTGCGTTTTTGATTTTAGCCATTCTGACATGTGTGCAGTGATAACTCATTGTGGTTTTGATTTGCGTTTCCCTGATGATGAATCTTTTCAGCGTCTTTTCATGTGTCTCTTGGCCATCTGTATGTCTTCTTTGGAAATGTCTGTTCATGTCTTCTGCCCATTTTTAATTGGATTACTTTTGGGGGGGCATTGAGTTATATAATTTCTTTATATATTTTGGATACTAACTCTTTATCAGATATACCATTTGCAGATATCTTCAGCCATTTAGTAGCTTGCCTTTGAGTTTTGTTGATGCTTTCATTTGCTGTGCAGAAGCTTTTTATTTTGATGTAGTGTCAATAGTTTATTTTCACTTTTCTTTCTCCTGCCTGGGGAGACAGATCTAGAAAAATGTTACTATGGCCAGTGTCAGAAAAATTACTGGCTGTGCTTTCTTCTTGAATTTTTATGGTTTCAGTATCTCACATTTAAGTCCTTAAATCCATTTTGAGTTTATTTTTGTGTATGGTGTAAGAAAGTGGTCCAGTTGTAAAAGGTATTTTAAATGGTGCCACAAAGAGAGAGAACAGTTCTTTTTTGGGGACAAGTATCTACTTAATTGTTGAATTACTGTGTAACATGTCAGCCATTGACACTCTATAGGGCATCTGACAAATGCCCCAAAGGAGATAATTCAACTCAAAAGTATTCAGTAAGCAGGTGCCATAACAAGCACTTTAATCAGAATTGTGAAGTAGCTGACATTTTTGTCACTTTTCTATATCTCTTTCTTGGACTCTTCTGTCCCCACTCACCAGCTACCCAGAGTTCTCCTGCTGCCTTCTTAGTGTTAAAAGCTCTTACTCTGGAATCCTACCATGCCCTGCACTGCAGTGCTTCCTTCAGATTCTCCGCCCACCCCCCTCCTCCCAAAAAAGTTATGCCATCTAATCATCAACCATGTAAGGTTTCTCTGAAATTGATAATGGGTGTTAAGAAGAAAATCAGTCAGATGAAGTGACTTGGCGTTAAGGGGCGAATGACTGATAGGTTTCTGTATTCCAGGAGCTGTCTTCATTTTCATATGGGAACTGAATATATTTACCTGAATGCATCACCATTTTCTAGTAACTAATCTGATCCTGACTTATGATACCGGTGTAACCTTCCCAGAGTCCTTAAGTGGGGATTTATTGAGGAAATGCACATTTTGTGAACTAGTTGTAAATTTTGGTCATGACTAATTTAAATAAAAGGAATTAACAATTTAAAAGAATTTACATGATTTTTACTGAAAAATATGCACAATTCTGTTTCAAACTTTTTCATTTGAAACTAGAATTTGAAAATACAGTGGAATCTTTCAAAATGTTGGTGGTGAAGGGTAGGACTTTGATGCTGTAGTTACAGACCATCTAGGTTAAATAGGCTTAATTTATGTCTAGTTATGTTTTTTAGGAGTTGGCACATATGAACTCATGTAGTACCTAGCTATTATAATAGTATTCTGCTCAGCTCTCATGATTTGTCTTATTAAATTATTATTGTTGTCACACATTTACATCAAAATTTAGTTTCTAATGAAAAAAAATTTAGTCTCATTGACTAGCTTATTATTTATTCATTAGAAGTATTGTGATTATAGCCCTCCCCACTTTGGCCAGCCTTTTCTTTCTTTTGCCCAAATTGTGAGAATGTGAACCAGAAAGAGGTGAGTATAAAAATGCCAGTGATGAGGGGTGTCTGGCTGGCTCAGTTGGTAGAACAAGCAACTCTTGATCTGGGATTTGTGAGTCCAAGTCCTGTGTTGAGTGTAGAGTTTAAAACAAAAATGCTAGTGATTGCTTCCTTCTCTTTAACTTATGTTATTATTGAGAACTGCTCTTGATAGAATAGCTTTTACCGTGATTTTTTTCAAGTCATAAATGGTTTAAAGAAAGATATATGTAAGTAATGAGCTAGGAGGATACTTGAAAAACTTCTAAAAGGTGATATCCATATCCTCCTGCCAAACATCATTAGATTTTACCCTTGGTGACAGAATACTGGACAGAAACATCCTTTAAATCTCAGCTAAAATAGTGCACCCCATCCTTCCTTTCCCTACTCCATTTAAAGATTACCTGGAATTGATAATGCTGGTTTCTTTATAAATCGGTGTTCATTGGTCTGACATTATAGTACAGAGGTTGTCTAGCTCACATCTTTAATAAAAATTAACTCCAAAAAAAAAGAAACAGTGGACAGATGCAAAAAAGTAAGTAGAGTAACTCATTTTTGAATTCATTTTTCTCTTTCAGTGACATTATGTGTAATTGCTTAGCAGAAGAACTATACAACTCTGCAAGTGATCAAAGATCTGCAGGCTAATGGGGAAATACACACAAAAATAAATTTTCCCCCATCTTCCCTTAGAGGGAAGAACTGGAAGGAAATGTAGAGGATTCAAACCCAGACTAAACCAAACCAGAACCCACTATCCCAAACCCAAAACAGATTTTTATGGAAAATAGTTGCACGCTTGCAAAATTTAAAAAATTGAAGGAGCCTTTTGAAAAGATTCCTATGATAATAGTGAAACTGTGCAAAAGAGAATATAAAAAATATGTAGGTGAAGACTAAACTGTTCCCAAATCTTAAAAGTGTTTATTAGTAAAATAAATGCTTTTATTTTATTTAACCATCTAATGTTCTACCTTTTAGTGAAAGGCTAGAGAAGACCTTTTTGCTTTTGTTTTTTAAATTGATCATAGATTATAAACCTGAAAGTTTAAAAGAGAAATCTTCTTTGTCAAAGAACTTACTGGCTCCAACATAAAGAAGACAGATTATTTGTACTGCCCAGGATCAACATTGATTTGTTTTAAATGCTTCCTTATTTTATTCATTAATACCTTAAGATTTATGATAAATATCTTTATAGTTTTATAAAACAGTAAAGAATATGAATTAAGTATGGCCTTAATGCTGACCTAATATATTTACTAAAAAAAAAGCACGACACCCCTTTTATTATAGCAGACAAGGATATTTCCCCATTATACTTGCTCGCACCAATTTAGAATTTATAGTAATTTAAGTAGAATGTAAACTGTAGCTTTTATTCTTTCACAATTCTTGAAGAAATAGTACTGGAGTAAAGAAAACTGTTCAGATAAAGCAACTAACTGATGCAGGCAGGCTGGTCCGAGGACCCAGAGGGGTCCCTGCGGGACCAGCCAAGAGGATCTTTGGCTTCTCACAGGATGGAAATCAAACAAGAGCCATGTTGGGGCACCTGGTGGCTCAGTAGGTTAAGTGTCTGACTTCAGCTCAGGTCATGATCTCACGGTTTGTGAGTTCGAGCCCCAAGTCAGGCTCTGTGTTGACAGCTCAGAGCCTGGAGCCTGCTTCGGATTCTGTGTCTCTGTCTCTCTCTGCCCCTCCCCCACTGTCTGTCTGTCTGTCTGTCTGTCTCTCTCTCACAAATAAATAAACATTAGGGGCACCTGGATGGCTCAGTCGGTTAAGCGGTCGACTTCGGCTCAGGTCATGATTTTGCGGTCCGTGAGTTTGAGCCCTGCTTCGGGCTCTGTGCTGACTGCTCAGAACTTGGAGCCTGTTTCAGATTCTGTGTCTCCCTCTCTCTGACTCTCCCCCATTCGTTCTCTGTCCCTCTCTGTCTCAAAAATAAATAAATGTTAAAAAAATTTTTTTTAAATAAATAAACATTAAAAAAAATTAAAAAACAAAAAAAACAAGAGCCGTGAGTTGACAGGAAAGAAGAGCCGAGTTTATTGACGACATAGAGCAGCTACAGACAATGGTGTCTAGGAGACTCAGGAAAAGGAGCATGAGTCTCATCTTTGCTTAGGGGTCTGGAGTTTTTGTTTTTTAAAGATTTTATTTTTGAGTAATCTCTATACCCAACGCAGGGCTCACACCTACAACCCAGAAATCAAGAGTGGCATGTTCCAATGCCTGAGCTGTCCAGACACCCCAGGGGGAGGGGGTCTGGAGTGTTTAAGTGAGGTCGGTGGTCTGGTGTACATGTTGTCTCAGGCATCCAGGAACTTGTCCAACTAGCATGAGTGCTCAAGTGTCCTCCATAAGTCACTAATGCTCTGGAGCCAGGGGTCTTGACATCAAGGTGTTTGGAGTCAGTGGTCTTGGAGAACATTCATGACAACCTACCTGGTCACTCCTTAGATGTTATCTATTGGTTGCAAGACTCCAAAGAAATCATTAACTCCTTGTCCTTTATTATAATGGAGGATATACATTAAAGCGTGTGTAAAAGGGGCGTGTAGGGTCTTAGCAAGAACAGAAGCATGAAAAGAAGCAAAGGAAAAAAAAGCCATCTCTTTCTTTCATGGGGTCCCTTTGGTTTTCCTGTCTCATAATTACCCAAGAATATATATTGTTTTTAAACATATCTGTGTATTTTAAAAGCATTAGTTACTCATCACTAGTTAGTAAGGTAATATATTGATAGATTAATTTAATTTAATGTAATTTAATTTTATGTTTGCTCCTCTTCCCTATTTTTATTTTTTGAACTAGAATTTCTAAGGATCTCTCCCAAGAGAATGTGGTAGCTTATTTTTCATGAGTGTATTGGTTTGAAGTAAAAAAAAAATTGCATTGAAAAACATTTTAATTCATAGTTTTCACTGAAGCTGACTGTCCCTCTTCTCTTCACTCAATTAGTAGGCTGTGAGGCGATCTTATTTGGGACAAGCCTTCTTTTATTATTTATGTTCCTTCCTAAAGATAGCTAGTTGTTTTCCAGAATACTGTATCCTTTGGATGTAGGACTTCTTTAAGAGAGGACTTTGGATGCTTCTTGTGGCTGCTGTTGGGCCCCTTGCTGTGCTGGGATGTGTGATGAGGGTTTAAGATAATACTTTATTTTACTTTATTTTTTGCTCAAGATAATACTTTACAAGGAAGCTTTTATATTGGTCAGAGATACTGAGTCCTTGTTCTGCTTAAGAGCCTTCTGTGGTTCTCTTTGCTCAGGAAAGGTCTGAGCTTCTTCCCAAAGTGGCATGCAAAGCTGTCCCGCCGGGTCTCCCAGCCCACCTTTCCCCACCTCACCTTCTGCCTCTCCTTTCACTCATTTCACAGGCTGCTTGCCTTCCTCGGAGCTCACAACACAGTTGTGTGCATGTTTGCCTGGTTGTCTTTGTTCTTGCTCTTCCCTCCTCTTGGAACATTAAGCTCTTTTCTCCATTTCTGTCATCTCAGTCTGAAGGCTTCGAGAGATGGCACTCTCTTATTATTCATCTTGTACCCTTACAAGTTAAATGACACCTGGGCATGTAATGGACGCTCAGTAAAGATTTAGTGACCTTAACCGAACTGCAGCTACATGGTAACTTTAAGTTTAAATGTGGGAAGTAACATTGTGGAATTTTCCTAGATTAACAACAACCACTACAAAATCAGACTTTTAAAAAAGGCAGTCTTAAACGTATTTAAATGAACAGCTAGATGATGATCTTATCTTCAAAGTTGTATTTGACTTAGGCAACAACAAACCAAACAATCAAAAGTTAACAAATTTTCAGAGTGGGGTTTTTGGTTATCTAAGCCATTTAGATGATGTAAATCTGGCAGAATATATACATATATATCTTAAAAATGAATTGCAGTATTGCTTATGTCATCATCACTATCACCTTGTTTATAATCTCTCTCCTGGTGTGCCCTCCCCACCATTTTGTACTTTATTTTCCTTCCTTAGGATACTGTTCTTAAGCAAAGGATTAGTGCCCTCTAGGGGTGAACTGCAGATGCAATGCAGTGCGCACCTTTTAAAAAGCACTGCAAATGCTAGAATTGTATGAAATACAGAAAATGATGCTTCATCCTTATTATGTAATTCAAGTTATATAATTTAATCCCAGAGTATCTCAGACTGGTTTCACTTTGCTCATCACTTCCCGTAGCACAATTTATTCAGACAGTTTTTTTGCCCCACGGGGGAAAATTTCCAAAATGAGAAGAAAGAATGTTTTATTAAAAATTGAAGCAGAAGGTTAAGACTGCTGGCAGTTAGTATAGTCATCTGTGAAGGAAAGTTACCAGGCCAAATGTCTATGACTCAGGCTTAGGACAAAATAAAAAGCTTTTCTGTGTCAGTTTAACTATTTAATTCCTTTTTTTCTTTATAAATTGGTCACTAGATCAGCTATTTCTAGAGAAGTCCAATTATTTCCACTCATTTCATCCAGAACCACTCATTCCCCATAATGCAGATTTGCTGACTTTTAATAGTTGATTAACATTTTATTTCATCCCATTCTTTGGTGGTCAGGAAAATGAGCAAGTACAAGCACTTGAACACAGACAACCTCAGGTGCCTAGGAATAGTTCATTGTGTATGTATTTGTATTTATTATTATTACTATTATTATTATTACTATTATTATTATAACTCCTTTTTTTTCTTAAGATTTTATTTTTAAGTAATCTGTACACCCAAGGTAGGACTTGAACATACAACCCTGAGATCGATCTCAGGGTTGTATGCCGAGTCCTTCAGAAGAGTCCTATGCTCTTCTGAATGAGCCCGCCAACTGTCCCTGTATTTATTATTGTTAATAACGGTAACATTTGCTTGACATAGCAAGATAAAGATGATGATAATGGTATCTCTTGCAGTTGTGTAGCATTTTTTATATGTAGTATTTACGTGAACCTTCAGAATAATCATTTGAGGCAGGAAAAATAGGCAGTATAGCCTCAGGATTTTTTCAAGTATTACAGAAATTAGTGTATTTCTGTATTCTCTCCTAAAATTCTTAAGAAATTAAGCCATAAGACTTAAGGGCAGCTTTCCATTGTACCATTTTCAGATCACAGAATTTTTGTTCTCTGGTTTAGACTAGAGGCCTGTGTGCAAAGTTTTATTTTGAAGATGAGAAAATTGAGGCCTAGAGAGGATAGGCAGCTGGTGCTAGCTCATGAGACCCGTGGCAGAAGCAAGACTAAAATGCAGGTTTCCTCATTCTTTTTTCCCTTATTACATGTTTTCTTTTTTCCTAACTTGGTTTTGCATGGCATCATATTATTATTATCCTTCTCTACACATATCTAACTTAATTTTTCTTTACTGTTGGCATATATATGATGATGAAAAATGGCACCTGATTTTGGAAATTGTCCCTGATGTCAGAAAGAAGGTTTAGTTTGATTTGGCAAAAAGCAAGTTGTGAAATTGCCTTCCTATGAAATAAGTGTTCAGAATCACACTTCATCTTTAACTGTCTGAGAGTGAGAATGACAAAGGAAGTGGATGTGGATTGAAATGTGGCTTTGGCAGTGCGTGGGCGGGTCCAGTGGACCAGAGAGCATGGAATTCTCAGCACTATGTGTTAGTTCCTGTCATGGCAGGCCACATCCTGATCGTGCGCTGAGAATGTCAGACCTGTACAATAAAGTCATTTATTTTGAGAGATTAAGCCAGGATCAGGAACTACATAGTATTATTTATATAAATGTGATCTCTTTTAGGTTCAGGCTCTTTTAGAGTTAGGCTGCCTTCTCGTTACACTGGAGATGCACAGGGAAGTACTTAGATCTAGATGCATTGATGTGCAGAAATTGATAAGCATAACTCTTCTGCCTTGTTTTTCAGTAGGTCCTTAGTCTTGTAAATTAAATTCGTAGTTTGGAATGGGACTAAAGGAATTTTTACAGTGCTCCAATGAGTGAGTAGAAAAGTAAGCATTAAAGGTGCTGGGTGACTATCAGTTGAGCTTTCGACTCTTGGTTTTGGCTCAGGTCATGATGTCATGTTTCGTGCGTCAGGCACTGCTGCCAGCGTGGAGTCTGCTTGGGATTCTCTCTCTCTCAAAAGAATTAAATAAACTTAAAAAAATTAAAAAAAAGAAAAGTATTAGTACTCATTTCTCTAGGTTGCTTATTTGCATGCATATGTGTCATGCGTGTGGTAGATGTGTTCCTGAAAATATTCTTGAAAATTGATTCATCTCTGAAATATAATTGAGAACTTGAGGGGATTGTCATTTAATGGTATCCCAAATGGAAGGGATAATCACTTTATAACTTTTTTGGATATTTACAGATTTTCTAAATTAGAACTGCCTAAAATATGTTATGCTCTTTTTTTATAGGAAACTGAAACATTTTTTAAACTATATTTTATTGTTGCATCGTTATCTTGTGACACCAAAGATTCAGCTGATATTTCTCAGGAATTAGGAAATCAAAATAAAATGTCAGTCTGTGAAGATGGGGACACTTGTTTTAACGTAATTTGACTCACTTTCAGTGTTACTGGACATTTTATAGGTACTATTGATATTAGCAGTTATTTAGAGCTGTTGAGCCTACGTTTAATACTTACAATATTTGTGGCTAATGATCCCTAGATAGGTAATCAAATATTGAAAAGTTCTGTGATTTAGGCAAAAACACATAGGAATTAGTAAGTTTAATATGAAACAAGGGAATTTTTCTTCATTAATAAAAAGTATTTTCTGACACAGATAAACTGCAAAATATGTATGTAGTCAACTAAGATAATAAAATGTAATAGTATTTGAAGTTTTTTAGGATGAAAAACTTAACCATCAAAAGTTTGTTTCCAGTTTACTTTAGCCCTTGCTTGTTATGCATTCAGATAGTTTTGATCATAGTTTAGATCTTGTTATTATTTTGTGCTGTATATTCACTTGACATTTTGGAAATGCAGAGAAGTTTGACTTATATGTACAAAACCTTTGAGAGTTTACCACACCAACTGGCAAGCATATAGGGCTTGTGCCCTATGTGTGATGTAGGTGGGATTCTGGTCTCTGCCTCTGGGCCACTTTCTTAACTCTTTTAATGAGATCAACACAAAGTAATGCAGCCTGGAATCACTAAAAGGTGAGAAAATGGAAACATGCCAACCCGCTGTGGAACAGCCATCTTAATAGCCTGCTTTGACATTTGTCTCTCTAGCACAAACCTTAGAGCAGGCCAAGTATTTATAGGAGATATCCCTACTTGGCAGACTGAACAAAGCTTTTGGGAAATCTTTGGTGTTTTGTGCTCTAAAGTCACAAGCTTAAATCAGGCCTGTGGAATGGAGGAAGAAGCTATTATAGATTAGGTGTTAACTTTGTGCTAGTGTTAATGTGGTTATAAAAACCCCCGTCACAAGAAGATTTATGTTGTGCACAGGATGGTTTGGGCAGAGGTCTTCTAACTTGACATACGTGAATTAAAAATTTTTTTGAAAAAAATATAGAGACTAAGGAAATTTCAAAAATAGTAAGAATATAGTCTCATGGGCCCTTCACCTAGCTTATATTTCTGGAAGTTTAAAGTGTGGAACGTGTATATCTGGCCTCCTGGATCTGGTGGCACAAAGAATAGGAAGAAAGACCAGCTCGGGTTAGGGGGAGGGGTGAAAACTTGCTTGTCTTGCTAAGGTGGCTCTGGCTGTTATATCAGGAATCATGAATAAGGTTATTGCCATTGCCTGTATTTAAAAAATTGTAACCCTATGTAGTTGTCCAAGCTTATTTATAGTAACTCTAGTATGTTAAAAAGATAACAATTTTGTTTGTCTTTAGGAATTACTAATATGAAATTTACTTTTTTTAGTTTTTTTTAAATTCAAATTTAGTTTTTAAGTAATGAGAAAATCAAAGTGAAAATATTGCTGCAAGAATGAACACTGTATGAGGAATGTTTCCTACTTGTCCTTGTTCTTGTTTTAGTGTTAAAGATGATCTACGTTCTAGACCCAAAAGTTAAATTGCTTTTCTTTGTGTAGGTTCGAAAACATGTGAATGATCTCTATGAAGACTTAAGGGATGGACACAATTTAATCTCTCTTTTAGAGGTTCTTTCGGGAGATACCTTGGTAAGTTTTAAATTTCCTAATTTAGTTTGAAGAACACGTAATGCTGTCTACGTAAGGACCAGTGTGTTGTTGGTAGAGACTGTTCAGATTTTTGCAACATTCGCCTTTAGAGCTGTGAATTCTGCCTGAAAAAAAAGAGTTCTGGTTAGATTCCTGATCATTTTCAGACTTCAAGTGATGTGAATTTGGGAGATTGAAGCCCTTTGACTACTTTGCTTATGTAATCAGTTCTATAATAAAACTACTATTTTTGTTCTTGCTTCTTTTTTTACCTTTGGGTTTTTTTGCTTAGCAGAGGTTGGATGCATAATATAACCACATATTAAAAGACTCACAAATAGCAAGGAAATAAACATTGCTTTCTGGAAAATGGTCTAACCCATTCCACAGGTGTCATTTCCTTTTTTGTGAACATTACTTCCCCTTCTTGGTTACTTGTTCTCCTTCATTATGTTCTGTTCATGCTCTTCTTTTCATTTCTGGTCTGTCTTGTGTCTTTGCTGTCCTATCTTCTGTCTGTTATATTCATTAGCCAAGGGAGCGAGATTTTTTGAAGACCTTACGATTGGTGAGTGCAACAGAAGCATGCGAATATGAACAGCATGAGGATGTGGAGGATGAGGATAAGGGGGTAGGTGTCGGCCCCCATAACTCGACTAACCTAGCCATTACAGTGCGGTGAGCGCTAACGTGATAGAGAAGTAACCCATGGGTTCGGGCTCCTTTTTAGAAAATTATAGAAAGGACCAAAACCCATAGTGAGGTAGATGTGTGTGTACCAAAAAAATTGGACAAAGGAAATATTTTCTCTTTAAATTTATTTAGACGTTACTGTGCAGTGCATGGTAATTGAACATATGTGATTGAATTATATGATGCCATTTTAGCTAAAGAATTTTACATGCATTTTATATAAATGTGGAAATCTTGACAACTATCCTGCTAATTTTTATGCAAATTTGTTCCACTTCTGGAATATATATTTCAAATGTGGCAACTATTGCTTTATTTGAAGGGACTTATGGAAATTTATTTCCTATTTAAGTTTATGCTTTAAATCATACTGGCAATAGGTATTTGATGGACATTATTTATGTATTTTCTATGTCTTATTTTTATTTAGAAGGGGGGAAAGTTTTAAAATCTGGATTCCTGGTAGAACCTATAGAACTGTTTCATCTTCATGACACTTAGTTGACTTCAGCCCACCTTTGCGAGACAGATAATGCTTCTTTTGTCATCTACATCCCAAGTGCCCCTGATTTGGAAATTGTGCTTTTTTTTTGGATCCATTGGGTGAATTTACCAACATTATTTCTACCTGTTTATATAGAACCTATTTTTCCGTTCTGTACTCTGCTGTCTTTTCATTATGGTGCCTTGGCTCTCAATATTCATATTTGAGAAGCTAAGCTGTCAGTGTTTTTTTTCTTTTCTTCCTTTTGGGAGATTTTATGTGAAAAATTTCAACTCCATTCTTTGTATTTTTGTTAAGCATCTTCTCAGCTCTATCTCCTTATGTTTTCCGTCTGCTAACTTGTTACATTTCTCAAGGAAAACGGCACCAACGAAAAGAATTATGGATTGCCAGTTTTCCTGAGATCATAAACAGTCATGTCCATCCCTAAGCAGTAAAATTATTAAGAGTTCAACTGATTTTGTGAAAAAGCTAAAATAAAATAAAGAGGAAATATATGGCTTTAATTGCTTTTTTCTCTTCCTCTATCATGGCTAAGTAAGACTCCATCTTTCTCCTTCTTGGTGATTTTTATACTAACTGCATGCTACTTTACCTCATTTTCATTAACATGCCATACATATATAATTATAAAAACCCGCTTGACAATAGACTTTATTAAGAAGGCAAAATGGGGAATGGTATTTAATTCTTTCTGTGCATCCAAAGCTAATAAACTGTAGGCTAGAATTGTAGTATAATGACTATAAAAAGTCTGTATGTTCTGTGGCATTTTTTCTTTTTCTTTTGTTTAAATAAAGCAAAATGGAATAAAGCATATGTTTAAATAAAACATTTGGAGAAATCCCTATTTGTTTAAATTCAATTTCAAATAATACAAAACAATTAAAAGTATTTAATGTAATTTAATTTAATTTTAATTTAAAAAATCTAATGGGTTTACCCAAATATTAAATCCTGTTTTGATATGTTAAGATGAGCATAAAGTATATTTATAGAGTATACATCATAAGTGTATTTAGCATGGTCCGTGGTATCAGAAACTATAGTGTTTTTTATACCCTGCATTTTTCTATTCTTAGCCCAGAGAAAAAGGTCGGATGCGTTTTCACAGACTACAGAATGTACAAATTGCACTTGACTATTTGAAAAGACGCCAGGTATGATGTTTTTCAAAGACTATAATCATATAAACACATGTGATGGAGTACATCTAGATAGGAACATGTCGGGGGATGAAACAGTTAAATTTGTCAATTATAATGTTTAAATTTGTGCTTTTGAGAGACAAATATTTAAAAATATGTTCAAACATTTGCTCCAAAGAAAAGGAAGTTAATAGTAGGTGTAAGCCCACAGGAATTATAAGTGGCTGCATTTCCATCTGAATAAGAGCTACTGATTTTCCTTCTGTTAGAATTGTAATGCTTTGCCTAGGAAGTTAATGACCTTTTAGTAGCAAGAGAATGTTAAGAATGCCTATGAAAAGTTCTTAGTAGTGGGGCAATACTTTATTATTTATACTTAGTATATAAAATTATTTTTATAAAAAATAGTTGATGGACTACTTTCAAAAAACTTAGTGTAAGCATTTTTAATACTTAGTGGTACAATATTTTTTTTTATAAATAGATAATATTGGGTAATTAAAAGGAGTTAAAAATAAAACAACAACCTCCAACTAACTTGAGGTTTTAGAAGCAGTCATGGTTAAAGAATGAAAACCATATTGGATATGATCTTGATTTGGTGGCATTGTGGTATTATAGTGGTATAAGCCAAAATATTGGTAATTTTTCAAATGGTAGAGAAAAGGAAAGAAAGAAAATCAGGGGAATGGAAAATTACTGCGAACAATGAGAAATCAGAGGTGGCAGCAATTTAGCTTCTTAATGGAATAAAGAAAAAAGGAAGGGAGGAAAACGGGGAGAGGTAAACACCATTTTTTTGTTCATTTATTTCGTTTATTGACATTACAGTGATTTATTTAAACTCAGATAAACACTGCGTGCTTAAATATGTTAAATGTTACTTTTTATTTACCTTATTATTCTTTCTTAAAAAATATTTTTGAGGTTTATTTATTTGGAAAGAGCAAGAGAGTACAAGTGGGGGTGGGGGCCATAGAGGAGAGACAGGATCCCAAGCAGGCTCCGCACCATCAGCGCAGAGCAGGATGAGAGGCTTGAATTCAAACTGTGAGATCATGACCTGAGTTGAGATCAAGAGGCAGATGCTTAACCAACTGAGCCGCCCAGGCACTCCTATTTACCTTATTATTCTTAATTCTAGTGGAAGTTTTCATAAGGACTGATGGTTGATTATGTTTCCTTGTCTGAAGTGTTTTTGTCAGTGTTTTGTCAGGAAGTGAGATGTTAGTTATTATTGTGTTTGATTCATGATATTTAATTATTTTTATCCAGGATATAAATGATAGGTATCATTACTATATTTGTTTACCTGAAAATGCATTATTTCATAGTTAATAAGCTTTAAGTCTAAGTATTATTGTTTGTTTTTATTTTTATTTTTCATATTTGAGCAGCCTTCCAAATATCCAGTGACTTACATATTTATTTATCTTGGTAACAATTTATGGTAGATAAATGGAAAAAAGATGCTAGTTTTTTTTTAAATTTTTTTCCCACTTTGTGACAGAAGTATGAGAAAGTTGTTAAACTGTTTTATGGTTCAGAACAGTATCTTAATGGTTAGAGCAAAATAAAGCTTATTTTCAAGTGATAAAATTGTGTCTAATTTTAAAATCTCAAGTATTTAAGAATTCTCAACTTCAGTAGTATTTTTCAGTTGGAAAGTGATTACTTATAATACTTGTTCTAGAAGAAAAACCAGTAACGCCTTTTTTTTTTTCCTTTGTGGTGACTCTATAATTTGCAATCTAAAGTGAGTAGAGATAAGGGAGTAAGACAATATTTTGAGGATTTACTGGTACTTAGATCAGTTTTTTTCTTTGTGTAATATAGAATTGATTTTATGTAGATAAATATAACTTATGTGCTGGTTTGAAAAAGTTTGCTTTATTTCTTCTTTCCATATAACACAGGTGAAATTAGTGAATATTAGAAATGATGACATAACAGATGGAAATCCCAAGTTGACTTTGGGATTAATATGGACAATAATTTTGCACTTTCAGGTAAGCTTAATTTTTCTTAGTTATCATTTCTTTTAGCCTCTCATTGCTGATTTTCAAGTGGTTCATATGAAGAATAAATTATGCACTTACATCCTATGGAAGAAAATAAATTTCAGGCTTCTTAAAAAGTACATTTAAATTTTTCCTTTCAAGTAACATACTGCCTGTGAACCTTGCACCCTGTCTCCTGGTATTGATGAGCTTAAATATTCTAAGATGCTTGTAATCCTGTTGTGGAAAACTGGCCTCTATGCTCTGAGCCCAAATATGTATGGTGAAGACAGGAGTTTGGATATAAAGAGGAACAATAGCTTTGTTGCTTTGCTGGGCAAAGAAGACTGCAGCAGGCTAAGGCCCTCAAAATACAAGCCCACCTGGAGGAAGGGGCTCCAGGATTTTATAGGGAAATAGAGAATCCAGCTGGTTTCCACAGGAATTGTGTACCTACTACTAGCCAAGTTCATCGTGTTTTCTAGGTGGCTCTGGGTTCCTGAAGCAAAAGGCTAAGAAGGGAGGAAGGGAGGTTTACGGAAGAGAGGAAAAAGGTTACTTAGTTTAAAATTGAACCTCCCTGAAGCATTAATGCAGCCATTTTGATTTTAACTTCTGCTTTTAAGCGGTTTCAGTCTCAGTGTTGGAAGACACAGATTCTTTTTATGGAATGCAGACTCATTTCTTTTATTTATTGGATAGTATTATTTGATTTAGATACATAAAAATTTTATGATTCAGTCCTTAGAATGGTTTCTTTGGTATTATGGTTTCTCAGCTATGCAAACTCCTTTTTCCTGTTGATAGACACTAGATGGCAGTATAATTCTCATAACGGTATCTCCTGAATTAGAAGAATCTGTATTTTGTGTAGACCTGTACTTTTTCAAATTGGATTTGAGGAGAGTCAATGCAGATTTGTTAAGTATGATTTATATAAAAAATCTGTGCTCATTGAGGGCTTATTTTGATTTTTAGTTTTTCTTTTTTTGAAAAAAAAAATCTTTATTTGATTTAAGGTGAATCCTAACTCTGGAACTTGCTTTAGTTTATGAACCATTTTCCTGCTGATGCATATTCTCTGTGCAGCCCAGAGCCTGACCCATAGTAGGCATGTGGCAAGTCATACTGAATGACTGCTGTTCAGTTGGACCTTAAAGGAGGAAGAGGTAGCTTGCCAGCTTCAGGAAGGAGCTGGGGTTTGGAACCAAATCACAGGAAGAATAATACTTATTTCTTAATTTGTGCAAGTTTTATTGGGATTTAAGATTTGTAAGGGAATAGTGGGAAATAGTGTACCTGGGGCTCATTTGGGAGCAGGATAAATGTGACAGGTATGGAGAGCTATAGGAATTAGAGTCTAGGTAGTCCCAGCACCTGAACAGTCAGGTGAACAAAATTACAGCGGTAGGAAATTGGAGAAGACCCAGGTGACTAGGTGTCACCAGCCCAACTACAGGGTAGCTAATACAGGTGAATGTTCCCACAGTGTGGGGGTATTGCTGTCAGGGTGATCCAGTAGCAGGAACTGGAGGCAAGACCCTAAAGATCTGAGGGTGCCAATTATTAGAGCACTCCTGCCTTAGGGGATTAGGGGACTGAGCACTAAACCACAGCAAGGATTTGGGCACAGAGCCAAGACCTTGTTTCTAGAATTGGGTAAAGGCTAAGTAGAACTGGCTGAAAAGCACATTTCATGTGTAGTTCCTCAGCATTCTCAGTGATCCTTTAATTATTATTATTATTATTATTATTATTTTTTTAATTCTTTTAAATGTTTATTTTTGAGGGAGAGAGAGTACGAGCAAGGGAAGGGCAGAGGGAGTGGGAGACACAGAATCTGAAGCAGGCTCTAGGCTCTGAGCTGTCAGCACAGAGCCCAACACAGGGTTCGAACTCACAAACCGTGAGATCTTGACCTGAGCCGAAGTCGGACACTTAACTGACTGAGCCACTCAGGTGCCCCTGGGGATCCTTTAATTAGTCCTCAGTGGATCAGGTCCCACAACTTTTAGTAGGGTAGAGACTACAGGAACCCCACATGGGACGACAAAATGCCTGTTGGAGCAGGGAGCCAATCCCATCATTACCGACACAGTTGGGAAACAGGCTGTGGCTGGAGTTTGAATGTCAGAGTAAGAGCGCTGTGAGGCAGTAGGAAGCCACCCAGACTGTGGTGGGAGGCAGCACTAAGTGTCACCATTAACTCTTACTTATGGCAGTTGATTACATTGGGTGCATCACTTAACCCTTCTGAACCTGAAAAATAATGTTTTTAGGAAACTAAATCTATCAATTCTACATGAAATAAATTGAAATGAGTAGAGTCTGTAGTTAGGGAGACAAAAGCTAAGAAGCCGAGGTGGTGATCTCAGAGTAGAGTGATAAAGGTCAGGACTCAGATGGGGATGGAAATTGAATCCAAGGGATGGCATTTTGAAAGAAGAAAAGAATGGGCTTAGCAACAGAGCACAGAGAACGAAGGAGAGGGATTAAGGCTGACTCTGAACCGTTGCGCCTGACAGATAAAACAAACAAGAAACCAGTAGATGACTGAGAGAAACAGAGTGATGGTCAGGGGAGAATGAATGGCCTCCCGGGTGGGTTTGATGGTGTGGTGGGCGTCCTGTGCATCTGTGCACTGAGCAGTTTGGGAAGTTGGCTACAGGTGACACACTTGGAGTTATCAGTATAAAAGTGTTGGAGAGAGGGATCTCCAGAGGATTTGAGAGAATCCTCTTGAATACATGAAGAGCTAAGGACAGAAGTTTAGGGAAGGCCCATGATTTGGGATGCAGGAGGAAGAAGTTCCATCTGGGGAAACAGAAAAGGAACATTTGGAGAGATAGATGAAAGCAACAAGAAAATCTAGTATTGCTGAAGCCAGGGGAAGAGAGTTTCAATTATAAAGGAATGATGAGCAGTATGAAATAAGAAAATGAAGACTAAGCCATAGTTTTGTCTAGAAGGAAGACTTTGGAGACCTTGGAGAAAACATTCCTAAGCGACTGGAGACCTTGGAGAAAACATTTCCCAAGCAGAAACCAGAAAATGTCAGACCAAAATGTGAGAAAATGGTTGGGAATTAGAATCAGTCTATATAGAACCTTAAGTTTGAAGAGATATAAAGCAAAATGTCATTCAAAAAAGAATTATATACTGGGGAGCCTGGCTGGGTGGCTCAGTTGGTTAAGTGTCCAACTCGATTTCGGCTCAGGTCATGATCTCACGGTTTGTGGGTTTGAGCCCTGCATCGGGCTCTGCGCTGACAGCACAGAGCCTGCTTGGGATTCCCTCTCTCCCCTTCTCTCTGCCCCTCCCTTGCTTGTGCTCCCACATGCTCACTCTCTGTCTCTCTCTCAAAAATAAATAAATAAACTTTTTAAAAAAGAATTCTGTATTAAGAAACTCTGCGTTTTGTCATTGGGAGAAAAAGGAAGACCAGCCACAGAAGTACTTCTAATATAATCCTAATGGTCCTGTGGCATGTATTATGAGTTCCAGTGTATTTTAGGACCTGAACTACAGCATATTAAATTAAATTATCACCAATATTTAAAAATTAGACCCAGATCTGTTTAAAGTGGAATGCAACAATGTTTTGGTAAAATAAAAATATTTCTTCTTATTTGAATGAAAGAACTTTTCATAGTACTTTGATAATTTAAGATTAGAATGATTCTCTGATTATGCCAAGATAAAAGGCTATTTACAGCAGTGGTGATCATCCTCACTCCAAGTGAGTTTTGGTTGTTTTTGTTTGTTTGTTTTGTCTCTATACTTTGCATAAATAAGGGAAGTAACTTTAAAAGATCAATTAGTTATTAAAAATATATTTATTACCAGTATCACAAGTTGAATCTCTTTTCCAGTCAGGCTGTCTGAAGATAAGCATTATCAACACAGTAATCCTCTATCAATAGTTACCATATGCTAGATTCAGAGATACTAAGATAATGAAGTATGTTGTTCTATCTGTTGGGACAATGTTCATAAATCTATTGGTGACGAGTCCAATGCAATATAAATAAAAATGGGGATGCAGAGGAGGGAGTGTTGTGGTAGGATCAGCAAGGTGTTAGAGAGTAAGGGAAATTTTTACTGATATTAGAGCTAGACTTTGCAGGACGAATGCTAGCTTCCAGGCAGAGACTAAAGTTGGGCCATTTCTGGGAGAGGGGGCAGTTGCTCAGACTGGCAGGGCTAGAAGGAATGGCGGATGGGATGCACATCACTGGCTGGTTGTGCCTTTATCTTGCCAGTACAGACTCTAGCCATTATACTTTTAAATTCTCGTGAATAATGTTCCATTGCCAATGAAGACATTGAAAATCAAATTAAAAATAAACCCACATCTGAGCCTTTATTTTTGCCGGTTTGTCTCCTAGGATACTCAGTTTTGCCATTGGAGATTGTTTCATTATCTCTTTGAATCATTAAGGAAAGCCTCATCACACAGGCCTATTGACAAGTATCAGCAACATTGCTAACTTGACTATTTAATTGGATATTCTTATTTAGAAAAGTATAATGAGTTCTGTCTTCTGATCAGTCTACCTAGAGAATGGCAATTATTTTTTTTTTCTAATGAGTCAAATGATAATCTGCTTACGTGTAAGTCCAGTCATGCCATACTAATTTTCTTTTTACCACATCTGTGACTCAGTTTTAGAAATATGCACACCTTAGATAATCAGGCTCCATACTGATTTACTATTTTTACAGCAAGACCCTAGTAAAATTGCATAATATTTAACTAGGGTACAATTACAAAAGTTATATATGAAGTTTAACTGCCTTCCTTCATGTAAAAGAAACACATTCATGTGTTTCTTTTGGCTAAGCATTTTATGCTTTAAATCATAAAATTTATCAATTTGCTTATGTGAAAATACTAATGATCACATAAGGAAAATGGCTTGGAAATTGGGGTCATATGAAAATGTAATATGAAAAATATTAGAAACTATTTTATAAGATTTTAGAAATAATTTTAATCGATATTTTTAGGAATTTAGCATTTATTATCTCTCCTTCAGCTATTGAATCATCCTGTTGGTTTTTTTTTAATGGCTGATGTTTTTAAAAAGTCTGAGTATAATTTACATAGATTTTTGAGCCTTTTTTTTTTTTTGGCAAGTACCAAAATTAGTTGTTTTTTCTTAAGAAAAAAATTATATGGTAGAGACTCTCTGAAACTAAATTTGAAAGACATTTTGTTAAATTACTCCTGTATTTGCTTTTTGTTTGCTCTCAGATTTGTTGAACCACCAGTAGTTTCAAAGGTTAATGCAAACTTTGGTAGTGTAACTGCATTTCTGAAAATCGAAAGTTAGAGTGAGGGTCAGAGTCTTCTCGTGTGATAAAGCTGAGGTTTGCCTTGAAAGCTCAGCAGCGTTGTAATTTTACCGTGAACACTAATGTTTGTCTAAAAGGATTGGTGGCCAGAAATAAGCCACGGTGTCTAATGAGACACAGGGACCCAGCTGGGCAAGATGCCATGGCATTTCTTGCGTGTGTTTTTCTCATAAGCAAAATGGCTTCATGCTGAAGAGGATGGTCACAAAGTCTGAGGAATTAGAGGTCAGAGTGGGACTTTCAGACTTAATGCGGAAGATCGAGGTAAGCCCTGGATTTTGAAATGAGTGAATCTGTGGAACTGTGATTTCCTGCAAATCAAATGGGGAATGTCTGCAGATGTGTAAGAACTGAGAAAGAAGAACAGTATTTAGATCCTGCCAAAACTCCTTTGAGCCCTGAAAAATACTCTCCCAGAAGAAAATATTTCAGGAGAAAACCGGTCAAGACAACTCTGGGTGACACAGACTCAGTAGAGCCAAGCCAGGACAATGAAGACAAGAGGGAGAGCAGCGTTCAGCTCTCAAGAGAACAGCCTGCTTTTTCACTCAGGGGACTGGTGCGGGAGGGATCTGCCGCCCCAAACCTCAAACCGGAAAGTGGTATTCGGCAAGAGGGGACAGAAGTTGTAGTTGATGATAAACAGAAACTTGTGCCGAGTACTGTGAGCATTCGGTCTTACCATGTGGACACCTCTCCTGCTGATGACAGTGAAACAGAAGTAAAAGTTAGTGATCTGGACGAAAGGATTCCAGAAAAGAACAGCACTCCATATTGTGCAAAGAGGAAGGAACATTTAGATGCTGTCAACAGGAGAGAAATAACATTCCAAAGGAAAACTGAGGTTTTCTCTTTACGAAAGGCAGCCAGCTTAAGTTCCATTCACTATGGTACAGAGAGATCTTCTGAAAAAAGTGGGCTTTCTGAAGACCCATCAAAAAATTATAGCAGTGTTCAAGAAAAGCATAACACTGAGAGATTCTGCCCTTGTGAAATAAACAATTTTCACTTTGAAAAAAAGAGATGTCATTCCCTCTGTACTATTGGGTTCTCTGCTTCCAAGGGCAGAGATGGAAATGAGGTAAGTGAAATGCAGAGTCTGAGTTGCAGGTGTAAATAAGTACTCCTGGTGCTTATAATCCGAGGGAGGTTCTGTAATTTGTCTGTTTTAAATTATTTTCATATTAGCTTGTGTGGAAGTTGGAGAGTTCTTGGTGCATTTTATTGTCTGTAATCTTAGGTTTGGTTATTGTGATTTTTATTTTCTGTGATTTCCACATTTTTTGATCACACTTTAAACCCCTATACATTTTTGTTGTCATCGGAAGACTTAAAAAAGCTTCATTGAAAGAGAATGCACATCTTCTGAAGTTCTCTAGTTCACATCTCTTGACTTTTCCTGTGGAATAGCTTTTGGAAACTTGTAGGCAAAAAACTGAATCAGAAAATAGTCATGAGAAGACAATAGCCTCATGACAAATGTAGACAGAATACAATACAGTTATCGGTCAGTGCTGGCTTGCTAATTGAGAAGTTTGGAAAAGTCAGTTCTAGTTCTCTATCAGTTTTCATGCATAGGAACACTCATATACTTGCTTTAAGTTTGTGTGTGTGTGTGTGTGTGTGTGTGTGTGTGTGTGTTGGGATGGGTAACACAGAGGAAATCACCTAAATCTTTTGTCTCTGTTACATGAGTTGTTCCTCAGCCCCCATCTAAAATCAGAAATCATTTGGGCAGCATGTCATACGAGTTTCAGTATGACACCATCTGTCAGGAAGTTGAGATCTTTATTCCTAACACTGATATTTAGCTTCAGATGAGTTATTTCTCTGGGGTTTTCACTTGTCTTTAAAACGTAAACATAAGCGCAAAATGTATATTTACTTACATTTAAATGTAAGTAAAATTTATTTACTTGCTTGAGACATGTGTTACCCAAAACAGCCTCTACATGTTACTAGTTGGAATTTGATGGCTTTTTCTTTAAGCTACTTCTAACTTTGTCTTTTTACACAAACTCCGGACATAAATGGGGTATGTGATGATAAACAGTCTTGGCAAGGTCAGCAGAGATCATTGGCACAGTGATAGAATCAAGTTTTATGAGGGTCAGTGTGCATGATCATTTTGGGCCTTAGCTGCTGAATTCGCTGAAGATGTTTTTGTTTACGTACATCACCACACCTTGCCAATATTATGTCATCCCTTAATATTTACAGTTTTCAGTGGTTACCTTTCGAAAAGAAAGCATATAGTCCATGTCAGCGCGAAAAGAAACAACTTAGCTGTTCCGTGTTTACTAATGCAACCTCTTGCTTTGCTTCATGTTTTCTAGGTGTTTTTTTTGTATAATTTGGCTTCTTGTAAGCCTTAACATTTTTTCAATATTGGAAATTCTTAAAATCAAAGTCTGTTTCCTAAGTGCTACACAGACCTTCTTTTCCCCCCCTTGTATTATCCTCATGCCAAGGATTTTACCTTTCTAATTGGAATATTTTTGAATATTTTTGAAACTTCAATGGTAAATATATGTGAAAAGAAGGTGCACACCTGCCAGTTAGATTTGTTAAATAATTGTGATGTGGAAGTACTTACCAAATCGTTACATCTTTTGGGGTGAAAACTGAATGGGATAGTCATTGTCTGAGGAGTTTGATGTCTTATTTTCCTGCAGTCCAGAAAAAGACTCTTCATTCTGGGGCTTACAAAGTGTCAGAACCGACAGCTTAGGTAACTTCTCTTAGGACATTCTTCCTGTCACCTTTTGAGGTGTTTGATTCTGTTTGCTTAATTACCTTGGTTAGAACTATTTATCTTGCATTGGACTCTACTTTTTTTTTTTTTAATCTTTTTTAATCTTTATTTATTTTTGAGAGAGACAGAGACAGAGTGTGAGCAGGGAAGGAACAGAGAGAGAAGGAGACACAGAATCCAAAGCAGGCTCAAGGCTCCGAGCTGTCAGCACAGAGCCTGACGTGGGGCTTGAACTCACGAACTGTGAGATCAGGACCTGAGCTGGAGTCAGACGCTCAACCAACTGAGCCACCCAGGCGCCCCAGACTCTACTTTTTTTGTTGGAGAATCAAATGCAAATGAGAGCCCTCAACCCCTTTATTAGCATTACAGCTCAGAAATGACTGATTAGCTAGCATTCCTTTTATTTAATCCTTCAGGATCTTTTTCATATCTTCCCTATTGATTCCACTCTTTCTCTTGGTCATTTGTCTGCAGGATTGAGGTTGATGACTTTTAAGTTAGCTTCCAAGTAGAATAGTGTACAGTTCTCTGAACTTTTATTAAACTTCGACTTAGTGCAGGCCTCTGACTTTAACTTCCCTGGTCCTATGAAATTTATCATTCTTAGTATAGGTGACCGGCCTACCTCCCCTTTAAATCCTTGCCATCCTATGCTGACCTAGAATGCTCCTCCAGGCGCAGGGGTTCTGTGGAGGTGGCTCAGCCAGCTGCTGCTTGAGTGCCTACCAAATAAAATCTCAGAGTCATGTTACATCTTGCCTCCGATCAGGAGTTGAAAATAAAAAAAAGGAGTATCTTAGATTTGTGTATTGCTTTGGAATTAGAAAAAGGATTTTAGAAACATTGTGGCTTTTGATTATCCTGACAACTGTATGAATAGGCAAAATTGACAGTTCTTCTTTTATAGAATGAAGAATTCAAAATTAAGGTTAAGTAATGTCCTTAAAGGCAGCACAGTAAATGGCAGTAGCTGAGTTGAGCTGCTCAGCAACCTACTTAGATTAATTGTCAAAGTGCTGAAGGATATTGCTGTGAGGTCAGAGCAGGGGTTGATGTTTATAGGAGTTGATGTTCATCTGTGAAGGATGAGTGTTATAAACAGTGGTGGAAAAGGCAGATCATGTTTGGGAACAGGGAGGAATGAGCTCATTGCAGTCACCTTCTTCAGGGATTTATTTGTCTAAGACTTACATGCTTCCTGTACCTTGTGACAAGGTCTCCTACCTTTATCCTTGAGCTTTTCCCACAAAGCTTTTTTTATTTCTCTAGTTTCATAAATCCCACCTCTTTCTAGTCTTGTTACATTGATCTCAGCAAAGATGGCTGTCTTCTCTGTTTATAGGCCATTGAATCTCTAACTGACCACATGTAAGTGTCACCTGAGGGCCTGGGGGCACCTGGGTGGCTTAGTCCATTTAGCATCCAACTTCAGCTCAGGTCATGATCTCGTGGTTTGTGGGTTCAAGCCTTGCATCAGGCTCTGTGCTGACAGTTTGGATCCTGCTTCAGATTCTGTGTCTCCCTCTGTCTTTGCCCCTCCCCTGCTCACACACACTCTCTCTCTCAAAAATAAATAAAAGGTTAAAAAAATTGAAAAAACAAACAGGTGCCTGGATGTCACCCCTGTGATTCTAATGTAATAGATAAGGCTCCACAGATGATTCTAATGCCCAAGACTATGGATAGGAAGGTCCCTATGCTTCTTATTTCTACAGCAGTGCTTCTCCAAGTGTAACTCCAGGGTCCTTGCAGTAGAATTATCTGGAATGTTTATGGGAAGCACCTTACCCCTGAGTTAACTTGATCAGAGTATCTTTTAGTGGAGCATAAGAGAAAGTGGCATATGTTTTAGACATATACTTCTTAAAAGCATGTTTCCGGGTGCCTGGGTGGCTCAGTCAGCTAAGTGTCCAACTTCAGCTCAGGTCATGACCTCGTGGCTTGTGAGTTCAAGCCCCGCGTCGAGCCCTGTGCTGACAGCTCAGAGCCTGGATCCTGCTTCGGATTCTGTGTCTCCCTCTCTTGCTCTACCCCTCTCCTGCTCAAGCTCTGTTTTTCTGTCTCTCAAAAATAAATAAATGTTAAAAAAAATTAAAAAAAAGCATGTTTCTTAAAAATGCTAAATTTTGGGAACCAGCATCACCCTAGCTTAGCATTTGTATCTTGTTCTCTTCTCAATGTAGTTTTTCTTTTTTCTTTTCATTTCCTTTGTTGTAATATTTACTTATTTTTGGGAGAGTATTAGTGGGGGAGGGCCAGAGAAAGGGGGACAGAGGATCCGAAGCAGGCACTGTGCTGACAGGCTGACAGCAGTGAGTTCAATATGGGGCTCAAACTCATGAACTGCCAGATCATGACTTGAGCTGAAGTCGGATGCTTAATTGACTGAGCCACCCAGGTGCCCCTCAATGTAGGTTTTCTGATAAGCAGTGTGGATTCGGGGCCCAGGAGGCAGGAGGTCTGAGTTCTAGTCAGCCTTTGCCCCAGAGAGCTGTACGACTTGGACTTTTAAAATTTCTTTAAGCTCAGTTTCATTTCCTAGAAGAGGAGAATATTGGACTAAATCATGAAACTGCTATTAATAATAATGGTATTTGTTGAGTCCTACTATATGCCAGACACTCCACTGTTGTGATATTTAATCTTCAGAGCAAGCCTATGGAATGGTTCTATTTTTAGCTCCATTTTACAGAGGAGGAAACTGAGCCTTAGGAAAGGTAAATAACTTGGTTAGGTCACTCAACCAGTAAGTGGAAGAGCTTGACCCACATATTTTTACCAAGCTGAACTCTTAACCTGATACAAGTTACCTACCTTTTCCCGTATACCTCTCTTTCACTTTTAAATATCTATGAATTCATGTATGTAACTGCGTACCTTTTTGTTTGTTTACTGTTTTCACCCTTTCCTCCATCTCTCTCTTCTTTTATTTCTCTGTCAGGCACTTATTACGTACCTGTTATATATTGAACCAAAACAAGGCACTTCGAGAGTAATAAAACATAGCTCTTTTCTGCGTGGAGTATATCCCATTGTTTGTGTAGAACAAATGACAGGGACCATGACTGTAAACTTAGTTACCTGGAAGTTAGGCCTCTGGGATGGTAATCATGAAGAACTTTAACTTCCCACCATACTGCGTAGCCACATATTAACTAATGAAAGCCAAACTCTTCTTATGTTCCTTTTCATCTTTTGGTGAATTGCCAACGTATAGTTCAGTAACCAAGGAAAGAAGCCAAGGAGAGAGAATGAGAAATAAGGAGTGTGGATATTGTACAAATTATATTATCAGTCTCTAAATAATGAAGAGTTTAATTTTTAATTAACTTTCATATTTTAAAACTTAAAAAAATTGAGAACCACCTCAAAATGTTAGAAGAATATATTAATGTTCAAACTTGCTGAAATATAATTATTTGATATTATTTTCTTTGGCCAAGTCTTTTATGAATCTTAGACTCCAGAATTCTTTATTAGAATTCAAGCACTAGGATAAAATCTAAATGCTTTTCCTTTTATATGATAGCTTTGGTCTACTAATTTTGAAAACAAAGGTAATTTGGTTTACAGTTGACTAACTCATTCCTTTCTGAACTGTTTCATCTTTTAAAATGAGAAGGCATTTATTAATTTTTAAAAATGTTTACCATTGTTAGTTGTTACTTGGATTTCATAACCAGTTTCTGAAAATTTCGTTATGAAATAGTTGCATAGAATTTGGGTCTTTTTCAGTATTACAATGCTTTGATCTTTTCAGTTAAATGAAGGACGTGCAAAAATTTAAAGCCTTTGCTGTACAAAGAGAATAGTTATATTTTCCCCCTTATTTGATTAAGAAATAAATGAGCATTTCCTAAATTTAAAGCATTAGTACTTGAACTTTATCAACTTTTTGCTTTTGTCCTTTATTTAACTCTTCCTTTTAGGGAGACCGTTATAGCCAGATAGAATTTTCAAAATATTTGTGCCATCTTTGCTGTTAAAAATATTTTGTGGAGCATTCACACATTTTTGAAACTTGGAAGCACTGACTAAAAATGTGTTGATTACATTTGTTTCTGCCAAAATAGTTAAAACATCTTTGAAGAGGTTGTCTTTGGAAGCAAACATCTTGGCTTGGAAATATTTGCCTGTGTTGACAAACTCAATATGGGATTTGCTTTTGTCTGACTACATTGTCGAGTAGTGTGAATCAAAGAGTTTATGCAACAGTCCCCACCTGGTGCACAGTTACCTCTGCTCACTGGGGGCAGGTGCTGTTCTGAACCCTGTGTGTGTGTTGTTTTAGGCTCTCAACAGCTCCATGAGGAGATACTTTACATGGGAAGAAACTGAGGCCCAGAAAGGCCACAGGGCTAGTATGTGGTGGGGTCCGGAATTGAACACAGGTCACAACCTTCCACGGCTCTGTGCCAGTCTTCCTCTCATTGTTACACTTTTATTCGTGAAACAATTATGTTAAGAAATTCTGGAGGTAGAAGAATTTTGAGGTCCATTTTTTCCAATGTGCAGCTTTCATTCTTCTTCATACCAGAACTCTCTCAAATAGAATATAACCTCTTTTATTTTAACAAATATATGAAGGAATTGAATTTCCTTTGATACCACTCTTGTGTCCAACTCTCTGAAACCAATAGTTGTTTTGTGTTGTACAAGGAAGAACATTTGATTACCTATCATTTCTATATTTACTGTGTCCGTTAGATCAATTTTTGCTTTTATAAAATGAGATGGCTCACTGGTAGGCACAGCTTTTTCTGGAATGTTTTAAGAAGTCAGTACAGATTTGGGGTGGCAGAGGAAAGGGAACTTATGAAATCTTGAATCAGAAGACTAAAATTTAACCCAGTCTTATTTTCCCCATCTGTGAAACAGGGTGGTGTGTTTTGAGCATTAAATGAGGTAATATATGTGAAAAGGACTTACTTAATTTCTGGTTAAGTACTTGATAACTTCTATCTTATTAGTGTCTTCTGCTGCTGTGGAAAAGAGGAAACATCTTGTAACCATCTGCTGAGTAGAAAAGCTATATGTTTTCCAAATTTGTAACAGGGCATTTCTTTCGTTCCTGTGGACATGAGGCATTATGCATAAGTAGAGTAGGCTGCCTCCTTCTGTCTCCCCAACTCTACTCATCCTCTCACTATATTTTAAGCAAATATTTACTTAATACCTATCATTTGTCAGACAGTATATTCACTAACTCTGTAATTAGTTAAAAATTTTGTCAACCTGTCGGAATAGAAATAACCCCTGGGATGAGCCAATTCTTGGAGCTCATATTGGTTATGGACACCTTAGTACATGTACATTTCAGAGACATTATTGTTAGTAGTTCTGGTATGAGAATAGAAGAGAGCATGATGCCAGGGGGAAATCTACCATTCTGTGGGGGAAATGCTGTCAGTTAAGGTGTTGTGTTTAGTGAGGAAAATTGCTGTGAACCCTGACCTTCAGTTTATGTCAGAGATCCAAGGGTGTAGCTTCCTCTGAAAATGTGTAGAATTTTATATATCAGCTACTTTGCCAGGATAGAGACTGAGAAGCTCCGGTGAGAAGGGTCTTGACTTCAGGGGTTAAGGCAAAGGTAGAGGGTGCTCTTTCGTGACCTATGTGTGGACAGCCATTTTCCCAGCAGAAGGCACACTGAAAGGAAGCACCCACTGTGGCTACTGACCCAGAGAAAAAATTAGTGGGAGTTGTAAGGATAGATTTCTTTTGTAAATGTGAAGGAGAAACTTCTTGCAGATTCTAAATTGGAATTTAGAAGACCCAAGTCCACACCCTAGGCCTTCTACTAGCATAGGAGATGCTGGTCAAGTCACTTCACTTCTTGTAGCCTCAGCTTGCTCACAAGTGAAACGAGGGAATCCTCCAAGTGCCTTTGGGTACTTTCAGCTTGAGTTCCCCTGATTCCTTAATCCTTAAGTATAGTTATAGCTTTCTCTAAGCTAAATATCTTAGTTCTTTTTACTTCAGAGATGTTGCCTTTCCCATGTGACACATAAGTTATTTAAGTAGTAAATTTGATTAAGCTTTTTAATCTTTTCAACAAATTGCAGTTATTAAAAAAATAAAAAAATAAATGTTGCATGATTTGCCTTGTATAGAAGAATGAAATACATGCATTTTTTTTTAAAAGTGAATCTTTTAGGGAGTATCTGACTCAGCTTTGCAGTTTGGCTGTTCTTGCGTTCTTAGTGCATGCCAGAACCATGACAACATCTGTAAAAATAGGGTGTTCCTATCTCCCAGTTGTCTGGTGGCATTGACTTTGCTCAGAGGACTTTCACATATATGGCCTCAGCTGACCAGCACAGTGAGGCTGTTGCAATTCAGTTAGCAGTAAGTGGGTCATCTAGTAATAAGCTGTGAATAAAATCAGAGTGTGCTATGAGATGGGTTATGTTGGCTTGTTTTCTTTTATTGGAAAGGCATTTTGAGGTAGTCTGTTGTGTCAAGTTCATGGAATTGTTTTAGAAAAATGATTTAGATGAAGCTCAGTTTCACTGCTTAATGTTGGGTTCTCACTGAGTACTCTCTGGGCTTGAGCTTGCTGGGTACTTTTGTGCAGTAGTCAGGGCATTCTATTATTATTGGAAAGTGAGCTTAATTGGAAACGTTTTACTTTTCTAAAATGACAAGTCTTACATGATATGACAGGTTAAAACTCACTCATCTCAAATGAAAACATGAAACATGTTTCTGATCTTGCGTTATATATTCCCTCCCTCCACTTATTCAGCAGATATTGAGCACCTAATCTGTGTCATGTTAGGCAGAGTATGAGGAGAATGTTCCAAGGGGAGTAGTAGCTTGAACAGAGGACCCTAGGAGAGAGGGAGCATGTGATTCACATGGTTCAAAGTTCAGATGGTTCGATCATAGAATAGGAAGGAGATGGCTTGAGTCTAGAGAGAGCAGCCAGGGGCACCTGGGTGGCTCAGTTGGTTGGGTGTCCGATTTCGGCTGAGGTCGTGATCTCACAGTTTGTGGGTTCGAGGCCCGCGTCGGGCCCTGTGCTGACAGATCAGAGCCTGGAGCCTGCTTCGAATTCTGTGCCTCCCTCTCTCTCTGCCCCTCCCCCACTCGCACTCTGTCTCTATCTCTCAAAAATGAATAAACGTTAAAAAATTTTTTTTAGAGAGAGCAGCCAAAACTGAACTGGAAAACTGTGGCTGTGGAGTCAGGAACAACCTGAAATGGCATTTGAAAGTAAGCCAAGACTTGGTGCAATGAGACTAGTTAGGAGACTATTACTAATCCAGACACTGAGGCTTAGTTCCAGAAGGAGGTGGAAGCTCGCTTGAGCCCAGTATTATTCCAGGTGTCTCATGATTGTGTCTTAAAGGATGTCCTTAGTATTGACATTGGAGACTAGAGGTGATGGTCCAGACCAAGGATAGTAATTATTGCCACTCGATAGTTTGTAGTGGGAAAAGAGAGAAAACAGGGAATATAAGACCCTCCTCTCCCCTAGAAACAGTCTTGGGACAGCTAACATATCCATGTTACTGATGCTCATGTCTTCCTTAGGGATGTGGGAAGCTAGCAGATGCATGAGTTTGAATGGCACAATGAGTCAACACCCATGGGGAGGTTTCAGGAGCATTGGAGCAACTCATGCTTTTATGTTTTGAGAATTCCAACACTGGATTCTTTGGTTCCATTTGCAGAAGCAAACAGTCCATTTGTTGTTGGGTGTGTATTGTGTCTCTGAGCTGTTTGGTGAGATTGTGGTTCACATTTCCTGATGGTGCTCTATGAGGCATTTGGTCAGATGTGCACTATGAAACAAAGCTCATCCCTGAGCAGGCACATGCCTGGTTCTACCGCAGTTAGAACTGTGTGAATTTGGGTCAGGCTTTCTTTCTTCTGTTTGAATAATGTCTGCACCCTTTCCCCCTCCCCTGCCCAGAGACTTCTCCTAAAGCCCCTTGGGCCTTCTTTTAGTTCCATTTATTAATGTTTCAGTCATTGTATGTTGTCTCAGCTCTGCCAAGAGGAAAAAGGGAAATTATGTAGTAAAATCTTAGTGTTGAGTGTAAGGGTAGAGGTGATGTGGGAATAAGGGATGTGAATGTAGGAAAGAGTATGAGGGTTTTTGTTTTGTTGGTAGCATTTTTTTTAGGCTGAGGTTTTTGGTTTTTTAATTTCAGTTTTTGATCTTATATGGAGTGAAAAGAAAAAAAAACAGATATGGTGACTTCTTTATTTTCAAGGCTCAGGATCCTGAACTATGAAAATGACTTCATATACTTGGTATCTGGATTCTTTTTTAATGCCCTAAATGTTTTAAAATAATTTTGCCAAAATATATAGCCAGCAGGCATATTTTTAATTCAAGTGGGTTTTGGGACTTCCTATCCAAATGGTTAGATTTTTCTGAGATTTACCAGTAGGAACAATACTTTTAGAATCCACATTTGGAGAACCCACTGTCTAATAAGATGACCATGCCATTTTTGAGAATGCCTTATGTTGTGTATTTTTAAAGCTTGGAACTGTTCTCTGTAAACCAGCTTTTGTCAGGGCTCTGGAAAATACTTGCTCTTCACATAAAAACCTTGTAGATTTCCAAATTTCGGTTTGGACTGTCCTCTTGGAAGAGGAATACACATAAATAGAGTGGTGGTAGACGGCCAATTACCCTTTCTTGCTCTGGCCATGTCACGGCACAACCACATTCTTGACTTTATGGGAAGGAAATAACATTTCCTCTGCAATTCAAGTGAAAACTACTTACTGAAATTTCACATTTAAAGCAGATAAGCCAGAAAAAAAGTCAGTGAAGTTGCTTAGTTGAAAAATTAAGGAAAATAAGCAGAAAGAATTATTTTGATTATAGGTAAAGTGGAAAGCCAGACCAAAACTTGACAGTTCATATGAACTTCAAATTTCCAGTAGTGAGACTCAGTTCTAGAAGAAGGTGGAAGCTTTGCTGAACCCCATACCATTCTAGACTTATCATAATTTTGTCTTAAAAGATACTGTAAGATTGACACTGGCATTCACTTGGACTTGGGATATAAAGACATTTTAATTCAAACATGTCAACCTCCTCCCATCATACTCTTCCTTGAACTTGGAGAATACTAGATTTAGGTTATTTTTACACAGTGCCAAAATAAGTTTTTTGGAAAATGTTGCCAAATATGTCATTTTTACTGTTTAGATAGTAAGCAAAAACCTACAAAAAATGGTTGAGTGACATTTTTATGGGTCCATCAGTTTTTTTGCTTGGAGTTTGCACAGTGTAGGTAATAAAGCCTCTCCTTCCTGTGTGGGACCTTGACGTATATGCTAAAGCAGAAGTGATCAAGGGTATCCTGGTTGCCTGAATGAAATAATTTAAATTCCAGAGGTGCCTAACTCAATCACAAAGATATATGCTCATGGGCATTTACTGTCTATTATGTGCCAAGCAGTGACAGAGTTAAGACACTGTAATGCTAAAATGAATAAGACATTGTCATTTTGTGTATGTTTGCTCACATATTAGAGGGACAGAAGATATATCAACAGATGATAATAATACACAACACGTGCTATTACAGTAGTGTGTGTATGCACCACTGTGGAAGCAGAGAGGATGGTGGGACATCTCTCACAGACCCTGGAGATTGAATCAGCTGGGGCTTCTTCAAAGAGATGGATGAGTGAAGGGGTTGAGTGGGATGGCAGCTGGGGAGGGCATTCTGTAGGTAAGTAGTAGCATATATAAATGCATAGTGTTCTGTGGAAATGTATTGTTCTTGAAGGAACAAGAAGTGGTTCAGTGGGGCTGGAGTATGAGGAATTTTTGGGGGTGTGTGTTGAAGGGGAGGGAGGAGAGAAGAGGCTGCATACGACTGTGTGACCAATTGAAGATAGGTACAGATGGAGATAAAGGCATCGAGGATGACTTCAGCGTTTTTGATTTCCGAGCAACTGGGTAAATGATGAGGCCATCCTCTGAGCTACAGATACAGAAGGAAGAGTGAGATGGAGAAAGAGAAATTCAGCTTTCTCTCTAGTGGGTTTGAAGAGGTTGTGAGATAAAGCACAGTGAAGCCAGGTAGATGCAAGTTCAGGTGTTACTTCTACCTGTTAGTAGTTTGTGTGCACTTGAGCAAGTCACATAACCACTTTGTGCTTCATTATCATTTGTAAAATGAGATTGTATCTAATGATGATGAGATGATATTTGGGAAGTGCTTCAACACACTGGCTCACTGAAGTGCTCAATATATGATTGGTTTTACTATTTTGACAGAAGTGTTCATTAGGGAGTTAGAATTTATGGGTCTTATGTTCAGGGGTAAGTTTTGGGAGCATCCAAAGTCCCAGGGGATCCCAGAGTCATTGGTATGAGGGGGGAAGTTGAAACCATTGTAGAAGGTGAGATTGTACAGGAGGCGTGAGAAGAAGCGGGGGTGCTGAGGACTGAGCCTGGGGAATAGCACTAAAGGAAGGGTAGCAGTGGAGCCTCTACTGCAAACTGAGAACGAATGGCCAAGGATGCAGGAGGAAAACCAGGAAGGAGTGACATCAGGAAAGTCAGGGAGGAAGACTGCCAGTGACAGATGCCTCAGACAGATCAGGAGTGGAGAATGGACAGATTGGAAAGCAACCCTTGAGCTCTTCTCTGTGATGTTTTTCTGTCATTAAATTGCAGGCTCCATGAGGGTGGTTGTATGACCAACTTCTCGTAGTGGTACTAGCAGACATTTGTGAGTGCTTATTGATTAAGTGAGACTATGGAAGAGGAGGTGGTAGATGATTGCTCACAATATCTTTCAGCTCTTCAGGTACCACGTGACCTCCCTCCTTTCGTGCTTACAACTTGCTCTGTTACATTTTACCATCTGATTTCCTTTTTCTCCTGGGAAAATCGAGTCACAAGCAGGAAGCTCCCTCACTTTCCTGTCTGGTCACTGCTACTTAGTTTTAGTGGAGTGATTGGGATGGAAGCCACATCACAGCAGGTTGAAGAGTAAAGATAATAGAGCTAAAAAATACAAAAATAAAGTCTATTTAAAAAACATGAATATTACAGAGGGTTTTTTTTTGTTGTTGTTCAGTTGCTTTACTGGAAGAGAGAGACAGTGATAAGAAAAGAGGGAATTGAGTTTATAAATCTTGTTTATTTTTGTTTTAGGATGGAAGAGATGGGCATTGTCAGTGTGGAGCCTGATGTGGGGCTCAAACTCATGAACTGTGAGATCATGACCTGAACCGACATCAAGAGTCAGATGCTTAACTGGCTGAGCCACCCAGGCACCCTGAGATGGGCATTTTTAAATACTGAGAACCAAGACCCAGATGTGGAGGGGATGATTGATAGAGTGAGAATTCCCCAGGAGACAGGAGGTGGAAGGATTCTGAGCATATGAGAAAAGCAGGTCATGCAAAAGCCAAGTTTGTTGGTAGCAGGGCAGGGCAGTGAGGGAGTTCTTACTCATGTTGCTATTTTCTCGATAAAGAAGGAGATTAAAAAGTGAACGCTAAACATAAATAAGGAAGTGGTACGGTAGGGAATTTCGTGCAAATGGTAAAGAATATTGCAAGAGAGATTGTGAGGGATGGAAAAACCGGCCAATTAGGACACCAAGAAAAAGTGCCAGCTTTCTTAGCGTGCTTAGCTGAATTGCAGACCTGGAACCTGTGGTGGCAGCAGTCCACATGGAACTGCAGTTTTCTAGTAGAGCTTTATAGCGTAGGGAAGAGTAGGGGAGATGTGCAGCTGACTTGGCCAGGATTGCGGTTTGGCTGGGGGCTTGCAGGGCAAGAAGGGTGTGAGGGAGTTGAGGAAGTTGGTTGAAGTGGTGGATCACGTATTGCAGGCCAGCTAGAGAAAGAGGTGAAGATAGAAGAGGGCTCATAGAATGGATCATAATGAGGCATATCAAGCAATGTGAGATGTAAGTGAAGCCAGATAAGTGGTTTTTACCTAGGGTTGGGGAATGAAAGTGGTAGAAGAACAGGAAGTCACTATCGGAAGTTAAATATCGGAGGCGGACTAGTTCTGGTGTAAGATGATGAGGTCCAGGACGTAGCAATAGATGTGTGAATGGATGAAGTGGAGAGAAGAAGGACTGTGAGGATGTGGCACAGCATGGAGCCAGGTACACACTGAGCCAGGTGTCAGATCTTTGGGGGATGCAGGAATCTTTTTTTTTTCTTTAATGGAAATTTTAGTGCACAGTGCAGTGCTGTTTTCAGGAGCAGAATTCAGTGATTCGCTTACATACAGCACCCAGTACTCCTTACAAGTGCCCTCCTTAATGCCCATCACCCATCTAGCCCATCTCCCACCCCCAGGGATCATTTTTAAGGAGAAGAAGGTGGTGATATAAGAGTGAGTGGCCTACAGTGTAAAAGTGAGGTCTTCGTACCTATGGGTCACGGTTTGAAAACTATCATTTTTGCATCACTGGGGGATTAGAATATGCTTGCCCTGCCTGGTGGTATGTGGGACTTGACCGGAGGTGAGAGGGACAGACCAAGTTCAGTAAAATAGTAGAGGCAGTGAAGGTACTGAAGTTTTAGGAGCCTTTGTTTACCCTGGAATAGATATTTCTGGAAAGCTTGAGAGTGGTGGCAAGCTGGGTCAGGAGAGATGAGACAGGGATGAAATACAGGCTCAGGAGGCTCAGTGACAGGAAGAGCTCGAATTTGGGTGGTAGCCAGCAATGACCTGGATGTGAGGCATGAGGGCTTCAAGTTTCCAAAAGGAACTCTGGTGTAAAGGATTTTGTTTGCTTTAGGTGCTAGCTGACAGATTGTTGGTGAGAAACTTTAAGTGGCAAATACTACTAATAAAATTGTGGTGGGAGAAGCTAACATTTGTATGCCAGGCACTGTGCTAAGCATTTGATGTGGATTTATTTTACTGAATCTTTAGAACCACTCAAAAGAGGTAGAAATTCTGTCATAATTTAAGTTTTTTAAATGAGGAAAATGGATTTTAGATGATGTGGATGGCTCTGGGTTGTGGTCCCGTTTACTCTTGGAGCTGGAATTTGAACCCAGGCAGCATGAATGGAAACCTTCTCTGGTCTCCGTATTGACTTCAGGATCTGAAAGGAGGAAGCTTGATTACTTCCTAGAACCACACCTGACCTTTCACTGAGGGAGGGTTCAGACTGTTGTGCTGAATGCATAGATTTTAAATCAGGGGTCTTCAATGACAACTGCAGACATAAATTTTAGAGTTTATTTTTCATTTTGGTTTTGATTGCACAGTATCATGAAAAGTTTGATATACTCAAGAGACGTAGTAGTTAATGGTAACAGGACATTTTAAAAAATACCTTGAGTTTCCCTATAGGAATAATACTCAGGTAATTGGAAATGGCAGGAAAAGCTGAAAATGAGTCAGTGTGTTAGTAGTCTTTAATTATGTTAAAGTTTGGTTCATAATATTTGAATATACATTTGAAAATCACAGCTTTCTAAATAGTGTATGCATGTGTAATAACCTGAAGTAGTGTGTGGGAGTAACAATCTGAAATTCATCCATTGGAAATTTATTTAATTAGACTATACTGCTTTCTCCTGGTTGATATTTAGACCGTTTTTCGACCTCAGAACTCCCCCTTTAATATCCTTCCTGGGATAAAATGCTGAGCAGCACTTGAACCTATTAAACTTACCTTGTAGTTGAAATTTACTGACTTCCCTTGTGAATAGATAAATCAGTGACTGGACTGGCATGGAACGTTCTTGACCAGCAGAAAATAGTCCCCCGCCTTTCCAACTCTCTCCCTTTTCTTTATTTAGTTGTGATTACCACCCACGGAGCTCCCTTGTGGTAAGGGTTCCCAGAAGCGGTTGATTTTATAATTTGTAAAGACTAAGAGAAGCCTCTTGAGAGATTTTGCCGGGAGGCATAACTTTCTTGTTTATAGTTTCTTAGATTTGTTTCTCTGAACCCTTGTTTTTATAAATGTTGATTTGCTTGAGGCAACAAGTTTAAAAACTTTTTACTTCTCAGGGCACCTGGTGGCTCAATTGGTTGAGTGTCCAACTCCTGATTTCAGCTCAGGTCATGATCTCATGTCATGGTTTGTGAGTTCGAGGCCTGCATTGGGCTCTGTGTTGACAGTGGGTAGCCTGGTTGGGATTCTCTCTCTCCCTCTCTGCCCCTTCCCCACTTGTGACTCATGCTCTCTCTCTCTCAAAATGAATAAACATTAAAAAAAAAAAAAACTTTTTACTTCTCTTTACAGTAGGAGAATTGGGAGAATAATAAAGCCAAATTTTTGCTTCTCCCTTTGTAAAAAAGAATAATAATAACTACAACAGTAAAGTTGCTGACATTACACTGTGTTCGTGTTGAATTCTCATGGCATAGCATAATAACTATTACCATCATTCTTTTACAAGTCAGAGGATGGTCTTGAAACAGTTGAGTAACTCGAACATAAATGGTGGAGATGGAATTTAAACTCCTGGGATGTACTAGAAGGGCTCTCTAGCATAATTTCAGATCAGGGTATCAGTTGGAAGTTGGGGGTGGAATAACATTGGTGATTTTTCTGCTCTTTATTTCCCCACATTAAAAAAAAAAGGAATTTGTCCTGTATATACTATATAATGTGTTCATGCATGCACATAGTTCTTTTCATGCTGTGGAGATTAGCACAGGTTCTTAGAAAAGATGATTAAATTGAGACCATGAGCTCATATTTATTTCTTTTTTTGTTATAAAAATAATTAATTAATTTAGGTTGAGCAAGGGAGGGGCAGAGGAAGAGGGGGAGAGAGAGAGAGTCCCAAGAAAGCTCCACACTGTCAGCACAGAGCTGGACAGGGGCTCAAACTCACAAATCGTGAGATCATGACCTGAGCCAAACTCAAGAGTTGAACGCTTAACCCACTGAGCCACCCAGGCACACCCTGAGCTCATCTTTCAAATCATTTGTCAAGGAGCATGTCTCATACTGTGGCTGAGAGCAAGCTCTGCAGGGCATGGAGATCTATGCAGAATATTGGAGAAAGGGTGTGTGTGGCTCCCGCCATCATGTCCAGGTGGTAGTGTTAGAGGCTGCCAGGCCTGGCGTGGGCTTTTGCTGCTGCAGCCTGCACCAGGTTCCTGGTTGGCCTGGCCTCCGGCTCTTGTGGCAGCTGGGAGGAATAAAGGGCTTCCTGTCTGAGCCTAGCACTGCTGCATGTCAAAGGCTTTCTTCAGTCTGGGACTGTAAAATTTTCTACTTTCAGTTCTTTGACTCTGGCTCTTCTGACCTCTGACTTTTGTGTTGTATTTACAGCCTCTGGGCAAGACTAGATTGACGAGAGTCTTAAACATGATCTGCTTCTCCCTCCTACCTCCTCATTTTATAGATGAGGAAGTTGACTCACAGACATGAAATGTATTATTCAAAGCGGTGGGAGTAGTGGCCAGAACTAGAAGCCAACCTCATGACTTGAGTGATTTTTTTCCTGTTACAAAATGACTTGTGCCTCCCTATATATTGCTTCCAATTCTTTATTTACTCATCCTGATCCTGGCTTCCCGCCTGTCTTTCTTGATCCCTTGGCTTTCATCCTGCACTGATGGAGGGAACAGTTGTTTCTTGGTGTTAATCCCAGCTTTGGAATCACTGTGTGACCCCTGGTAAAGTCACTTTGTGCCTTAATATCATTATCAGCAGATTAAGTAGGACCCTTGTTAGAGAGGTTCTTAAGAAAATGTCAATCATGTGAACTGGTGACCTGTTTTATTTAGTGAAAGAGACTTTTAGAAAATTAAATGAAAATGAACAAAGTATAGGGAAAAAAATCAGTTAATAAAGGTATCCTGTTGAGTAAACTGAGAAAGGACTCATGAGAAAATTAAAGAGACTTTAGGTCAAATTGTTATGTAATGTAGTTAATTGGGGAAGGTACTAGTTTCCTTCTTTGTTCTTTACACAGAATACCTGTCAGATCAAATCCTGCTCTGCAGGTGGTAATATAGATTAGTCTGTAGGTTTTACTTTGGATCCATTTGAACTTGGCAAAACCTTTGGTTGGATTATTTTACAGATCTGATTAGTAAAGAGGAATGTAGAATTCTCAGTGCTGTGACATTTTGCCATAATAAAAAAAAATTAGGTGCTTAGGTTAAATCCTCCTTTTCTATCTATGAACCTCTTTGAAACTCAGTTTCCCTGTATGTAAAATGGGAAAAATACATTTAGCTTTCCAATGAGAGTTATGAGGACTAAGTAAAATAACACTAATGAAGTGCTTGGTACATAGTAGTTTCTCAGTCTGAGCTGGCTTTCTTCCTAATATTTTAACACTTTCTGTTGTGTTTAGATATCTGATATCCATGTTACTGGAGAGTCAGAGGATATGTCTGCGAAGGAGAGATTGCTACTGTGGACACAGCAGGCAACAGAGGGTTATGCTGGAATACGGTGTGAAAATTTCACTACCTGCTGGAGAGATGGAAAACTATTTAATGCCATCATTCATAAATACAGGTATGGAATTTGTGGGGTCTGTTTTCTTAGACAAATATGAGAAGTGTTTCTTCCATTTCCATATTTTAAAATAACCTTTTATTATTATAGAAGCAATACATGTGCATGGCAGAAAGTTAGAAAATACAGACCAAGTACAAGTGGAAACGTCAGATTCTTACCACTGCGAGATCAGCACTCTAAGCTTGGTGCATACACACAGACCACAGAGCTATATCATATCTTTGGATTTTGCTAGTAACTTGGAAGACAGTAAGCTCTGATATATAGAGTCTTCAAGTGGATGAGCATGATTGTACAAATGGAGAACCGATGAGTTGTAGGGTAAGGGTTTAGTTCAGACTTAGAGCTCACACATGGCCAAATTACAGTCTCCTACACTGGTTGCTCTGATGAGTAGCTGGGTTCAAAAGAGGACAACTTTGGGGTCGTAAACAGTTTTCTGGATGAGAATTATTAACAACTGAATCCCCGTTAACACTGACATAGCACTTACTATAAAGTGCCAGACACCATCCTAAGCAGTTTTTACATATATTGATTTATTTAGTTCTTACAGCATCCCTATATCATCATTCCCAGTTACCATACAAAAACTGAGGCACTGAGTAAATACTTGCTTGCAGTCACACACAGCAAGTGGCAGCTTTGAGATTCAGACCTGGGGCCTCTGGCTTTTGACTCTATGCTTTTAATGTCTTCTAAGGAGCTAGAGCCCCAGAAAATATTTATTGAAAACAATACGTGTGTTGATCTCAGTAACTTTTCTTAGTTTTGAAAAAAATATATCATGTTGTTGAAGAATGTCTTCCTAAGTAGAGTAAGCTTAAGCTATAGCTCATTGGACTAACAAATTTATTTGATAAAAATAGTAATTATATAGAATAGTTAATATTTTGATAACTTTCTATATGTGGGGCATTCTGTTCTTTGTTTTCCATATGTTATCCCATTCAAATCTCCTAACAGTCCCACAAAACAGGGACTGTTATTATCCCACTTTTGCAGAGGAGGAACCTTGGGTTTGCCAAGGTCTCGCTGCTAATACATCATAGAGCTGAGATTTTGATCTCAGTCTGCTTGATTTAAAATCCCATTCTCCCCATCTGTCTCCCTTCTCTTTCTTTTTTTCTTTTCACTCCCCTGAGGACCTTACTCTCTTTCCCTCTTTTTTTTTTACAAAGGGGAGAGATCTTTTTCTCTTTCCCTCTTTTTTATTTTGGAAATTTTAACATCAGTCAAACTGTAATGAATCTCCCACGCATCTGCACCCAGAGCCCCTTTATAACACTGTAATAATCTGCTTCTTTATGGAACATTTCAGTAGAGGTAGGTATAGTTTGCCTGATTAATAAGAAAAATCAGAATCAACTCGCCTACACTTGTTGAAAATAAAGTACCAGATCTCCTTAAGTAACACAGTGCCAAGAGGGTTTAGTCGGTACAGACATTGCTGTCATCATACTGCGCTTCTATGTGACTTAAAACATGAGGCCATCAGAAGGCTGCATAATTGGATATATTTTATACCTGGGATGGTAAGATCTTGGCCTTTAAATAAAAATATTTGGATTGTTATACCTGAAGGATTTATGTCATGATGTACCTTTGAGTGTGTGCTCTTTTCTCTTTGAAGTGTTTTAAGTAGAAGCAAAGCATTTAGAAGCCAGCTATTATTCTAAAACAATTGACTTTTAAAAACAATGGTCTCCGGACATTGTCTCTTCAATACTTGTGAAAGAGTATAAGTACAAATTAGTATATACATGCTGTGTGTTTTTCTCCTACATATGTGTCAGAAATGCTGACATTTCCTGGGGAAGTTTAACATTATAGAGCTCATATTGCTTTAGGAGAGTATTTGGATCTTTTGAATATTATTTGCTTTGAACTTTTAATTTGACAGTGATCATTTTAGAAAATTGTTTAGCTTTACTGGAGCACCTGGCTGGCTTACTCACTGGAGCATGTGACTCTTGATCTTGGGGTTGTGAGTTCAAGCCCCACGTTGGGTGTAAAGATTACTTAAAATCTTTTTTTTTTTTTTTTTAAAGAGAAGAGGGGCATCTGGGTGGCTCATTTGGTTAAGCATCTGACTTCTCACTTTGGCTCAGGTCATGATCTCATGGTTCTTGGGATCGAGCCCCATGTCAGGCTCCACACTGGTGGTTTGGAGCCTGCTTGGGATTCTCTCTCTCTCCCTCTCTCTCTCTGCCCCTCCCCTGCTCTCACATGTGCATACGTGCGTGTGCGTGCTCTCTCTGTCTCTCTCTCTCAAAATAAATAAATAAACTTAAAAAAAAAAAGAATTGTTTAGTTTTAACTTTGAACTTTGATTTCCTAGTTGGCTTTGTTTTCCCTTGTTAGAATTCATGGTAGATATACTGAGTATCAGGTTTAAGTGCTCACAAGATTTCTTTGTTGCTTATGTTCATCATCATGTGCCTCATAAAATACTACTGTGGCCTTTTTCACTGGAAGAAACTTTTCATGTGTAGAACTGTTTTAGCTAAAAAGTACTCGGGCTTTTCTTTTTACTTAAAAAATGATCGAGTACTTTTCTTCTAGCATGTGTAAGAAATGGATGGGGTTGAACTACACATAGTTTTCACTGTTGAATGCTTTAAAATACTCTAAAGGGGAAAGAGAAAGTTATAAACAATTGAAATATCACTGTAAGAAGATTTTTGGATATTGGACAGCAATAATCAGATTTAGAGAGTAGTGTCTAATTTATAGTTGTTTTTACTTGATAATTATTCCCCTAAATTTTGTGATGTATTTGGACTTGCTGTGGAAACATATCCGTTTAATTGGGTTTGGGGGTCTATTTCTAGATTAAAAGCTGTTTTTTATATATGAGTTTCATTTGACTTATGTAATAAAAATGATCTGAGGTGGTACATGGGTTTGGTTTCTACTTAAATACCAAGCCTAACTGTATGGAGTACTCGGTTGAGAAGGATCTTGACAGGGAGTGAGGGCTTAGCAGGAAAGAACCTTGAGATTCCTGGAGTGGATGGGCGGAGGATTGTGGTGCCACTCATGAAGCAAGTTTGCACGCCCCAGAGAGAATATGAAAGATTTCTCTGGGGATTGCAAGGAAAGTGGATACTCTTTGTCATTTCAACTATTTTTTTAAAGGTTTTATTTATTTATTTTGAGAGAGAGAGAGAGAGGGTACTAGCATGAGTGGGTGAAGGACAGAGAGACAGAGAGAGAGAGATAATCTCAAGCGGGCTCCACATACAGGCCTCAGTCTCTTGAACCATGAGATCTTGACCTGAGCCGAAATCAAAGAGTTGGACGCTTAACCTACTGCGTCACCCAGGTGCTTCCTATGCCCTGTATTTGTCATTTAAAAATAAACAAGTATTGTAGTAAATGATCTGGTCAGATTTTTGTGTACACATCTCCTGAAGATTTAGAAATATTGATCTGAAATGGGGACAGAATAATAGCACCCTTCAGATTTTGTATTGCTGTCAATACTGTCAAAACTTAAGTACATTAATTTGGATTGCCTAGCATAATTTTATTAGTGTTCCCACATAGAATATGACTTATAAAGTGGAGAGAATGTTTGTTAACCCCAGTAAGCAGTACTCGACTAACATGAAATAAAAAAGAAATTTTTATAGTAAGAGTAATTTATAGACATTACACAATAAAAACCATCCCTGAAGTTAAAAAGAAAGTAACTGTTGCATAGAAGGCACCCAAGAAATATGTGTGGACTGTTGACCATGTATCAATTTCTGTGTTAGCTGTTTTTATATATGGTAGCTTTTAAAATGATCACAGTCCTGTGAAATAGATGACACTATTTCCATTTTTATCTGCGTTTTAAATGATCACATTATTAAATTACTGAAGAAACTGGGGCTCAAAAGGGAAACTAATATACTCGACATACCTTTTAAATGATGGAGGTGACAGCTCAGGAGTCTCAAGTCCTCATATGCTTCTGTGTAACTACTTACCATAATACCCTGCAGGTAAACTAGATATCCAGAAATGGAACTGTTGACCTGAGCAACTGTGCTAGGGCAGTGTTGAAAACTAATGATATTCAGCAAAGATACATGAGAATTCTCGATGAATTTAAGAAATGTCTACATGAATAGTATATTCAGCAAAGATACATGAGAATTCTCGATGAATTTAAGAAATGTCTACATGAATAGTATATATATATAAATGCCAACTAAGATCTTTGTCCCTCGTAAGAAATTAGTGAGGGACATCAGTCACATAACTTAGAATTAGCCGTCAGTGAAAATGGCATTAGCAGCAACTCATAATGTGAGGAAAATTGTAGATAATAAGAGAACATTAAAACGCTCAGCATAAGTGAGAGCAAAACCACAAATGAACTGTTCTGTAGTTTTGGGTATGTCATATTATCCCCAAGAAGGTGAAGAGCCTGGATTATGCAATGGGTAATAAGAATGATAAAGTACTATGATACAGTGGAAGAGATTACAAAGGATAGCTCTTATAGGTTCTACTTAAATAGGTCATTGATTCAGATGGTAACCATGATTATCGCTTATCGTTGTGAGCATGGTGTAATATATAGAATTATGGGATCACTATGTTGTATGCCTGAAACTAATACAACATTGTATGTCAACTATCCATCAATTAAAAATAAAATAAATAAATTTTTAGGAAATTCTGTTCCTGATTCCTTCTAGGAAATTCTGTTCTATTTTAAGAAATTCTGTTCCCGATTCCTTCTAGGAACGTCTGTTTTTTGTGTTCAGTTTTCAGTGGAAAGAATTCAAATAATAAAACTACCATATATCTGTACTAGTTTGTACTTGTTTTGTTTGTATAGTTTAAATTTTCTTGAAAGCGTATTAAAATCTTTTCACTGAAAACCACAGCTGGTAAGAGATCTTAGGTAAATAAACCTCACTCTTGCCCCTAACCTTGGTTTTCATTCAAAAGAATAACAAGGTAGACTGGATTTGATGGACTTAGATCAAAAGGATGTCACAAAAGCATCTGATGAGTAAGTAGCTTATGAGCAAGAGAAGTAGAGTTAACTGAGAATCAACAGCCTCTGGGATTCTAAACTGAAGTAGATTAATCATTCTCCTAGAGTTTGGATACAGAGGACTAAAATTCCCATTAGTAACACATGTTCTTCATAGTAGGTGTTACAGTCAGACCGTTCAGCTGATTTTTCTGTGCTCTCATTTAAGAGTGTGCTCAGTTATCACAGTAAAACTGATTTTGTTTTTCTTTTTGAGAGAAATAAAGCTCTGGCTTCTAGCTTGACATTCAGCCCCTGACTTGTCCTACTTTATCAGTCACTACATGCAGATAACTGCCCCAGAACATTGATGAAAGCCAAGTTCCCAAACAGCAGCACTCACTGTGAAAACATGTCTGCCTGAGCAGGCATGAACATGAATGTGCGCCCACAGGCCACAAAGAACAGGGCAACATGTGCGGTAGAGCCAGGTGAAAACCTAAGGTGGTAGCATGGAAAGGTACGAATATGTCACGACTCACATGGTAGAGGGGTGGTGTGTTTGGCAGAGAGATTATTTCTGCTTAATAGTTTCTGTTTGTCCTAGTCTTGTTTTTAGTTTATGCCATTCACCGGTTTGAATTTCCTTTTGAGGCCCTTGGCATTCTTTTCACAAGCATGTTTTACATACATTACGTAACCAAGGAGGACTCCACTTTCTTAGGATAGATTGTGTTCAGGAGCACGCCATTTAGATATTTTCTAATCAGGCAGCCAGAAGCTTTTCACTTGTCTGAGTGTGTAGTTGGATAGCAATTATTTTGTTCATTGTTTGCATTTTGAATTAGAACTTAATGGGACCATCATATTTCATTACATTAAATGCTTAAAGATGCTGTAATTGGGAAGATTAGACTGTAAGGCTGTGGTCAGAATCATCATGTTTAATAGTCTGACCTGGAGGCCTGTGATTAAGCCGCATGCTTGGATTCAGTCACACCTTACAAGCTGAACTGGATTGGACTGGTTTAATACTGGGAGGAGGCCCTTTAGGGTTTGAAATGTTCCCATAGGAAGTTGGATTAGTGTTGATGAGGGGATTTTTTTTCCCTTCAGAACCAGGTCTGCCCTTAGGCTGCAGAACCCAGAAGTCTGAGGATGTGTGTATGTGTGTGCGCACACACACAAGTATGGTCTCTGGTGTGTGTGTGTGGCCATGGGCTAGGCAAAGACACAGAGCCCCGAAGGTTATAATTTTTGGAAAAGTCACAAGTATTTCAGTTTTTGAGGCAAAATCAAATTGTTTATTTGCCTTACCAGATAAACTCAGCACAGTTGAATTCTGAGAGCTCACCGTGAAAGCCTGGTAAATTTTATAGTAGGTTCTCCTGTAGGTATTTCTTGCCACAACCCTACTTCAACTTGCATCTGTGACTTTTATATAAAAAAAAAAGCAACTAACAAAATGTAATACATTAACATAGTAAAATTCTCAAATAGAATAAAGGCAAATGCATTGAAATGTGATCTCTTTCCCCAGATACCCAGTCCCCTTCCCTAGAGACAACTGTTCAGTTTCTTTCATAGTCTTCCAGAAATGTTCTGTGCATATACAAACACCTGTTTTGGGGCAGGATGGGGGGAGGGTCAGCTTGTTGAGGTATAATTTACATAAGCACCGAATCTTGAACATTATTATAATCTTTTCTAAAACACAGTTGAGAGAATGGCATATATGTTATTTCACATTTTTCTTTCTCCTTAATTTATTTTGGATGTCTTTCCATATCAGCAGAAATGGGTTTACCTTATTCTTTTAAAATGCTACAGAGTGTTCTGATGTATGGATGTAACATTATTTAATAGTATTGTATTGATGGACTTTACATTTTTTTGCTATTAAAAGTGTTGTATTGGACTTTGTATGTGTGTTTTGCAGATGTGTGAGTGTGTTGGTTTGACAAGTTCCTAGAAGTAGAATTTCTAGGTCGAAGGGTAATGCGTTTAAAGTTTTAAGACCTATATCTGAATTGTCTGCTAGAAGAGTTGCACTGAAATACCCTTCTGTACTGTTTCCCCTCCATGATGCCTTTAAGAAAGAAACATTCCATTATTTGTTAATGACATCCTAGCAGATATTAAACCCCATTCATTTTTTTCTATTCTTCTTTTAAGTTTGTTTATTCATTTTGAGAGAGAACGCGAGCATGCAAGTGTGCACAGGTGGGTGTGGGACAGAGAGAGAGGGAGAGAGAATCCCAGCAGTGCAGAGCCTGACACAAGGCTCGAACTCATGAACCATGAATGAGATCATGACCTGAGCTGAAATCAAGAGTCAGACACTCTACTGACTGAGCCAGCCAGGTGCCCTCTCTTCTTTTTTAATTTACCCTTTTATTCATACAATTTTTTTTTCAGCTTTTAAGGTATGTGCCACAGCTGAAATTGCAGGCTTATGTTTCCCTCTGGTGTGCAAGCTATTAGTCTAAACATGTATATGTTGAGAATTTAGGGGAAAATGACCAAGTAAGTTGGTAAATTTGAGAGTGATGTGATTATTTAAGACGTTAGTATGCCAGCAGTGGGGGTGGTCTTGAGGTAACATACAAGAGAATGTGGGCCACAATGCCAGAGGTTTGGGAAGTATGTAATAAACATCAGATTCCTTCCCTTCCTGCTGCCCACCCACTAATAACAGGGCACGTGACCGTAAAGCACAAGAGAAGCTGGGCTTTGCTGAAATACTCCCCTTACTTTGAAACTTGACATATGCTTCCTTCATCCTGGCTCCCTTCGGCATTTTCTTACCTTTCTCTAACACTAAGATTTCTCTTATGTTGCAAGAGTAGCTGACATATCTTCTATCCATCTATTTTTCTTTGATAGGTCCGTCTGTTTTGTTGCAATATGTCTTTATTTTGACTCATTTTCAGATTCCTGTTCCTATGTTATTTTGTGATATGAAGTGGTTTAATATTTTCTATCAGACTAAAAAGTAAGTTTATCCCTCTTTTGGAGGCATATTTATCCCCTAGAGAGTAAGATTTACTTAAGTTCACTAAAATATAGGTATTGAAAGAATTAGGTCTCTATCAAAATCAATACTATTCTCTGTGTTTGTTAAAGTGTATGAGGCTGTTATGGGGTTAATTGTTCTTTGTGAATCGAGACTTGTAACTCCTTAGGTATCTTTTAAATTCCATCGATAGGTTCCAATCTTGAAGTACTAACAAAACTCGCTGTAAATCATAGCATTTTTCATACTTTGCTTTCTGTCTTGTTGGTAGAGAGTTACTTTATAGAAAAAAAATAGGAAGAAAATTTGAAATAAATTGAGGCATCTAGTTCTGAGAAAGGGAAAATTACCTTCATGGCTTTGTTTCCTTCTACAATACGTGCCCATATAGGAGCATAAAGGAATATATACACCCATTTACAAAAATATGGGTGGGTCTCTTGCATGTTCATCTTTATTTGCTGGGGAGAGGTGAAGAACATATTACAGATCTTTTTTTTTTTTTTTTTCCACTGAGGGGAGGGGGCTGAGGGGAGATACTTTTTGTACCAATAAGAACAGTAAAAACATGCTAAGCCTGAACATGATTTAATCCAAACAGTCATCTACGGGAATTTGTTATGGTAACTGCTGAACTGCCATAGGGTAAGTGAGGCATATTGAATACATATTGTTATTGTGTGATCTATCAGAGAACAAATGTTGAGTAACATGTGGCTTCATGCATCTGTGTGTGAGTAGGTGCGTCATGTTCTGGAGTACAGACATTGTTTTAAGACTGATTTCTAGGTAAATGGAGGTTTTGGTTTTGTTTTTTTTTTTTATTTCCACATAATTTCCTTTCAATTCCTTGCATGCTGCTGAGTACATACTAGTTTTCCAGCAAAGCCTGAGCCTGTGCGCGCCCAGCTACCTGCTTTGTCTGTGCATGTACTCAAGCAGTGAAGCGCACCAGGAAAAGTCATATGCAGATGATCAGTTTCACTGTGACTTCATGCTTACCAGCTTCAACTGGTTCTGATCAGCAGTCTTTTCCTAGCTGTGTTAATTCACACCTTCTCTCACTCATACTGCCTTTTCTCCCCTTACTGTCAGCTGATGATCTGCACTCCTGCTCTCAGAGAATACTGACACCAGCAAGTGAAATGTCTTTGTCTTTGCTACCAAAGATACAGACCTGACTTCGTTTGCATCCATCCCAGCCCATCTTTGCTCCTGTTTGACAGACGAATTCCTCCTCCACCTCTCCAAGGCCTGTATCCCTCCTCCTGTGCTCTGGATCCCATCTCTACCATTGCTTCAGAAACCTTCTTTCTCATTACACTAAACCTTTCTCCCTCAACAGATCTTTCTCCTTGAATTTTAAGCACGCTGAAGCCTCTTGGCTAATAAAACAACAACAAAAAATTCCTCTCTTAACTCCATGCTTTTTTCCCATCTACTGCCTCACATCATTCCTTTCCTGGAAGGCCAGACTCGTCAAAAGAATTGTCTGTACCCTCCATATACATTTCTTTACTCCATGTTTATTCCTCACCTCACTTCTTCTGGCCTCTGGGCCCATAATCCACCAAAACTCTTCTAGGGTCTTCCATGTGGCTAAATCCAATGGGTCGTTTTCAGGCCTCATTTTTCTCCTCTGTATTTGACCCTACTGACCATTCTTTTCTTCTTGAAATACTAGTCTTTTTTCTTTGGTTTTTATGGCTCCACACTGCCCTGGTTTTCCTCCTGTTTCTTGGGCTCTTCCTGCTCAGATCTATTTGTAGACTCAGCCACAAGGCCAGTACATGTTGGGAGTTTTTGGGGGGTTGCCTGTTGACTTTCTTTTTTCTCTGTGTTGACTCCCATCCATGCCCACACCCCTAAGTTCTGTGGATTTGACCTTCGAAATATCTCCTGCCCTGTCTGCTTCTCTCCACTGCTGCCACATTCTTTTGCAGTCACTATGGTTCCCTACTGGCTTCTGTGGGAATACTTTCAACACTTGAGATTTCTTCTGCATCTAACCTCAGATCTGATCATTTAGTCCTGTCACCTCCTTAACGCATTTCAGTGCATTAGTTCTTAGAAAAATATTCAAAATCCTTTAAGAAGTTCATGAGATTTGGGGCCTCTGGGTGGCTCAGTCAGTTAAGTGTCTGACTTCAGCTCAGGTCATGGTCTCATGGCTCACGAGTTCAAGCCCGGCATTGGGCTCTGTGCTGACACCTCAGAGCCTGCCTTGGATCCTCTTCTTCCCTCTCTCTCTGCCCCTTCCCTGTGCACACGTGGGTGCACATGTTCTCTCTCAAAAATAAACATAAAAAAAAAGTTCATGAGATTCTGCATTATCTCTGCCCCTGCGTCCTTCCAGTCATCTCTCACCATGTGTCCTCCTGATGTTGGCTCCCATCCCAGGCAGTGGTCTCCTTGTTCTCATGTGGCCTCCAGGCCTGAACATGTGCAGGCTTTTCCCCCTCTGCCTTGGTGCTCAGGGTGTTCTTTCCAACCAGGTTTTCTCCTGGTTTACTCCTGAACTCCCTTTAGAGCTCTGAGCTCTTCGTATGCCCAGTGCCTGTATTCTTAGTGCCTCTCTGCCCAGCACATAGTACGTGCTTATTAAATGTTGAGTGAATGAATGAACTTGCTAGTTTGTTGACTGGGAAGAATTATTTAGAATTAGTGTTACTGAAGTGCCAAGTTAGGCCTTCTGTGACATTTTCATTACATTGGTTACATGCCAGTGGATGCTTTTTAATAACCCGTGCATATAGTGGTTTATATTTAGTTTCACAGGTACTTTCACATGAATCTTCTCTTGAGACCTTGGACAAATCAGTTGGCTTCTTCAGACCTAAAATGGCTTTCTTCCACTGCCACACAAATCTCAAGACACTCCCTGGAATTCCAGACGATTCTTATAGTTCCTGATTTTCTGTAATCCTTGATTTTCATTTTTTTGTAGGAGAAATGAGAAACCTGAGACACGGGTTTCTGGATGCATGTTCACAGTCAGAGAACAAGTTAGGACTAAGTCACAGGACACCTGAGTCACAGCCCTGTTACTTCTTTCTATCTCGGTAGAGCCTTTTCGCTCAAATATGTAAAAATGGTCCTTTAAATTTTTTTTAAAGTTTGAAAAACTGTGGTAAAATATACGTAACATTTACCATTTGGTATGTTAATACACTGTTGCTAAACCATCACCGCCATCCATCTCCAGAACTCTTCTCCCACCCCCCAAATGCTGGCGATAACCATTCTACTTTCTGTTTTTTTGTGTGAGAAAGAAAATTATTGCTCAGTGTCCTTTCACATGATCTGATATCTCCTATTGCAAAGTTTATATAAGTGGTTTTTATTTCAATGAAACAATCTGTCACCAAATGCTGTCTTCGTCAGCTACCTTGTTTTACAGTCTATTCCAGAGTTGGGCCAATATGAAATGTGACTCCGCCCCATCCCCTCCAATCCTAAACGTGTTCTTTTCCTCTTGATTTAAGCAATAAAAATCAGCACTGGAAAAGAGGGAAAAGGCTTGCTGTCTCCTACTGAGAGTCTAAGGCAGTAGGCATGTTTGTGTTTGTGTCTGCTTTGTGTTTGTCTTGTTACATAATTATCTGATAGTGTTATGGATTTTTTTTTTTTTGCCAGTGCAGAATATGGATGATTTTGAAAGAAAATGAGAAATGTATTAGAGGCAAGAAGGATTTTAAAATGATTTAGTTCCCAGACTTGCCTGATAAGAATCACCCTGGGGGAAGGGGAGAACCTTGTTAAAATACAGATAACCAGGCCTTTCTCTATATTCTGTCAGTCTAGAGTAGGGCCTAGCACCATTCCAAGTGTGGAAAACATTGTTACAGTATATATTGATGAGTACTGTTTGGGTGACAGTCTGGAATTACATCTTATTTCATACAGTTTATTTTTCTGGATATGCCAGCATGCACAGACACACTCTCTTGTGTTTCTTGTATTGCCATCATCATTATCACTTTCCCCACCAGCAGAAGCATAAATTCTTCTCTGTTTTCTTTATCTTGATTTTTCAGCTTCATATCGGATGTTACGATTTAATTAGATTTCAGTTTATAATGCCAGCACAGCGTAGCACGTTGCTCAGACTTTGTAGAGAGATACACCTGGGTTCAAATCCTGACTGCCCTTGTCAGCTTGCATTCTTCAAATTACTTAATCTCTTAAAGCTTAAATTGTTTCATCTGTAAATTCAGAGTGATAATTATACTTTTTGAAACTTTGTAATTTATCCCTTGCTTGTTGTTTTCACTGCATGCCTGTTTTCAGATTGTTTTTAGCAGAGAAATCCTTTAGGAAACCTTAAGATGTGTGTCTGTTTAGTTCATGGAGAAGTTAATGGCATTGTGTTCTGTCCCATGTGGATTTTGATAAGGGTGTGAAATCCTGATTGGAAGCTATCGATGGTAGCTTTATCTGTAGAAATTAACAAAAAGAAAAGGAACAAACCTAGGAATCAGGAATTTGAACCAGGTGCCAGATGGTACCTTCCAGTCCTCAAAGCTATTCATTTCTTTATAGTTTATTCATTTTTCAAATATTCGTGTGCCGAGCATCATGCTAGATATTGAAGATACAAACATGGCTAAAACAAGGTCTGCCTTCAGGCAGCCTGCTGTCCATTGTGAGAGGCAAGTGCAGAGTTAGAATGAATTGTGGCAAATACACACATGAGGATAGTAGACAGCCTCTGGGAATGTAGAAAAGCAAGACTTACAGGAAGAATCTGAGTTGATCAGGTCGTGTCATGTATGGGGGTGAGGTATGCAGTGGACGTTTGTTGAGCAAAGGAAAGAGACAAAAACCCGATGTGTTTTTGCTTTGAGAAATGGACTCTGCTCGTTTCTCTTTCTGTCGTGATTCCTAAAAGGGAAAATTTCTCAAGAGGGTTCAGATCCTGGATAGCCAAAACTTACATCTATACTCACACAGTAAATAGTGATTGAATGCCAATTGAGAGCCAACACAACCCCGTAAACCCTATGAATTTAAATAAATTTTGCATACTTTGAAAAAACATCCTGATTTGGATTCTGACTACTAATGTTAGATCTGTCCTTGCAGCCATTATCATACTTTTGGTTCGGAATTTGTTAATCTTGTGTCTGCACTAATGCTCTCTTCTCTTAGCTAACTTTTATCAGTGTACCTTCAAGGATGTTCCAATGACCGTTTGTAAGTCTAAGTATTCTGACTTGGTTTCATGTTCCTTGTAGTTGAGCATTTCAGTGTTTGGCATGATGTAATGTGGAAGTCTTAGGTAGTGTCTTGTGTTAATCTTTAGCCATTTGTAATACTGCATAAGTCAAATTTTCTCTCAGAATCTATCTAATTCTCATGTGAGCTAATATAATAATAAAGAATTTGAGGACTGAAAAGTTACTTTGGGGTGTCTGTACCAAAAAATATCTTACATAGTTTTACTGTTCTGTTAGTTTGGCTATCTATTAATGTGGGTGGTAACATATATAAAATATATGTCTGTCTATACATGTGTGTTGTGTGTGTGTGTGTATGTATATGTGTGTGTATATGTGTATATAAATATAAACATAAATAAAAATGCCCATATACATGTATATATGCCTGCAGTTTTGTATGCGTGTATGTGTGTGTGTGTGTGTGTGTATATGAGTGTAGCCTATTGTATAATTTTTTTGTTTAGAGAGAATGCCCTTTTAACATGGGTGTTATATGAAAGATAAACATTACTTTTATCCAAAATTATTTTGAATTATGGCAGTAGCCACTTTGAGACCTTTTGGTCCTATATTTTTAAACAAATTAAGGGCAGTAAGCATGCATACAAGTGCTTTGCACTTTTGGCTTTGCTTTCAGTTTCATCTTATGGTCTTATCTTGATTTTATACTCACACTATATAATTTGTGGTATCTTCTTTTTTCAAAATTTGTTTTATGTTTGTTTATTTTTGAGAGACAGAGCACACGAGTGGGGGAGGGGCAAAGAGAGGGGGACAGAGGATCCAAAGCAGGCTCGGTGCTGACAGCAGAGAGCCCAGTGCTGGGCTGAGAACTCATGAACCATGAGATGGTGACCTGAGTTGGACGTTTAACCAACTGACCCACCCAGGTGTCCCTACTTTGTGGTATCTTCTTGTGTTTTTCTTTGTAAGCTGTTTTTAATCATTTATGGAAAAAAAAAGTAGGATAAAAATGTATGTTTTTTAAAAGTGCTATCTATGAAAATTGAGTCATTCAGAAAAGATTATATTATTCCAGAATAATGACACAAGTTAAGAGTTAGGATGGCCCTTTTCCCATAAAAGACTAACATATATTACTTTCAGTGGCAGAGTATTACATTATATGATTTTGAAAGGTTTGAAGAAAATAGGGAAACTAGAAAAATTAATGCAATATAGGAACATGGTTGTTGCCTTGTACCTGTTTACAATGTAGTGTAGACTTGGGTTAGTCAAACCTAAAATGGGAACGAAATTTCCTATTAAAGTTCCACAAAAAGGAGATCTTAAGCTGGAATGAAACCTTTGGAATGAAAATACAAACCTGTAGGTGGAAAATAGCTAAAGTTTTAAAAGGTTATATGATCCCAGTGAGCCTGTAAAGAAGAAGAAAGATAGGTCACAACACAAGCCTCTTCTGGAAGCTCCAGACAGCTAGAGGAAAGGCAGAGTAGAAGACTGAAAATGACTGAATGGTTAGGAGATGAGTTTGGAGAGGGATAGGATTTTGAAAACGTTCAGGCTGTTCATTTCTCATAGTGGTTTTACAATTTTTTTCTTTTTTTTTTTTTAATTTTGTCTACTGCAGTCTTTTAATAAAGGAATGTCACTTCGTTTTTTGTTCCATTAAAGTGTTAAATATCATGATAAAAGAGATGACTTATCTCAACTCAGTGTATTATACAGCTGCCTTTGTGCTGAAATGACTATGTCATTCTGAAGGAAGTTTTATGTTTTATTCTCTTAGTCAAAAACTTGGTTCTTCAATGACTTTATTCATTCCCTCTGGGATTACTCACTGTTTACTTTCTTGCTAATGGCAGGGTTCGTATAACAACATGCCCTTTCTTGTTGGGAGATTTGGCAAACCCAGAAAGGCTGGTTTTTATTTCTTCAAAATGTGTGAACTTTATGGAAGCAAAACAGTTTTTTGAACTTTAGATATTTGTTTTTGTCTAGACCTAAATTCACCTGTTTAGTAATCTTGAAGTTGGCAGATTCTTCAAAAATACTTCTTTGGGAGTAAAAAATATTATTTTTAGAGGTATGTCACTTACCTCTATTGTTGTCAGTAGATTTATTATTCCTATAATAAATGTAGGATCACTTTTAAGTAATCATGTTGGTGCATATGAAAAACATTAACAAATTTGCTAATAGTTTCCCGGGAAATAGGTAGGTAGGTAGGTCATGGCGGCTACATTTCAAGGTTCTGAACACTTTGAAAGTTCTGTAAAACTGTAAGTAGATTTCTTTGAGGTCTGCTTTCTTATCAGATAAAAAGAAGACTACAAATTGTTGTTTACCTTCCTAAGAGTTTTTCATGTAAACAGCTTTCCAAGTAGTATTCAAAATAATTTGCATTTCAGTCCTCCTCCATGACCTCTGAGCCCTCCCACTCATTCTGCAGTTCCCAGATGACTATTCTGAGCAAACCAGAATGTCTGTGGGACATTGTTAAGAGCCAGCCTTAGAACTTGATAAGAGTGGGTTCTTAGTGATTTTGAGGGTGGGTACCACTCTTTTTGAGCTTTACTGTTTCCACATTTGTTTTTGCATTCTTTTTAATTTTTTTTTTCAACATTTTTATTTATTTTTGGGACAGAGAGAGACAGAGCATGAACGGGGGAGGGGCAAAGAGAGAGGGAGACACAGAATCGGAAACAGGCTCCAGGCTCCGAGCCATCCGCCCAGCTCCTGACGCGGGGCTCGAACTCACGGACCGCGAGATCGTGACCTGGCTGAAGTCGGACGCTTAACCGACTGCGCCACCCAGGCGCCCCTGTTTTTGCATTCTTTTAATGCTTTGCTTTTGAGATGAACATTTCCTGATTGGCTTTTGGCCTTGTGTTAAGTTTCCAACTACCACATTTTGCCGCTGTCTATGCAAGGAGTATTTGGGAAGTCTTTCCCTTTTCCTGTCTTGTATATAGACAGAGATAGCTTTAAAGTATCCCTGTGGTTTAGTAAAACATGCAAGTCTCACAAAATAGAAAGGGTTGAAGTCTGGTGTATGAGTGTGTGTGTGTGTGTGTGTGCGTGTGTGCGTGCTTGCACCTGTGTGCATGTACACGGGCATGCACATAGATGCTTGTGAAGATGTAAACTAGTGCTTATTTTAGTCTTTCATTTATGATTCAAATTACTAATTAGCCAACCTACTTACCAACTTACTGCTAGATATTTGTTGTCTGCTAAATCTTTGTCACTCTTTGTCTCAACAGAAGGATAAAATACAAAAGTTTATTAATACATGGTTCTTGCTGACTTAGAGTTAGCCGGTTGTGAGAAGCAAGATGTGCATGCACATTAAATAGTGAATTAATAGGGCAGGGAAGTGTATGATTATTCTAAGGGCCAAAGTGACGAGCACAGGCCCAGGAGTCTGTAAAGAGTTTAGGCAACAGAGAGAAAAATGAAGGTTGGGAAGATGAGTGAAGGCTTCACAAAGGATGATAGTGCTCGCAAAGATGAGTCGGCAGCAATCACAGCACATGGCATCCTGTCCACTGGGCGGTGGGTGCCAAGGAAGCAGCATTGAATTCATCATAAACGTTTGTGTTTGGGGAGAAACTGAGAGGATGCTAGTTGGATTGGAAGGATGCTGTTGGAATAGTAGAGTTTATGATTATGAGGAATTTGTAGATTTTGTTGAAAGTTACCAACTTTTTATAATTTCCTTGCTACACTTGGTTTTGGCATACAAAAGTTTTCTTTTTTTTATTGGGAGAGAGAAAAAGCACATGCCGGGGGAGGGGCAGAGAGAGAGAATCTTTTTTTTTAAGCTTATTTATTTATTTTGAGAGGGTACACAAGCAAGTGAGGGAGGGGCAGAGAGAATCCCAAGCAGGCTCTGTACTGCCAACTCAGAGCCTGATGTGGGGCTTAAACTCAAGAACCGTGAGATCATGGCCCAGGAGTTGGACCCTCAATTGACTGAGCCATCCAGGCACCCCAGCACACAAAAGTTTCTGAGAAAAGTAAGCATTGTTAAATATTTGATGAAAATCTCTGTATTTCAACATAGGCTTAGTATTAGTATTTGCAGAGATGGTATGTAAATAGATAAACAGGTTCGTGTAATGTTGAATTAGCACGTGAGAAAACTTAACTGATTGCAGTGAATTTTTTCCTAGGCCGGACCTGATAGACATGAATACTGTTGCTGTTCAAAGCAACCTTGCAAATTTAGAGCACGCTTTTTATGTAGCAGAAAAAATTGGAGTTATAAGACTTCTGGATCCTGAAGGTGAGTTGTTCTGACTAGATGTAGACTGGCATGAAAGTCTGGTCAGAAGTAATCTGTCAACATTTTGAAATAATTTATGTGGCTGCTTTTAGATGTTGATGTCTCCTCACCTGATGAAAAATCAGTAATAACTTATGTGTCATCTCTCTATGATGCATTTCCCAAAGTCCCTGAAGGTGGCGAAGGCATTGGTGCAAATGTGAGTATTGATTTTTCCCTACTAGAAGCTGCGGATTCAGTAATGACCAATTAATGACCAGTTAACTGAATTCTTTGATAGAGCTTTTTACAGTATTTAAATGTGAAATATTCTTTAAAGAATTTGAGTTAAGATGCTATTTAATGAACCAGTACTGTTTGCATTTTGATGACACTATTCTACCATTATGATTAAAGTATAACTCAAAAACATTTGTTCTGTGTCATAAAGTAAGCTGTTTAGAGTTACATATAATTTTATAATTAAAAGCTCTAAAGCACCGAATTTTGGAGTTTTTCCTTTTTAACTTGCTGCTGTTTTATATTTGCTCTGTTTGATGTCCTTCTGTATCTGCAGAATATCTCACCCCTGAGATCACTTTCAATGTTACTAATTCTCATAATCTCATGAAATAAGTTGGCTAGGAATTGTTTTTCTGATTTAAAGGTGATTATCTAGAGGAAGGTTATTTGATTTTGCCAAATTAACAAGCTACTTCATAAGCAGAGTGAAGTGTGGTACAGAGAGCTTTGGGCTCCTCATTTGTCCACTGTTCCCCAAACATTTGTGTAATTCAGTTCAACGGTGCATTTTGCAGTGGTCATACGAACACATATGGAAGCATTTCTGGAAGAGAACGGGAAACCATCAGTTGTGCGTTAGAGGATGAGCCCCTTCACCCTGGACTTCTCACTCTTTCCCTTGCAGATACCTTTATTCCTAATTTACTTAGAAGATTTTGGAGCTCATCTTTTTCACCTCTGTGTGCTTTTGTTTCTGGACTTACTTCCATTCTCTTCTCCCTGTTCTTTCTCTCAGAGGTGTATCGTCTTCTGATCCCTGAGTAACTTGCTCTCCTGCTCATCCTTTACTGTGATGTCTGCCAACAGTTGAGTGTTGAGCGTTGCTTGAGAATGTTTCTCGTGGCCATTCCTTGCCTTATCTTCTCCCTGCCTTCACCCCGTTCCTGCCTCGTACTCCTTACTAGGATGACAGCTTTTCTACACTTTTCTGCCTCTGTTTTATTTCTCTTCCCATCAGCACTGCACACGGTCATCAGATTGATCTTCCTAAAACCTGATGTCTTTGGCTTGAAAACGTTCAGTGATTACATATAGCTTGTTAGGTGAAGTCCAGCCTAGATACTCTGACACTGAAAATTCTGTGTACCTCCTTTTTTAGCTACAGTGTTTCAACACAGGCTGTTTGCTGGTAGCCAGGGCATTTCTAGTTCAGAGTCCTACTCACTTGGGGCTCCCTATCTTTTATCTCTTCCTCCCCTCCGCCCCCAAACACTTACTGGTTGTTGCAGAACTGCTCAAGGACTTCTCTCCCAAGAATACCTTGGTGATTGTTTTGAGGCACATATATAATGACCTGATTCTTATCTCAGCCTTTATCATATACTACCTGTTTCAGTTATTTCAGCACTTAATTAACTACTGCTTTTCATTTTGCTTAACTGTTTATATTATGACTTTCCTGCCTCCCTATCTAGACAGTAACTCTTTGATAAAAGGTATTATGTCTTAAAGTATTAAATTCTTATTACAACACATAGTATAATGCTTTGAATGTAATAAGCACTTGTCAAATACTTTTAATTCAACAGAGCAGGTGACAGCCTTCCAGTTTCTTTCCATTTTTATAAAAGGTTTGCTTAATGAGTAATCCTACCACATACATTTTCTATAATTTTTATTCCTGTCTGCTTTCCTGCATACTCTGTAGACCATTGAGTTCAGGTATACAGTGGATTTAGATCTAGAAAGGTTGGAGGACATAGCAGCTAACTTGGCTTGCACGCTCTTACTCCCTCATTGTGGGTGCCTGGGAAACCCCAAAATGATCACAGTGTTTCTTCCTGCTGCATTTGGATGCAGCCTCAGAAGCCATCTTAACATAGTGCCCCAGGCAGCCACCATCTCTGGATCAGAAGTGACACTCATTAGGTCAGTCTTCGTTGTCAGCTGTTGGTGGCATGTTTTCACATCTCTTTATGTGGGGCTGTGTGAAAAGTGAGAAAACAATGAGCTGGTTCTGACTGACCAGCTTAAGGACATATACATTCACAGAATGACCTTTGACTAAATTGTGTTAGATATGAATGTTATTATTTGCAGACATGGATCTTGTCTGTCATTTTATTGTTCCAGGATGTTGAAGTCAAATGGATCGAATACCAGAATATGGTGAACTACCTCATTCAGTGGATTAGACACCATGTGACCACAATGTCTGAGAGGACATTTCCTAATAATCCCGTAGAACTCAAGGTCTGTGTCACTGTAGAAGTTACAAAGGATTGGGCTTGATTATTAAACTTTTAAATAATGTTATAATAGTTCCATAATTTCAGAAGTTCAAGAAAAATTTCCCTTGGCAAGCCACTAATAAATAGGCAGTTTTTAAATTTATTCATCTCCCATTACTCGAAGAAAATGGAGGTAAACGTTAATAATGAAAACATAATAGCAGTAACACCTTAAAGAAATTTATAGTCCCTTAGCTTTGAATTGTTGGGAGTTAAAAGATATAATTTGAGAGACCCTGGAACTGACATTGCCAAATTGCTTTTGGTGCATGGGGAATGCTTGGAACCCACCATATGGCTCAGGTAGGAAGGGCTCTGGGAAGCTGGTACAAGTTTAACCATGGTTGGGATTGTGCCTGTGGTTAAACCCTGTTAAAAACTCCTGTAGAGGTTTCTTTTTGTAAAGCAAGAAGCACATACTCTATTTCACCATGAAATGAGAAACACATACCTGACTTCCATTTCGTAAGACATTTGCTGCTACCTAAAAACAGGTCCAACTCTTTGAGGCAAAGACATCCTAGAAATATAAAAGAATTATAGATATGTAAAATTACTGATGAGTATCATCTCATTTTGTATATTTGGATTTGTAATAACAAAGTAATCTTTATTTTAAGAAACAGATAATGTGAATATTAATAATAAAGTCTTAATTCCTTGAATTATAGGCTTTGTTTTTTGATCAAACTGGAATTGCAAAAACTGTAATAACCCAGGGTGGGTCCTGTTAAAATTATTCATCGTGTTCATGCATCCGTACAGAACATCTGTGGAACAGTTTTTATTCACATTGCCATGGGGAGTTTGTCCTTGGCGTGAAGTTACTTGGCATGTGTTGATATGATGCTTTTTAAGTGTCCTGAAGTTGTTTGTGTGATGTCTCCATTTGTGGAGGCAAAACTTCCCAGGGCCAGAAAGATGTCCCCCTTCTTTCACCACATCTACCAGTTATGTTAGCACATAACATAATGGCATCCCGAGCTTATTTTCTAGTGGGTGTCCTGAAACATTGCATTTTGAGTTCAATGCAATTTGCAGATTTGAGGTTCAGCTTATTTCCAAGTGGGTTCCTATTGTCCAGACACTTGGGTAAATTTGTATTGGCTTCTGATTAATGCAAATTCTTAAGGTTTTGGAAGAAATTTGAGTGGCTACACAGATTATTTGCTGGTGCCTAGGACAGCACATGATACATAGACGAAAACATCATGGGGAAATGCCAGTAATTTCATTAACCAGTAAAACGTTGAATGGAATCCTTCAGAAATCCTGCCTGAAGATTTATATGGAATTTTTTTAGAAAAACAACATGAATGAAAATGAAATAATTTGTATATACTTATTAATGTGGATATGTTTTATCTATATAATTTTTATGAAGGTCCTTTTTAATATTATATTTAAGATATTTTCAAATTAGTATCTACAAAGTAGATAATTGAATTAAGTAGTTGAAACTTCTATAATAATAGCTGCAACAAATAACATCTATGTTTGTTTATTAAAAGATCTGTTTAACTTGGCCAACAAGTTAAAGTACTATAATGGAGCATGGGGTCATTTTACTGGGACACTGGAATCAAGATTTAGCCCTATCTATATGATAAGAATTCTGTTTTCAAGGATAGATCCATAATACAGAAGAGAACATTTTTTTCCTTTTGGGAATTGCATCAGATTATTTTTCCAAAAACTGAAAGCTAAAGGGCAGCATTTGGAAAGTGAATCTTTTAAAAGATATGTTTTCTTGTTTGTATGATGAGAGATTTTTAGTTAGAACCATATTAAACTCTGCCATGGCTTATTATTATCCAGATCCCTGCATGGCACATGTTAAATCACGACGCACATCAGTAATTACACCCTTGTCAAATCTTGCGTTCTGCAACCTAGTCACCAAGTAGCTGGGAATCAGTATTGTCCTTGAGTGTCAGTTTTATAAAGCAATTCCACTGAATGCATATAGCATAGTAAGTGAGATTTGAAGTGGTACACTCTGCGGTAATGAAAATAGGTCTTTGAAGTTTGGGCCTTCATTTATTTTCCCTTTCATTCTAGGCACTTTATAATCAGTATTTACAGTTTAAAGAAACAGAAATTCCACCAAAGGAGACAGAAAAATCAAAAATTAAACGCCTATATAAATTATTAGAGGTAAGTAGGAATTTCCTTTGTATTGTCAAGCATAAATCTTTTTTTTTTTTTTTTTTTTACATCCTTGCTTCATACTACATTTTTTTGTTTTCTCAAGATCTGGATAGAATTTGGACGCATCAAACTACTTCAAGGTTATCATCCAAATGACATAGAAAAAGAGTGGGGGAAACTCATTATTGCCATGCTCGAGAGAGAGAAGGCACTTCGACCAGAAGTAGAAAGGTAGGCCTGGGGATGTTTTCTGCCATGGGTATCAAGTTGGGCACGGGGTCTCTTTGTTCTCATAGGAAGAACTTAAGTTTTGGAGCCAGGCAGGCCTAGGACCAACATTTACATTTTTCATTTCCTTTGCTGCATGACCTTGGATAAGTCACTTAGTCTTTCTGATTCTCCCATTTTCTTATCCAGAAACTCATTCAAGAGATGTGAAGAGTAAATCAGTTAAGTAATGTTCAAATAGGACATGCTAGGCTGGGTTGGTGTGTGAAGTCTCCTCTAATAATCTAAATTACCTGTGGGCATTTCCCATGTATTTAAGTCATCAGGGCCTGGATCCATTTGCAGGTCAACAGTTAATTTACTTCGTTTTTTATTATATTTTTGCCAAGGCCATCCTTCCATGGGGCAATGGAAGCCAGACTCGAGTCTGTCTCCATTTAAAGGGCAGCGAAGTGGCCTCTAGAGAACACTCAGGATATGCTGGTTCAAATTCCTACTTGCACAAACGCAGTTATTCCATGAAATCATCACTGACTCTTTATCATTCTCTCTCTCCCATTCTCTCTCTCCCAGTGCCTGGGAAAGCACTGCTTAGTCCTTAGGAGATATTTGTTGAGTGGATTTGCCTCCATTATAGTACTTCCCTCACAGCCTGTCCTATGTATGGCATTGGGGAAGGGAGCTCTGTAGGGGCTGACCCTCACAGTATAGGCCTGTGTGGTCCGGTGCACCTCTCTGGCCTTCTCACTCCACACCCTTCTTGCTCCCTACCCTGTGGCCACACTGGCTGCCTCTCAGGAGCCCTGATGTGCCAAGGTCCCGCCCTCCTCCATACACAGGATCTTGCACCATCTGTTCCTTTGGCAGGGAAGTCTCTTTCATCCTCCATGTCTCTCTTCATTCCTGATCAATCTCAGATCCCGGCTCCAGTGTTACTTCCTCACGAAACTTCCTGTGGTCTCCCACGCTGGTTCAGATGTCTTGGTTATAACTCTCATATTTACATGTATTGTTCTTTCATATCACAGTTGTAGTTTTATATTTATTTCTGTGATCGTTTGAGTCAGGGCTGCCTGTTCACAGTTATGAGCCCCAGGAATGTGGAGACAGACTTGGTTTTGCTGTCTTTTGTGTTGCCAGTGCTTAATGCATTGCCTGGGACACAGGGAGCGCCTAGTGTACTCAAGTTCTTTGTGTTCCACACATGACTCCCGTGTTGTTGAAATAGGAAAGAATAATGCCTTGAAGATATGAGAGCAAGGCTAACGTGTCAGTCATTTATGAAAATACTGATTACACTTCTGTTAAAGTATAATATTCTATCTGCATAACTGGATCTAGATCCAAAATAAGCTTGAAATACCCAGGGTGAACCTTTTATGGAGGAGATAATTGTGGGTGATTAAAATTATACACTAAACTAATCATCAGAAGTAATGGAAAAGTATGTCTCAGAAAGGATAATGGAGTAGATTTTTAGTTGTCAGAATAGTAACCGGATTTTAATGCAGTGGTTGAGTTCAAGGTCCAGGAGCTAGTCAATCCTGGATTAGATTTTTAGCTTAACTTGGAAGCTGTGTAATCTTAGACAAGTTCATTAACCTCTCTAAGCCTCAGTTTCCTTATTTGTAAACAGGATGTAATAGTACCTACCACATTTGGTGCTTATAAGTATGTGATGAGGTCATGCATATGAAATGATCAGTTAATTTCCTGGCACATAATAATTGCTTAATAAATGCTAATGCTGCTGTTATTATTTCAAGCTTTTCTGCTTACTAACTATATTTGATATGATACTCTCAAATTTCCCCTTTCTTGCCATCTGAAAAGAAAAATAGCTACCTTTAGAGTGGAGAAACAACAGTTTTGCTTTGTAGTGTTGGGTATATGAAAATACTCTAGGAGCTTGGTTGGATAAACGCCTTCATTTTTCTTGACGCAAGTTTTTTGGCATTAACTATTAACTGCAAGTAATAACCATGTGCAGTGAGAGTGTGTAAAATATAAATGAGAAGTAACCAATGTTCTTTTGCCATGTGATAACCTATAGAAAGGAAAAACAAGCACAGACAAGTTGAATTTGCAAGCATTGCATTGATATTTTTCTACTTTAGTGCTTTGGCATTATTTCTTCCTTCCTTCCTTCCTTCCTTCCTTCCTTCCTTCCTTCCTTCCTTCCTTCCTTCCTTCCTTCCTTTTTCTTTTCTTTTTTTTTTAAAGTTTATTCATATATTTTGAGAGAGAGAAAGCATGAGTCAGGGAGGCACAGAGAGACAGAGAGGGAGAGAATCCCAAGCAGGCTCCACACTGTCAGCATGACACGGGGTTCGAACCCACAAACCGTGAGATTGTGACCTGAGCCGAAGTCTGAAGTTTAATAACTGAGCCACCCAGGCTCCCATACTGCTTTGGCTTTTAAAAATATAAAGTAACGGTAGTAAGATTAAGTAACGTTCTTGAGAGCACATCATGTGAAAAAAGGCAAATGGATAATTTTCCAGTTAATTTAATCTAATAAACAAATGACATAGAGGTTAAAATGGAAATGTACTTTGTTTCTCATCAAACTCACTTGTTTACATGTGCTTATAAGTACCAGCTTTTAGCCAGGAGAGACAGACCTGGCCCTTTACAAAAGTCCGGCTGTGATTGAATATTTGTATTTTTAAGCTGGTGATTGGTATTGCCTGAATAACCTTTACAATTGTACCTGGGCTTCAGTGAGAGGCACCTGAGTTGTTTTTTAGGTGACTGCAACTGGATGACTCTTGATGAAAATATTTGGCAAATATTTTTCAGTGACGCCCTGATGAGCCTGCCTTGTCCATACTTGTAGAGTTTTCATGCAGGCTACAAAAGGCAAACCTCAGCTAGCAAACGCATGGCTTTAGGCGAGATTCTTTTTAATGGTTACCAGCACATTATTTGCTGTATGTTGAATATGCAAGTTGGAGCGTATTTAAGGAGCTATTAAAGCTGTAACATTTAGCTGTGGTTTTCACCGTTAGAAGTAGAGCTTTCAGCAGACCTTCTACTTTTTAGTCTACTTTTAATGGTCAAAGAAAGAACATCGTTTCAGGAACAAAAATGCACAGTAGTAGTTACAGCTACCGTAGCAGTGATTCTGTGTTTAGTAACACTACTAGCACTCGAACCAGTCTTGATTCAAATGAAAACTTTCTCTCGGTTAATTGTGGTCCAACTCTGATCAACTCCTGCATTAGCTTCGGCAATGAATCCTTTGATGGACACAGGTATGGAATCATCGTTGTAGGATTGTGTTTTGCTTTTGATGGGGAATTATTTTTCAGGGGCGGTAAACTATGTACTTCAAAAGGCAAGGCTTTAATTTATTTTGTCCCTTCTTGTAGGTTGGAAATGTTGCAGCAGATTGCCAACCGAGTTCAAAGGGACAGTGTCATCTGTGAAGACAAACTGATACTTGCCCGAAATGCTCTCCAGTCTGTAAGTTAATTTTAGGAGCCATTGGGATTATGGTGGAGGGGTCTGTACCTTTGGATGAAATAAAATTTTTGTGTAACATTCAGTTGATTCTTGGTATTGTCTTCTACTGAAACTTAAAGTTTGTTAAAGATTGTGATCACTGTTTGCTCTCTTGAGGAAGAGTGAGCAAAGAGAAAGCATATTTTTGAACCAAAAGGGAAAACAGAGAAGACCTAATAAGTAGCTTTGCATTCCAGTATTTTGAGTTTCATGTTTGAGGCTAGTTTGGAAACTTGTTTCATAGAATTAATATTGAGTTCTTTTAAAATACAGGATTCTAAAAGATTAGAATCAGGAGTACAGTTTCAGAATGAAGCAGAAATTGCCGGGTATATACTTGAATGTGAGAACCTTTTACGCCAGCATGTAATCGATGTACAGATTCTTATTGATGGAAAATACTACCAGGCAGATCAGTTGGTACAGAGGTAAGATTGCTACGTACTCATACCTTATCCTTTTGTGTAATCACTTCATGGGCACTTGTGATGGGAATGCAGAATGTGGCAGTTTTATGAAATACATTTCTTATGCTCTTTTCAGTTGAAAATGTGTGTTGCCTTAATTCAGATGTATTTTGAGATGTTAAATAGGTATTTGTTTTTCAAAGATAAGTAATAGAAAAATACTTTATAGCACATACAATATGGAATACTGCAGTAATATACTTACAGTTAAAATAGTTGTATGACATTTGAAAAAGGGAAAATATAAGAAAGTATCCTTTATAACTGATTTTTTAAGTTATCGATTTATCCTATCATGAAAATATTTATAACAAAATGTTGAAAAAAAATGTATAAAATTCTGTGTCTCTGAGAAGTGGGTTTAGGGGTAGGGAATGGAACCCTTTCAGGTTATAGACCGTATATATTATATATAATATATATATATATATACACATATATATATATGTGTGTGAGATACATATTAAGCAAAAATTGTAAATGATGCTTTGACCCAGTAATTTCACTTCTAGGAATTTGTAATAATTTTAAATATAGAAAATATATAAATAAATAAAGAAAAGAGTTTTTTGTTCATGTCAGAAATCTTTTATAGTAACAAAATTTGGAAATATCCTACATGTCAAATAATAGAATGATGACATTGTAGTGCAGTAATTATGTTCACTAGAAAGACTATGTGATAATATGGAAAGTGCTTATTGCACAAATTTAGTGAAAAACATTGTGATGCCAAATTTTGTCAGTATGATTGTAAGGACTTTTTTTTTTTTTTTTTTTTTTTTTTTGAGAGAGAGAGAGTGAGCACGTGCAAGTGGGGAGAGGGGCAAAGGGAGAGAGTGAGAGAGATTTTTAAGCAGGTTCCACACCCAGCGTGGAGCCTGTCGCAGGGCTCAATCTGAAGACTGTGAGATCATGACCTGAGCCAAAAGCAAGTCAGACTTTTAACCGACTGAGCCACCCAGGTGCCCCATGATTTTTTTTTAAATAGACTATTTTTTGGAGCAGTTCAGGTTTACAGAAAAATTGATTGGAAAATACAGAGTTTCCTTATGCCCCTTTATACACACCTTTCCCAATTAGTAATATCTTGAATTAGTGTGATTCTGTTGTTATAATTGATGAGCCAGTAATTGATACATTACTGTTAACTGACTAATGTCCATAGTTGGCATTAGAGTTCACACTTTGTGAAAAATGCCTTTTGCGTTATAGTTTATGTCTTCTGATGTTCTTTCCAGGGTTGCAAAACTCCGCGATGAAATTATGGCCTTAAGGAATGAATGTTCCTCGGTGTACAGCAAAGGGCGCATGCTGACGACGGAACAGACAAAACTCATGATATCAGGAATTACTCAAAGTTTAAACTCAGGATTTGCACAGACCTTAAACCCCAGTCTGAACTCAGGGCTGACCCAGGGTTTAACGCCTTCCCTGACCCCTTCTAGTGTGACATCAGGCCTGTCATCAGGTCTGACTTCCCGTCTGACTCCATCTGTCACTCCAGCTTATACACCTGGTTTCCCATCAGGAGGATTAGTTCCAAGTTTCAGTTCAGGAGTAGAGGCCAATTCATTACAAACTCTGAAATTGATGCAGATCCGAAAGCCCCTTCTAAAGTCTTCTTTGCTGGATCAGAATTTAACAGAAGAGGAAATCAACATGAAATTTGTTCAAGATCTTTTGAATTGGGTTGATGAGATGCAGGTAAAAAAATGTTTACCTGAAAGTTTTAGTCTTTAGTCTTTATTGCTCTTAGTTTCTTTTTTTAAATCTAGTATCTTTCTGTTTAAAGGTGCAGCTGGACCGCACTGAATGGGGATCAGATTTGCCAAGTGTTGAAAGCCATTTAGAGAATCATAAAAACGTTCACCGAGCTATTGAAGAATTTGAATCTAGCCTTAAAGAAGCTAAAATCAGTGAGGTATATGAATTTAAAATCTGTATATATTTCATTTTAGTTAGCTATTGTTTTGCTCTTTTTTTATATATAAAGAGCCTATAACAAAATAATAGATACAGTGAGTATGAGTCAGAATTCCTTAGGATCCCTAAGCTTGATGTCTTTTTATCCCATGTTATAGATCCAAATGACGGCACCTCTTAAACTAACTTATGCAGAAAAGTTACACCGATTAGAGAGTCAGTATGCAAAACTCCTGGTAAGTTGTGTTTTTTTGTTTTGTTTTGTTTTGTTTTGTTTTTACTTTCTGTTTCCCTTATCTCTATTTGGCAAAGACATGATTCTTAACAATGATTTTTCTTACGAAGAATACATCCAGGAATCAGGAACGGCACCTTGATACACTCCATAATTTTGTAACTCGTGCAACTAATGAACTTATTTGGTTGAATGAAAAAGAAGAGGAGGAAGTTGCCTATGACTGGAGTGAAAGAAATAACAACATAGCTCGGAAAAAAGATTACCATGCTGTGAGTATGGCCTTTGTCATTGAATGCCAAGGTTGTATATCAGGTGTAGATCTTTTTCTAACCTCACTTCTTCATTCTTTGTTAAATTAGGAATTAATGAGAGAACTTGATCAAAAGGAAGAAAATATTAAATCAGTTCAGGAGATAGCAGAGCAGCTACTTTCGGAAAATCACCCAGCCAGACTGACAATTGAGGTAAGTCAGGAAGCGTAATGGTCATGGTCGAATATTGACATTTGATAGTCACTCTTTAGATTCTTTTAATGCTGATAAATTCAGAAATACAAACTATCAAACTTTTAATACAACGTGACTTAAAAATAATGTTTCTGACAAATCATAGTGCTTCTTGCCTTTAGCTCTCTTGCTTTTTCTGTGTTACTCACCTGTCACTTAGAATAAAGGTACCTTTGTCAACTCCCATGGCTAAAGGGATGTATTATAGTAAATATGAAGGCTCTTTTTTTATTCCTCCCTCATACTGTGGTATTGTGCAAGCCATGTAACCAGACTTAGCCTCCTATCCAAAATGGGGGCTATCCTCTAACCCATAGCATTGTAGTAAGATGAGGCAAATAACGTACTCTTACTACTTAGTACAGCTCTGGTTACATATGTTCCCAGGAAGTATTTACAATTATTATTTAACTTAACAATTTTATTCACAATCTAGTTTTGTGAGGTATATTGGAACAACAGTCTGTCAAAGCCACATGGCATAGTGCACACATTTCACATCCAGAAATGGAGAAGTGGTGTGGGATTTATCAGGTTTCCCGTGCGGTAGTGGTAGTGTGTTTACTTTTTAGTCCTAATATGTACTAGTTAGAGTTAGTGACTTTCTAAAAGTAAAGGGGTGTTATATAAGAGAGACATGCATCAAACACGGACAAATGTGGTATATTGCCAGAGGGAAAAGATGGAGCTGTGCTTAAAATGTGACATGCTTCAAACTCTCACAGGTGAGGAGAGGAATCTGATAGTCTTTGTTCACTGAAATTGCCACAAAACAAAAGATTAGTGAAATTTTAGGCCTCAATAGGAAGTTTTGGGAATGTTATATTTGACCTGCTTCATAGAAAAATGGAGTCTTAGGGCACCTGGGTGGCTCAGTCAGGTAAGCGTCTGACTTCGGCTCAGGTCATGATCTCACAGTTTGTGGGTTCGAGCTCCGCGTTGGGCTCTATGCTGACAGCTCAGAGCCTGCTTCAAATTCCGTGCTTCCCTCTATCTCTCTCCTTCTTCCCTGTTTGTGCTCTCTTTCTCTCAAAAATAAATAAATAAACAAACATTAAAAACAAAAAAAATTAGAGTCTTGCATGCAGATGAAATGCCAATTAAAGAGCCAGTTAAAGAGCTAGAAGAATAGTGGGGAGCATTAGGGAAAGCACTTTAGAATAACGAAGGATTTGGATATACTTTTGTATGATACTAAACTAAAAATAGAGTATTCTTCAAGGTAGAGATGAAACTGTTAGGAAATATGATTACAGGCTAAGAATTTTAATGGGATTGGATAATGTGAATGTGAACCTGATTACTTTTATGTAGAAATGCTAATCTAATTAAAAATTTCTTGAGGGATAAAATTAAGCTTGAGTCATCTTTATGATTCTTTTGGCCTATCCAATGTCTTGTGGACACATGGGTAATATTTAGTTAATTATCAACACTTCTTCATATGTTATGTGAAAAAATAAACTAATAATCTAACAACTCACAATGATATGTCTTTTACAGCCAATTTGCTCATAGTAGCTTAATTTGAGGGTGCAGGTAATATGACTGTGATATGTTGCCAGATTTCCATTCCTACACTGTATATTCCGTTCAGAAAGCCTGCCTGAGCATAGCTCAGCAGAAATAACTTTTTCCAGGAGGGGAAGCGTGACAGGCTTACTTAAGAGTCATTAAAGTATCTAGATCGCCCTCTTCTGGAAGTCAGTGAATTGCATCTTAAATATGAAAGGGTGTTTTATGTTTTCTTTATGAAGTAGGTGTTCTGTTTGTTACCTTTTTGCTCTCACAAGAGATTCACTTTATATTCAAAATTCAAGTGAAAATATTTGTAATAAAAATTACTAGTACTATAATAATTATAGTTCCAGAATTACAGAAATAAAGGATTGCCCTCTCTCTTCTTCACTCTTCCCAAACCTCTCTGGCAAAAACAAGTATGTAAGTCACCCCCCTGACCCCAAGAACTGCTGGCCTAGTTTTAGAAACAAAAACAAGTGAAAACTACAGAACCATCTATTTTTATGTGCATTTTTAAATATTTATTTTAGATTTAATTTAAATTTAGATTTAGATTTTTAGGACTGGCTTTGTGCAAGTGAGAGCTCTTGTATTAGAGGGACATTTCACTACCCTAATTTTCAGGTCTTGCTCTGTTAAAATGATCTCATCACCTATTTCGATAGCAGAGTTTCTAATCCTTTAAAAGCTTTGTCGTATGTATATGTCATTCCTCTTCAGCCAGTTACAATGGCTGTGATTTTTATCTTCAAGGCCTATCGAGCGGCAATGCAGACACAATGGAGCTGGGTCTTACAGCTGTGCCAGTGTGTGGAGCAGCACATCAAGGAAAACACCGCGTATTTCGAGGTATGTGAATGGGATCACAGCGTGATTTGGGCCGATTTACAGAAAGCATCTCCCTATTTATTAAGGACATGTATGTAATGTGCAGGGGAAAGAAACTGAAATATTTTCTTTGTAGGATATATGGGAAAAATGTCCTATAGGATAGACTGAAGCATTGTATTAAGGAGGAAATCCTTTAAAAGCCTTTTAAAATGTCAGAAAATCTTTATTTTATAAATGCCTTTTACAAGGAAATATTTCATTATAAAGAGTCATTACAAAGAGCTCTTTTTTTTTTTATTCTTCAGGAATTTTAAAATATTGGAATTTCACTCCTACTCATAAATTATTTGGACCCTCAAGTAAAACAAAGCTTTAGCCAGAATAATATAGGGCCAAAGCACAATACAGATATCAGCTTTAGACACTTAGCATTTACTGACAATCATCCAAATTCAACAGTGGTTGTTTGGGTAAAGGAGGAATGTGATTATTAAGTTGTCTTGTGATTTTATTCTCTTCGCACTCATGAGGGGTCCACGGGGCTCTGGTACTTGGACTTGACAACTCTGTGCTTGACTGGCATTGAATAAACTTGAGCTGCCGGTTTTCATCTTTTTATAGTTTTTCAATGATGCCAAAGAAGCTACTGATTACTTGAAGAATCTCAAGGACGCCATTCAGCGGAAGTACAGCTGTGACAGATCAAGCAGCATTCACAAACTGGAAGACCTGGTTCAGGAGTCAATGGTACCAGTGCAAGAACCCGTGCATTTCATCAGTCATGTGAATCAGGAGTAGATTAGTATTTCATCATATTGTTATGTGTGCAGAACTTTATATTTTATTGGTACTGTTGGTATTTCATTTGATCAGGCATTTAAACATTCAGTTTTATTGTGTTTTGGTAACAATTACAACAAAAGTGTTTTTTATGTGATTGCCTTCATATTTTAAATACATGTTTTGATAGTGGTGTGTGTGTGTGTGTGTGTGTGTGTTTAGTCATGCACTTCACAAATAACTGTAAGCACTTTGTATATGGTAGACACTATTTTAAGTACTGGAGATAGAGCAGTGAAGAAAAGAGACAAGAATCCCCACACTCCTGGTGCTTCTGTGTGAGAGGGGGAGCAGGCAATAAACATGATAAATGAGTAAAATATAGGTAGCATAGTGGTAAATGCTAAAGAGGAAAAAAAAAACATCTCATAAAGACAAGGGAAGAGAGATGCCAGAGGGGGCGGGGAGGGCTTGAATGTTCAAACCAGGTGTCAGGGACTTTTGTGATGAAATTTTGTTTGTGTAAAGCCCTAAAAGAAGAGAGAGTACAAGTCTTTTATTTTTCAATATCTGTCTTATGTATTACTTAGGAAGAGAAAGAAGAACTTTTACAGTATAAAAGCACAGTAGCAAGCCTGATGGGGAGAGCAAAAACAATAATTCAGCTGAAGCCGAGGAATCCTGACTGTCCACTCAAAACTTCTATTCCAATCAAAGCTATCTGTGACTACAGACAAATTGAGGTATTGTAGAAGTAGACCAATTTCTGGCATTATTCTTGTATTTCTTAATTTATTTTAAAGTTTATTTATTTGAGAGAGAGAGAGAGGGTGAGCAGGGGAGGGGCAGAGGGGAATACCAAGCAGGCTCCGTGCTGTCATGCAGAGTGCAACTTGGGGCTTGAACCCATGAACCGTGAGATCGTGACCTGAGCTGAAATCAAGAGTCAGATGCTTAACCATCTGAGCCACCCAGGCTCCCCTATTCTTAATATTTTTAAAATGAGGTCATATTGCTTTTCTTGTGGTAGAGTTTTCTACCTCAAAAAACAAACAAAAAATCCCAAGATTGGGTATGATAAAGGATTAGTTGATAGTGACCTCATTGTGTTATTCTTTTCTTGATTTAAAACCAGATAACCATTTACAAAGATGATGAATGTGTTTTGGCCAACAATTCTCACCGTGCGAAATGGAAGGTCATCAGCCCCACTGGGAATGAGGCTATGGTCCCGTCTGTGTGCTTCACAGTCCCTCCACCAAACAAAGAAGCAGTTGACTTTGCAAACAGGTGTGTATGTGTTCACTAAACACATAGAACTGGGTTTGGAGGCTCTCTGAAGGTTGAAGAAACAATCAATACTTTGTCAAGGCCCATAGGATCAGAAGGATCTAGAACTAGTAAACACGGGATAGTTCACAAACAGAAAAATTGTAGCATGTTTTCAGAGGGAGTGAAAAGAAGTAAGTGTTTGTTTTTCATATTTTTCAGAATTGAGCAACAGTATCAGAACGTCCTGACTCTTTGGCATGAGTCTCACATAAACATGAAGAGTGTAGTGTCCTGGCATTATCTCATCAATGAAATTGATAGAATTCGAGCTAGCAATGTGGCTTCAGTAAGTATAAATCTACACATCAGCCTGATCTGTCCAAAAATGTGGGGCACATTAGCACGAGGGGTGGAATTTTGTTTTTGTTACAGGATAGGATGGAGCCCAGCAGATCCATGCTAATATTCATCCATTTAATGATTATTTGTTACATACCTGCTGTATACAGGCACTTTGTAAGAATTGGGGAAATCTGGAGATCACATTTCATTCAGTGCTTAATACATTTTGATAAGGAGACAGGGTATAGTGTTTGAACTTATGGGATAATTTGATTTCATTTTTTGATGTTTTATAATCTTGTTTTTCCTCATCTTTTAAAACTCAAAAATGTTAATTAAGAATAACATTAATTTCAAATGGTTCTTCTATTTATGGCTATCAATATGAACTGATGGGTACCAGGAGACCCTAACTTAAGAACTGTCCTGTTTAAATTTAGCTCTTAGTACCATAATCACTTGATTACATGGATCATTGGTCTTCCTTAGATAAAGACAATGTTACCTGGTGAACATCAACAAGTTCTGAGTAACCTGCAGTCTCGTTTTGAAGACTTTCTGGAAGATAGCCAGGAATCCCAAATATTTTCAGGCTCAGATATAACGCAACTGGAAAAGGAGGTTAATGTATGTAAGCAGTATTATCAAGAACTTCTTAAATCAGCAGAAAGAGGTAAAGCATGGGAATCTTTATCTTTTTTTCCCTCCATAGGTGTTTAGGTCAGGCTATTTTCTGCTGTCAGTGGGAATCTTGATCTTAGGAGTGTTCTATTACCCAACCTATGATAGATAGGCACAGTGCTACCTATCAGACATAGAAATTAAAAGTATGTTTGTGGTAGGAAGATACAAGAGAGGTTCATTTATTTCTAAATGATCAACTAATTAAAAAATGCCAACCAAATAATATGACAAATGGTGAATTCTTAACACATCTGCTTTTCAGCATTTCCTTTCTTTTTTTTTTTTTTTTAATTTTTTAAATTTTTATTTATTTTTGAGAGAGACAGAGACAGGGCACAAGCAGGGGAGGGGCAGAGAGAGAGGGAGGCACAGAATCCAAAGCAGGCTCCGGACTCTGAGCTGTCAGCACAGAGCCCAACGTGGCGGTTGAACCCACAAGCCATGAGATCATGACCTGAGTCAACGTCAGGCACTAAACACACTGAGCCACCCAGGCACCCTCCAGTATCGTCACTATTTTGTAATGCAATGTTCCGAATGATCTTTTAGTTTCAGTCATTTTTCTATGTACTGAATCTGGATTTTTTTTTAAAGACTTTATCTTTTGGAGCAGTTTTAGATTCATAGTAAAATTGAGAGGACGGTACAGAGAGTTCCCATAATCCAAACTGGATTTTATACAGGGGTTAGAGGAAAAGGTTGTGTCTAGTTAACTTCTGTTAAATATATATTTTATTCTGAAATCTTTTGATATTACCTAGAGACAAAAGAATTTATTAGTAATCTATTAAAAATTTTTTTAAAACATTAACAAATTCTTTACCTACCTTTCATTTTTAAGGATTTTTAATTTAAAAAATTAATCTGCAGCTAATATAATTCACATTTTTGTGATCATAAAACAGCATAATATATTTACTTTCCTTGGACATCATATCAGAAATTGGCGGGGCACCTGGGTGGCTCATTCAGTTAAGCATCTGACTTTGACTCAGGTCATGATCTCACAGTTCTTGGGTTTGAGCCCTGCATCAGCTCCGTGCTGACAGCACGGAGCCTGGAGCCTGCTTCAGATTCTGTGTCTCCCTCTCTCTCTGTCCCTTCCCCACTTGTGTACTCTCACTCTCTCTCTTTCAAAAATAAATAAAACATTAAAAAATAAATCAGAAATTGGCACTTTTGGGGAAATATTATTAACTGTTCATAAACTGTGATGTCCACTGTTTCGAGATTTATATCTTTAGGGTGAGATTTTGGTGAATGCCTGGTAACAGTGGTTCAACCAGCTATGTCCCAGTAGTAGTAACACTGCCACATTAGGATACGAACAGCAGCATCCAGAAGGCGGAAAGCAAGGTATTTTCTAAACGTTACATTTACGTTCACAGAGGAGCAAGAGGAATCTGTGTATAACCTGTACATCTCTGAAGTTCGAAACATTAGACTTCGGTTAGAGAGTTGCGAAGATCGGTTGATTAGACAGATCCGCACTCCACTGGAAAGAGATGATTTGCATGAAAGTGTGTTCAGAATCACTGAGCAGGAGGTGAGATTCGTAAATGTGTTGGGACAGAATTAACTTAAGGTAAATTACTGTCTCGGTGACCTTCACTGTCAAACTCCGGTGACTTCATATGCTCACCTTTGCCCACTGGTCACGTTGTGAGATCTGATTATGTGTTTATTTCTTATTGTGAAGCAGGATTCTGTCATTCAGTTCTATATTTGACTCCGGTAAATGTAGAAATGTGTACCCTCTTACTGGACTTGTCATAGTGAAAAAGTCATCATACGTTTATTGACCACCTGCTGAATGCAGAAGCACGGAGTTATGTATTTGTGCCCAAGGAGATGGGCAGTAAGGGAATTACTGATTATGAGACTTGAATGCTGTGACTTACTTTCCATGATAAAGAAAAAGTAAAGAATATGTAGCTTTTTAAGTCAGTGATTATAATGTAAATTGTGTGTTTTTAAACTGTTTTAGGAAAGATGCCCCATCTGGAGTGACAGCCCAATACCTATGTTTATTCTCTGTTTTATAGAAACTAAAGAAAGAGCTGGAGCGACTTAAAGATGATTTGGGAACAATCACAAATAAATGTGAAGAATTTTTCAGTCAAGCAGCAACCTCTGCATCAGTGCCCACCTTACGGTCTGAGCTCGGTGTAGTCATTCAGAACATGAACCAAGTCTATTCTATGTCTTCCACTTACATAGATAAGTATGTAATCTCTGTCTTTTTATTTATTTTTATTTTTTTACAGTTTATTTTGAGAGAGAGAGTGTGAGTGGGGGAGGGGCAGAGAGAGGGGGAGAGAGAGAATCCCAAGCAGGCTCCATGCTGCCAGCACAGAGCCCAGTGTTGGGCTCAAATCCACAAAACCGTGAGGTCATGACCTGAGAAGAAACCAAGAGTTGGATACCCAACCTACTGAGCCACCCAGGCACCCCTGTAACCACTGTCTTAATATAAATTTGCTTCATGGGGTGCCTGGGTGGCTCAGTCAGTTGAATGACCGACTTTGGCTCAGGTCATGATCTCATGGTTTGTGAGTTCGAGCTACACGTTGGGCTCTGTGCTGACAGCTCAGAGCCTGAAGCCTGTTTCGGATTCTGTGTCTCCCTCTCTCTCTGCCCCTCCCCTACTCATGCTCTGTCTCTCTCTGTCTCAGAAATAAACAAACATTAAAAAAATTTTTTTAAAAATTTGCTTCATACAACTGTCCTATATACACATGCTGTTCATTTAAAACATTCATCTTTATTAAAGTAAATACTCCCTTTTTTGTTTTAATAACAAATGTACTAAATATTTCCATGGATTTATTATGCTTCATATTGAAAGGAAATGTGCCTCAGATTAGAGCATATGTGGACAGGTGTTCCCACATTTTGCCCATAGTTTTAATCCCACATCTGTTGGAGCCCATAGTATTTTTTCCTCCAGAGCTTGGTCTAAATAAGGTTTGAAAGAAGACCACCTTATGTTGCAATCTCTTGCAAAAGAGCATTTGCAGGGCAGGGCATGAGAGCACATGCCCTCCATTAAGAAGAGAGTTAGTTGAATGTTGATCTCGTAGTAAATGTCTCAGTGCTGCAAGATGAAGAACAGCTGTATCGTGCGTCATTATGGTGCATCAGGACTGTGTTATTGGAAAATAAACATTTACTAATAGGAAGCTGTTGTTGCATTCTCTTTTTTAGACTGAAAACTGTTAATTTGGTGTTGAAAAACACTCAAGCAGCAGAAGCCCTGGTAAAACTCTATGAAACTAAACTGTGTGAAGAGGAAGCAGTTATAGCTGACAAGAATAATATTGAGAATCTAATAAGTACCTTAAAGGTATGTGTCTCACTTCTGGCTCTTTTATAAGGTCATACTTTATTTCTCCAGCTCCTGGATCTTCAAACATTAAGTAAATAACTTAATTTGAATATATTTATATTCATTTCATTTCATATCTCTCTGTAGCCATACCTTAGCATAAATGAGTCATTTTTAGTTTGTGGATAGTTTTTCTTGTTTGAAATTTGCATCTTTTTGATAATAGCTTTTTATAATCAGTTCATGTGAGCAAAAGGAGTTGAGGCTAAAAATTATATTATTTTTAGTAGATTCTCTTGCTGAAAGAGTCAGTTAAGACATTAAGGATGTAAGTAGAGGAGTTAATTCAAGAAGGGAAGTAGACAGGTAATTGTACTCATCTGTATTGATATTTCTATGTATAAAGCATGAGTATAAAATTATTGCGAAGGAGTGAAAAATGGTCTCTTTGATTTTTAATGCAAGTATTCACTTTTAACCAATGAGATTAGTAGATACTTAAGAAATAGTCTTGCTTAATTTTGTTTTATTGATATGCAAATTATTTTAGGCTGAACTTTATAAAATTGCTTTTTTTAAAGATCAAAGTGCAGTCAGATATTGATAATTTCATATGGTTCAAACTAATATATTATTTTTGTTTATGAAAGATAGTCTTTATTTTATTTTATATCAGTCATTTGTACATAAATTGTAAAATTAGGTAAAGAGTGTGTTTGCCTAGTGAGTGGTTGACACATTTTTATAATTTTCACCCATTAATGTATTTTAGCAATGGAGGTCTGAAGTAGATGAAAAGAGAGAGGTATTCCATGCATTAGAGGATGAGTTGCAGAAAGCTAAAGCCATCAGTGATGAAATGTTTAAAACCTATAAAGAACGGGACCTTGATTTTGACTGGCACAAAGAAAAAGCAGATCAATTAGTTGAAAGGTGGCAAAATATTCACGTTCAGATTGACAACAGGTTAGTATCCTCTTGTGTTCAGTTTCAGCACAGATGTAATGTTTATCCTTGTGTTCTAGTAAAATCTAAAGTTACTAGGTTTTTTAAAACTTCATGTATAGTTAATTTCACAGTTACTTTCCATATATAGTTAATTTGATTAATTGCAAAGGCTCTATCTAATTATATTTCTTTTTGTTTTGGTGGACTTTAGCAAGACAGTTAACTTCAAAATAAATGTTTTTCAACTCTTTTAATTAAAAAATGTTTTCAATGTTTATTTTGAGAGAGAGAGTGTGAGAGAAGGAGAGTAGGGGAGTGGCAGAGAGTGGGAGAGAGAGAGAGAAAGAGAGAGAGAATCCTAATCAGGCTCCATACTGGCAGCAGAGAGACCGTTGTGGGGCTCAAACTCATGAACCCTGAGATTATGACCTGAGCCAAAATCAAGAATTGGATGCTTAACCATCTGAGCCACCCAGGAGCCCCTTAACTCTGTTTTGTTAAAACTGCTGATGTATTCTGGCATTTGTATAGTAAATCTACTTGTCTTTTCTGAAGGAAAAAAATATAGTTCTATGAGTTATTACCAACGTACAATATTCAAATAGCCAAGACTTAGTAAGAACATGGATCATGTGTTTGAGAGGGCTGTATGAATCAATCTACACCTAAGAAGTGTAAAGCGATTGTAATGACCTGATGTTCGTTTTAATTTAGGTTACAAGAAAGTTGAAATCATTCACCCAGTGACTGAAGTAAAAAAGTGAAAGGAAATGGGATGGTTTTAGGGCTCATCTTAAAGGAAATCAAGTCCTGTCCTTTATCATTCATTGTAATGTTTATATTAATGCCAATAAAGTGCTTTTATAATACAGGGCCATTCTTGAGAAGTAAAATTATGTCCAAATATATGTTACCTAATTTCTGTAAAATATGTGTTATGTAGTAAATTTAATGTAGTAGTCTTAAAATCATAGAAACTGAGGTGTTTTTTTTTTTTTCCCTCACACTTCCTAGAAAGCGCTCTCTGAGTCCATGTTGAACCACCTATTGAAATACTTTGTCATTATTTCAAAAGAGAACTGCCATTGGATGCAAGCTTTGGGTATTTAAGATATGCCAATTGATAATAATTATGGTTAAGTTTCCAATTTTCTTGATTTTTAGCTTTAGTCTGTTGGGCTTGAACCTAGAAAAATCAGAACTACTAAGTTGTACAACCCCAGGACAAAATGTTTATATTCAGCCTAAGCCAGTATGGAGTGAGTCCCTTGGAGATAGGCCTTGAATTCTTTACACTTATCCCTATTGTTGTACCTAGTGCGTTGTGTGTCTCACTATACCTTGCACTCTCTTAAGGGATACTGTTGGAAACTATGAGTATCTTGTTTCTATTCTCTTAGGTTACGGGACTTAGAAGGCATTGGCAAATCCCTGAAGTACTATAGAGATACTTATCACCCTTTAGATGATTGGATCCAGCAAGTTGAAACTACCCAGAGAAAAATTCAGGAAAATCAGCCTGAAAATAGTAAAACTCTAGCCACACAGTTGAATCAACAGAAGGTATGTAAAAACAGTTCCTTATGCTAAGGTTGTGCCTGCATTTGGTGAGTCATGACCCTTATCTTCCTTTACCTTGGTAAAAGAAAAAGCCAGCAACTATCTGGAGGAAGGCAAGGAGTAAATCATAAATATTAAAATCCTATAGTTCAAACTTACATCCATCACGTACTTTGATTTCTTGGAAGTCGTTTTTGAAAATATAAGGCATTAGAAAATAGCATGTTGGGACAGTGTTCAAATTTAATCACTTACTCATAAGTATGGTCATTAATCATTAGTATGTAAATCTCTTTGGCACTTTGGTGGCCACAATAGTTTTGCAGTATCTTAAATAAATAAAAATGGCTAGTGTCTGTAGAAAATTAAACAGCCACGTTTGACAGAGAATTGAATTCTTTGAGATTTCTGTTCCATCTTGAGGGGACAATAGTGTCCAGTTCCACTTTGATCAGGAGTGGGGGGGGGCAAGGCCTTCAAGTCCACTTTTGGATAATTCCTGGGGAGTTTAGTAATTTTTGCTTTGGAAGCCCCCTGAGGCTGGGTCACTTATGTGGCTTAATCTAGAAGTTTGTAATTTGCCTCACTACATACTAAGTACAAAGGACTAAAGAGCTTTATTATTAAAGGGTATGGTTATTTCTTAGTTCCTGAGCATTTTAGTAGTTAAATAGCATAGAGTTCCTTGTTCTCTTTCTTCTAAACTCTATGTGTTTATAGATGCTGGTGTCCGAAATAGAAATGAAACAGAGCAAAATGGATGAGTGTCAAAAATATGCAGAACAGTACTCAACTACAGTGAAGGTAAGAAGATTCAGTTACTTGCATCAAGTTCAATGTTCAGGTATGTGATTCAACAAACTACTGAAGAAAAAAAAAGCCTCTGCAAATAATTTCACTGTGTTAAAAAGTAAAAACAGAGAATCTTCATTTGAACCCCGTGACACTTACCTAATAATTCTTTGTGACACGTGAGGCACACGTCCGCCTCGGGTTCATTCATTTTCTCCCAATCACACACGACACCCTGGAATAAATGCATAGCTCTGAAATTTTTTTTTTTATCATTTTGTGCATGTTTGTGTATGTTCTGTCTCTCTCTTTCTCTCTCTCTGTCTGTCTCTTCTTTACTATTGCTAGAATATTCCCTGGAAGAGCTTGGCTTTCTTAGGAGACAGTTCCCATGTGTTTTGAAGCTGTTGACAATGCCTGGGCTTTAGCCATCAGACCTACCCTTCCATTGCCCAGCCAGAGGAAAGGGAGGCTGAATATAACTAGCATATTGTAACTAAATGTTCCCATGAACTTCTAAAGAGACCTAAGAAACTTTTCTGATCACCCTAAGTGTTTATTTTTATTACCACCTTGGAAACATTCCAGGATTAGATAGATTCCTAAAAGTGTAGTTTTGCAGTAATTTCGTAATGTTGCTCAGTGAAACTAGGTTCTATTTCTCTGTATCGAGTCACTGAGTCACTGTAGAATGAAGTGTTAATGCTTTGCTTTAAATAATTTAGTCTTATTGACTCCATTATACAGGACTATGAATTACAAACAATGACCTACCGGGCCATGGTAGATTCACAACAAAAATCTCCAGTGAAACGCCGAAGAATGCAGAGCTCAGCAGATCTTATTATTCAAGAGGTAGTAAAAGCATGAAAGAAGGGAGGGGACATAAAAGAGAGAAACACTACTGAAAGAATTATAATTATCTATTTGTATTGTAGTAGAATACATATAATAGGAAATGTACCATTTTAACCATTTTTAAGTGTGCAGTTCAGTGGCACTCAGTATATTCACAGTGCTTTGCAAACATGACCACTGCCCGTTTCCAGAACTTTTTTCCTTGTCTCAAAAAAGAAACTCTCTACCTAAAGCAGTACATTTTATTAAGGGTTCTAGAAAATCCTTCGAAAAGCTTTATTCCAAGATTAAGTATTAATTACAGAGAATTATAAATGTACGTCATCATTACATTTAGAGGAGAATTGTCATGTAGTATGGTTTGCACAGCAGTAAGAAGCTCATTCCTGCCTACTTACCACTATTGGGCAGTTGTGTATTTTACTGTCACAAAGCCTAGTTAATGTTATAGTTATTAATCAACATTCATTAAACTCACTTAGAGCCACTGGAGATTGTGTTTTTATTATTTATTTCATTATTTGCAGTTCATGGACCTAAGGACCCGATATACTGCTCTGGTCACCCTCATGACACAATATATTAAATTTGCTGGTGATTCATTAAAGAGGCTGGAAGAGGAGGAGGTAACCATTAACTATGAACAGCTAACTAAAAGGAACTATAATATTTTTGGGAAAACAAAAAAAAAAAGTGTACATGGTTGAGAAGTAATTATTTAATTAGAAAATCACAATGAGAAAGAGTAGAGGCCTAAGATTTTTTGGTTTGTTTCTAAGATTCTCTCAAATAGGGAAGACATTGTTGATCTTCACTCTAAGATGCTAATATTATTAGAGTAATGGCTCTATTTAAATTATGGAATGTTGGTAGTTTGGCAGAATTTTTACATTTTTTCTCACATTTGAGAAGTATACTTCTTTGAAGTATAGTTACTACTGTTAAAATGTCTACAGAAATACTACTTAAACAATTTCTCTTAAGCATTTTAAAGTGATTTACATCTTTAAGGATTTAAAACATAAAATCAATTAATTTAGAAGAAACAGGTTTTTGCACAAAATGATACTACTTTTTAAGAATTGTGGAGGTTTTTATTTTGATTTTTCCTAAAGGTCTATGGTGAATGGTAAAAAGACTAAGTACCATTCTAATTTGGAGGATTTCTGTGTTTTTATTCTGCATTCACAAAATATATTCAGAAGTAGAGCAAGCAGTTGATGAAAATACATTGTCATAAAAGGCTGTTGTATCTAATTTTGAAGGGATAATGCTATGCTTTATTATCTTAATATGTTTTCTATGCCTAACCTCAGAACAGACAAAAATAGTAGACAGAATGCTAAAGTAAATAAATTGCGAGGCATTAGCTGTTTTAAATTAGGCTGTTGATAATTCTGAAGATGATTATACTTAATGTTAACACTTCTTATAATGAGAGAATGTAAATGGTAGTGAATGTCTAATAGATGTTACTTTATTTTCTACTATTTTAGTCTGTTCAGAGTTAACAGTTTTCTGCAACTAATTCACTAACATAGCTAATTGCAAGTCTTTATAACTAGATTTCTTTGCACTTAGAAAGGAAAACCAGGATATTTGTGACCAAATAATCAGTATACATCTCTCATCAGTGAAAGAACATCTATAATTTTTTTTTACCTTTTTAGATTTTGAGAGATATGATTCCACTTAAAATGATATGTAGATCTTTTAGATTGCATATTTAGTAGTTAAATATAAGTCCTTTTCCTTTCTTAATAGTGTATATGTGATTTGCACATACATGAGCCACTTTGCTTAGTTTATCTGATGAGGTATAATACTAGAAGTTGGTAGAACCAAAAAATATTTCAGAAAGCCTGAGATAATATACAAATTAGGCTTGTCATCTTTTGAAATGTAAAAGATTCGTATTGGATTGAAAGTCAAAACAATAGAATTTATGGAGGACCATGCAGGGACTGTAACTCAAAATAGATAGAACACATTCCTGATTAAAAATTCACCAATAAAGGATCATATTAATGCAGTGTCTTATAAAAGATATGTAGTTCGGTTTTCAGACCCAGGAAACAGTCTGCAAAGACCTACATTGGATGTCTTGGTCTGATAGCAGAATTTTTTAAATAATAAACATAAAATCAAAGAGGGATACAAGTTAATTTCAAAAGATGAAACCCAATTAAAGAAATGTTAGTGGAGTATAATGGGTATTAGATGGATAAAGAGATTTTCTAATCTGTGTTGAGAGAAAAACATATCAAGCATTAATTGATGGGATTAAAGGACAGCATGTCCTTTCTGACTTTTCATTTTTCTAACCTCAGAACATGACAGAAGAAAAAAACAGCTCAAAACCTCTTAGCAACAGCTAAGTTTTAAAAGATTTTGATAAGGAATTGAGATGAAAAAAAACAAAACAAAACAGAAATCACCTCAAAAAAAATCTGAAAATTTGATATTTAAACAGGTAGCATGATTCAGTGTCACCAGTTGATCCTGATAACAAAATAAAATAGAGCACTAATTTTTGCAGGTTGTGATGAGATTTGTTTTTATATTCATATTCTTATTAGGAGAAACCATATTTAGGTTAGCAGGAAACAACTGATATTCTTGTCAAAATTATTGGGGATCAAAAATTAGAAGAAGTGGTATAAGATGTGTGGTCTATGATGTAAATTAAATTCTTAAAATTCACCAAAGCCTCTCAAAAAAAAATCTACCTAGAATAATTTTTCTACTCCTGTTTAAATTGTTTCTAATTATGATAATTTTGAGTTAGTGATATGAAACTAATAGTCTTATGGTATTAATAAAGAGAAATTAAATTGGAATTATATACTAGCCCTGATCATGTAGTCCTGTAGTCAATGCAGAATGTATTCCTCCTAGCTGAGACTGATTCTTCTATCATTTGAAAAATAATTTTTTTATTCTATACATTGGAGCTGACTCCCTAATTATATTTTTAAAAGCATTTGTATTTAACAAATATCTTTATATTTATGGAGTATCTAAAGGAACTTGTCAAGGTGGATTCATATGAGACATGTCATTAACAACAACAACAAAATCTGTGAGTATATGAAGCACATCTTTTCTAAAGGGACTATAGCTGCCTTTGCATTAGCAACTCTGATTATGATAATTCTCATAATATGGCAAGTATAAACAAATAAGGAATTTGGCTTGAGAAATTACAAGTTTTTATATAATTTTCCTCCTTCCCCATGTTAAGTATTATTTCTTGTTTTGACTCTTTAAAGTAGTACCAAAACTCCATATTTTGTTTCTTTAACCATAAAACAGAGAGATGTAAATATCATTTTAAATTTCCATTGGGTGACATATTGAAAACTAAATTTTTAATTGTCATTCGGTTCCTTTATGTTCTTAGCTTGTAGGACTAAGTTGTGAGTGAAAGCTGAAAGGGCGCTGTTGTGAGTCTTACTTCCCACTTTGTCACTCACCTGTTGTGAAGGTTTTCAAAAGTATTTGACCTCCCTGCACCTCAGTGTCCTCATCTGTAAAAGGTTGGGGTCATGCTGTATGTTTTGTGAGGTCCCTCCTTTCTTGCTGTAAAATCTTGAGCCTAGCTAATTTTTAAAATGAAATTGTTCTTGAGAGACAAGAAAAGATTCTTTGGGTTAGCAAACCTGACATGAAGGATTTTTTTTTTTGCTTTTCCCATTGCCAGCTTTCTGACGCTTCCTCTCTGGAAGGTGGTGGTGGTGCTTGTTCTGCGATTTGTTTCCCTTGTTTTTATAAGTACTTTTATGAGCATTGCTTCAGGTTTTTGTGGATAAATTTGAATAGAACACTTTGACACTTTTAAACATCTCTTGTAGATTAAAAAGTGTAAGGAGACTTCTGAACATGGGGCATATTCAGATCTGCTTCAGCGTCAAAAGGCAACAATGATTGAGAATAGCAAACTTACGGGAAAGATAAGTGAATTGGAGAGAATGGTAGCTGAACTAAAGAAGCAGAAGTCTCGAGCAGAGGAAGAACTTCCAAAGGTCAAGGAGGCTGCAGAAAATGAATTGAGAAAGCAGCAGAGAAACGTAGAAGACATTGCTCTGCAGAAAATCAGGGCCGAGAGTGAGGCCAAGCAGTACCGCAGGGAGCTGGAGACCATTGTGAGGGAGAAGGAGGCTGCAGAACGGGAGCTGGAGCGGGTGCGAAGGCTCACCCTGGAGGCCGAGGCCAAGAGGGCAGCGGTGGAAGAAAACCTCCTGAACTTCCGGAACCAGTTAGAGGAGAACACCTTCACCAGGAGGACCCTGGAAGATCATCTTAAAAGAAAAGATTCGAGTCTCAATGACCTGGAACAACAAAAAAATAAATTGATGGAAGAATTGAGAAGAAAGAGAGACAACGAGGAGGAACTCTTGAAGCTGATAAAGCAGATGGAAAAAGACCTAACATTTCAAAAACAGATAGCAGAGGAACAGTTGAAAGAAAAGCAGAAAATTGAACGGGAAGCGAGAAGAAGAATAACTGAAATGCAGTATTCGTGTAGAGAAAACACGTCGCCTGCCTGTGCGGTTGCCCAGGCTACGTCATACAGGGGAACAGCAGACAAACAGAAAACAGAAGAACTCAAACAGCAGGTAGATGAGCTAACTGTCGCCAATAGAAAGGCCGAAAAAGACATGAGAGAGCTGAAGTACGAACTCAGTGCCCTTCAACTTGAAAAAACTTCATCTGAGGAAAAGGCTCGTTTGCTAAAAGAAAAACTGGATGAAACAAATAATACGCTGAAGTGCCTGAAGTTAGAGTTGGAAAGGAAGGATCAGGTGGAGGAAGGGTATTCTCAACAGCTCAGAGAACTTAGTAGGCAGTTGAACCAAACCACAGACAAAGCTGAAGAAGTTTTGCAGGAAGCTAATGATCTTAAGAAAATAAAGCACAATTATGAACTGGAATTAGAATGTCTTCAACAGGAAAAAGGGAAGCTGCAAAGAGAAGTAGACAGGATCACTAGGACCCGTGCTGTAGCGGAGAGAGATATTCAGCATTTAAATTCACAAGTGAATTCTCTTCAGGCTGAGAAGGAATCCTCTAATGAAAGAGTACGATTCTGCCAGAGAAAGTCGGATCATCTAAAAGAACAGTTTGAGAAAAGCCATGCACAGTTGCTCCAAAACATTAAAGCTGAAAAAGAAAATAATGATAAGATCCAGAAGCTTAATGAAGAATTGAAGAAAAGTAATGAGTGTGCAGAAACGCTAAAACAAAAGGTCGATGAGCTCACGAGGCAGAATAATGAAACCAAGTTAATGATGCAGAGAATTCAGGCCGAATCGGCGAATGTGGTTTTAGAGAAACAGGCTATCCAGCAAAGATGTGAGGCCCTGAAAATTCAGGCGGATGGTTTTAGAGATCAGCTACGCAACACAAACGAACACTTGCATAAGCAGACAAAAACAGAACAGGATTTCCATAGAAAAATTAAATGCCTCGAAGAAGACCTGGCCAAAAGTCAAAATTTAGTCAGTGAATTTAAGCAAAAGTGTGACCAGCAGAACATTATCATCCAGAATACTGAGAAGGAGGTTAGAAACCTGAGTGCAGAGCTGACCGCTTCCAAAGAGGAGAAGCGACGAGGGGAGCAGAAGGTACAGCTGCAGCAGGCTCAGGTGCAGGAGTTAAATAACAGGTTGAAACAGGTACAAGACGAGCTGCACTTAAAGACCATAGAGGAGCAGATGACCCACAGAAAGATGCTTCTGTTTCAGGAGGAATCTGACAAGTTCAAACGCTCAGCAGAGGAGTTTCGGAAAAAGATGGAAAAGTTAATGGACTCCAAAGTTATCACTGAAAAGGATATCTCAGGCATCCAGCTTGACTTTGTGTCTCTCCAGCAAGAAAACTGCAGGGCTCAAGAGAACGCCAAGCTGTGTGAGACAAATATTAGAGAACTTGAAAGACAGCTTCAGCAGTATCGTGAGCAAATGCAACGAGGGCAGAAAGTGGAAGCAAATCATTACCAAAAGTGCCGGAAACTTGAAGATGAGCTGGTAGCCCAGAAACGTGAAGTTGAACGCCTGAAGCAAAAGATGGATCAACAGATAAAGGAACACGAGCATCAGTTAGTTTTGCTCCAGTGTGAAATCCAAAAAAAGAACCCAGCCAAAGACTGTACCTTCAAACCGGATTTTGAGATGGCAGTAAAGGAGTGTCAGCACACCGGAGAACTGTCCTGTAGGAACACGGGGCAGCTTCGCCCAGTGACCAGATCTCCATTGCTGAGAAGGACGCGAGAGTCACAGCAATCAGAGGAAAAATGGCAACATCGGGTTGTGGACCAGATACCACAGGAAGTCCAGTTCTGGCCATCAGGGGCACCGCTTGAGAAAGAGAAAAGCCAGCAGTGTTACTCTGAGTATTTTTCGCAGACAAGCACTGAATTACAGATAACTTTCGATGAGGCAAACCCTATTACAAAACTGTCAGAAATCGAGAAGATAAGAGATGAAGCTCTGTACAATTCCAGGCCACCGGTTAGGTATCAGGATGACAAATGTGCAATGGACCTGGCGAAGCTTTTGGCCCCCTTAGAGGTATACTCTGGATTCTGAGACCTTATCAGCTACCTCATGTCAAGTTTCCTCTTGTGTTTTCTTTCTCTTCTACACTAAATTTTTTTTAATAACATTGAGCAAGATTGGCCCTTTGTAGTTCTGGCAGAAACTAATGCTATCATTTTCTAGTGATTGACTTGAATCTTTACTACAAATTATCATTCTTTAGTTTTTAAATGTTTGAGATCAAATACTCAGATGTAATAGTTATACTGTGACATCTATGGTATTATATTCTGATGGACATTTTTTTCTTGAATGTTTATTTTGAGAAAGAGAGCAAGTGTACACATGCGTGAGCAGGGGAGGGGCAGAGAGAGAGGGGGAGAGAGACAATTTCAATCAGGCTTCATGGTATCAGCACAGAGTCGGCCCCAGGGCTCAGCCTCTGGAACCATGGGGTCATGACCTGAGCTGAAACCAAGAGTCGGACGACTGAGTCACCCAGGCACCCCTGAAGAATGTTTTTTTGTTTGTTTTAAAAGCTAGGAAAACCAAGAAGTTCACTTTAATTTCTAACAGTTTCTGGGGACACATTTCATCTTTTTTAAACATTTCATTTTTTTAAGATTTTATTTTTAAGTAATCTCGATACCCAGTGTGGGGCTCGAACTTAAAACCCCAAGATCAAGAGTCACACCCTCTACTGACTGAGCCAGCCAGGTATCCCTAAACATACCATTTTAACACCTTTATTGTCATCCAGATAAACCTCACACTCTCAAAATAATATTACTTGTCCCTGAACCCTCTTTGTTTTGAAAATTTTCTTCTCTTTACTTATTTTTGTTATTGTAGGAAGTATATTTGGATTAAGGATGGGTAAAGTGACGTCACGTTCTTTAGATGGCCTTTAACGTCTCATGAATTCCTGTTACAGATAGCTAAGAGCAAGCAGTATGATATGCACACAGAAGTCACCACATTAAAACAAGAAAAGAACCCAGGTCCCAGTGCTGAAGAATGGACGCTGGAAGGGTGCAGAGCATCCGGTGGACTCCAGAGAGAGTTTATTAAGAAAGGCTCAGAACGAGAGACCTTCCAGAATTTGGATGGCGATCACGTGTGTTCAGTTAGGGACGATGAATTTAAATTCCAAGGTCTCCGGCACACTGTGACCGCCAGGCAGTTGGTTGAAGCTAAGCTTCTGGACATGAAAACAGTAGAGCAGCTGCGACTTGGTCTCAAGACCGTTGGCGAAGTTCAGAAAACTCTTAGCAAGTTTTTGACGAGAGCCACCTCAATTGCAGGGCTTTATCTAGAATCCACAAAAGAAAAGATTTCATTTGCCTCGGCAGCCAAGAACATCATAATAGACAAAATGATGGCTTTAGCATTTTTAGAAGCTCAAGCCGCAACAGGCTTTATCATCAATCCCATTTCAGGTCAGACCTACTCTGTTGAAGATGCGATCCTTGAAGGAGTTATTGACCCCGAATTCAAAATTAGACTCCTTGAGGCAGAGAAGGCAGCCCTGGGGTATTCATATTCTTCTAAGACATTGTCAGTGTTCCAAGCTATGGAAAATAGAATGCTTGACAGACAAAAAGGTAAACATATGTTGGAGGCCCAGATTGCCAGTGGGGGCGTCATTGACCCTGTGAGAGGCATCCGCGTTCCTCCCGAAGTTGCTGTGCAGCAAGGCTTGTTAAATAATGCCATCCTCCAATTTTTACACGAGCCATCCAGCAACACGAGAGTTTTTCCTAATCCCAATAACAAGCAAGCTCTCTATTACTCAGAACTACTGCGGATGTGTGTGTTTGATGTAGATTGCCAGTGCTTTCTGTTTCCCTTCGGGGAGAGGAGCATTTCCAATCTCAATGTAGGGAAGACCCATAGGATTTCTGTAGTAGATATTAAAACAGGAGCAGAACTGACTGCATATGAGGCTTTCCAGAGAAACCTAATTGACAAAAGTACCTATCTTGAGCTTTCAGGGCAACAGTATCAGTGGAAGGAAGCCACGTTTTTTGAATCTTATGGGCATCCTTCTCATATGCTGACCGATACTAAAACAGGATTACAGTTCAATATCAATGAGGCTATCGAGCAGGGAACAGTTGACAAAGCCTTGGTCAAAAAGTACCAGGAAGGGCTCATCACACTTACAGAACTTGCCGACTCCCTGCTGAGCCGGCTGGTTCCCAAGAAGGATTTGCACAGTCCTATTGCGGGGTACTGGCTGACCACTACTGGGGAAAGGATCTCTGTCCTAAAGGCCTCCCGCAGAAATTTGGTCGACCGGATTACTGCCCTCAGATGCCTTGAAGCCCAAGTCAGCACAGGGGGCATAATTGATCCTCTCACCGGCAAAAAGTACAGAGTGGCAGAAGCTTTGCACAGAGGCCTTGTTGATGAGGGGTTTGCCCAGCAGCTGCGACAGTGTGACTTAGTAATCACGGGGATCGGCCATCCCGTTACTAACAAAGTGATGTCAGTGGCGGAGGCTGTGAATGCAAATATCATCAGTAAGGAAATGGGAATGAGATGTTTGGAATTCCAGTACTTGACCGGGGGGTTGATAGAGCCCCAGGTTCATTCCCGGCTGTCACTAGAAGAGGCTCTGCAAGTGGGTATTATAGATGTTTTCATTGCTACGAAACTCAAAGATCAAAAGTCCCAGGTCAGAAATATAATATGCCCTCAAACAAAAAGAAAGTTGACATACAAAGAAGCTTTAGAAAAAGCTGATTTTGATTTCCACACAGGACTTAAACTCTTAGAAGTATCTGAACCTTTAATGACGGGAATTTCTAGCCTTTACTATTCTTCATAATAGCATGTGTTTAAGTAACTGTGCATGGGGGTGATGCTGTCTACTTCATATCTGTCCAGAGCATGACGACATGAGTTAAATAGACAGTCTAGCAACTATGTCACATACTCAAAAGGGCTGTTTATTTCTTGAGGGCTGGAAATGGCTGACTGTTCAGAAGAGAATAATTTTTAAATTGAGAGTCACAAAATATTTACTCTTCTTCAAAATGGTTTCCTTTGGCTTTTAGGTTAGTCTTGTCTACCCCCCCCCCCCAAAAAAAGGTATTTTATCTAGAATATGGGGTACACTTGATGAACTCCAGCAAGTTCATAGCATCCTTTCTTCAGAATTCCTCATCACTGAATAGATCCAGCCTGAGGTTAGGGCTCCCATTTGTTAAGTGATCCATTACACTCATTGAAAGAGCACCTCAAAAAGCACCATAGAATCAAAGAGAAAGATGTAAATTTGTTCCCACATCCCTAAAGCTATTGTGTTTCAGATGGCCTTGAAAAGTGAAAAAGTTTTTAATTTTTCTGTACATTGTAACTTTCTTTACATATTAAATGTTTACCACAATCTCCCATATCCAGGTGGGCTCTGTAATTAAAAGTAACATTGTGTGTTGGAAAAGGGGGAAAGATTTTTCTTCATTCTGTGTATTTTTCATATGTGTGTACACATTCACGCCTCTTTCAGCTTTCACTTGTTTGATACTTTTCTGTGAAGACAATTGTGATTGTAATGCGAATGCAAAGGCAGCAGCAATTCAAAGATCTTCTAGTGCTTCATGAATAAAATTGAGTTTATTTGTCATATTGGTAGACCAGCTGGGAGTTTAGACTGATGATTATAGAATGTCACAGCTTCCTTTGCCACCATAAACATTTTGGAAGTACATCTGCTATGTGATGTGATAAACATGGTTAAGGAAATGAATAAAATACTCAGTAACCTGGTGTGATGAAAAATATTTCTACATTCTTGTTTTCTGCGGAGAGGTCAGTTTCATAGCTCAATCATTTACTGGAATATATATATATTTTTTTTACCACTCACACTTGTCAGAAGTCACTGGAAGAAGAAAAGAAAGAACATGTTGAAAAAGCCAAAGAATTACAGAAATGGGTATCAAATATCACCAAGACATTGAGAGATGACGAGAAGGCTGGAAAATCTCCCTTCTCTAAGCAAAAGGTATTCACTGAGGTTCTGGTTTAATCATAATAATGGTAGAATTTACTGAGTTGAAGCAGTCAAACTAAAAAAACCACTTCAGTTCTTTACCTTAATTTTCCCCAATTTTATAGGCAATTACAGTGATGGCCAGAGAGGTTAAACTTGCCCAAGGAATTACAGTATGCAGCAGAAGAGGTGTCTCTGATTCCAAAGCCTGAACTACATCTATTAGTCTTACTATTAGTGCTTCTTCGAATGGTTAGATCTGCTTCTTGATTATAGTGAAGAGAGTCGCTAAGGAGCAGAGTCATCCTATTTTGTGCCCAGATTAAATCCATGCACTCCTTATCATAAAGATATGGTCTCGTTCTCACAAAGGTTAACAAAAAGGTTCAGGAACAACGAATACAAACTAGGATAGCAACATTTTTGAGGATTTAATTTAGCTGTGCTTTGTATTTTACAAAGAAGTGTTCTCTAGTCAGTCACTGGAAATTCTAGATTATTTCCCGCACCTAAATGAATTCTTCTGTGCTGTGGGCTGTATTCTCCAGCTGCTCAGCACTAGTTGGATAGCTGCAGCTTGTGAGATGTTAGTGCTCCGTGATGGCCGTTGGAAGGTGCTACTTGAATCTCTCAGGGCATCAATAGCTAAGGTCCAGTGTTGATGATGCTGGCCTTGACACCGGAATTGAGGCTGTATTTAAAAAAAAAAAAAAAAGTTTCCACTAAGTTAGGCAGCATTTTTCTCAACTTGCCCTCCTGCCGCTGCCTGACCCTAGGAAATGATGGGGCTCTCATTAGCTTCCTCTTCTAGCTTTGCATCAGTGTTCAGTTGTCATCAGTTGAAACAGACATTATTGACATAATTAAATAGAAAACTTCAGTGTCTTGTCTAATTTTGCCTGTGATACGAGGGCAGATGTAACTTATCTGGGGTTCCCCTTAGAGAAGTATATAGACCCAAGTATATACTTGGATTAGTATTCAACTGAAATAAAGCCATATTAGCTCATAGTCTTACATACTGTATTTCATATTAGTGTGGAAGAAATCAGAAGTTGGCAAGCAATTACATTTGGTGTCTGAAACCCCAAACCGTCAAAGCAACTTTATACAAATATTTAGCTTAAACTATTTTCTCCTTTTCCCCCCATCAGAGAAAGAACTAAAATATGAACATAAACCTTAGCAAGGATTTCTTGGGGGAACAAGTTTCTTTTGAGAAATGTGGATGATAAACCTTGGTATTTTCTTATTCTGCACTTTTAAATTGCCCAAAACTTCACTAAATTCGTTTTACTAGATCTAGTGGACACTTTTTAAATGCAGATCATGCCCTAAATCCTACATCTCTAATAAAGATTGCCTTTGTGTCAAGTGAAATTTAAGAAAATTTGATGTGAGTAAGAAATGTGTGTATTAAAAATCAGTATGGCCTCATGATTACCTGTAATCATGAAAAAAACAGACTTTAAGTTGACTTTGTTCTGAATAGAGTACATTGGGAGAAAATAGACTTTTCATTTGCCCATCATTTCCTCTCATTTCTGCTTGTTTAAAAGAGTGGCAGTCCATTTCTGAAAGTATTCAGAAGTAATACACTGCGTAATTGGGAAAAAATGTTACAACTTCTTGCTTTTCCCTAAACAGATACATTTTATTCCTCTGTCATAGATGAATTTTGCAAAGTTTAGAAATCGAAAATATTTAATCTTGGTCTGCATATCTACAGATTAATGCTTTCACCATAATTTTTTCAAAAAGAGCAGGGTATACAAGAGCATGGGAAAAAGAAGACACTCTTTTGGAGTAGTGTTCCACGTTCATGTATCTTTTTGATGCAAGGATGATGTTGGGCCAGTGGAAAATCTCTGGCCACTTGGGATGTTAAGGCAACCTTTATTCACTGTTGGGCTGTGACAAATGCGACAACCATATGATGTAGTAGTATTATTGCCTATGAAAATGATGACATTATGGTTAGAGAGAGAGACTTTCCCTAATTGGCATTCTAAATAAAGTACTCTTCTTATTCAGGCCTGTACACTGGTAATCACTGATCGGTTATTGATTTGTGCCACCCAGAAAGTAGTCCGTTCATCTGGATCTTAATTAAAACTTGATTAATGTTTAAAAATTACTATTTTCTAGTCTTGATGAGGGGGAGAGTTTGAGCATGTTTTCTTAACCTTGCAGATTTCCAGTGAAGAAATATCAACTAAGAAGGAACAATTATCTGAAGCACTTCAAACCATGCAGCTGTTTTTGGCAAAACATGGAGACAAGTATGTTGGTTTTTATTAGCTCTTTTATTCAAAATAGAGAAGTGATGTTAATGTTCAACAGAGCAAAAGCTGATAAATTTTAATTGAGATTTAAAAAATGGAAGTCAATTAGAAATTTACTTAATATAATAACTTGCAACTAGAAACTTAGCAATTTAATTGTCACTTTTAGTCACGTCTAGTTTTTACCAAAACCCTGAAATGTACCTATTATTCCCAGATATTAGTGAGAAGAAAATGAGTTCAGGGAGATTAAAGATCAGTAGCTAGTGAGTAGTAAAGATTCTAAGGCAAGAGTAATTCTAAGTAGTATTCTCTGTGACTTTACTTTTCGGAAAATGTGTGTGGATATATTGTTCACTTTCTTTGCTGAGACTTGCAGCAACCTGATTTTGCATAGTTTGGTCCCACTTTTTCCAAAAGAGCACTTCATTTATTTCAGCTAGTGCCTCAGGCAGGGAGGAAATCTACCCTTTTCTTAAATTCTTTTTGGGGCTGTCCCCAGGATCATTCCACAATGACTTTGTATTGTACCTTAGACAATCACGTTAATCTCCTTGTAAATTTTTTATCTTTATTCATACTTCAGCCTGAACAAGTTTCATCTTGAGTAATGGTATCTTTCTGTCCCATTTCTGTGTTAAACTAACAGTAGGATATTTCCCTCTGTCGGATAACAGCAATTGTTATTTTAGGAATGTGTATATGCTGGAGAAGTGCTGACCTATTAATTCATTTCCTTTCCGCCAGTCTGTTTCTCAGGCAGGAGAAGGATTCCTGGATGTGGAAGGGCCATTCTTAATTTTCATACACAGTCATTCTGAGACTTGAGCAATCTGTATCTGAGGGTTTATTTTATGACCACGTGCTTATTTAGAAAAGGATTCTACTTTGCAAAATCATTGAGCCTAATATGTCGTCTTCATCACTTGAAGCCTTGCATTCCTTTTTTCATACTTTCTGGTTATTTTAGAATGCCAGATGAAGAAAGAAATGAATTGGAAAAACAAGTGAAATCTCTTCAAGAAAGTTATAATTCATTCTTCAGTGAATCTCTGAAACAACTACAAGAACCACAAACCTTAGGAGATACAAAGGTAGAGGAGAAGGTAATATAATTTTTTTAAAACACGATGCTCTTTCAAGATTCTTAGCTTTACTGCATGGTTGTAGAAATATATGTCAACGAGGAAGAAATGACCTTGAATTTGTGTACATGGAAAAAACATGGATGGAATTTATCTAACTATTTAGAGATCTTAGTGTTGTGTATTAAATGCAGTCCTACACTTGCCGTCATCAGTTTCTGTGACATCTTAATCTCTGCCTTGCATGGTAAAAGAAAAGAATCATTCATTTTTCTAACTCTTCTCTTTAAAAGCCATTCGTCTGCTATATTAGGTATTTTACTATGTATAAAGTAACCTTAAGTCATCTCTAAAGATGACATTAGAATGTTAGGAACTTTTTTGATTTTTAGAGATAACCATGAGATTTATTTGAGTGAAACTGGGCCATTTGCCATGGTGAGGATGCCCTAGCATCTTCTTACAATATAACAGAAATCGCTTAAAATTTGGCCTGTCCTTAAACTTTTGAAACGTGACAATACATATTCACAATTTGCAACACAATATTCAGTATTGAAAAAGTTATCTTTATATTCAATTTCCTTACTGCCTGGAATACTTTACACACTACTTGTCACATTTTGGGGGTATGTAACAATTTTTCTGGTTCATTTTTACTGTCTGCGAACAAGGTCTGTATGCTGTAAACATCAATAGCATGGGGTTTGATACTCTCTTTCATGTCAGTCGACTAATCTCACCCAGTTGCAGAGAGCATGATTTGCCTTCTTAGGTATGTGTTCTGTTTTCTCACTATCATCATTTACTCTGTTGTGTCCTCACTAACCTTGTTAATGTACACAATATTAAGTTTTCAATTCACAGATGCATGTTGTTTTCAAAGCTTTTATCACATCCTGTGCTGTTGAATAGATCACTGACATAGATCACTTGTGCATTTGAGCTGCCTAACATTCACAGCATTGCTGCGCCTTGGTAAGTAGAGGATTTTCATGTTGAAGTGTATTATTTATTAAAAAAAAATGCCAACTAAGTTTCATGAAATTCTGCCCACCCTTGGCTCACACACTGACCTGAGAATTTTGTATTTTCCTTTCAGCTGGCTAAAGTGATTGCAGGCACCATTGATGAGACAACTGGAGAAGTCCTGTCAGTCTTTCAGGCAGTTTTAAGAGGCCTTATTGACTATGACACAGGAATCAGGTTGCTTGAGACACAGCTGATGATTTCTGGTCTGATTTCACCAGAATTAAGAAAATGCTTTGACCTCCAAGATGCCGAAAGTCATGGCCTTATTGATGAACAAGTTTTATGCCAACTCAAAGAACTAAATCAAGCAAAGGAGATCATTTCCACCATGTCATCTACCACAATTCCAGTGCTGGAAGCTTTGGCTCAAGGCATGATATCAGAATCTATGGCCATCAGAGTGCTTGAGATACTACTTTCCACTGGCTTTCTAGTTATTCCAGCCACCGGAGAACAGCTGACCCTACAGAAGGCTTTCCAACAGAACTTGGTTTCTTCAGCATTATTTTCTAAAGTCCTGGAGAGGCAAAATATGTGTAAGGATCTTATTGACCCCTGCACCGCTGAGAAGGTGTCTTTAGTAGATATTATACAGAGAAGTATTTTACAGGAAAACACTGGGATGCGGCTTCTACCTGTGAGACCACAAGAAGGAGGTAGAATAACATTAAAATGTGGAAGAAACATAAGCATTTTAAGGGCGGCTCATGAAGGTCTCATAGACCGGGAAACCATGTTTAGGTTATTAGGCGCACAGCTGCTTTCTGGAGGTCTGATCAATTGCAATTCTGGTCAGAGAATGACTGTTGAAGAAGCTTTGATGGAAGGGGTGATTGACAGAGACACGGCTAACAGTATTCTCACATATCAGGTTCAAACAGGTGGAATCATCCACTCAAATCCTGCTAAACGTTTAACCGTGGATGAAGCGGTCCAGTGTGATCTCATAACTTCGAGCAGTGCTCTTTTGGTACTAGAGGCTCAGCGAGGCTATGTGGGACTCATCTGGCCTCACTCTGGTGAAATATTTCCTACATCTTCTTCCTTGCAGCAAGAATTGATTACAAATGAATTGGCATACAAAATCCTGAATGGCAGGCAGAAAATAGCTGCTCTTTATATTCCAGAAACTTCTCAAGTCATTGGTTTGGATGTTGCTAAGCAGCTGGGAATTATAGATAATAACACGGCATCGATTTTAAAAAGTATAATACTGCCTGATAAAATGCCAGATTTGGGAGATTTAGAAGCTTGTAAAAATGCCAGAAGATGGCTCTCTTTTTGTAAATTCCAACCATCCACAGTCCATGATTACAGGCAAGAAGAGGATGTTTTTGATGGAGAAGAGCCAGTGGCAACTCAGAACTCGGAACAAACTAAAAAATTATTCCTGTCTTATTTGATGATAAATAGCTATATGGATGCAAACACAGGGCAGAGGCTTTTGTTATACGATGGAGACTTGAATGAAGCTGTTGGTATGCTACTGGAAGGCTCTAGTGCCGAGTTTGAGGACACACCCGTAAAAGAATGTCTTGATGTCTTAGGACTCCCTGGTGTATTTCTGAATAATGCTCCAAGTAAAGGAAGGGATGACAGTGTAGCTTCACTGACTAGTTTTGATAAATGTTATTGCAGAGAACCTAAGTGTAAAGAAATCCCTGAGGAGAGAAAGAATGCCGTAGATGAAGAGTTTAATGAAATGGGAAATAACATTACCAGTAGTGAATTTCATCAGTCAGAAAACCTGGCAAATATAATAGCAACTGATCATAAAGTTAGGAATTCATCCAGTGTGCGTGTTCCCAATTCTGTATCGTGTTTAACACAGCGTGGACTTGTACCAGTTAGCATGCTTAGACAAGACTCTGAAAACAAAAACTGTGAAAATCAAAGTCAAGTTGGAATAAATGAAGATGCAGGTGAATGTAGTCATTCTAAACATACTCAAAACTTTGCAAGTGACTCGATAACAAATCCTATTATGAAATCAAAAACTAGTAGAACCAGTGATTTGAATGAAAAAGAGAATGAAGATAATATAAGCAGGGATTTGACAACCTTTGACTATTCTCCCAGGCTGAGTGCCTTGCTAAGTCATGATAAACTGAGGAATGATCAGGAAAGTCTTAATGATTTACATACCACAGAGAGCCATGGAAACAAATGTAAAGACTCTACTTTGTCATTCAGTGACCAAACCATGTTATCGGGTCAAAGAATGGGAGAAAAGTTTCAAGACCAGTTTCTGGGAATTGCAGCTATCAATATCAGTTTACAGGGAGAACACTGTCAACAAAATCCTTTAAATATAGGTGACAGTGATCCTCAGGTACCATCTCACAGTGATAAATATAATTCAGATATTTATGGTGCGGATGAAGAACCGCACGCTGCTTCTCAGCAGAAACCTGAAGCCGGGAAAAATGAGTCCCAAGTGGAAGAGTACTCCTGTGCCACAACTCCACAGGGTGACACTGATAATGCCAACCCATCTCATATCTGTGGTACGTCGCTGCTTGAAGAAACTGTCTGCGCCGGTGACTATGAGACGTCACTGCTGGATGATCAGCACAGTGTGACAGAAACAGACACAGATAGTGATGATGATTTTTATGATACCCCCTTGTTTGAAGACGACGACCATGATTCTCTGCTTCTTGAAGGTGATGATTGTGATTGTCTACAGCCTGAGGACTATGCCACACTGCAAGAGGAAAATGATGGGGCTGCTCCTCCTGGTGATGTTTTTTATGATGTTTCAAAAGAGATTGAAAATTCTGTGGTGACCCAGGGAGCACTGGTTGATAGCTTAAGTGTGAGGGAGGACACACGGTCTCCTCAGGGTTTTCTCACAGGTACTGAGAAAGCTGAATTCAATTCTGGTGAAAGAGTACGCTCAAATTCAGCTGACTCAGACAAGGACAATGGACAGTTGCTGGAAACTGTATCAGAAAGTGAAAGCGCAGACAGCCTTGAAGGTGATGAGTGTGACTCATTGGCTGATTATGAAATTGTAGAGGGAAAAAAGAGCTTCAGTGCTTCTCCAACATTTGATGACACTGGGTGTTGGAGGAGACAAGAAGAACATATAGCTGAACAAGAATTTAAATCTGATACTGAGCATTTAGATTCTGTGCAAAGTGAAGACAGTTATGGGTATTATGTATGTGACAGTAATGATCAGGATGATGATGACAATTCTGATGATGATGATGGTGACAGTGAAGAAGGAGTAGAAGGTGAAAATGGAAAGCCCCCATACCAAGATGAGGGTATGAATAGCCAGCTGCGTGCCACCACAGTAAGTGAAAAGGAAAACGGCCGTGAAAATCAAAGTGTTACTAAAGTAATTCTCCCCGATAAAGCGCACAACTACAGTTGTTCAGAAAAACAGCAAAGTGTAAATGTTTTACAATTAGAATCAACTAGTAAAAATAGCTTAGTTACTGAAAGAAGCAACCTTCCAGAATGTGCACCCGAGGCTGTTGGAAAAAGCAAAGAAGACCTGTTGAATCATGACATGGCTCTTAAGGATATATTGCTGACTGTCACTAAAGACACTGAATCAGAAAACACCTCTGGCTCTGTAGGTGTTTTAAATAATACTAATACCTGTTCGACTTCTGAAGTAGATAAGGATCCCATGAATGTAAAGTTTCAGTTGATTCAAGAGCCAGAGTCTACTGACACTGTGAAAGGTGGAGATCAGTATTTTGAGAATGTGACAGTTCAAGACTCCTCTCCTTTTGATAAAATCATTTGTCCTGAGCCTGATTTAACAGGAAAACCTGCTGAGGAAAGCCATTTGTCATCCGTAGCCTGTGTAAGTGCCAAAGATCATCAAGTACCTGAAAGAGGCCTAGTTAAAAAGAACAGTGACCAAAATGGTATACTAATAGAAGATGAAACATATGTTCATAAAATGTGCTCAGGTAAAGGAGATGTGCTTAGAGAAGGGCTAGAAGAAGAGAGTAGGTCTCTCAGACCTCTGCCTGGTGAAAGTACAAGGAAGAATCTTGATTTAGTGAATGATCAATTTCCATTTCCACCAGTCACAGATAGTGAAGAACATAATGTGAAAGGAAGCCTGAAAAAAACAACTGTAACTCTTGCAGATGAACCACAGAATCTACAAACAGTGGTCAGCAAAAGTCCTGTTCAGTTTGAGAATCTTGAAGAGATATTTGAATCCTCAATTTCCAAAGTGATCAGTGATGACATTCTTTCAGACATTCCATTGTCTGAAGGGAATACAGATACTGAGAAAGATTCATTCACTGATGGACCTGACAAAGAATCTGACCTGTTCACGTATTTAAAACATTGTGCCAAAGATGTAAAAGCAAAAGATGTATTGAAACCAAATGGAGATATACCAAGCTGTGTTCTAATGGCTTCCCCTGCTGTGAAAGAAGACACACAGTTCGGAATAAATAATGCAAAAGAGAAGACAGCTCTTACCCAGGAAGTCTCACCTCTAAATGAGACGGCCCAACAGAATGATCTTTGTAGTAACAAAAGTGCCTCAGAAGGGGGAACAGAAGTTGGTCACTTCACACCAGAAAGGAATGAAAGCACACTTTCAGTCTTTCCTCTTAAAAACGTGGAAGACTTTGGGGAAAATACTGATTTTGTGTCACCAGAACTCTGCACAAATGTGATAAGAAATGATAACTCCAGTAACCCTTTAAGCACGGACTACTTATTTTCAGAAATTCACGGTAAGATGGAAGCAATTGAGCAACAGCAGCAAAAAGAACAAGCTTTGTCTCTAGGACTCCAAGAAAAGGAGGTTCACATTCCTGAGTCATCTCAAGTATTTGTTGAGGGTGTAGAAAGTAGATTGGAAGAAGGTCCTATGAATCCTCAAGAAGTTGGAGAATCTCCAGTCTGTTCAGACACTGAAATTTTAATTCAAAGCTTAATTAAAAGGGTAAATACATTACAGTTGGCAAAAGAAGCATCTAGTGTGCCCAGTGATTCTAAAATTGGTGACTGTTCTAGAGTTTCCCCCATGAATAACTCACCAGAACTAAAAGCAGAGAGTAGAGATGATCCATTCTGTATTGCCAATCTTAAGTCTGAGTTTCTCCTTAATATACTTAAGCAGAATGAGTATAGCCAGAAAATTACTGGAGCATTTGAATTGATGAAAGAATTAACCCAGATGGAGTATGAGCTCGAGAAAAGAGGTATTACATCCAAAGTACTTCCATTGCAACTTGAAAATATTTTCTATAAGCTGCTCGCTGACACATATTCAGAGAAAGTAGAACAGGTCAGAGACCTGAATCAAAAATCATCCACTGCTTCTGAGGTTGTGGATGAAAAGTCATACATTCTTGATGATCTTAAAGGTGAAGAAGGAAACCACTGTTCCCGTAATTTACAAAACCTAAAAGATACCGGACTTGAAAACCCGACTGCGTGTGCATTGGCATTGCCGAGTGATGAGAAGCTGGGGGAGCTATGCAATGATATCCCAGAACATCTGGAAAGTATTTCAGGGTCAAAACGAGTGACTTCAGGAGATAGCTCAATGGAACAAGTAAGTTGATATTACATTTCAAATGGCAGTAGCTGCATGAAGCATTTGGGAATAATCCCATTTATTTTATTTGCTTTGAAAAACTATGTAAAGGCTATTGATTTAACATGTCCAAATTTGTGTTTAGTTTTCCAGTGAGTTACAGCAGTGTTTACAGCACACATCAAAAATGCACGAGTATTTGGCTTTACTTCAAGATATGAAGCCCCCATTAGACAACCAGGAGTCTCTGGATAATAATCTGGAAACATTGAGGAACCAACTTAAACAGTTAGAGGTGAGAACTGTCTGCTGCCTATTATGAATGGTAGTCAGCTGGTGTTAATTTGGAAAAAATAAGCATTGTGCTTATTTTATTTATTATATTCTAAATATGTAATATGCTACATATGCTATTACATATAAAATAATAGTTATATTTGTGTTTCTCACTGAATAGTTCTGGGATATATATTTTTTGCAGACATTTGAATTGGGATTGGCTCCAATTGCTGTTATTTTAAGAAAAGACATGAAGTTGGCAGAAGAGTTTTTAAACTCCCTTCCCAGTGACTTCCCCAGAGAACAGCTTGAGGAATTGAGTCTAGGCCACCAAAGTTTGCAGACTGCTTTCTCTTCCCTCAGCAGTGTGTCTTCAGAAAGGATGAAATGCGTCACGCTCGCGATTGACTCTGAAATGGTAGGCATTGAAACTGTTCACGCTGAGTCAGAATTTGAGTCTTGAAGAGAATTTTGATTGTTTGAAAATTTAGTCATAAGATGAAGTCTTTTATTTTCATACTATTAGCCCTTGAAGCAGAACCATTTTTTGTAGGAATTCAAAATTTGGGGATTGACAGAAATGAACACGCAATTTTATTTTCTAGTCTAAACTAGCAGTTTCCCATGAAGAGTTTCTGCAGAAACTTGAGTTGTTCTCACATTGGATATCAGAGAAGAACAAATCTGTGAAGGATATTGAGATTGTGAATGTTCAAGATACTGAACATGTGAAGAAAAGTTTGCAACTTCTCAAGGCAAGTATCAAAATAAATGAGATGAAGTGCATTGAAAAACCTCCATATTAAAAAATTTCTTTTAATGTTTATTTTTGAGAGAGAGAGGCACAGAGTGTGAGTGGGGGAGGGGCACAGAGAGAGGCCCAGGCTCCAGGCTCTGAGCTGTCAGCACAGAGCCCCACATGAGCTCACAAACTGTGACATCATGACCTGATCTGAGGTCAGATGTTCAACCAACTGAGCCACCCAGGCACCCCCCTTTATAAAAAAATTTTTTTTTTTCTAAAAACTTCTGGGTTTAAGATAATAAATGTGTAGGGGCACCTGGGTGGCTCAGTCAGTTGAGCATCCAACTCTGCATTTTGACTCAGGTCATGATCTTACAGTTTGTGAGTTCGAGCCCTGTGTCGGCCTCTGCACTGACAGTGTGGAGCCTGCTTGGGATTCTCTCTCTCCCTCTCTCTGCTCCTCCTCCCCCCACCCCTCAAAATAAGTAAACATTAAAAAACTTAAAAAAATAAATAAAATAACAAATGTGTAGAACAAAACATGACTGCTAAATCCAAAATGATTATTTCCTTTCTTTGTCTCTAGAAGATGTTTGTGTCACACACGTTTATGGTTATAGACACAACTGTAAAATAATCACAACTTTGTGGATGTCTTTCTGATGCTGTTCCAACTGCCTTACCACTCTCTTCCCACCACTTACATCTTGAAATTTGTATTTATTTATTAGTCACATAAATACATAATAGTTAAATTATTCTTATAAATACATCATAGTTAAGTAGTATTTATGTACTGGTCACTTTTGTCATGGCTTTTTTTTCTCCCCAAGTTCTTAATTTGAATGGCACCCCTCATGAATGATGCTTAGGCTCCTGGCCGGTGAGTCAGAAACTGAAATTCTAACTCATTGAATTTATGTTTCAAATTCCCCATTGGCTTTTTTATGAGCAACCATAAATACATGGATATTGTAAATATTAGCAAGTAATAGTTTAATGTTGATTTCCCCCTTTAACGTGCCATGTATATGTAAGTTGGGTCTTTGTTTTTTGTTGAGTTACATTTTAAATGTAATGTGGCAGGCAAGATTAAAATGTTCTTACAGGTGTTGTCTTTCCATATAATATTAATTACCATAGTACTGAAATAATTTTATCATTGCTGTCTGTTACTAGGTGATGAATAGATTTTTGACTAAACAAATCATGAAAAATGTCAATAAAACCTTCAGTCCATGATATAAGAAACATATTTTAAAAATATTATTGATATAAACTTTATATTATGGCTTAGCTCCCTTTTGTACCTTGTATTGTTTTGTTCACAGAATGTGTTAAAAGACCTTGGACCTACCAAAGTGCAGCTGGAGACCACGGCTTTTGATGTACAGTTCTTCATTTCGGAATATGCACAAGACCTGTCTCCCAACCAAAGCAAACAACTGCTGAGGCTGTTAAATACAACTCAGAAGTGTTTTCTTGATGTACAGGAATCAGTAACTACCCAGGTGGAACATTTAGAGACTCAGTTACAGCTAGAACAAGATCTTGATGATCAGAAGGTTTGCCTTTCTTTGTCGAGTTGGCATTCTTTGTTTTTAGTTCTTCTGTGCGAAACCTGTAATGAGGATACCTAAGGATCATGGTGTAATATGCAAAGGCAATATGGAAAGGCAGTTAATGGAGAGGGTTAATGTAGAGATCCTGGAGTATACAACAATATTGTTTTCCATAATAATGCTATAGTTAATTTTGATTTTTGTGACTCCTTGAAACTACTGTTTTCAAGTGGGAGTTTTGATTTTTTTTTTTCCGTGTAGTAGGAAATACGGAAGTACTCAGAAATTTCGATAAATTGATGAACATATGGATAAAGAAGGTTATAGTGTCTTCTTCCTCTGGGAGGCAGTATGGCACAGCAGTGCGAAGTGTGGGCTGTGGAGCCAGACTGCTTAGTGCGTCCCAGCTGCACCCAGACGGGTGTGATCTAGGGCAAGCCGCTCAGCCACCATTTTCTCAGTGATAAACTGGAAATAATCACTGTGCTTACCTGGGTAGGATTGTGAGCATCGATAAAAAAATGAATATAAAATACTTAGTGCTTGCCTGGTATGTGTTAGGCTCCTAGGAAACATGATCAGTGGCTATCAGATGAATAACTAGTGTATGAGTAATAGGAAAGTGAAAAATGCAAGTATTAGTATTGACTTACTAAATTCATCTCTTAGTTTAGTGAATTATATTAGAATACTACATCTAATAACAATAATGAGCAAATGGGTGGGAATGGAATTAGGTATAGTGGTTAAGTAAAAATATTGCATGCAAATGCTTTTATTATTTCTTGAAGCGCCTAGGTTTTGTCTCTAGCATGATAACCTATATACACGTATTAAGTATGTTCACAGACAAATCACAACTAACTTCTGTTTTGATATCCTTTTGCAGAATTAATTGTGTGTATCACAGGTTTCAAGAGCTTAAGAAAATGGAATGTTTCTTCCTGTCGGTCAGAGGTTCCATCTCTTACACATATGCATGGCCAGTATTCTGCTGAGCAGTTTCATCCACACATCTCCTCCTTTGTATATGGGACATGCTTTCACTTTCTGTGTCACCTTGCTCAATTTGTTACCCCACTGCTATCATGTTTACAGCATACTCAGAAAATCTTGCAAGATATGTTCTGATTTTTCTATTAGAACTTGCAAAGTGTGTTCTAATTAGGAGTAATCACAATAGTTCATGTGCACACATTTAAGATGCTTTGATTTTGCCCCGCTTTAGATCGTGGCAGAGCGTCAGCAGGAGTACAAAGAGAAACTCCAAGGGATATGTGATCTCCTCACCCAAACTGAAAACCGCCTGATCGGTCACCAAGAAGCCTTTGTGATTGGAGATGGAACGGTCGAGTTGAAGGAGTACCAGTCCAAGCAGGAGGTAAAATTTGGTTTTGCATCAGCAGGTCTATGTTGCTGTTAAGTTTGATTGCTATTATTACCAAATCATTTTAGCTTTTCTGAGCCAAGACATACTTAGATGGCTCCAGGCTTGAGCTTTAAACTTTATACCAAGAGTTACATTTCCATTTCAAGAAAGCCAGGTAATTTTCTTGACTGGTTTTGGTGAGATACTCAGGGAAGGAGATACAAAAGGAGGTTGCTAATGGAAATACCTTGTCTGAGGAGTTAAAACTTGGATCTATTTAAGCCCAGCTCATTCACTTGCGCATCAGGTGAAATAGCCATTTATTTGGGCTCGTTCTGTTTCTTAACGCCTTCTTATTCCTTTCCTCTTTCTCTACAATTTGTTCCTTTTCAGTGAACAAAGAGTGATGGCAGGTGTAAAGATATAATTTATATTGGTATCAGGAGAAAGAACACTCTCATTGTAACTAGTTAGCTCTTGGTTCAAATCCCAGACTCTTCCACACTGTTAGCTTTATAACCAAATCTGTTCGAGCCTCAGTTTCTTCATCAGTCACACTTCATTGATTTTAAGAGTTAAGTAAATACTGTGTGTTAATTAAGTGACTAGCACAGTTAATGTCACATAGTATTGGCTTAATAACTAGTGTCTCTTTCAGTTCAAATGCTTCTGTTTTTGCAAGTTTTATTTATTTATTTTGAAAGAGAGAGAGAGCATGAGCAGGGGAAGGGCACAGAGAGGGAGAGAGAATCCCAAGCAGGCTCCATTCTGTCAGTGTGGAGCCTGATACAGGGCTTGAACTCCCAACCCATGAGATCATGATCAAATACTTCTTAGAATAATTTGATGAGGCTGAAATTAAAAATATGAAAAAATAATATGAAAGTTCAAACGGTGTAATATGAAGAACAAAAATGCAAAGTAAAGGAGGAAGAGAAGAATAAAAATTCCATAAAGAAATCTAGACTGAGAGGAGCTGTAACAGCTGGGGCAAAGAAGCAAACATTGCATTTTAGAGAGCTTTGGGGTTTAGAACTTCATGTTAGTTCACTGGGAGAACTACTCTGTTTTTATCCTGAGTAGAGATATATATTAAAATAAATGTAGGGGTGCCTGGGTGGCTCAGTCGTCTTACTCTTGATTTCGGCTCAGGTCATGCTCTCACGGTTCGTGAGTTCGAGCCCCACGTTGGGCTCAGTGCTGACAGTGTGGAGCCTGCTTGGGATTCTCTCTCTGCCTCTCTGCTCCTCCCTGGCTCAGGCATGCACGTGTGCGGGCACTCCCTCTCTTACTCACTGAAAAATAAATAAACTTAAAAAAATGTTTAGAAATTTAATAAATAATATTACCATGTATTTAAAAGCTCTTATAAATGTGCTCACATGATGTAAGAATACCTGGTGTGTGCCAATTTGTATAGATTATATTATTAAATTCATTATTTTCAGTGTTTTATAAACCATATCCCTTTGTGAAATATGAAAATCTGACACCTTTCTTTAATGCTGTTTGAGATTTCGAATTATGTTAAATATTGTGATTTAAGTAACCAGCTCAAATCGACTATATTTTGTCAAACTCTGTATGCTAGATTCTCCTTGCTCACACCCTCTTTTGGAATTACAACTCTGGAAGAATTAAATAGGTAATCATTTAATAAGTTTTTTTTGTTTTGTTTTGTGTTATAAGGAATTACAGAAAGATATGCAAGGAAGTGCACAGGCTTTGGCAGAAATAGTGAAAAATACAGAGAACTTCTTGAAAGAGAATGGTGAAAAGCTGTCACAAGAAGATAAGGCTTTGATTGAGCAGAAACTTAATGAAGCCAAGTTAAAGTGTGAACAGCTTAATCTAAAGGCAGAACAGTCAAAAAAGGAGCTGGATAAAGTTGTGACAACAGCAATCAAAGAAGAAACTGAAAAGGTCTTTATTCAAATATATGGTACATTGTTGCTTTGTTGAAAACGATTAGTGTAACAGCCACTTGAATTTTTAAGTGTTCCCGGGCAGCAGTAAGCAATGCTGAGCACCAGAGACTAGAATTCTGGGTTTCCAGTTATGTAAGTGACCAAATACTACAGAAGCTTAAAGAATTGGCTTTTTTAACTTTTAAAAAAAAATTTAAGTGGGATTCTAAGACTTTCTACTTGGGAAATACATGAGGACTTATCAATTGTAGTTAAAATTTTTAAGGACAGTGGAAACTTCCAAGTAATTGCCTGTTGCTCTAAGGTTTAATTTCACTGCATTCAGTTTTCAGTGTGTGTCAGCTTTTAGTATCCCCACTCTAAAGTTAAATGATCTTAAAACTAGTGCCTCAGCCTGCATTCAGAATACCTACTGTGAACTTTCTCTGCCCAGGTTGCAGCTGTGAAGCAGCTGGAAGAGAGCAAAACCAAAATAGAAAACCTTTTGGACTGGCTGTCAAATGTGGACAAAGATTCAGAAAGGGCAGGGATGAGACAGAGACAGGTAATTGAACAGAACGGGACTCATTTTCAAGAAGGTGATGGCAAGTCAGTGATTGGAGAAGAGGATGAAGTTAATGGTAACTTGTTGGAAACTGATGTTGATGGACAAGTTGGAACCACTGAGGAGAATCTGAACCAGCAATACCAGAAAGTTAAGGTTGGTTATTTTACACATAGAGATATTGTCAAATTCTGTTTTTCAGGACGGTTAAAGAGAGGAGCACCTGTAGTTATCTTTCAAAGCCTTAATGACCAGGGCATCTGGGTGGTTCAGTCAGTTAAGCGTCTGACTTTTTTGTTTTGTTTTGTTTTAATGTTTATTTATTTTTGACAGAGACAGAGCATGAGTGGGGGAGGGCCTGAAGAGAGAGGGAGACACAGAATCTGAAGCAGGCTCCAGGCTCCCAGCTGTCAGCACAGAGCCCGACGCAGGGCTTGAATCCACGAAGCACGACATCATGACCTGAGCTGAAGTTGGGTGCTCAACCCACTGAGCCAAGGCACCCCAAGCGTCCGACTCTTGATTTCAGCTTAGGGCATGATCTCAGTGAGATCAAGCCCCACATCGGGCTCTGCACTGACAGGGTGGAGCCTGCTTAGGATTCTCTCTCCCTCTCTTTCTGCCCCTCCCACTACCCTGCTCTCATGTTCATTCTCTCTTTCAAAATAAATTGTCTCTCAAAAACCATTAAATGTCTCTCAAAAACATTAAAAAACCCAAATGACCATTAAGAGTAAAGTCCCTTTTCTAGGTTCATCATGTCAAATGTAAGTTACTGTGAGAATTCTAAGTAACTCAAAAACAATGAGAAATCATTAGCTATGACATTCTTCAAAGTGAAGTGACTTCTAAGAATTGATAGAAGTAATAATAAGCTGATACTTATAGAGAAGTTATGGTGGGCCAAGTACTCTTCTTAGCTCTTTCCGTCTCAACACATTTAGTCCACCCAGCTCCCTCTGAGGCTACATCCTAGTCGTGATTCACAGGTAGGGAGACTGTAACTTTACAGAAGAAGTCACTTGCCCAAGTTTATATATCTAGTGAGGGCTGGAGTTTGGATTTAAAACTAGGCCATGAGCTCAGTTGCTGTGCTAAGTTCTACTCCATATTTGCAGACCAGCTCGCTGTGCACTCTTGAGCTCTCTCACGTTCTCCCTGAGCCTTGGCTCATCTCTATAGTCAAGGGCATTGCTGAGAAGAGGAATGAAAAGCCTTTTAAAAATTTGTGGTGTGAGTGTGAATTGAAGTGAACAGTAATGCTACCACAGAACCAAAGGCAACTTTGGAAAAACCTTTTTCACAGCGTCACATAATTGATCATTTTATTTCTGCATTTGGGTTTTGCAGTCAGACGACTGGACTTTGAGGCACTTTTGCAGTTTTGTGTGTTTTCCTCAATGTCCTTGTCTTTTGTAGTCTTTGGAATAGAATGCTGTCCGGGAGGTTTTTATATTACAGGAAATCTAAGTTAAACCAGAAGAAAAGTGGAAGTATTTATTATATTTATGGTTTCTGGGGGCTCTTACAGAACCTTGCTATAATTATTTCTTAAAATGAAAAACTTAATGAATTCCTTTAGGAATGCCTTATGAGTCCATTACATAACAGTCAGGAAAGGTTAGTAACTTGACACAAGGAGTGAAAAATACGGGTGGGTGGATTGAGACATAAAGATGTTTCACTGCATGAGGTTTGCCTTCTGATCTTTTTGCTTCTAAGAATATGGACTCTGAAAGTGCTGTAGGAATTCCTGATGTCCTGGCAGAGTGGAGAGATGGCCCCAGTGCCTGTTTCTAGCTCTTTCTAGTTGTGCCACATGTCCTCAGCCATGGCATTTCTTCCTTCAGCCCGAGTTGCCTCACCTTAAAAGGAAGGGGGTGGATCAGAAATTTCTAAGGTGTTCTGTATGTCTAACTTACAGAACATGAACAGGTATGAACCCAGTGGGTTCAGAAGACCCACTGGAGAATAGTATGTGGTTCCATTTCAAATGCCAAAGACACAGTCTGTGGGGGAAATGTTCTTCAGACACAAATATTTATCTTGTGCCCACAGTGTGGCAGGCGTTGTTACGGATAATGAGAATACAAGTAGTTCGCTGCTGACTAGTGGGGGATCAGACTTGAAAGTGAACAGTTGCCCTACAGCGGTGCTTCTCGGTCCTGTCTACTTCACAGCATATAGTTATTCTTATTTAGCCCTTGTTGCCAACACTGCTCTAGGTGCTTGGGATTCCCCAGTGAGCAAATGAAATTCCCTGTCATGGTGTTTGCATACTAGGAGAGTGAGGATGATAGGTCAGACAACAAATACCTAAATGTTATGCGATACGGGATGTTAGAAAGTGGTGAGGTTTTGCTGAGTTGGGTACAGGTGGGTGAGCGTGGGGTTGGGAGCCACTCTTCAGCATTAAATAGGATCATCTGAGTAGGCTGCATGAAAGGATGAGATCTGTGTGAAGACATAGAGAGGACATGTCAGAGGGGAAGGGGGTTGCGAGGCAGATACCTGCGGGAAGAACCATTTGGTGAGAACAGCCAGAGGAAAAGGTCCTAACGTGCCTAACAAGGTGAGGGAAGAGGTAGTATTTGAGAGACTGGCGTGCCTCAAGTAGGGTGGGAGACAGCCAAGCAGTAAAAGAGCTCGGCGTTAATGTTACCAGGCCCTTTGACTCCCTGTAAACCATTATGAGAAATGTGGAAAATGACCCAAAAGGATTCTTCTCCTTTTTGCCACATTTATATGGCATATTGCGGGGAATGGAAGAAGCTGCTATGGCTGGAGAGAAAGGGACTCCAGTGTATTTTAACCTCTGGTACGTGCCAGGCTCGTCAGCAGGTATTCTACACGTGTGACCTCATGTACTCCTTTCAGCAAACCCATGACGTGCAGGGGTAATTGTCTCCATTCTCCCCATGCAAGAAGCTGAGGGCCAGAGAAGCAAGGTAGCTCCAGCATTCTCGTTGATCTCATTGGGCTCCTCTGAATGTCTATTGTTCTCGCTTAATTGTTGTCATGGGATTTTTATAGCTTTAAAAAGGAACAAATTCTCTTTTTCCTATGTATGTGTCTTTTCAGGATCATTTCTTAATTAAAATATTGTATTTATCTGCTCAGTGATTAGCTGAAGACATTAGCAGTCCCTTTAAGGTGATTGTGAGGAAGCATTGAGTAAATTGAGATCATACTGTAGATGTTTGTTTTAGACGTGGAAGAGAAATTCATTACATTTTTTCCAAACTTCTCAAAAACAGTACTTGTCCTATGTGATCATCTAAGTACTTTCTAGAGAAGATTGGGAAACCTCCTCAGAAGTAAGGTTAGGGTGGTCAGAGCATGCTCTTCTGAAATGCACCAGTACACGGGACACACTGTGCACCTTGACAAGGTTAATGAGAAGCAAGTCTGTCAGTCCTGGGCTCCTGACACCTCCGTGTCACCCCATCGCCGCTCTGACCTTACGGCTGATTTGTTTTCACGCAGGCCCAACATGAGAAGATCGTCTCTCAGCACCAAGCAGTCCTCATGGCCACTCAGTCTGCACAAACCTTGCTTGAGAAACAGGGTCACTATCTCTCTCCTGAGGAAAAAGAGAAACTGCAGAAGAACATGAAGGAACTGAAAACACATTATGAGACCGCACTGGCCGAGTCGGAGAAGAAAATGAAATTAACGCATTCTCTGCAGGAAGAATTAGAAAAGTTCGATGCAGATTATAGCGAGTTTGAACACTGGCTGCAGCAGTCAGAACAAGAACTGGAAAACCTGGAAGCAGGTGCTGACGACCTCAGTGGTTTAATGACCAAACTGAAACGGCAGAAGAGTTTCTCAGAAGACGTCATTTCTCACAAAGGGGACTTGAGGTACATCACAATTTCTGGAAACAGAGTGTTAGAAGCGGCCAAATCTTGCAGCAGGAGAAGCGGCAGTAGCAAGGCTGACCAGGACAATATCGATACTTCTGCAACCCACAGAGAAGTCCAGAGCAAATTGGATCATGCTACCGATCGCTTCAGGTCTCTCTACTCGAAGGTAATTTCATTTTTAAGGGAAGATCAGACTATGACTAGAGTTTTCACCCTGTCCCTCTTAACTTTTGTTTTGGAATTAGAGGCGAGAAATCTAAGAACTGAAGCAGAGGAAATAAGGTGGTTTCATCCTCATTCCGTCTTTCTTATGCATGTGCTTTACTTCTGCAAACGTGTTTAAAGGCTAGGAGCCTAAAGTTATACCTAGTTAGTGTTTTGAGATGCGTTTTCCAGGCAGCCTGAACTCTAGAATGCCAGCATCCGATTTGACCACCAGGTGGCGTATATGTTTTGGTTCCGAGCCCAAAGCGTGGCTTGCTAATTTGCTTGCTAATTTGCATCCTCTCAGGCTTGGGAGGTGACGTTTCATCTCGGATAATTCCCTTCACATATATGACTCTTGTTTGTTTTGCATATATCTTTGATCAGTGCAGTATTTTAATACTTAATGGCTAACAGACTGTTTCAGCTTCTTCTTGTGGACAAGCAGAAGAGTTCTGTTTAAAAACAAAACAATACGAAGAACATTTCCCTGTTTACAGTATAAGCTGAACACACTGGCCAAGTTGCACAGATGGTTTGAAGAGCGTCATTGATTATTGGCCTTTGCTTCATTCTGATCTAGATTATTTGCCCTCCTTGTGCAACATCAGTCTTGTGTAACATATGAGTGATTTATTAGAAGCACTTTGAAAACCTTTCCATCAAATACATGGCTGTACACATGGTGTATAAAACTCTTTGGGAATGTGCCCTGGTAGATTAGCCTCCTCTGGTGATTGATTCCTAAATCCTTTGTTCTGGGGTAAGACCCAGATCTTGTAAATATGTTTTTGAATTGGTATAAATCTAGAACTACCTCTTTGTTTTTATTGTTACTCTTTGAAGATGCTTCTGCATGTAAAAGAGAAAATCTTAGTCCTGTAGGTTTCACTAACTTTGGCTGAAGTCTGGTGTTTTCCAGGTTGCATTACTCATAGGTCCTAAGGTTTTTAATACATGCGAAGATAGTGGGATTTTAATCCCCCACGCTTTTTTTCTTCTGATTTTTTTTTTTTTTTTTTTTTAGTGCAATGTCCTCGGGAATAATCTTAAAGACTTGGTGGATAAATATCAACACTATGAAGATGCCTCATGTGGACTTCTTTCTGGGCTCCAGGCCTGTGAGGTCACAGCAAGCAAACACTTATCTGAACCTATTGCTGTGGACCCTAAAAATCTGCAAAGGCAATTAGAAGAGACCAAGGTAAGAGAGAGAGCAAGAAAGAAAGAGAAAAGTGAGAGATCAACCCTTCTGTCGTCTTACTGAAAGCCATCCGTCTCCCCACACTTGTGTGATGGTTTCACGTAGGAAAGGGGAATAAAGTATGGGAAAAGTACTTGTCTTTCTAAAGGGAGGTGCACCTCTAATTCACCATCCAGTTCAGTTTTCTTTCTAATAAGATTGTTTTTTCCACTGTTGTTTAACTGTTGGATGTTGCTGTTATGGCTGACATCCCACTGCTCCCTCCTCCCTAAAGAAAAACCACTATTGCCCTGGCCACTTACTTATCTTTACACTTCTTTATTTTGTTCATTGCAAGTAAGTTCCATGAAGGTAGGTGTGTTTTCCTCCGTTTTGCTCACTGCTACCTCCCCAGCACCTAGAAGAGTACATGGCCCAAAGTGGGTACTCAGTAAATACTTTGTCAAGAATGAACAGGTGAAAAGGAAGAATGGATGTCACTGTCCCATCTGGGGTCTGAGGGCCAGGATTGGTGTTCCTATTGAGTATCCCTGTAATTCTCAGAGACATAAACTTCAGTTATTACCTAGCACAGTTCTCAAAAAGTCTACCTGCTCTTCAAAAAATGCAGGTTTGGTGTCAGACTGAATAATTGAAGTCTCGGAATACCCACAATGGAAGAGTGGGTATTAATCTTCAATTTAATGCGTATATTATTTATTTTTCAAAAAAAAATAAGTTTATTTATTTATTTTGAGAAAGAGAAAGAGTGGACAAACAAGGGAGGGAGAGAGAGAGAATCCCAAACAGGCTTCTTGCTGTCAGCACAGAGCCCAAAATGGGACTTGAACTCACGAACTGGGAGATCATGACCTGGGCTGACATCAAGAGCTGGAGGCTCAACCGACTGAGCACTTGTGCAACCGAAAGCCTATTTTAAAATCTTAATGTAGTGAGATAACTTTTGAAGTGTTTTACTCCTGTTCCATGTGACTGATAATTTTGAATTTGAAAGTTTCATTTCATAAATCTGTTCTGTCTTTTCTTTTAGCAGGTGGGTAGCAGTCACTTATTGCTGCTGTAGCTAGAAAGTAAACACAGTATTGCCCATTAAACAACTACAGTTCAGAGTTTAGTTGCCTCTGTTAGTTACAGAATCAAAAAATCATTATTATTGTGCTATTACAAGGAAAACAGGTACTGTAACGTTAGTTACTGCCTGAGACTGGCAGCTTCTGCCTGGAGGTCATACCAGAGTGCAGTGTGGCAGGTTAAGGCCAAGGCAGAGAGATGGGGATGGGAAGCACGGGATGAAAGGAGGGAGGTGAGGTGCCCGGAGGAGAGGAGAGTGGAGGGCGCTGCTTCTGTCTTTACTCAGGGTCACATTAGGCACCCGGGAGAGGTCCAGTTCCAGGTCAGAATCCCTGCAGTGGTGCTGCCTCCCAGGGGTTGTTTCCTTCCTTTAGATGTGCATTATCAGTCCTGGACCTCTTTGCTTTTATCCTTTCTTTTTTTCTTTCCCACAAGCACTGGAACAAATCTGCCTTAATTAAGTTTTCAGGTCACACTTGATTACGTGTCAAAAGACAGTATGGCTCAGTGGGTTGAGCATCTGACTTCAACTTACGTCATGATCTCAGAGTTCATGAGGTCAAGTCCCACTTCGGGCTCTGTGCTGACAGCTCAGAGCCTGGAGCCTGCTTCGGATTCTGTGTCTCCCTCTTTCTGCCCCTCCCCCGCTCATGCTCTCTCAAAATGAAATAAAACATTAAAAAAAAGTTAGGTGCTTTTAGTATAGGAAAGTATATAAAATACAACACATTTCAAGTTAGGTCTCTATCAGGAAACTGATTACGTACTATATGAAAGTAATTTTTTTTATAACTGGAGCAAAAAGAGAAAGAAAAACCCCAAAGAGTGCTATGGCTTTTAAGTTAAACAGATACATGGATTAATTCTAAAACAGGAAAACTTACTTGGTATGTGCTGTGGAAGAAGATTCTTTCAGTCGCAAGGCAGCCAAAGAAATAGTAAAGAGGAGAGCAATGTCTCAAAGGAGGATAAATTCTAATTAAGCCACAGCATAATTTAAAAAATTAAATGTGCAATTGAAGTTGTTCTTGGCATACGTTCATATTTTCCTCACAGATGATCTCAGCATGTAGCAAGGATAAATTTTTATGAGGGTTGGGTAGTCTCCATTTCTTTCATTTTTATTAACATGTAAAATTATTTTTCTTTAACAGTAATATAAACACATAAGACTACCACATTTTGTTTTGTCTACATTTGCAATGGTAACATATTCTATTGGGCAGATAATGTGATTTGGGGGTACCCAAGTCGGTTCATGTGAAATAATTCACCCAATAGCACATTGTCATTATCATTATTATTCAAATGACTGTTAGCTGAGTTGTCTGCACTCTGATACCACTGAGCTATAATGACCTCCTCAGGATCGGCTTCCAGGAAAATCCATGGACCAAACAAAATTTTTGTCCCATCTGAGGCACAGAAAGACAGGATTTGGGGACCAGCTGAGAGGCCTGGGTTTGGGAGCAGGTGTGGAGCTAGGTCATGCTGCCTGGCAGTATCCACCCTGTAGCCTTGCCTTGATCTCAGGGATAGTGTCAAGTCAGGAATCTTCTATGAGTTGGACAAGTGCCCTTTACAGATTTCACGCTTCTCTGGTCCAGGCAAGGGGCCCAAGGTCATAATCTTTCAGTATTTCCGGTCATAGATGCTCTTTCATGTTTTAATGTCATTGAGATCCATTAAAAACTACATATGGTACCCTTTTGACTATTTTAATTTGCAGTTTTATCCTAAAGTAGTATTGTAAACCACTGCTATCACCAAATTATAACCCAATACATGTTGGGAATTAAAAACTGTTGACTCTCTTAAACATAATTATGCAGAGAAAAGACGTGGGATGTTTTGAAAAGGAGAGGGGAAGAAAAAAAAATGCTTCTTTTGTAATCCATTTCTAAGTTTTAGGATGTTTAGTAGGGCCATCTTTGGTATTGGATGTTTTTGTAGAACTTGGACATATATTTTTTTGGTAGACATTTATGTGCTAGGCCCACTGTAAGATTTTGTGAAGACACAGATGTTGAAACCCTGATTCTCCCCTTGGAGAATGCACATTCTAAAAAAATCTGTTTTTGGAGGTATCCATAACCTTATTCCATCTCTTAAATAAGCATGCAATGCAAGTAAGCTGTGTCTTAGATTTCAGTCTGGTTCTAGGTAAAGTTCCTGTCTTGAGGAATTTTTTATACCTTTTATAACTAAACATCTGGAAGAATTTCCTAGACAGACCCACTTGACACAGATTCTTTGGCTTCTTGGGACAACGTTAGGATCTGGTATACAGATCACAAATCACATGTTGGCCACAGCTTAGTGGGCCTTTTGACATATATGTACTGCCCATATGTCATTTAAGTTTTCTTGAATATAAAAATTAGTGGAGGAAATAGTTGTGACTGGCTATAGGCATTTGCTTTAGTCTGAAATGAAGGCTGAAACAGAAGAGGATCTTTCTGGATCTTATACTTGATATTTTTATTTATTTTCATTCATTTACTTATTCTAGAAATGTTATATGCCAGACACTGTGTAGGCAGTGATAAAAGGAAGCTGAATGGAATGAATTCCTAGTTTCCAAGGAAGTTACAGTTTAAAAGAAGAGACAAACCCAGTAATATTCACAGGGCATTTATGGGAGAACCTGCAGGGAGTACTTAGAACTAGGGCTGAAGAGAAAGTTAGGGTTACCAGCTGACTATGAAGGGCCAGGCTCAGGATAACAGGGAGGGGTAGGTTGCATGAGAAGGTTAGTGTGTAGAGATGTTAAACATTGGGTCCAGCTTGAACAAAATAGCTGTGTTGTTGGACATTTCTGGAACAGGAGGTGGAAGATGATATTGAAGATAGAATTAAGGAATAGATTTCATTGGACCTTTTAGAGTATACTCAAGTCTGTCTTTTTTATGAAGGCACTGGGAAGCTACTGAAAGATTTTAAAGAGAGGAGTGATCTAGTCAGTATATATTTTAGATAGAACACATTGGGGAGGCTATATCAGGGAAGAGACTGGAGACAGGGAGCACAGTTAGGATGCTTTTTTGAGTTGAGTGAGAGATTATCCTGCAGTGATCCAGAAATACAGAACAGAGGTCTGATTAAAGAAAAAACAGAAACACCGTTAAGCAGGTAAAATTGTCAGGGCCTGGTGGTGGATTTGCATGTGGAAAGGAGGGTTGAGGGAGAGTCTAGGAGGAGCCTCAGAGTTACTACTTGGATCACCTGATGCAACACCAGGAGAAGTGCAGGTGTAGGGGATGAGATGATGAGTTCAGATTCAGTGTTTTGAGTCTGTGGTGACTGTTTACACCCAGATGGAAATGATCAAGAGCCAGTTGGAAACCTGGGCCCACGGCCAGGGATGAGTTCATCTACAGTTGGACCTAGGGGACTTTGAATTTGAAATCCGAGTGTGAGACTGGAAGAGGACCTTGAGTAGCTTCAGTGAAATGAAAGCCAAGCATGGGGCCCATGTGGACAGTGGCCCATTTGGACACAGCTACGTCAGAGGGGTTAGGAATGCCGGGCCAAACTTCTGGAAGACTTATCTGTGGTTCTTGCCTCTACTTCTCTCTTTGTCCTAGCTGTTGAGCTGCATCTGCTTAGAGAAATGGGGGTTTCTCTTCAGATTCAAGGTTATAGTATCCTTTCTAAAGCAGATGACATTAATAACATTTTCCACTTTCTGTCTTCCTGTAACCTTTGGGGACAGAATTGTTCCAGGCCGATTTCCATCTCCTTGATGATAGGTTTTTTTTGTGTTTGTTTTTTTCCCTTCTCATCACTTACGTAGAACTCTCTGTGATTCCTTATGGCCTTCTTCTCCAGTGTTTTCCTGCTTTCTTCTCTAGCAGTCTCACCATGGGTCTTGGCTTCCAGTGCTTTATGTCTAGTTCCAGCCTGTGTTCAGAGTCAACTCTCTTTCCAACTTCACTGTTTTTTTTTCTTTTTTTTTTAATTCTTTTTTTAATGTTTATTTATTTTGAGAGAGTGTGCAAGTGGGGAAGGGGCAGAGAGATAGGAAGAATCCCAAGCAGGCTCTGCATCATCAGTGCAGAGCCTGATGGAGGGCTTGATCCCACAAACTTCAAGATCAAACTGCTTGATCCCACAAACTGCAAGAAATCAAGAGTCAGATGATTAACCGACTGAGCCACCCCGACACCCTTGGGTTTTTTTCCTATATGAGGGTCCTAAGAGTACTTTGAAGTCATAAATTCCCAGACTCTCCTTTGCTCCCACTTTCGCTTACGAATTCCATTAATTACCTAGGCTCAAAAACTCTGGATATTTCTCTTGTCTTTTCTCTTGTTCCTGCCCCCTCAAGCAGTGATGTCTGATAGAACATTCTGTGATGGTGGACATATTCTGTAATCTCTCCATTGTGGTAACCACTCCTCACCCTTGGCTACTTAGTGCTTGAAATGTGGCTGGTGCATCTGAGGAATTGAATTTTTAATTTTGTTTGATTTCAATTAATTTTAAATTTAAAAAGCCCCATGTAGTTAGTGGCTATCATATGACACAGCACAGTGTTAGATAACCAGTTATCAAGTGCTGTGGTCCCTCCCCTACTCCATCACCAATTCTACCTTCCCAGTCCAGAACGTGGCCTCTCAACTGCTTAAGTTGCCCCTAACTGATGTCTCTCCCTCATTTCTTACCCATTTAGTTTATCCCACACAGTGCTACAAATTTAGCCTTCTCTTAAGACAGCTCTGAGCATGTCAGTCCCTATTCAAAAGCCCTGAATAACTTTCCATTGCTGCAGGGTAAAATGTAAACTCCTTAGCAGACATTTGAAGCCTTCCCGGTCCTGGTACTGTTTATTCACCCATACACATTCTCTAACTGGTTGGGACCCTCCCCTTCTCCTAGGATGTTTCTGTCCCCATCTGTCCCTCTGCAGGGAGCTGTTACCCCTCTCCACTCCTGCATGCCTCAATCTACGTTTTCTTCAGGACTTACCTCAGTCTCACCACCATGGAGGTGGATGTCAGTTCCCTTCCCAGTTATTCCTCTTCTCAGTTTCCAGTAGCACTTAACACTTTCTGACTGTAAGATCCTTGAGGGTGAGCTTTGTGTCTGGTTTGTTTGGGTGTTTTTTTTTTTTTTTTTTTTGGAATCTTCACAAACATAGCAAGATATTTTGGATTTGTTAGATGTTAAGTAACTTTTGTTGAATAAACAGATATAAACATGATTTTGTATTGAAATGGAAATCCCTAATTGTTTCCTTACTTGGAGTCAGAGTCCCAGAGGTTTTTTGTCAGGTTGATTTTTGTTGTTGTTTTCTGGTGGTTAGTGAGGGTATCCTCTGAAGTCTCAAAGTGGGGACTCAAGGGGATCTCAGGCTAGAGGTAGAGGGTTGCAAGATCGAGAATCAGGCCAAGTATCATGAACATATGTTCAAGGGTTAATTTCAAGAGTGAATTTGTATTATCCTGACTGGTTGATATCTTTGCTAACACCACTTTATAACTGGCCTTACTCTAAGGACTCTGGAGTAAGTGTGTAATGATGAAGAGATTATTCTGTCCAATTTAACTTTATCTTACTGTAAGCAGTTTTTTTATACTGGAAATATACCATTTAGTCCTACTGAGTATAACTGAGGCATTCAATCCTCCAGGCTTTGCAAGGGCAGATATCCAATCAGCAGGTGGCTGTAGAGAAACTGAAAAAAACTGCCGAAGTCCTTTTAGATGCCAGAGGATCTTTACTTCCAGCCAAGAATGATATCCAGAAAACACTGGGTGAGTATTGATTTCCTTGTTCACTTTCTCCCGGGTAAATCCTAAATGGAGATATTTTGATATGGAGAACACATTCACTAGTGTATATTGTGTTGTTTATGGCCTTTCACTGTGAAATGGTGCTTCTCAATCTGGGAAGAGGCATGACTTTTCTCGGCACGTATATTGGGAGTGGGGGTTGTATTCTTTGAGAGGAGTATATTTAAAGTTTAGTTTTATTTTTAGAAAATGTAACAAAAACTCTATGTAATATTCACCACAGGAAGTAGAACTTCAGATTCTTTTGGTTGATGGCATTGGGCAGAGCTAGCCTCTAATCCTGTAGCCAAAAGAGACTCCCTGGAGGGGTCTGTCTTTGTTGAAAGCAGGAGCGTGGGGCTAAGAGATGTGCTTTAAACCAACATTTCCAGCTCTCCATTTTCTAGAAGCCTTTGAGGGGCCTCACAGGGTTCCAGTTGCCCCAGTTCTTTGGTGATACTAGAAACTTGTATCCAGTTATGTTGGTGCTTTTGTGCCCTCTCAGAGTCAACATTTCTTAAGAAAAGAGCTATTGCATGTTATTCTTCGTATCCACTCATAATGTGTAGTTTATAGTAAATGCACAGTGGGGGTATCGATAAATGCTTGCTGTCTTACTGTATGTTTTGCTTTGACTTTGCTGCTTTTCATATTATTTAATGTGTGGTTTCAGGTTATTATATATTTCTACATGTAAAATAGAAAACTTAATGTTTTGTAAGATAATTGGACCTGTGTTTTCACATCAAAGAAAGTGTGAATTAAAATCTGAGCAGAAATTTTAGATGAAGAGAAGGACGAAACTTTGCTTTTCTAAAACTGCTCTGTAGAAGGAAAACTTTTTTTACATTCTTAAAGATGTCTAAACTTCTTTGATCATGCACCTCTATCAAATAATTTTCAGCATACACCCTCATATATGCATGTGTATTTATAAGTTATGTACACATTACTGTCTTATCACATTATGTGTATTATAATTATAAAATACAAAAACATTTTAAAGTATAAGGTAAAAAATATGAATGGAAGGTCTAACATTTTGTTCCTATATGCCAGTGTACCATTTTGACATCCCACATTTGCAACCAACTGCTTTAAAGACTTGGGCACAGAGATTTGGAGAAGAAGGAAAAACTTTGTTATATGTGTTGCTGTTATTTGCAGAGGCATTTTGACATTTTTCCCACTGTTAATTGTACATAGTCTCATTTTTATTAGCTTAAAACTCCACATGTTACACATTATTTTAAGACTTAAAACTTTTATGTGGTATAAGTTTCTAGGAATATGTGAAAATATATTTAAGATAGAGAGGAATTTCTCTAAGATCTATGTGACCTCTAAGAAAACCAACCACTTAAAAAATTAATATTCTTACAGTAGATTTCATTTTGTCACTTTTTATAAAACAATATTCACTTAGTAAAAGCAAGAATTGACTTCAGTGACAGTATTTGATCACTAAGAAATACGAAAATAGTAACATTCAAGATGTGTTAATTTTATTAAAATAGCTGACTTTGTGTGGGACGTCCCTTAGCAAGGCTAAACAGATTGCCTACGTTACTCTGCTGATGCACAGAATTGCCCATTTGAGAAGCAGTTCACCTGGTAATCAATCACTACCTGCAATTCAGAGTATCTTCTCTTGTGACTTTCAAAGCAGGGCTTGTATTTGAACTTGCTGCTTGTTTTGTCTGCTGATAGAATCTTGGTGCATATTCAGTGCACTCCCCTATGCCCCCCACCCCACTCTGCCTCCACATTCTCAGGGCTTCATTATGTTCTGTGGCAGAAGCATGATTGCCTCTTTAAATTAAATTTAACCTCTCAATTTAGTGAAAATTTGTCAAACTGTTTTCTCATTATATATTAAAACAATCAAAGGGAAATATTGCTTACATAGATTATGTTCCATGGACCAAACACAACGTGTAAAATATTTCACTTTTAGAGAGGGGTTTCAGGTCAAAGTTTTCTGCTAACTGCACATACAATGTATCCAACTAAAGCATTCAGAAGTAATTAAATTATGTTTCAAATTATTGTACAGTGAGTGATAAATTGATGATTATTCCAGAGAGAGATTAATACATTTAAAATCATTGTTCTTTGAACTTTTTTTGGTCTGCAGTACAGAATGTAGGATGTTAAAATATAGAACTTTATATTTGAGTGAAAAATTGGCTAGAATGGGCTGGTTTTTTAGCATCTTAATTGAAAAGAAAGTTAATCTCACCTGAGATAGGTCAAGCTGTTAACATTTATTTTTCCCTTTTGTCTGCTATCAAACTTTTCAAATACATTCTATTTATATTTTAGAAGCATAATCTCAACCCTCTTTATTTTAAGTGAATTTGCATTATCTGTTTTCTGATTATATTTTCTCATGTTTGGATCTGTCAATTTCTGTGCACTTGAGTACTTTGCTTAGGGTGTGAAGGATGACAAAAGCTTAATTTTGTGTGTGTGTGTGTGTGTGTGTGTGTGTGTGTGTGTGTGTGTGAGAGAGAGAGAGAGGGAGAGAGAGAGAGAGAGAGAGGGAGAGAGACGGAGAATGCATATGTGTACATGGGAGAGATAACTTTTTATATGTGAGGGTTAATTCTTGATAAATCTTTTTATAGCTGTGTATTGTTTCTTGAGAATAGCTGTATCTGACTGTCACCTTTTCCCCCCCATATAGTTACCAAGTATGGCTAATTTGAAATGTCAGGTTGAGAACCAATATTTATTCCAAACATCAGCAGTTTAGACCACTTAACAGTCTCTGCGACAATTCAAATATTTATGCATCCAAAAATCTCTTTTCAAATGCAGATGGCATATATTTGAACTATTTTTTAAGAAATAATTCTTTTTTTTATATTCCACTGAGATGCTTTCCTTCTTTTTTTAAGTTTTTAGATGGTGCTCTGATTATGTATTTTGAATTTATCATTTAAACTTTTTCCTTTTTCCAATTTTGGTATGGAAGTTTTGTGACTCACCTTAGTGTATTTTTGAAAAGGAATAGGTCAAAGAGAACTTCATGGTTAACATTTCCTGATCTCTTTGGACTAGATGACATTGTTGGGAGATATGATGATCTGTCCAAGTCTGTTAATGAACGAAATGAAAAACTCCAGATAACCTTGACCCGCTCACTGAGTGTGCAGGATGGCCTGGATGAAATGCTGGACTGGATGGGAAGTGTGGAAAGTTCTCTGAAAGAACAAGGTCAAGTGCCCTTAAACTCTGCTGCTCTTCAGGATGTGATCAGTAAAAACATTGTAAGTGACATTTAAAAAGAAAAAAAAACACTTTTAGATGAAAAAAAAATGTTTAAAAAGTCCCAAGAAGGGGTAGATTTAAGATCAATTTAAGGATATAGAAAAAGAGGTTTCCTGAGTATAACTGGACAGTATTGCTTGCACCAAAACACATGTGTCAGAACAGTTTTTCTGTGAAGAAGTATAGAGAGAGCTTTGTATACTTTTTCATGAGTGTAATTCATTTCAGAGGGCTTACACATACATGAGCCCTATCGTGTGTATCACAGCTTCAGCCAGCTGCACATGAGGTTAATCAGATCAATCTTGTTGTTGTCTAGCCTTTTAAAAATGAGGACCATGGATAATCCTGGGGCTCCATTAGATCCCAGGGGCTGCTGAGTAGCAGCCGCCTCCTGCCTTGCTCAGGCAACTTGCCAGCTGTTCTCCAGTCTCTCTTGAAGAGATTTGGGATTGTGTTCCTCCAGGGACAGATCAGACTTGTCAGTCAGTTCCAACGTTAACTTGCCTCAGTCACAGGTGGTTCAAGCTCATGTTGTTATGAATAGTGATGTTTTTAGCACTCTGTGATACTATTTGTAAACATCATTGTGAAACATATCATTATTTGGTTCATTTCAGATGTTGGAACAGGATATTGCAGGTCGTCAGAGCAGTATAAATGCCATGAATGAAAAAGTGAAGAAATTTATGGAGACCTCAGACCCATCCACTGCATCCTCACTGCAGGCCAAGATGAAAGACTTGTCTGCTCGATTTTCAGAAGCTAGTCATAAACACAAAGAAAAACTGGCCAAGATGGAGGAGCTCAAAACGAAAGTAGAACTCTTTGAGAACCTCTCAGAAAAGCTCCAAACGTTTTTAGAAACAAAAACTCAGGCTCTTACTGACACAGATGTGCCAGGAAAAGACGTTGGTGAATTGTCTCAATATATGCAGGTGTGTCTTCCTTAATAATCACGAGGTTAATCAAGTATATTAACATTTAAGACCAGCTCATACATATTATTAGCGGAATTATAATTAACGATCATCATTAATGCTGATAGATTGCTGATAGATTAATTGCTGATAGATTGGTAAGGATCTGTGCTTCCCTCCTTTAAAAATCCCAAACCCCATCTTCTCCTTAACATGTTTTGCTCATTGATTAGAAATGAACACTATGTCTCACATACACAGTTTGCACATATTAAAGATCTTAAAAGTACCTTATATGCCAGAACCCACAAAGAGACAGAGTATAAAGAGTACGTTTTTAAATTAAATAAATTTACTGTGTTCTCTTTCAAACAGCCTACTTCATGTTTATTTATATTTAGAGTACTGACTACAGGTGGGGTCATTCTTCTGTGAAATTCTGAGGAGAGCCATTCTGGTTCCATACATACCTTTTGGTAGATAGAATGCCATCTGAAAATCTAGCAGTATCTTCTATTGATTGAATATCTAAATCCTTTGTAGGAATCAACTTCTGAATTCTTAGAACATAAGAAAGATCTTGAAGTTTTACACAGTCTTTTGAAGGAGATATCCAGCCATGGCTTGCCAGGTGATAAGGCTCTGGTTTTTGAAAAAACAAATAATTTGTCAAAGAAATTCAAGGAAATGGAGCATACCATCAAACAAAAGTAAGCACCCCTTAAGAAATTGGATTTTAGTCTACTTGACACTTAAAGAATGAATTATTTTTCTTTGCTTATGTCAATACCTGAAATAAAACTTGAGAATAAGCATAGGACTACTTTGTAAGTGCTTTTATATTGATAACATTTTTTTTTTGCGATTAAAATTAAGTGCATTTTTGTTAAAATATTTAGGAAGGAAATTTGGTACTTTTTCCTAAAAGTAGAGAGTATTATGAAGAAAAATAGTGGTGGTGGTGTTTTACTGAAAATAATCTAAAGTCACTATAGTCTCTGAAGCTTTTGGCGAATAGCACATTTTATTTGCAAAAGCAGAAATAACCTTGAAAGACAGCTCATGGCTCATTGCTTTTTGGGCTCAATTCAGAAGCTATGCGCAATTTTAAAATAATTCTTGATGGCCTTTTTTAAAACGTAAAATAGTTTACCTTTTAAAGAGTTGTAGAAAGAAATGATTCCGTAAATAAATAAGAAACGAGAAAATGAACCTAAGTTGAGCTAAAAAGCTGTGCTTTTTAGAAATAAACCTTGTGGCTAGACTTTTACATATTTCTGATCTCATGTTAGTTTGGAATATACATTTGGTTTTGCTAAAGAACCCACAAAGATGGAAAACACTTATCTTTTACCTATACTTAATTTCTTCAGGATCCTCTACCTAAAACTTTTGAGTGCTATTATCTATACTATTTCCAGAGCTACATTTTCCATCTTGTCACATAATATTTAATTCACATTGCACGGAAGTAATATTCTTTTTCCTAGGTCAACTCTAGGTTTTTTCTTCCTTCAGAATGGTCCAGTTTTAAGACCATGTAGTCATCAGTAATTAGTCCAGCTTCAGTGCACTCTTCTATGTTGCTATTCCACATACATGCACATGCACACATGCCATCCATAGGTCATCATCCATGTACCAAATGGGACTGTCCTCACAGCTGTTCCTTGCTGGGCATGTGCCCTCCCTCCAAGGTGCTTAGTGTACAGAAAGATCCTAGAGTTCATTGGGGAGCGTTCTGAGGATCTGTGGGGGAGGTGGTCGTTAACATTCTGGTAACCAGGTCTCACCTCATGTTTGGAGAGTTTGGAGAGAACTGTACTCTCTGAGGCACCTGGTTTATCCATCCACTAGAAGGACTGTAGTGTCGTATAGAAACCACTAGATGGCAGGATGTTTTCCTCATGTCAGTGATGTGTAAATGTTTCCCTGCCCGTTCTGTGCTTGCTGGCATTAAGCACCATATAAAGTGGACAGATCAAAGTTTGCCGAGTCTAAATAATGTTAAAACTGTTTATATAGCCTTAAAGTTTATGTAGCATTATAGAGTGCCATTACCATATGGGTTACAGATTTCTTAACTGCTCCTATCTTTTTCTGTGGAGTGTGCCTGAGGAATAAAATAGTTATTTAGCTGATTTCACTTGGATCTATGACACCTTTCCTCTTCTTATCAAGGGTTAGAGAGTGCAGAGGGGAATATTTTTTTCTTAATAGTAAGCTTGATACAATAATAATAATTTATTTATTAGTAATTATTTCTTTGGAGTATTTTCTGTCGGAGACTTAAATTCTTCAATAATTTTTGTTATCTAGAAAAGAAGCTGTATCTTCTTGTCAAGAACAGATGGATGCTTTCCAAGTCCTTGTTAAGTCATTGAAGTCATGGATAGAAGAAACAACAGAAAGAGTTCCTATTGTTCAGCCTTCTTTTGGTGCAGAGGATTTAGGAAAATCTTTGGAAGAAACTAAGGTGAATCATTATCTAATACTAATTCTTACTTGCCTGTGTGAGTCATGAGAGGTTAAAAGACTATTAGTGGTTTCCTTTTATCTAATATCATATTAAGTTAGATCCTCATTTATGTTCGGTATATTTTGGTGATACTTGGAAGTCATAACATAGCTCTGATCCTTTTGAGGAAGAACACAAACTTTGACTTAATTTGATTTTTGAAAGATATTTATTAGTGGCTGCCTGTTCTAGTACCCAAGTTTACTTCCCCATCAAATCTCTACTTAGCTTCAGTTTTTATACCATTTCTCATAACGTTATGTAAAAGACCCTGCTCTTCAACTCAGCAATTAACTCTAGCTCAGATACATCACTGTAACCAGTATTTGAATCCCTAGTACAAATAGTGTACAAGTCTTGTCAACTGATTCAAATCATAAAACTTATGACCAGTTACAGCAGTTATCCCAACTCCCAACTTTGTGGAGATGTATGTTTTTAAAAATTCATTGAAATTTTGATGATTAAAACTCACTATTAAATAGAATTCTGAATTCCCATTTTTAAAAAAATCATTTCTAGTACCTTTCTTCTTGTAATTTGGCCACTACTGAGTATAGTCTTCAGACTGGCAGTTGACAGTTACTTTGGAATCCATGGCAGCTAGAAATAGCCTGACTTCCACTGTGGCTAGGAGCAGAATGCAGGATGGACCATACCTCACTCCTCACCACTAACAGTGTTAACAGTCACCTGGGCACAGTGTTAACAGTCACGTAGGGATGGTGCCTTTTTCTCTATCCGTGCCCCCATGAATCAGGACCCACAGTCATCATTGCTTTAAGATATGTTAAAGAAATTGAATTATAATGTGTAACTTTGAAACTATTATGAAGACTGGAAAATAATGTGTTTTCATATCTCAAGAAATTACAAGAGAAGTGGAGTTCAAAAACACCAGAGATTCAGAAAGTAAACAACAGTGGGATCTCACTATGTAACCTAATCAGTGCTGTCACTACCCCTGCAAAGGCAATAGCAGCGGTTAAATCAGGTATGTGCTTTACTTACATCCGTGGAGAAACCCCTAAGAATTGGGTCTGACCCTGTTACTTTCATTTACCTTAGTTTTTAAATTGATGCATAAAGTAAACACAAAAGAAAAGTGACAAGAAAGATGGCATGTATATGCATGCACTAAAAGTATGCTCCCCATATGGAGGAGTATCTGTAATGAGTCAAATTTCAGATCCCTCTTCTGTTCATTTTCTTAGAGGCTACAGTTGAAATGTAGCCAGATTGATACATAAGAATAGGAAGCTTTAGATTGGGGAAGAGGAAAGAGCAGATTCTAATTTGGTTTTTTTTACCGTAATTAATGGAGATGCTCAATTCCTCTTTGAAATATTTGATAAATGAGTCTGGTCTCCTGGGAAAGGAGAGGGGAAAGAAAGAAGCAGTTCTTTTGTGTAGGGTGAATCTCTCCTTTTTTAAAAAATTAAAGTCCCATCTAGGGGCTTCTGGGTGGCCCATTCGGTTAAGTGAACAACTCTTGGTTTTGGTTTAGGTCATGATCTCAGGGTTTGTGGGTTCAAGCCCCGTGTCTGCTCTGCACTGACGGCGGGGCCTGCTTGGGATTCTCGCTCTCCCTCTCTCTCTCTGCCCTTCCTCTGCTTGTGCTGTCTCTGTTTCTCTCAACAAGATAAATAATAAAATAAAAAAATAAAAAATTCCCATCTCCTTTAGCATCTACTTTATTTTGTACAGAGAACAACTATAGCATATCTAAATTGCAGTCATGACTGAGCCACTTAACACAAGGGGAGAGTCATGTATAAGTAATGATTCTACAGTCCATTTAAGTTGTGGATATGCTTTTAAGTTTAAATTTTTTTTTAAATGTTTATTCATTTTTGAGAGACAGAGAGAGACAGAGCATCAGCGGGGAAGGGGCAGAGAGAGGGAGACACAGAATCTGAAGCAGGCTCCAGGCTCTGAGCTGTCAGCACAGAGTCCGACACGAGGCTCAAACTCACCAGCTGTGAGATACGACCTGAGCTGAAGTCGGATGCTCAACCGACTGAGCCACCCAGGCACCCCAATAGTTTAAAACATATTTATGTTGTTAAAATTGGTGTTTTTTTTTTTTAAATACAAGAACAGATGGAAGCAAACCTTGTATCTTTATTCTGAGAATCTCTGAGTATCCTTTGTGGTTTATCTGTCCCTCCCAGCCCCCTAGCTGCCCCTCTTGTGAGACTGATGTTCCCGCTGGGCCTCTCTCAACCATTTATTCTGCTCTATTAACCCCATTTAAGGGCCCACTTATGTTATATATGGTGTGATGACCTCTCCTTTCTCTTCTAATCACATTTCCTGAAATGTCAAGTGTTTTGTTTGGCTTTGTTTTTAGAAAAGGAATTCTATTGTGTTTTTAGTTCTTCAGGTCCACTTTGTATTTGCAATAGGTACAAAAAAAAAAAGTTTTTTTCCTACTCTTGATAACTAACAAGCATGGTAGGAATCATTTTTGAGCATCATCAGGATATGTTCACTTTCAACCAAAATGTCAATGTGTGATTTTTTTTAAAGAGACCAAACTTAGATTAATATTTAGATATGAAATATTATTGTTTTAATCTTGTTCTCATGTGTCTAGTGTTTTAGATAGGAAGCCAATGCAAACTCACATGAGAAAGTCTAATTCAGCATTTTAATACTCTGCTTATGAAAAAGGAACCAAGGCTAGATGTTTAGATAATTAGAGAGGAGTAATAATTACTACTTACTGAGTAGTTCCTATTTGCTAGGCAGTCAGTTAACTGTCTTGAATACCTACAGTGTTCTTGCATTTAAATTAGTTATTATTATCCCCACCCGTTCGGTTGGGGTGGTGATTAATTTGTCCAGTCACCCAGCTAGTAATTAGTGGGGCTGGGATTTAAATTCAGGTGACTCATATGCTGAAGCCCAGGCATTTCTAACCACTGTGCTCTTCTCTCTCTGTGTTGACATAATGTGGGTTTTAGTAATAGGGTTTGTGTGTTTGTTTTACTTTTAACTTTTCATGTCTTTGTACCTCATTCTGTTTCCATTAAACCCATAATAACACTGTGTAACTGTACCAGACAATTTTCAAATTTTTAAGTAAGGATTTTTCTGTCAGTCACTTATGCTGCATGCAACACACTTACATAGTGAGCAACTTTTGAGCTTCAAGGACATTATCACTAAAATTTAGCAATAAAGCAATTTTATCACAAAATTGTTTTATAATTAATACTTAATGATTACTGTATTAATCTAAAGTTATTGACACTAGTATTTAAAGTGATCATGTTATCTTACCACTTTAAGAATGAATTTTATAGACAAGAAAGTTTCTTAAAATTTTTGACCTTTATTTGATTTAGAAATTGAATCAGTGTTCTACATTTTCAAATAGTAATAACATTTGTAAATGACTACTGCTTATGGGGTTTGAGTTAATGCAGTCTACTGTTAACGTGTAGAAATACTATTGAAATCTATGACTACTTCAGTGTTAATAATTTTGCAGGTGGAATAATAAATGGTGAAGGAGCAGCCACAGATACTCAAGAAATTTTGGCAAATAAAGGTGAATAGTAACTTTAAGTGCTTATTGATTACAGTAACTTTGTTTTTGTTTATTTTTTATTTTTTATTTTTTTTTTAATGTTTGTTTATTTTTGAGACAGAGTGAGACAGAGCATGAATGGGGGAGGGTCAGAGAGAGAGGGAGACACAGAATCCGAAACAGGCTCCAGGCTCTGAGCGGTCAGCACAGAGCCCGACGCGGGGGTTGAACTCACAGACCGTGAGATCATGACCTGAGCCGAAGTCGGACGCTTAACCGACTGAGCCACCCAGGCCCCCCTTATTTTTGTTTTTGCGAAAAAATCTTTAGAGATGAACAGTAGTTATATCAAAATTTCAACCTTGACTTAAAATAATTATTTATCATAGTCATTTGCCATAAGTATCATATTAATATAACATTCCATGCAATTTTGTTCATCTGAAGTTAGTGAAACCTGGTAGTTCAGTTTGGTATTTGGTTATGTTCCTTTTTTCTGGTTAAGTAATTTAAGATATTTTGTCACTTGGAATAACATTCTTTGAGCTATTTCCTTGAGTTTGATTTCTAAGAAATTAATATATAGCATTTTATGGTTTTTGGTATTATGCAATATACCTAAATTGTTTGTTATTAAATAGTATTATAATTCTAAAAAAATTTTTAGAAATATTAACCCTTTAGTTCTAAAAATTCTATGACTTTATCATGGTAGGCTTAATATAGAGAAAATACAAGGGAATAACATGTAAAGCAAACTTATTTCTAGAGTTCTAACTCTAAACTGTCTTGAAAATGTGTCCATCTGATTTTATTTTATTTTATTTTTTTACTTTTAGGGTTAACATCCATTAAAAAGGATATGACTGACATAAGCCATGGTTATGAAGATCTTGGCCTCTTACTTAAGGACAAAATATCTGAACTGAATAGCAAACTCTCCAAATTGCAAAAGGCTCAGGAAGAATCAAGTGCAATGATGCAGTGGCTACAGAAGATGAATAAAACTGCAACCAAATGGCATCAGGCACCTACACCTACAGATGCGGAAGCTGTGAAGACTCAAGTTGAGCAGAACAAGGTATATTCTGTGGATATATTTATTGAAGAGCTAAAAAAGAACAGACTAGCATTCAGATGGGACCCTCAGGACCCCTATTGTGATTTCTAGCTCTATAACCTTCAGCAAATAATTTGCCAGTTTTGTTTCATATGTTTTTCTGTAGAAAGTGATGATAATAGGAATCTGTTTTACACACAGACATTACAAAGATGAGTGAACTGTTTGGGGGTAACTTTGCCACCTTTCTTTGTTTTTTTTTTTAAAGATTTTATTTTTAGGAGTGCCTGGGTGGCTCAGTCGGTTAAGTGTCTGACTTTGGTTGGCCCAGGTCATGATCTCACAGTTAGTGGGTTCGAGCCCCATGTCAGGCTCTGTGCTGACAGCTCATGGAGCCTGGAGCCTGCTTCAGATTCTGTGTCTCCTTCTTTCTCTGACCCTCCCCCACCCACACTCTGTCTCTCTGTCTTTCAAAAAATAAAACGTTAAAGATTTTATTGTTACGTAATCTCTACACCTAACATAGGACTTAAACCTACAACCTACAATGATCACGAGTCGTATGCTCTACTGACTAAGCCCACCAGATGCCCCAGCTTTGCCACCTTTAAATCATGTTAAGTCTGGGATTTTAACCAGTCAACTATTAGAAAAGATTTATGTAGGTGTAGAACCAGGTGTTCTGTCCAGCATAAAATAGGGTAGCTTATGCTGTCCCTTTCTTCAATAGATGGCATTTCTTTCTGCAACTGTCAAGATGGGGGAAATGACTTTTTGTGGCAATTATGGCAAAAATGTCTACAAATGTGATTACTATATCTGAATTCTATAATGTGTTATCCAGAAAAGCATTGACTCACTAGTAGATTCTCAAACCTGGCAGCTTTTATCCACACTGATTTTCTTCTCAGTTGCAATATTGATGCCATCTTCCTTTTTTCCAAAGGGATTTGTTTGAGGATAATAAGAAATTATTCCTAGGTACTAGGGTGTAGAGTAATTTTCTCCACAGAAAGTGGAGTAATTTTCTCCACAGCAGTAGTGTTCCTCTTTGGGATTCCTTTATCAGATAGTTGAAGATTGGTTAAGAAGAGGAAAGGAGAATAATTATCTGCTGAATTCTGGTCCTCACTCATTTCAGCACCTAACAGTAGATATTTTCGTCTGTTGTAATTGTGTTTTTGTCTTTTGATATTGACACACTTTAACACAGTTTTTTTCCTTTTGTTAGTCATTTGAGGCAGAACTGAAGCAAAATGTAAACAAAGTGCAGGAGTTGAAAGACAAATTGACAGAGCTGTTGGAGGAGAACCCAGATACTCCTGAGGCCCCCAAATGGAAACAGATGTTGACAGATATTGGTATGTTATGTTACTTAAACCAGAGTCCACCAATAGAAAGAAGCACAGTTATTTTTTAATCACAGTCTTTATCAGAAAAAAAATTATCCAACAGCCTCGGTTTACTTTTGAATTTGCCTTAATGTTTCGTGTTTAAAATGTTGCATATTTAAAAATACCATTTCAAATTATATTGTACTGAGACTTGGCATATCTTGTATTTTTTTTGCTGAACACCATAAATAAGTTTAGTTTTATGAAGAGGGTAGATACTGGGAAATAAAATGCTGTGCACTGAGTAACATGTTTTCATTACTGGTTTTTACTTGATTTTTGGTGTTTCTGTTTTTTTATACTTTATTATATTTTAGTTTAAATATTCCTTACATGTGTATATGTGTGTGTGTGTATGTATTATGTACACACACACACACACACATATATATATACATACATACATACACACACACACACACACACACATATATATATATCTATATATATATATACACACACACACACACACACATATTCCCTTTGGTCTGGAAAAGACAAACTCCCTTCTCCTTCATGAAGTTCCTTCTGGGACTTGTTTGGCCCCTACTGTGTGTTCTTCTTTTCCCCCATCAGGGTTAAAAAGTAGCTCCCTACAGAAATCTAGTGATTTTCACTCTTTATGTAGAGTTATCCTCCCATCTCTATCCTGTCCCCATAGAAACGGTTTCTCCTAAACAAGGAACTTCCTTCACAAGCTCTATTATCTTATCACCCCATTTCACTATTATAATGATAAGGAAAATGCGCGTAAGACAATGGTACTAATTTTCCCTACTTCATAGTATTGTTTGGAGAATTCAATGAATTAATGTGTGTACGGCTCAGACAAGCTGTACCTGGCACATAATAACTGCTGTGTGTTTACTATGATTATAATAAGAATTCTTTTACTTTCAATTGTTCCATTATGTTTAGCTAAATATTGTCCTTCCATTAGAGTCAGATATGCTATGATAAATTTAGAAATCTGTAAATATGTTTTAGTTTCAAAAGTTATTTTAAGGTATCTTAATGTTCAAAGCTATATTTAGTCCAACTATAGACTCCTATTGCATTATAATTAATTTGTCCCTAATTCAGTGGCTGTCACCTGGGGTATCAGAGTTACTTAGGACAGTATTATCAAGATATTTGAGAATAGGGGTGAGAGTAAGAAATGCATATTTCAAAAAATCTTCCCGATAAGATTTTGATATTTCTCCCTCCCAATTCATTATTTGAATTGCATTATTTTGTTGTCAGATTATATTTGATTGGAACATGCCATATGGAATGATGCTATTAGGTGAGGTTTTCGGGACTGGGTTCTATTAAAAACAGCCATTTATTGTACTGTGCTAGATAAAAAAATCTGTCAGGTCAACTAATCATGCCCATCAGTAACTGTTTATTGAGTGACTAATGTGTTCAAATGCTGGTCAATAACTCTTGGCCTCAGAGAGCATACTGTGTGAGGGTGGGAACAGCTTGAAAGCCTTCCTGGCAGAGAAATCTAGTAGAATTGTGATGAAGGACAGAGCTGGGGTATACAGAGAGGAGATAGGGCTGTGTTAGGTATGGGGCTTACGTAAGCAGAAGCCCGTTTGGATGATAATGGTAGGATAAACAGGGCTAGGTTAGAGGTTTCATCTAAGACTGCATACCCTCTACTGTTAGTAGATTAGGGTCCGTTTGTGGGAGGCCTTGAATGTGAGGCAGAAGTCTTCTGATTTTATCATCTAGGTGGTGAGGAGTTAGTTATTGAAGGATACGAGCACAGAAATGACATATTTAAGTGATTTTTAAGGGAAATTATTTTAGAACCAAATTAGTTGCAGCTGGGATACCCTAATTACAAGGAAACCAGTGGTAAGACTAGTAGTCTAGGACTATAGTTCTCAAAGGTGTGCTCCTGGGAGCAACAGCATCAGTGTCACCTGGGAACTTTCCAGAAATGCAGAATTTCAGCCCCCACTTCAGACCTCCTGAATTGTAAATTTTGGGGATGGGGCCGAGCAACCTGTATCCCTCCAGGTCATTCTAATGCAGCTGGGGTTTGAGAAACACTAGTCTAGGCACACCATGATGAGGACCAAAATGGAGTTAGGCACTAGGAATGTAAAGGATGGGTTTCAGGTTTTATGATCAAGGATATAGGAGTTCGGAGAGTCATGAAAGAACATTCTGAATTATTGTTTCTCAGTGACGTGGAAGAGAGAATAACCTTTCAAAGTAATCTAAAATCGGAAAAATCTGACAGTTTCAATAGGAATAAAAAGTGATTTTTTTATGTTAAGTGTGAAGGGTTGGTGAGATTTCCTAGTGTAACTTTCAAGCAGCTGGTTGTCAGTGGTCATTTAAATAAAATAGAATGGGCATGGATATACAAATGTGGGAGTCATTTGCCCAGAATTGATCATTGAAGATTTCCTATTAAAGGAAAGAATTAATGTTCATTGTTCTAGTAGGGCAGTTATTGTTGAATAAACAGACTGTATAGGACCTCTAGAAGAAACGAGGATTTCTGGATCCTGTTTGCTTTAAGGAATATTCCATATTATTCTACGTTATCTTCTAGGGTCAGATTCAAATTTATTTTTCATGTACTTCGGTTGATACCCAGCACCAGCATCATAAAATCTGTATCATTAAATGCCATTAACCCTTAGTGTCGGCTTTAATCGACTGTGTAAGAAGAGTTACAAAGATGCAATGATAGCCACCTATGTATCATTCTGAGTCCTATCCTGCAGTCTTCATACATGTAGTGATATTAATGTATGAAAACCAAACACCTCTTTTATTTTTTATCTTTTTCTTTTAGATTCTAAGTGGCAAGAACTCAATCAATTAACAGTTGATAGACAACAAAAACTGGAAGAATCCTCTAATAATCTAACCCAATTCCAGACTGTAGAGGCTCAGTTAAAACAGTGGCTTGTGGAGAAAGAACTGATGGTCAGTGTTCTTGGGCCCTTGTCAATTGACCCAAATATGCTAAACACACAAAGGCAGCAGGTGCAGGTGAGTGTTACATGACTTGACTTAATAAGACAAGTGTTTTCATTATAAATACATTAGCTGTGGACAGTATGTGCTTAAACTGCCTTGAAGTGTGTTTGTCATGTTTCAGATGCCCATAAGATAACATCCTGAGGTTAGTGGGGAAACCCCCAGGGAACCAAAGCCAGGAGGCATCAGTCTCCTGAGCCCATGAGTGTGTCAAGTCCCTTGATCATTTGAGTCATATTGTGGTTTGTGCCGACCCTGTTAAAAAGGGCCTTCTTTGAAATATTAATGTGATTGTATAAGTAATTACATTTTTATGAGAAGCTGGTATATGCTTTTTATTGTTTAGAAATTGCTCCTTTGAGGTTTTATTCATTTTGATTGTGGTAGAAGATAATGAAACTTGTAAAACTCATGCAATACAGCCCTGAGGGGTGGAAAGACAGAATAAGAAGAGGAGAAAGAGTAAGCAAAACAGAGAGGGAACCTTGAAACAGAGTGGGTTAGACCAGTCTAATTACAAAGTGGATAAATCCACAAGGAGAAAAAAAATACATGAAATTTAAGTCAGATAGAAAAAGCTCCATTGTGGTTCCAGTTAGATTTCCTCCTGTATATGGAGTGGTATTAGAGCAGTGCGGCTAATCCTATACTTTTGAAAACACAAATCAGTCTTGGTAGTTTAGAGTCAACATGTCCTAGTTCATATATGTTCTTACCCTGAAGATAGTGAAAACAAAAGATATAAATAAATATTTGGCAGAAACAATTGCCCCTAGTCTTGGTAGTCTCCCTAAGATAGATGAAATATTATACTACAATTTAGGGGGTGCCTGGGTGGCTCAGTTGCTTAAGTGTCTGACTCTTGTTTTTGGCTCAGTCATGATATCACATTTTGTAGGATCAAACCCCACATCAGGCTCTGTGCTGATAGCACGCAGCCTGCTAGGTATTTTCTCTCTCTCTCTCTCTCTCTCTCTCTCTCTCTCTCTCTCTCTCTCTCTCTGCCCCTCCCCGCCCAGCCACCCCTCCCCACTGGCTCACACACCTGCATGCACACTGTCTCAAAATAAATAAACATTTAAAAACTTAATATAAAAAGGAAATTTTTAGATCATTCATTTTATAACGAGAGTCAGTGTTGAGCCTGCACATTCTGAGCAACATGATTTATTGGCTAAAATTTTTATATAGAGTATAAATGTCAATAATCTTATATTTAAAAGAGCTTTTATAAATCAATGCACCATGAGTTAATGTATTCTAACATTGTTATCACTGAACATTTCCTTTGGTGTAAAATGCTATAGAGCATTTAAAATATCCTACCAAGAGACAACTACAAGTAGGAAAATACAAATTTGGTGTTTGTGTGATATGAACTTGTCCAATAGCAGTGCTGGTCTTTGTATATGAAAATTTGTACATGGGTTTTTGTTCATTTTGCCCAGACTGCTATATTTACTCTTTTCCCCTTTGAGGGATATTATTTTAGACAAAATGTTATCTCTGTGAAGCACCACTGCTCTTTGGATTAATTTAAGATAATTGCACTGCCCTTGAAATAAAAGCTAGGAAAACAGGAACTAAAAAACAAAAGTAAAAACTAGATAAGTAAATACCATTTATGTCTGTTTAGAAACTCAAAGCTCTGTTTTCCATAATTATCCACTAACTTGTATGTTTATTTACCCTTGTTACCTCTTTGCCTTAGATCCTGCTGCAAGAATTTGATACTCGGAAGCCTCAATATGAACAGCTAACTGCAGCTGGTCAGAGCATTTTGAGCAGACCTGGTGAACACCCCTCTTTCCATGGGATTGTGAAAGAGCAACTGGCAGCTGTGACCCAAAAGTGGGACAGCCTAACAGGACAATTGAGTGACAGATGTGACTGGATCGACCAAGCCATTATTAAGAGCACACAGTATCAAAGCCTGCTGAGAAGCCTTTCTGATAAACTGAGTGACTTGGATAATAAACTCATCACCAGTGCGGCCGTGAGCACGCACCCTGATGCCATGAACCAGCAGTTGGAAGCAGCCCAAAAAATGAAGCAGGAACTGGAGCAGGAAATGAAACAGATAAAGGTGGCCCAGGCCCTCTGTGAGGATTTGTCAGCACTGGTTAAAGAAGAGTACTTGAAAGCAGAACTGAGTAGGCAACTAGAAGGCATCATAAAGTCATTTAAGGATATTGAACAAAAAACAGGTTCGTCTGTCTTCTTTTAATACAGATATTTCCTGGAAATAGAGATCAAGTATTGCCTGCTCTGTATTTCCAAGCTGTTGCCAGGAAGCTAGGACCCTAAAGAGAGTCTGCCCTCACTGAAATTGTAGATGGAGAAGGGGCCACTCACATGAGCACAGAGAGTCATTCTGTGTTCACGTGCAGATGCAGCATCGGGGAAATTCTGCACACAAAATTGGCAAAAATCCCTTGAACGAAGGCCCGTTGAAATTTCAGATATTTCAACCTGGTTTTTAAAAGATATAAATGTTTGGGGCACCTGGGTGGCTCAGTCAGTTCAACATCCGACTTCAGCTCAGATCATTATCTCACAGTTGGTGAGTTCAAGCCCCGCGTCGGGCTCTGTGCTGACAGCTCAGAGCCTGGAGCCTGCTTCGGATTCTGCATCTCCCTCTCTCTCTGCCCCCTGCTCTGCTCACACTCTGTCTCTGTCTCTCAAAAAGTGAATAAACATTTAAAAAAATAAAAAATAAGTAAAATAAGGTAAAAAATCTAAACGTTTTTGTCTTGTGACAGTTTCACTGCATCAGAAAAACAGATGAATACAGTTATTAAAAAGGCTTTGTATCATTTTCTCATCTACAGTTACTTTGTTTCATTCTGCCGCAGACAGCTTTTCTAAAGAAATGTGTGAAAGAGAAGCATTTGGCACTATGTTTCTCTCTCACCTACTGTGGCCATAATTCTGTGACAGATGAGCCAGGATGTGTCAGAGGCAGTGGTAGTGAGTTACTGCACGTTAGAATGGCCTGCATTTGGCTGCTATCTTTGTTCTGTTTGAAAGTAACACTGAGTGCCTTGCACCTAGTAAATACTCAGTTTATACTTTTTTAATTGATTGGATTTATTTATTGATCATAGCAGCCGTTTCAGATTTACTCCTTTATTTTAACAGGATGTTGGTAATGAATATTAGCTAGCATGTTGGTGATTATTCCTGTTACGACCACTTTTATGTGACAGGCAGTAAGCTAAGAACTTTACATGTGCTGTCATTTAATCGCCACAATAGCTTCTATTGATTTTGCCAATTTACATTTGGGGAAATGAGGCTTGGAGGTTTAGTCATCTGTCCAGGGTCTTCCAGCATTTTGAGAGGCCAGGCTGGAACCCTAACCCCTGTAGTCCCCAGGTGCTCCGTAGTGCCCCTGTGACAGGTACAAATCACGGAAGTGGAAAAGTCAGAATTTACAGGAGGTGGATTATTTATCAGAATACCGTGAACTCTGAACAGTTATCACTTCCTCGTACTAGAATGGAGTTGGCTCCAGGATCTAGCCTTGACAGCCTCTGTTCTTCCTGTGGTGCTCCCCTCCTGCTCCTCCTCAGCCTCCATGTCGGACTTGAGCTCACTTGTAGTTCTTACAGTTAGTGCTAACAGGCTTTCCTTTTAGCCAGTTCTGTACGTTTATTTGGTGGTCTTTCTCTTGGCTTTTCGCAGACAGAATTACGTTTTGATGAAAAATAAACATGTCTGTGATTTCATTTTTAGAGAATCATGTTGAGCACCTTCAGTCAGCCTGTGCGAGCTCTCACCAATTTCAGCAAATGTCTCAAGACTTTCAGGCTTGGCTGGATACAAAGAAAGAAGAGCAAAACAAGTGTCCCCCCATATCAGCCAAACTCGATGTCTTGGAGTCCTTAATTAAAGATCAGAAAGACTTTAGTAAAACTTTGTCTGCTCAGTCTAATATTTATGAAAAAACCATTGCAGAAGGTGAAAATCTCTTGTTAAAAACACAAGGGTCTGAGAAGGCAGCCTTACAGTTACAACTTAACTCAATTAAAACCAACTGGGATGGATTTAATAAACAGGTGAAAGAGCGGGAAGACAGGGTAAAAGATTCACTGGAAAAAGCCCTCAAGTACAGAGAGCATGTAGAGACTCTCCGGCCATGGATAGACAAATGTCAAAATAACCTGGAGGAAATAAAACTTTGCTTGGATCCTGCTGAAACAGAGAATTCTGTTGCCAAGTTACAGTCTCTGCAGAAGGAAATGAACCAACACTTGGGGATGGTAGAACTGCTAAACAATGCAGCCAATAGCTTGCTCAGTGTCTGTGAGGTAGATAAAGAGGCTGTTACAGATGAGAATAAATCACTGATCCAGAAAGTAGACATGGTCACCGAGCAACTTCACAGTAAGAAGTTCTCTCTGGAGAACATGGCCCAGAAGTTTAAAGAATTTCAAGAAGTTTCCAAAGAAGCTAAAAGGCAGCTTCAGTGTGCAAAGGAGCAGCTAGATGTCTATGATTCCTTAGGACCCCAGGCCTACAGTAACAAATACCTGACTGTGTTGCAGACTCAGCAGAAGACCCTTCAGACCTTGAAACATCAGGTAGATTTGGTCAAAGGGCTTGCACAAGACCTTGTGGTAGAAGCTTCAGACTCAAAGGGAACCTCTGATGTTTTATTACAAGCAGAAACCTTAGCTCAAGAACATAGTGCATTGAGTCAACAGGTTGATGAAAGGTGTTCATTCTTAGAAACCAAGCTTCAGGGCATTGGGCATTTCCAGAATACCATCCGAGAAATGTTTTCTCAGTTTGCAGAGTTCGATGATGAACTAGATAGTATGGCCCCAGTGGGGAGAGATGTAGAAACATTGCAAAAGCAAAAGGAGGATATCAAAGCCTTTCTGAAGAAACTAGAAGCCCTCATAGCAAGCAACGACAATGCTAATAAAACCTGCAAGAGGATGCTGGCCATGGAAGAAACCTCTCCTGATCTTGTTGGAATCAAAAGGGACTTGGAAGCTTTAAGCAAACAATGCAACAAGTTACTGGACCGAGCACAAGCCCGAGAAGAGCAAGTTGAAGGGACGGTTGAGCGTCTTGAAGAATTCTACAGCAAACTGAAGGAATTCTCTACTCTGCTTCAGAAGGCTGAAGAACATGAAGAGTCTCAAGGCCCTGTTGGTATGGAAACAGAGACCATTAACCAACAGCTTAATGTGTTCAAGGTAGGGAATTTTTCATTTTTATATTTAAAAAAATTTTTAATTTTCACTTTTAAAGTGAATTTTTATTTCATATCTTTATTTTTTATTTTTATTAGAAAAATAAATTTTTATTATTTTTCGTTATTAAAATAAATTTATAATTGGTATCTGAAGGAGATTGCCTATTTTGTAGAACCTTCTAATATGGCTGTCATGTAGCGAGCGTTTGAGCCTGAAGGAGCATGTTATGGGGGTAACATCCAGGCATGTGGGGACTTGCAAGCTTACTAGGGATTTGGGCCCTCATGGAATAAAACCTGAGATAATATCAAGAGGTCAAAGGGTACTTGAAAAGTTTTAGGCAAGCCTAAAACTAACATTTTAGAGTCTGCGTCTGATGTCATTTACAACTGACATCTGGAGTGAGCAAAGCCATGTTTTGAACTCTGCTGCAGAGGCCAGCGTATAACACAAAAAGCTTGTTCTCTTCATGTTTGTCTCCCAGCATTTTGTTTAGATGGTGAATTATAGTCTGTTCCTGCTCTTTCCCTTTTTATAGTCTTCTTATCCTTCTTAATTTAATTTCTTTTGTAAACTTTTTCTTCCAGAAGTTCATATTTGTAAAAGCAGAGTGGAGTTCCATGTTGTAATACTGGTTTTATAAAACAAAGATCTTGGGCTCACACTCCAGAGGATTAGGAAAAAAATTATTTTTGATTGGACTGCAAGCTCCTCCGTGCCGAGAAATGTCTGCCACTTGATGGCACTGAGTGATGCTTAATAAATGGAACATTAGATAAAAATGGTGGGCATCATTCAGTGTCACTGGTTTTGACCTCATTTATGACAGTATGAGTGAGAGTTGCATCTCCACAGTGGACAAAGACAGGTTCAACCCTGCACCGAGGAGGTCCTAAGTATTGGGAATGCATGGGACCTATATCAGTCTTTGGGGTTGGCGTGGGTCTTGTTCTATTCACGAGGTATGTTTGGCTTTGCAGTAAAGACCAGTATGACGGTAAGTCCCACCACTAGCACATAAAGGATAAAACAAGGCCAAATGAAAATAGAGCTTGCAAAACTATAAATTATTTCCCATGAGATATGAATATGAATCAGATGGACTATCATATTCTACGTTGTTATACTTGGCATAGTGTTTCCTTTGCTCATCTTTAATAACGCTATTTAGGTGACTGACTTTTGAAAAATAACTTCTTATTACTATTATGGTCATTTGGTATTTATAAAATGTGTTTAAGGCCTGGTTCCTTCAGGGCTTAAAAATCTGTGATTCTGTATAGATCTTGATTTCTGAAGGTGAAGGAAGTGTTAACCTTAAAAAATAAAACTGGGCAGGTACTTTACCATCAAAAGATAGACTTACTTGAGAATAGCAGAGAATTGCGATGGGGGACAAGCATGCCGGGGCAAAACCATAGGCAAGTCTGGAGAACAAAGGAGAGGAACATTGTTTTATGGAGGAAGGCTAGAAGTAGAGAAGGCTGTTGTCAACAAAATGTCTATTGGAGTAAACTGGGGTTTGAAAGTGTAGCGGCTTCTCACTGGCTGACTTGTTCTGTCTCTCCTTGGCTGGACTGTTGTGGGGATCGGGGTGGAGGGGTAAGTCCTTCCTTCTGCCTGCCCTGCGGTAGAGTAGTATCCACCTGCAAGGTCTGATTCTTCCTGTGGGATTTGCAATTGAGGACTGAGTGGTAGGGCATGAGAGCTCCCCCTGCTGAACTTCCCATTTTAGTGAGGTTTCCCTTGATTAATTTTCACAAAAGCTACCTTACAGTTGATTTGACTTCCCTAATTACTCTGTCAAACTTTCCTATTTCTGCTTTGCAAAATAGAGATTTCCTATGAGAGAATTCACTCTTGGAAAAACAACGTTCTGGGGCACCTGGGCAGCTCAGTCGGCTAAGCGCCCGACTCTTGATTTCTGCCTAGGTCATGATCTCAGGGTTCACGGGATTGAGCCCCATGTTGGGCTCTGCACTGACAGTATGGAGCCTGCTTGGGATTCTCTGTCTCCTTCTCCTACTGCCCTTCCCCTGCTTGTGCTGTATTTCTCGCCCTCTCCCTCTCCCTCTCCCTCTCCCTCTCCCTCTCCCTCTCCCTCTCCCTCTCCCTCTCTCTCAAAATAAACAAATAAACTTTAAAAAAATAATAAAAAATAAAATGTTCCGTGGCCATTGCTGCGTCACAGGTCTGGGGGAGAGCTTGATAAGAGAGTCCCTGGAGTTTTCTATAGAACCCTGACAAAATCTGAATGCTTAAATGACAGTAATCAAGTAGTCTTCTTCCTAATGAAATTGAAGCATGTTCAGTGCTTTTGTGAAACCTATCATTTCTCTGGATTTTTCTGTGAATTTGTGTAGGAAAAAGGCCTTCATTTCTCTTTACAACTTCAACTACTTGTAAGAAAATGGGCAAAAGTAATAATATTGGTGCTGCTGCTTGTCGATACCTCCTTCTTTGTGTTCCTAAGCATGAATACGGTGAAAAAAATGGGCTCTCCATGCAGAGAATTCTTTTGAAAGTAAGAAAAAGCAAGGTAGGACGAGCACTCTCACCACTGCATGGAAAGTGTTTTGCAAACTGAAAAGCACTAAAGCATCATTACCATTAACGTTACAGAGATTGTTCTGTTTGATTGTGAAGAGAAATAAAGTGGTCACTTCTTCTAAAATAAACCACTTAGCATGCTGTGTTGTCTCTTTTCTGATTACTTTGGAAGCAGTTGATTGATTTTAATGAAATTTAGTAATAAAGAACATCTTGACATAACTTCAGTGTCTTGAGACCTAGGGACTCAAAAAGAAGCTTCCAAGTGGACAAATCACCTGCATTTAATATATTTCAGCAACAGAGGGGAAAAAATAACAAGAATGTTGTTGTGGTAAATAAAGATGGTGGCATACAGTCACTAATTCTGTTTATTTGTACATGTATGTTTTTTAAAAAGCAGTTACAAGCAGTTAACATTTACGGAGGGCTTAGTATGTGTTAAACGTTATTCTAAATCCTGTCTTTAGTTCTGTTAACAGTCCTGAAACATGGATGCTATCATTATGATCCCCATCTTGTGTAAGGAAGCTGAGAGCCAGGGGTTAGGTGACCTGCCCAAGGTCACACAGGTAGTAAGTATCACAGCTTGGATGTTTTGGTGGAAATAATGCAGAACACTGTGTCAGTTTGACTCATCGTGATGCACATCTGATACTTTCTCTGGGAAATTTTGAGTCATCTCTTCTGTAGCCTAATTTGGGTGAGCTAAGTAACCATTGTCCATTTCGAACCAAAAACACCAGGAATACTTACTTGATGAAAGTGTTTTATAAAACCAGCTGTGGTGAGAAACATGAAGTAAATGTGTGTGAACCTGGCTTAGAACCTGATGCGTGGATGCTGTAATGACGTCATCAATGATGCAGTGATGACGGTGACCACCACCGCTGCGGTGGAAACAGAACCAGACAGTTCATGGTCTTCCTGATGGTGTCTCTCTTGATTAAGTTGGCCAATTAATCTGTGTACAATTCAGATTCTAATTTAGTTTTCCTTGGACAGTTAGGCTTTGGTTGAACATTAGTTTTGACATACTATTTTAGGAAGATTAAAACAAGTAGAATAATCTGTATCAAGTGAAAAACTAATAGTTTGCTAAAAATAACTTAGTTTTTATGATTTCTAAAAATAGAAGAGAACTGAAGTTCTGGGTCTATTTTTATTATAGACTTTGAAATGTAATTTAGTTTGACATTACTCTATCTGGTAGCTTTAGTTGAACCCAATCATGGATAAAATCTTATAACAATTTTCCATAATAGCAAGTTTGAAATATGACTGAAACTTAGTAGCTATCACCCAGTTATTCAGTAGGAGGTGTCTTCTATTCACTGGGAGGGTAATGGATTATTTAAACTAGATAAGGCAGACCTCTCTGCTTCCATTTTTTTTTCCTAAAAATTATCCTAAGAAATAGCAGCTAATATCCTTGAAAATTCAAAATTAATTCATGTTTAAGATACCAACCCAAACATAATAATTAAAAACAAATGCTATTCTCAACCAAATGTCCTAATTCACTGTCAGTGAAAGCTATTCCAAGTCTTTGAAAATATTACCTTTTGTGTTAGCTTGAAGTCTTTAAACTATTTTGATTGTGTGAGTTCTGTTTACCATATGTTTTCTGACTTCTAAATATTAGTCTTTGGACTAAAATGTATGCAGTGTGAGGTGTTTTCTATTACTGTTGATAACTAAAGTATCATTTTTCTACTTATACTTCTCTGTATTACATTAAATTCTATGCACACTGTCATCGATTCCTAGGCAGAAAGGGAAAAATTCCCTTTGGTGTTCCCCCATCCCTACCTCCTGGTAAAGATTACTAGCCTAAGATTATCTTCAAGTCTAAATGATGTTATTAAGTAATGTTAATATTTCCACATTTTTATTTATCAAAGACACATGTAACCTACTCGCATACAAGGAACATGTCCCAGCAGTTCCTGTGATGTCATCAACAGCCAGTCAGATCTTCTGCTCATCATGAAGTAATCACTATCACTGTATTGAATTGATTTAATTTCAGTGAAGATCAAAGAAACTTGATGTTTCAATAAGCATATACACCCTTCACACCTCTATCTAGGCCATGGTAAAATGTTTTACCTCAGAACCTGTTTACTGTTTATTCTGGCCACTCTGTTGCTGCCCCAAATTGTCATTCAGTTTGTTCCCACAAATGAACATATCACCAGTACAAAGCTCTCTAACCCAATTTCTTTTTTTTTTCAAAATTGAAATAGTACTACATAGAGCAAAGAATTTTTTTAATGTTTATTTTAAAGAGAGAGAAAGAGACTGTGCACATGCACTAGTCAGGGAGGGAAAGGGGGGGGGGAGACAGAGGTTCCAAAGAGGATCCTATGCTGACAGCAGCGGGCCCTATGTGGAGCTCAAACCCATGAACTGTGAGATCATGACTTGAGCCCAAGTTGGATGCTTAACCGACCGAGCCACCCAGGTGCCCCCCAAATTTTTAAAAAAATTTATTTATTTTGAGAGAAAGAGAGAAATGGGGAGGGGCAGAGAGAGAGAGAGAGAGACAGACAGACAGAGAGAGAGAGAGAGAATCCCCAGCAGGCTCCACACTGTCAGTACAGAACCCGATGTGAGGTTCGAACTCACAAACCATGAAGTAATGACCTGAATTGAAATCAAGAGTCTGACACTTAACCTGAGCCATCCAGATGTCCTGGGAGCAGAGAATTTTTAAGCCAAGCTGAAACCATAGAACACCTGCCTAATTTGCTGTGATACATGTTCTCTGGTCCAGGTAAAGTCATTGTTTAACCCAGGTGTCTTCATTTGGATAGTGGGTGAGCTACAATGCCAGTTATCATGAGACAAGTGAAACCAGGCAGTTTGAGCCTTATTTGTAAACAGTATTGCTAAAATAAATCACTTTCCAAATATCTTCCTAAGATATTTATGAAATGATCCTAAAACAACGTCTGTGATGTCACCATATTTTTAAAGATAAAATTATCCAAAGATACGCTTTAACACAGTGGATTTTAAAGAGGGTGCCCGTGTTGTTATGTAGAGGTCCATGACAAATCGTTCCCCATTTTTGTTGAGAACAGGAGGATATTAAATAAGGCTGTTGCATAAGAAGTTTTTCTTAGGGAAAAAAATTCTTACTTGACTGGACTTCTGTTAATTAGAGTATATTAGCAAGGCACTTGCACGATGCTTTTCCTCTAGTATTTTTAAACATGAAAATGTTCTCACTATAGAAACCATAACTTGATGCATAGACCTTATGGGAAGATCACATCATTTAATCAGCTACATCAACATGGAATTTAAGATTTTAGGAAGAAGGAATATCATACATGCTGGGTAAGAGAGAAATCCAGAGAGCTGGCGCTGATCTGTGTGCTATCAATAATCCCTCATATTCTCATGTGAGAATATGACATAGCATAACACAGGGGTGCCCCCCTTCATACATCAAACACAAGAATGTACTGTACTGAAAGGAGTGACTAAAGGGAAGTTGGCACTGTGTGTTCTCTTCCTGCTTTTTGCTAACGCTGTCACTCTTTATGCTGCGTGGTCCTCTCTTCTCTTGCTTCAATTAAGATTGGGGAATTACAGTAGGTTGTTCTGATGGCAGTTTTAGCCAGAGATTTTATAAGGCAGAGTAGGGATGGGGATTCTTTTTTTTTCTTTTTTTTTTTTTTTTGGTTGTTTTGATGTTAACGGGGTAAACCTGTATCACCATTTTAAAGCAATCCCCCAAGAGCACAAAACTGCAGCTTCTACTGTCATTATCATAGGCGTCCCTTTAGATAAAAGGTGTTCTACATAATTTATTAATGTGGAAAGTTGCTTAAAGGTGCGTGTGTGTCTTTGTGCATGTGAGACAGAATTTGCTTTGTGGCTATAAAATTACACATTGGTTTCCTGTTAAGAAAAGTTTGGCCTGTAAATGTTTTATAAATGGTTGTCTCCGTCTACAGTCGTTCATAAAACAATGTCTCACAGAGGTAAATGCTGTGATTGTAAGTTAAGGGAAGAGCTTTTGGAGCTGTCCAGGAACCAGAATACCCTGAGAAAATCTCTGTACTCACATATCCTGTTCCTCACTTGCCTTTAATCACCTTAATTTTAAGACTACTTTATTTCTTTGGTAGTGTTTTAGTATGAAAAGTGTTTTCAGGTTTTGTCTGGTTTTTGGTTTTCTGAAGGAAGTTGAAGGGGATCATTAACAGGTGCATTGGTTTTGCTTACTGGATGGCTTAAAAAAAGAACTTTACCTTTTAGAAGTTACAGTGCACATATGCATATATTTCAATTAATAATGTTACATATAGAATCACTTTATGTTAGGTAGAATTTTTTTATCCACTGTCATCTGAAAACCATATTGAAGATAGAAGAAAAACAGTATTTCCGTAACTCACAGGAAAAATAGCAAGTGCCAATTAAAGCTATTAGCTAACATTCACATCAAGATAAATTCCCGTCACGATCAAACAGTAAATCTGTTAAGTGTTTCTAAAGTTATTTCCTTTGTGGTGGGGTCTGCATATCCTACTTTATTTTAAATATAAACTATTTCCACTGAAATAAATAGCTATTGCATATCCATCTGATAAATACCCTCAAAAATCCTTTAGTCATTTATGTGAAGAAGTTTATTAGTTTGAAAACTAAAAACATGGGTTCTTTCAGTTTTCATTATCTAGTGGTGCATCTGTTTGAGAAAGAACAGAATTTGTTGCTCCTAAGGCTTATTTTTGTATCACGGCAAAAAACAAAAAAACCCCAACAGATCACATGTTTCTTGTTTGCCTTCTGATCCAGATTTCAGTAGCAAGCCATTGGGCCAGGAAAATACTTCTGTCAGTTTTCATGGATAATATTGCATTTACTCACACATTTTCTACTTACTGCACATTGAGTTTCTTAATATCGCCAGTCTTTCAGCTCTAAAAACTCCATGTATCAGTTGATAAAATTAGCCTTTAGCTTTTCTATGAAATGGATTGTTGCACTTAATTCTAAGAGTTTTCAGTAATTATTCTTTTCAAAGACTTAATTTAACTTTAGAAAAATAAAATGAGAACATGGTTCTACTTTGCTCATTTTTCAGTTGGAATTTGTGTGCTTTTCCAAAATCATCTGCCTTTAGAAGATACTTTAGCTAGATCACATCTAGTAGGCAACATAAAGTAAGTAAAGTCACATTTGGGGAACATTTAACATTATGACTTTTGTATATATGAAATAACAGTGTTGACTATTTTTCAGAAAACGTTTGCTTATTTTATTCATTGTGTATTTCTCTCTTATGAAAATGTGAGAGATCTAGATATAATGATTAATATTTAACAGTTTAATATATCTTAATTTTGTTAGTATCAGAAACTTTAACATTTAAAGTATCTGTAAACAGGGGCGCCCGGGTGGCTCAGTCGGTTGAGGGTCTGACTTTGGCTCAGGTCATGATCCCACAGCTTGTGAGTTGAAGCCCTGCATCAGGCTCTGTGCTGACAGCTCAGAGCCGGGAGCCTGCTTCAGATTCTGCGTCTCCCTCTCTCTCTGCCCCGTACCCACTCATGCTCTGTCTCTCTCTGGCTTAAAAATAATAAAACATTTTTTAAAAAGTAAAAAAAAAAATAAAGTAGCTGTAAATAAGTCAGATTTGGGAGGAAGAGATAAACCAGTCTAGTTTTGCTCTAAATGTAAGAGTTCTTTAGTTATCCAGATAGATTTTTGGAATGTGATTTTAAGTAACAAAGGTATATCTATATATCCATATCTTTATAAACACATGTAGGTATGTATATAATTGTCATAAATACCAGTATAACATTAATAGTTCAAATTTTAACTTGAAACAGAATTATTAGGCTCATCTTTTATAGGATTAGTTGAAATTAGTTTAATAAAACAGGAATTCTGTTATTAAATAAATGGCATGTACTTAAACATAATCACCAAAGAGCATTTTTCCACAGCACTCCTTACTTCCAAACTGTATATTGTACCCATTTCCCCATCCGTATTCTCCACTGTACCGTAAATTGTATAAGGACAGGGGTGCTGTATCTCTGCAGGACAGGGGTGTCCTTGTATAAGGACTTGTATAAGAAATTGTATAAGGACAGGGGTGTGCACCAGTGTTTTGCCAGTGTTTACTGTGGTGTTTGATAGATAGCACTTTTTGATGATGCTTGTATTTATCAACAAATTATATATGTAGTTTAAAAGTGTAGTTTAAAAAAATACACTAGCCACCTCAACTGTGAAGGTTACATTTTGCTTTTCTTAGCATTATGTAAAGCCAAAATAATATTGTGCTAATAATTCAGAGTTAGAGTTTAAGGTGATTTGGGGCCATTTTTGGGAAAAGTTCTTTGAGGATCTCAGAACGTTTAGGGAAAGGTACTCATCCACATTTCATGGAAAATTTAATATTAATATTACCATGAATACACAGCTTTCCAGTCTTACATATCAGTACAGTGACAGTTGGGAGTAAAACCCGTGGTTTCTTCTAATTCTCAGCCTAGTTCCCAATCTACTGTTCAAACAAGGAAACCGTGTGCACTTTTTAAAAAATCTTATTAGCATCTCACAATAGCCTCTGTGCTTAAGTACCATAGGATTTAGTGCTTGTTGAAATATTTCACTTCTTGACTATGAAAAATGGGCATTGATACTGTGATATTGATAGGTGTTTTTATACATATTTTTCTTTATAGATGGCTATATATGTGTGTGTGTGTATATGTATATATTTTGTTTTTTTCCCCAACCTAATGATAGCCACATACTGAATTGCATCAAATAATTGTTGAATGGGTGTTATTACATATAGAGTTCCGGTTACAGATAGATTTTTTAAAAGATCTAATACTTAAGTTTATAAAAATAATTTTGGAACAGTATTTCATATTTGGAATAATAATTTTGTTATTATTAAAAGTACAAAAGTTCCCTGCCACATCATTTATGTTCAAATGATGATTGTTTTGTGAGAGTGAGAAAAAACAATCTACCTTTATTTGTAACTCTGCTACTTCTGGTAATGTTGCTTATTTTGTAAACTAAAGAATAGATAGATTTTATAATATTTAATTAAAAGTATTAATTTTTCTTACAGAGGTTAAGGTTTTTCTTGCTGAATTTATTTTCAGTGTTTTCAAAGAGCGTTCAATAGATAACAATCTGTGGAAGTGATTTTGTTTATTAAATATCCAGAGTTACTGACTGCCCTTGATCTTTGCCTGGGCCTTGCATTAAGCTCCACGGGACTGTGTGGGGTTATTAGTAACTACTGATATTCATGGCAGCGGTGCTCAGGGCCGTGCCCACAGGAATAATTTGCTCTGGAGAACAGTTAGACTTGAACTTGGGCTTTTAAAAGGAATGACTCAACATTGGATCCAAAGTGATCCGCACTTTGCATCGCAAATGCTACTTAAACGGTGTGCAACTGCAGCATATGAGGGTGTGGTTTCAGCCGAAAGGTGGTGACCTGTGTAGTCCCTTTCTTCTTACCCCCCCCCCCTCCGCCCCGCTATTTAATATTCAAATGAGCGCCGTGACCGGCGTTGACGAAAGGATACCTTCGGGGAGCCCCTGGTGTCAGGTTCTGCCTCTGCAAGCCCTTCGGATCTCTCCCCATGTTGAACTCCATAGTTGGTGGGATTTCGAGGATCTCTGAACTCGAGCCGCCCCTCTCCCCAGCTCCATGACTGGGTCTGATGTGCGCTGATGTCACCACCGAGCTATTGCATTGCAGCCGCTCGGCCTCTAGGTACCTCCCCCTGAAACAGCCCGCCGGCTCCCGAGAGGGGGCCAGGAGTCAAAGAAAAGATGACGGCGAAGTTAAGTCGCGGGAGGGCGTAGCAGCGAAGAGAGGAAGCTGCATGCCCGGAGCGCTGCTCTGCGAAGGGACGTAGCAGCTGTTGCTTGAAGAGAGAGGGCGTTGCTGGAAGCGCCCTGGCTCGGGAGGATGCCTCCCGAGGACCGTACTGCCCTAAGGAGCTGGGGACCGCGCAGGACGTCCCTGCTGGAGTTCCTTTTCTGCCTCCTCCACCGGCCACCTCTGCCTCTCTCCAGCTGTAGCTAAAATGAAAGCCAAACCGCGGCCACAATTGGTCAATTGCAAAGGTTAGAGTAGACTTGGTTTTGAGTTGAATGTGAATTACGCTGCTTGTGCCTTAGAGGAAACCCGGAGCTCTTCTATGCTACAGTTTCCTCAGGTGGAATAAGCCTTAAGGAAGATCAGATAAGACTCTTTGGAAATGACTTTCTTTTTTCTTTTTCTTTTCTTTTTTTTTTTTTTTAAAGGGGAGTTTATAGCACACCATGCTTTCTGTTTACTTTAAACGGTTGCTGGATTGTCCTGGCTTGGCTGTCCAAAAGTCTATTTTTTTTCCTTTGGGTAGCCTCGAAGAAGCTTAATATGGGAAGAAAAACTGCCTTTTGAACCAAGATTATTTATAGCTACACCCAAAAAAAGTAAAAGAAAAATTTAACTTTCTTAACAGCATTCGACAACGTATTTTTCACTGAGGATTTGTTTTTGTGCCTTGACCTGAACAATACATGGTCCCTGTGTTTGTCTTTTAAGTTTCTGAAGCATGGTTTATTTATAAAGGAGATGGAGTTTTGCAAGCCTTCTTTAAGTGGATTACAGTTAACCAGAGTTCTGCCGATATTAACATTCAGCCTAGCCTGTTAAAATGCTTGCTCATTTGGAAATTTTAACCTGGAAATCTCAGATGCAAAATTAGACTAAAAAGGGAAATGGACTGACAGTGGAATGTTTTGAGTGTTTGAGCCACTGTTAAGTGTGTGTGTTTGTTTGTTTTCTGTGTTTTGGAGTATGTGAAAGGGAACCTGGGGGGGATAAGGGAAGGGGGGAGGAAGGAGATTTCTGTTCTTTGTTCTCAATGCACTTTATTTTTTTAAGAATCATTTTAAAAACAACCAGGTAAAAGGATAGTTGCATTTAAGACTGATGCACTGATGACCTTAAACACCTCCTATATCACAACCTATATTGTTTGAGCGTGTCTTTATGCTGACGACACTTCATAGTGTTGTCCAGAAGTATACTTTTTTGAAAGATGCTTTACCTTATTTCTTATTTTCTGTGTCAAGAGCTGCAATATTTGTTTTAATTGTCTACAAAATGGGGAAGCCACTCAGCAGACCAGACTGTTTACGTCAGAATCCCCCATGTGTAGGGAAAGGTGAAGAAGAGGAGGACCTAAATATCGAAGACTGTTATGTCCCACAGCGGTCAATCTATGATACTGTTAGGCTGAATGAACAGATAGACTCTGGTTCAAAGGGTAGCCTCTCTTCCAGGCATTTTACAGATCGGACTTTACCCTACAGTCACAGAACACTGGATGTTAGTTCTCTATGCTCTAACGGTGCCCTTGCTTCTTCCAGTGTATTTGAGCTGAGAGGTCGTGAAGCTAACAAACTAGATGAAAAGATGATCTTTGATGCGCTCAAACTAAATAGTGATATCATTCGAACCACCGGATTACCCAAAGCCAAGTCCCATGCAGAAAGGAAAGAACATAGACGGTCATGGCGAATGTTTGTCCCAGCCAATTTTATGGATTATGCAAACAAAAGTGAAAGCTCTTTTGTTGAACCTACTGATATGTCAGATGCTGTTCCCAAGGCCAGCAAGTGCAGATGGGGTACTAATTCTGTAACGTCGGAGGAGGATGACTCTGGTTTATGTAGCCCTCCAGCAGAGAGGGAAGAAAAACAGGGCATTTTAACTGGAGACCAGTCACGAATTAGAAGCTTATCTTCAGCTGAAGATATTCATATGGCAGAGCAATACAGGCCATTTTTTTCTGTTTATTCCATTAGTGAGCAGAAAATCCCATTGCTTTCATGTAGAAGTGCCCACCCTGATGAAAATTTCAAAATGATTTTGCATGATGTTCCTCCACTAGATGAAACAAAAGGTGCAAATGGTCAAAGGGAAATCCATGGTGAAAATTGCTTTCTGCAGAATGATTTAGAAGAGAGCACTGTAAAGTGTGATCCATTGATTATGTCAGGAGATGGGGAAAGCCAGTGTATTTCTAACACTGGAGAAGAATGGAAAACCTATGGATCAGGAGAATCCCAAATCACGGTGCAAAGTGGGAAATTTCTGGAAAATTCTGAGGATTTACATCTCTCTCTCACAGATGTGGAGGGAAACGATGCAGATTGTGGTAGCACGAGTTTAGTAAAAAATGTGACCGTGTTGACACCAGATGATTCGGAAGAATCCAACGTTGCATCTAAAGAGGCAGTGGAGGTGCCCCTTTATTCCCGGGAGATGGAGGTGGTCCAAATAAAGTGTTCCCCGAAATTCATACCAGTAAGAAAGCAAGCAGCTTCCAGAAAAGCAAGGGCCCAGGCAGGAATATTGGACACAGTCTGTAATGGCTTTCAGTCAGCTCAGGTAATTAATGGGGAATGTGAGACTGCAATGCCGGGCGTTTGTGGTTCCTTTTTAAAGTGGTCACTAGTGTTTCTAATAATGATCAAATCCAGTCTTTTATTTTGGGAGTTTGCCTAATACCCCACAAGATGCCAGGTATTGATAAGGTGATCTTTGTAACAACTTAATTAGGGACTTTTTTTAAGAATGATTATTCCCAGCTGTTTAGATTCCTACTGTTGCTTGTGCAGGTGCTGGGCTGTTCCCCTGCATTTAGAGTGCTTCCACTGTGAGTTTATGTGAACATGAGGCTTTTACACAAATTGTGGTTTAAGACTCTGCCATTTAAGGGTAGTTCTGTTGTATTTATTAAGGTTGAGCAGGCCTAGTCATGAAGGTACAAACACACAGTATTCTATTGTTGTGGTCTGCGAAGTAGGCTACTCAAATTAAGGACATTTAAAGTGTGCTGAAAATCAGAATTCTGTCAGTAGCTCTGGACACGGAAGTAGAGAAGCTGTGCTGTATTTTGCAGTCATTATAGCTGCTAACTTTTTGTGAGTGGTGAAGGAGGTAAGAAAGTAAAGGGTGCAGCCTTGTAATAAGTAGAGGCTGTTTGTCAAGCCTGTAATTTTTTTCTTCCCACTTGGATTGAAGTTCAGCTATTTTGGTATTTTTACAAAGCTCTTCTGGTAAACTTTGCCTCAGAGGTAATTTTATTTTATTTTAAGCTTTGTGTTTGTGTACTTATGGGTTAGATTAGGGGGAAAGTCTCTCTTCATAGGTATTTGTTACCACTGAGAGATAAGGAATTTGGACAGTATCAGAAACGTTCCTCTTCCCAGCCTATGAAGTCATTGCTCTAGGCAGCATTGCCCTTTCCTTCAGCTTGCGTGAGATGACATACTAGTTTAAAAGCTTAAAAGTACTTTTTTTTTTAATGTAAAGGATTTTGCAGTCTATTTGTAGGAAGTAATTGAGCCCTTAGGAATATACAGATTCCTTAGTAGTTTTCTTCTTTAACCCTTAGTATATTTTTTGTAGCACTTCAGAAAATTACGACTCACCCAGACCTACTCTGATATGCAGCCTTAAAATTGATTTCTTTAAAACCAAGATCAGGGGTTAAGGCAGTTTACTAGAATATTATCTTAGGTTTTTTTGCCCTGAGCATTATCTGACAGGAAATGTAGAACTTTTCCCTGAATCCTTCTATACCAGACAAGTTCCTGGAATTAAGAATGCAGCAGTTTTCTTACTGTCCCTCCTCCTTTTTTGTAAGTAGTAAAACCTCTCCAGAGCTCTTAGTTCCTAGAAGTAGTTAACTTAGAAAGTGGTATAGAAAAGAAGTAGCATCTCAGTTTCAAATTCTATTTTTACCACCTTGCCACAGAATTATGAAAACTTTTTTTTTTCCTCAGTGATTTGAGGAGTTCTTATTTCTTTAGTTATGTGTAATTGACTTTTTATATTCAGCACTGCTGTATAGAAACAATTAGCCAGTATGGAAATTGTCTGTAAGGATTTTATATACAAGAAGAAACTCGGGCTTTTAGCAGAGAGACTTCTAAGGGAAATGATCATTTATTTGTTTGCTCTTCCTAAATTTACTCATACATGCAATAACACAGAACTATCTTGTGCGCCATGCCTTGGGCCAGAGTCTAGACAGTTTTTCTTGTAGCCTCTCCATTATTTTCCATACTGTGTAAAATTATTTTCCATACTACCTCTGTAATTTTTTAAGTATTATTTTGTTACTTGCCTTTTTAATGTTTCCATATATTCTGTTAACTGTTCATTTACTTGGACTATTGGTATATTATATGGTGCCCTGTGGTGTAATGACTCAAACCCCAAACTCGGCCGTGTCTTAGTATCTAGCTGAAACTTCCCTTCTTTGGTTAAATTCATCTCTTTTTCTTCATGGAATCCTTTAAGTCCTGTATTTTAAACATTTGTATGTCTATGAAAGAGTTAACGTATTATCAGTATTCTCTTTTGTGGAGTTAATGCCATCCACTCCGAGATGTAAATACAATTTTTCTTGTACTGACACGCATTCGGCAAATAATTATTAGGTACATATTACATGCTAGGTACTGTGGTAAGTCCAGGACATAGAATGACTATAAGCAAGACAACTTTCTGCTTTCACGGAACTTGCATTTTACTCTAATACATGAGATTTGTTTGCCAGTTACAGGCACTGGAGGACTGTTAGTTGGATGAGACTGAGAGTCAGAGGGAGGGCATGGGAAAATGGTTGGCAGTGCAGGGGGTGGTCATAGAGTCACTGGAGTTGCTGTGCTGGCCACGTGTGTGAGCACATCTGTGGGGTGAGGTCTCTGTGCTCTTGCAAGTCCTTTGGCATCTCACTAGGCATTGAGGGGGCTGGATGGGTAAGGATCTATTCTATTTACTATGCCTGCCTAAGTCTTTTCTCTTTTCCCAACTCTGTATTTGGGCTCCTCTGGCAAGCTATAGATTGACCTCTCGGCTCATCTCGTCGTCTTGTCAGTTATCTTCTTTCCCAGTTTGAGTCTCAAACTTCAGTTGTCAGCTAGCAGCAGTTATCCTTAGAGGAGCTTGTAAGGGTCCATGCCCAGGAAGACTGATCTTGGGCCCATCTTACCATTTTGCCCCTTTGCATTTTCCATACTGTTTTTACTAGAGTTATATTGGAATGATAGAAAATATCTGGTTTATGCTAATGAAGCAGTAGAGAGAGGACACAAACTCTTTTCTTGGTTTTATAGGTAATCTGATTAAAGTACTTAGAATATCATTCTTTAAAATTCCTGAGTTGTTTGATAATATGAATTTATATTAAGTTTAGTTTCTTACTGTTATTCATAAGGTAGCTGTCACATATGAATAGCCAACAAAAATTCTTTTTAACTCTGATAACCGATACTCGATCATTGAACAAATGTTTGTATTTGGTGGTTGTTAGATAAGGTAATTTATATAAATGATTGCTCTTCCAACTGCAGGTATTCCAAAAAGAAGAGATTGAACCTTTGCAGGTTCAACAGCAAGATGTGAACTGGTTAGGTCAGGGCCTTATTCAGAGTGCTGCTAAAAGCACCAGCACCCAGGGTTTGGAGCATGACCTGGATGATGTCAACGCACGGTGGAAGACTCTCAATAAGAAGGTAATTTTTCCATTCCCTTCATTGTCATTTCTGTTGATTATTATTCTCTAGCATTTGTTGTGACTCGTCATATTTATAGTAGCTAAACTTCCCTAAACATGCCTACCTTTTTATGTTGCTGTCAACTCGGCAGCCCAAACTCGGATGCCCACAGGGCTTCAGTGGGCAGCATAAATGAAACAAGTAAGCTGGGTGAAATAGGACCTCTCCCTGCCGTTAACTTGACTTTCATAGAGGCCCAGTAGTGCCAGGGTGATGGCAGGCGGCCCGTGGTTCATGACCTTGTGTTGAGCGAGCACATACACCTTCAAAGGTACAGCCGGTACTTAGCTCCAGCAAATCATTCCATGTAGGGATCTAGGTTCACTGTTGCCAGATAGTCTGCTTATTTTCAAAGGAACCTGAAAATCTCACTTTTTCTGTGAAGCCTAATTTTCAAATGTCAGCAACTAATTTTACATTGTATAATAGGTCACGCTGTGCAAGTGAAAGCCACAGTGTCTCTCTTTCAGTCCTGGTCTAAGGGTTTACCACCCTCACTATAGACTATTAACTCTAAATGGCATTTCATTTATGAGATGTAGATCCCACTTTTTTCTAAATGCCCACGAAGGGAAACACTGGAAGACAATGCTCTGGTGTCTTAAGGAGATCATGCTGAAACACAATGGCAGCCCTTTGCATGACGTAAATTATCAGGACATTGTTAGGGGACGTCTGTGCTTATCTGGGGGTGGTGGTTTTTGTTCTTGTAGTTTTCTGTGCTTTGAGATCTTAGGCAATTGTGGCCAGATATCAGAACTACGTTTATCATTCTATAAAGTCTGATTTGTACTGTAGTGCTCTTCAAACACAATTGGAATGTAGTGTCAGGTGCAAATATATTCAATAGGGCTTAAAACATCTTGCCAACTACTTTTTCAGTCCTGAAGGAAAAGATCTGTGAGAAGGGCAATAGGATATCTCTGTGTAGGACACAGAGACTCCATTTACTAGAATACAAAGGGTCCGGTTTGTCCAAAAAGCCTGTAGGACTTAGAGCTAGCAGAATTTAATTGGATACTTCACAGGCAATTTTCCTAGCAAAATAAAAACCTGTTTCTCTCTACTATAAGTTTTTTTAATGTAGTCTTTTAAAATATTCATCAGTAGGAAATAAAATATGAAGTCAAAGGATAATAATAAAAATGACTAAGACATTGTTTCGGTAATCTTAAAATATTTGAATTATTCATTGCTAATCATAAATGTACTGGGTATTTCCAAAGTCTCAAAGATTTCATCTTTTACATTACCGTTTGGGATGGTAACCTTTTCTTCCTGGCTTACTTGCTAAATTTTGACTCCTTTCCACCACAGTCCTGGCCACTGTCAGTGCTTTGGGCAGATTTTAAGTGAAAAGGAGAAGAAAAAGCATTTTTTAATGTTTGTTTATGTATTCTTTTGAGAGACGGAGGGGGAGAGGCAGTGAGAGAGGGAGGCCGAACCCCAAGCAGGCTCCATGCTTTCAGCACAGAGCCCACTGTGGGGCTCGAACCCACAAACCGTGAGATCATTACCTGAGTTGAGACCAAGAGTCAGAGGCTTAACCAACCAAGCCACCCAGATGCCCTGGAAAAGAAAATTTGTGACCAGATGGGCAGATGAGCATGAACAGTGGTGGCTGGTGGGCAAACTGCATTTTCTGTGAAACCAGTAAATAAGCCGTCGCAACGGAAACTCTGCAGGTAGCTCAGCGGGCAGCCCAGCTGCAGGAGGCACTGCTGCACTGTGGGCGCTTCCAGGACGCCCTGGAGTCCCTGCTCAGCTGGATGGCAGACACTGAGGAGCTTGTGGCCAACCAGAAGCCCCCATCAGCCGAGTTCAAAGTGGTGAAGGCCCAGATACAAGAGCAAAAAGTAAGTTCGTGATACTTCTGTATTGTGTTTCATGTCCCATCATAACCATGAGAGTAAAGATTTACCTTGTGACTCTCTGTAGTGATAGGATATTCTAGCTGACTGTTTGTTGATGCTCTAGGTATTATTTTTTAGTCATTCAACAAATATATACTCAACATCTGCCAGGTTTCAGACTTTGTTTCAGCTGCTGGCAGTGACCCCTGAACAGAAAAGATGCAAGTTCCTCACTGAGTTTAAGGTTTAGTGGACAGGGAGGAAGAGGGAGAGACTGTAAACAAAGTAAGTACATGGTGGTAAGTTAGCAAGTGATAAATAAAGCAGGGGTGGGAGATAAGTAGGAAGTGACAGAGCAAGGATGGACAGGAAGTGCTGGAGTGGAGTCTGGGGGTGGGTATGTATGCAGTTTCCAGTAGAGTCGTCAAGGAAGATTTCACTCACTGAAAAGGTAACTTGGGCAGAAATGTCGTTATTCCCTTACATAGCAGATTGATCTGTATGAAATTGCCTTTTTTTAAAAAAAGTATAGTTGACACACAATGTAACATTAGTTTCAAGTGTAGAATACAGTGTGATTCAACAAGTTTATATGTTACGCTATGTTCCCCAAAAGCGGAGGTACCGTGTATCACCATACAATGCTTTTACAGTTCTATTGACTATATTCCCCATGCTGGCCTTTTATCCCTGTGACTTACTCATTCCATAACTAGCACCCTGTATTTCTCACTCCTTTTTTTTTTATAGATTAAATACAGGCCGTTTCTTGTGGCTCAGCCTGTACGAAAGAAGCAAATATTTGATTCATATATGCTAAAGAATGTGTTGTGTCTTTTGACACTACTAATACAGGACCAAGTTGGAAAGAAAGACACACTTGCTGAAGGGATGATAACTTACCAAAAAAACCATTTTGTGCTCCAGATGGTGATGGTCAGTTAGGACGTATTTAGTGACATTTTCAGTACTAATTTGTCAGCCATGACTTGAAATGGCACATGGGAGGGGCCTAGCACACAGCACATTGGTAAGGTTTTTCCCGTGTGGAATCTTAAAAAGAAAGGAATGGATTAAGAGGCTTAATTTAGTTTTGACATTCAGTACTATTTCTAAAAATTCTTTGAGGACTCTAGTATGTTGGGAATTAACCTATTAGAAATAGGTTTGGAGATAAGGATTAAAGAAACATAAACGTAAAAAATGATTTTTAAATAGTATGTAATTCATAATATGTAATAAAGTAATAAAGAATAAGAATGTAATAAAGTAATAAGGATGTATAATATTATATATGGCAATATAATTGCTACCATTCACTATTTAATTTAAACCTTTGTTATTCTCCCAAAGTTAATGAACTGTGTTTAACCAACAAGACCTATATGTGGATTTTGCTTTCTTAATTGCTAGAGGCTTTGCTATTAAAGTTTATCAGAAGTAATCCACTTAATGAGTTCTCTCTACTGCCTCAATCACCTGTGGTTCGTTGATTTTCTAATGACTCTAACCTGTGTCAAGAGAGTTTGCGTTTCTTCCTCTTCTTTTTAAACATGTTGGTTCCTCTTACCACCTGATTTGGCGGTCTCAAAGTGAAAGGGAGAGGGTGCTGTCTTAGCTTGTTACCTCTAGGTAACTGTACATTTCTTTAATCCTTAATTATCCATCAAGGTCAGAATAAGGAATCAGTGAAGTATTTAGCGTTTTACGTACCTGTGACTTCCTCACTGCTCTTGACCAGTGCCTATGCATAGCACTTGCTCACGAAATAATTGTTTTGATTAGATGAGAGCAAAGTAATCCTGGGTTCTGGCCACTTCTTTCAAACATTCCATTCTGAGTTTTTTGAAATGCTTCTTAGAATTAAATTGCATTTTTTTTTCTGCCTCTAAATCCTGAAATACTAGTCTTATTTAGCCAGCTTTGGGGGATTTCTGACTTGTTCCATTCCCCGTTCATTTTGGACATGATACTTGAAGTCTCTTTTTTAGTTTCTATCCTAATGAAGGATTGTAGGAGCTAGTCCCACCTAGTAAAGGGAGGCCAGAGTCTCTAGATTTAGCATCACTGGCTTGTGAAGTTGGTCTGAGTCTCAACTTCCCTCTCTATAATGATTTAACATGGGAGAGGTTTTGAAAACAGTAATGATTTATAATATCTTAAGCTTGTCTCAAAAGGACATGATTGTTGAATGTTTAAGGTATTCCCATTTCTTTACAGTAATGGGAATTTTGTGCTTTCTGTGCAGTGGACTTATACTGAAGCAGCACCTTCTACCCTGTTATTTTATATTAAAAATTAATAGTGAATGGCTTAGCGGGCTTATCAATATTAGTTTTATCTGCTATGAAAAGCCCCCGTCACAGTGTCTGACACAATAGTAATGAATCACTAAACAAAATGAGCCATTTTTAAAATCCTACTTCTTTTTATGTGAATCTATACAGAATATGTATTTTGTCACATATCAAAAGTACTTAGACTGTGTTTTCCATTCCGATAACACAATTATTTCTTTGTCCCTCCCGCCTCCCCTTTTGCTTCTGGTATTTAATGTTCTATGTCAAGCTTCTCCAAAGATTGCTGGATGACCGCAAATCGACTGTGGAGGTAATCAAACGTGAAGGAGAAAAAATTGCTGCAACAGCAGAACCTGCAGACAAAGCAAAGATTCTGAAGCAGCTGAGTCTCTTGGACAGTAGATGGGAGGCATTGCTTAATAAAGCTGAAACACGGTAACTTACATACTTCCAGTCTTTTGAAGAAGTAGCAAAGTCTTTAATTACTGATGTTTTGCATTTTGATACTGCTTTTCTTCAAACTGTCATTTCCCTATGTTTATCATGTATGTGAACAGGTAGCAAGGGCTGTGGTGCCGCTCTCCTCCCTCCTCCCTTGGTAAGGTCTTGTAGTCACCAGATACATCTCAACACTTGGTTTTATAAAAATAATTCCCTCAGGAGTAATTCATTTATTTATTAATAACGCAGTTACTGCCTGCCCACTGTGCATCAGGCATAGAGCTAGGCCTTGGGCTTTAGAGGTGAGCTGGACAGATCATTTCTGTCCTCAGGGTACAGTCAGTGTTTTATAGCCATTGAAAACTAATGACAAATGTGATATTTCAGAGCAAAAATATAGAGTGCTATGGAAGCATGTAATGGGCTTTTGCACTCAACATGTTTCTTGATTACATTTTTTTTTTCATTCTCCATGTTGGGATCACATTGACCTATGTTGAGTAGTAGCTACACTGGAGTGTAACCCCAGCCACATAGACTGGGTGGGTTGAAACTAGACGAACCACTGAACAGAATGATTATCTCCATAAATTGCTACCTTCTTTGGAACTACAATGGTGAAGAGAAGAGGATTTATCTAATCTTGAATACTGGAGTAGAATTAACTATAGTTTATAGTTGTATGACCGTAGAATGAGATGCTCCTAAGGAGGCTAAAAGCTTCATGTCCTTTAGTCTCATTTCGGGAGATTATTCCATTTGTGGAATTACCAGGACATTGTACCCTGACTGCCATGAGAGATACTCTAAGTACTTTTTAAAAATAAATGAATTAATGAAATGAATTAATGTCTAGATCCCTGCTTTACTACCACAATGGCTTTCTTTTCCTAAACCTTCCTCACAGTGGTATTAAATAGAAGGATAGTGGTCATATTATGATTTATATGCTGATTAATAAAGTCACTCACAATTTAAATCACAGTAAACTAAATATGGTCACAAAATAGTTTATTTTCACTGATTCTAGATGATTGGATATTTGAATTTAGAAAAAAAAGAATGTGGAGGATCTGGGTAGCTGAGTTGGTTGAGCGTCCAATTCTTGATTTCGGCTCAGGTCATGATCCCAGGGTCATGGGATTGAGCCCTGCATGGGGCTCTGTGCTGAGCATAGAGCCTGCTGGAGATCGATCTCTCTCTCTCTCTCTCTCTCTCTCTCTCCCTCCCTCTCCCTCTCTCTCTCTGTCTCTCTCTCTCTCCCTCTTACATGCTTACCTGTGTGTGTTCTCTGTCTCTAAAATAAAATTTTTAAAAAAGGAAAAAAAGAATTTTAGTAATAATTTAGAAGTCAAAAATAATTATATTCATTTTTTTAAAGATCAAATGTTTCATCTGAAAGTTTTAAGAGATATATAAATGTGTAGTTTATGATATACACAGAAATTATATTCATTAGCATGTGCCAATTTTCCAGGATTCTCTTGGTCTCCATAGAAAGCAAATTTCTTAAATCATGCAATTCCCTAAGAATTATGCATGATAAAAAGTTATGACAACCACTCTTGGTCCCAGGATCTGGTACTGAGTCAGGTACTCTGTATAGAGACGGGCACAATCTCTTGCCCTAGGTAAAAACTGAGGGTGGCGGAAGGTAGGTTTTCAGTTACATGGTACCATTTTAACTGAAGAACTAATGTGTTTTTTAAGAGCATTTCAAACTATATAAAAGTGTATTCAAATAAGTAAAAGTCTAAAGAAATCCTTTTTCGTGATATTTTAATCCATAAAATATTAAGTGTTGCTTTTGGGAAATATACCTGACACTGTACTTTTTTTTTTTGGCGGGGGTTGGGAGGGAATAGACCCGACACACTACTTTAGAAGGAGTCACTATTCATTCCACTATGGGGGGAGCTACAGATGGTCTTCAAAATTTGAATCCAATTTTGACCAGTTGATTAAGGAAGTCACAGTAACTGGTGCTCTGATTGAAGTTAATTAATATATAACACACTTAAAACAGAGGCTTGGCACAGCATATGTGTTCAATAAGTTTTTTTTTTTATTGTCATCATTGTCATTATTGCTGCTATTGTTATTATGACATTACTATTATTATTATTACATAGCTATTATTGTAACCAGATATCTTAAGAGTTTCATAAGATTTAGCTGCTTGGGATTGGCCTATGCTTCACCTTTAATTTTATTTAATAGGATAGCTATTTTAGCATGTGCTTTAAATGTGACAGAACTTAATTTTAACCTTAGTTGTTTTCCACAAAAAAATGTTTAGAATGCAGGAGCTTGAGTAAAGAAGTTTGTTGACTGTTTCACACATTCTTCATCCCTAAATGACCTTTATCTTGGCACATTTATAGGAATCGTCAGTTGGAAGGTATCTCAGTGGTAGCACAGCAATTTCATGAAACCCTAGAACCATTGAATGAGTGGCTTACAACCATAGAAAAGAAGCTGGCGAACTGTGAGCCCATAGGAACCCAAGCGTCTAAACTTGAGGAACAAATTGCACAGCACAAAGTAAGATAACCATTGCACGTTAGTAAGATTCAGTTTTCCATTTCCTTTGTGGTTTTATGTCATAAATTTGAGTTATGTACTGTTGTGTTATGCATAATTGTAAACTAAGCCCATTTCAAATGTCATTCTTCCATTTGATTTATGTTTTCATTTTTATTTGTCCATCCTTTTTGTTTCTCTTTTCTTAAACTTTATTTTAGGCCTTAGAAGATGACATCATCAATCACAATAAACATTTACACCAGGCTGTTAGCATTGGCCAATCCTTAAAGGTTTTGAGCTCCAGGGAGGATAAAGATATGGTGCAAAGTAAACTAGACTCCTCTCAAGTGTGGTACATTGAGATTCAAGAGAAAAGTCACAGCAGGTCTGAGCTCCTCCAGCAGGCCTTATGTAATGCTAAGATTTTTGGGGAAGATGAAGTTGAGCTGATGAATTGGCTGAATGAAGTGCATGACAAACTGAGCAAGCTCTCAGTCCAGGATTACAGCCCTGAGGGGTTATGGAAGCAGCAGTCTGAACTTCGGGTATTTTTATTTCTTTTCTTTTCTTTTCTTTTGTTTTTTCATTTCACTTGTCATTATTTTCTAAGTCTTTCTCATTTCTGGATTATTTTATGTTCTTATGATTTAGGGGAATTGCTATACCCAAAAAAAGACTTTGCCTGTATATACAGATTACTTCTAATGGAGTCACTTTAAAAAGAGATTGAATTTATCCAATAGCCATATTCCCCCCTTTCCTTTGCTATTTTATTGTTGTACATGAAGACTCATAATTAACAGGTAGTCCAGTATCTTCACAAAGTCTGTTTTCTGAAAAGGAGAGAGCGTGTGAATTAGGGTAGATGAACATGGGCCATGGTGGTTTAAAGAGAAGGCGAAAATAAGGGAACAGGGATTAATAGTTGAAAATGGGAGGTGTCTACTTAAATCTCTATGAAACACAGAGTTCTCTAAGATTAACCAAAGCTAACTGTGATTTTTTCCCCCCAACATAAAAACCGTACCTGTGTCTTAGGTTCTGCAAGAGGACATCCTACTCAGAAAACAAAATGTAGATCAGGCATTACTAAATGGTTTAGAACTACTGAAACAAACAACAGGTGAGAATCTTTCAAATCAGATCATCATGCAATTAGCATTTTTGCATTGCTTTCTAGATATTTTAGGGATAAGAGAAAAACAAAATCCTTTATAATTCTGAGGCCACTCCAAGACTTCATTCTGCAGAATTCTTTGAAGACTGATCCAAGGGGGTTTTGGGATATGAGCTCACTTTTTTTCTCATGATCTCACTTGAGTTCCTAATGGAAGTTGTGTGTATTACTCATAGCACATAGCAGGGTTACATTCATTTTCCACTTGCGGGAGGCTGTTGTTCTGCATGAGTACGCAGGTTGTAGACCAGTTTTTAAAATTTTAAGATAGTTTGCGTTCAGTGACAGATTCTCTGGCTATACACACACTTCATTTCTCCATGCTTACACTTACTAAGAAAACAGATACAGACTAATTCGTTTTAGTAATTCCTTTGGCCACAGGAAGGTTTCACTGTACCTGTGTCCAGTTAGCATCTGTATTGAAGTATGGGCCAGTAACATTCATTGTGAGTTGCGAGGGGTTCACTATAGTATCTAGAACCTTGAACCAGGAGTCTGAAGCCCAGGATGCAATTTCTCTGGGTGTCTGAAAACGAGGTAGAGGAGAGCGAGGACCTACTGGAATAGTGCAGATGAATTTATTATTTTTAATATATACACATTCACATCCCATCCACATGTACCACGTACACACATGCGCACACATTTGCACACATACATATGCACATGCCAGAGGCTGGTCTAAATGCTTTGCAACTATAAACTTGTTGAATTTCTATCACAACTTTATGAGGTAGATTCTTTCATCCCTGTGTAATAATGAGTAAACCAAGGGCACAAAGAGGTTAAGGATCTTATGCATGGTAACAAGTGGCAAAGTCAGTGTTGGAACCCAAGCAGTTTTTAGCTCCTGCGCTTGAAGTCTGAAAACGCCATATAGTTAGTTGTGAAGGTGGTGCTTTCCCATAACTGCAGGGACTGTAGCCCTTTCCGGTTTTATATTGGCATTTTCAGAGCTGTTTAGATTTGCCAGAAATCCCGGGAAGGATTAAAACCTAGAAAAAGGCTTCTCTTGGGTCAGATCATCTTTGGAAAAATGTCTCTCCTCCCTCCCCTCCCTGAGAAAATCTCATCAGTGTACAATAATATCTGAAGAAACCCTCCCTCTAGCTTTTCTTTGCTTTCTCGAGATATAACACGCCTTTGAAATTTTAGGTGATGAAGTTTTAATCATTCAAGATAAATTGGAAGCCATTAAAGCAAGGTACAAAGACATTACTAAATTAAGCACGGATGTAGCCAAGACCTTGGAGCAGGCACTGCAGCTTGCCAGGCGCCTGCACTCCACACGTGAAGAGCTCTGCACCTGGCTGGACAAAGTGGAGGTGGAATTACTTTCATACGAAACTCAGGTTCTGACGGGAGAAGCAGCAAGCCAAGCCCAAGCGAGACAAAAAGTAGGCTTTTATTTACGCATTTTGGATCCGTTTGTTACCGTTTAGGGTGATAGTCTCGTGTCGTTACTAATATGCTGAAGGATGCCTTGATGGGGACCCAATAGAAATTGGCAGGAGATCAATTGTGTAACACTTCGAAGAGCCCAGAGATGAAAGCCCTGCATTTATAATTTGTTTCCAGAGTCTTACGGTTGGGAGTATAGTTTATTACACAAGAGACAGAATGATGAAAACAGAAAGAAAAAAAAAGTCATTGTTTCAGAGATACACATGATTTGCTTAGAACAACAATATTTATGTAAGATAGATGCGTAGCATGAGGTAGCTTTTCTACTTACATTGCAGAAGTGGTATTCTGTCATGCTGTTTTCTTTTCAGAGATAGCCTCTGTTTTATCATCCCTGAAGTATGATCACATGTGGGTGGAAGGGAGCCGGGGAGGTCAGGCTCACTGAGCCTGTAATGATTCAACAGGGATGATTTAAAGCCACTACGTTCTCATTTTGAGGGTCACTTAGTTCTGGCTTGGACTTTACTCTTTATTTTACTTTCCTAGTACCTGATTACTTAGAGGTTACCAGAAAGCAAAGAATAATACATGTGAACCTGCTTGGTTTTGTTTCCCAAATTTTAAACATTTATATTAAAGTTCAAAGATAAAATCTTTGCCGTGTTGACAAATGAATTGTTCTTTGGAACTCCTCAGGAAACACTTTTCCTTTTTACAAAATAGCTCTAAATAGCAAAGGTTTCTAGAACTTAACTGAAACTCAGGGACCAATGCCTGGCATAATTGACCTGCAAAGGATGTTAGCCCTGAGGACAGTTAAAGGAAAAGCCTGTTCTAACTCTTAAGCATTACCCACAGATTTGTATCTTTCCTGAATTCTGTTTTCAGGAACTGAAAAAGGAAGCTAAGGACAGCAAAGCCTTATTGGACTCCCTTAACGAAGTGAGCAGTGCTTTACTGGAGTTGGTACCCTGGAGGGCGAGGGAAGGACTGGAAAAAATGGTGGCCGAGGACAATGACCGCTACCGATTAGTGAGCGACACCATCACTCAAAAGGTGGAGGAGATTGATGCGGCCATTCTGAGATCACAGCAGGTAGGGACAAGCGGTTTGTTGTCTAGGCAATAAATTTCCCCCAGTGGTTCTCAGAGCCTTTACCTGAACAAAGATTTCTATTAATAGTGTTTCCATTCATTTGTTATGCTTCAAAAATGAAAGGAGGGATTTGAAAAGATTTTGGGTTACTTCGACATCTGAGTGCGAGGCAGGGCAAGGCTAATCTGTACATTGTTAACAGCCATCTGCCTCATTGTAGCCCAGATTTATACCCTTACCAAATCGGTCACTGGGAAGATCAGCCCTGCTTTCCAAACAAAGTGCTTTTCGCTTACATATATGTGAATTGCTAATGCTAATTTTATGCCTTGGCTAAGTCTAATCTGTATGTGAGTAAATATTTTGAGTTATCACATAAGTCCACACTGACTATTCATTTACATACAGCAATGGCAAAGAGAGGCTGTGTTCTTTCTAAAAAGGAAACAGTCGTGTTGGTGATGTGTTTTTTCTGGACTGAAGGGGGGGGTGGGGGTGGTGGGAAGGGTTGTTTCTGACCTGTCTGTGACTCATGCAGAGTTGAGAGTTCCAGAGAGTTTTGTAGGCACCCAGCCCTCACCACAGCTCCCTCAGAAAACTCTGGGTGATGAGTGGGGTCCTGGAAATAGAAATTTATAATATGTGTTTTGATGAACTTTTATTGACTATCTCGGACTATTTACATTAAGTCATCAGACTCTTACTGCAGACCTTCTGTGACAGGATTAGTGTGCTATTGCAGGGTACTTCAGAGCAGAGCTCTGGAAGGCACATAACTAAGCCTTTACTAATACATGCTGAACACCAGAGCCACAAACCAAGCAGATTTTGTGGGAGCATCCAAAATTAATTTTCTAAGGTTGCTGTAAAAGTGTAATTTATATAGTTCTATATTATAATTTATGTGGCATAATGCCTCACTCCTCATTTCAGGGCCATGCTCTAGAATCACAAAAGCTGATGAAATACAATGATAGCGGAAGGCCTGCCTTAGAAATTTTTGTGAGGGAGAGCATTCATGCCTGAGGAATGTATTTGCATGACTTCAGTTTTCAAAGTTCGGCACAATCTGTATGCCTCATTATTACAGGAGGATAAATGCATTTATCTGTGAAGTTTATTCAACTGTATGAAAACACTGGATTTTTCCCCCAAAACTTATATTCCACATTTCAGAATTGGCACTGAAGATTTCCCTAAATAGCAAGACTACTATTCTGTACTCTTGGAGTACGATTTTTCTTGAGAGGTTGACTGTGGGTGGTTAGTTCAGTGAAATAAGAGCATAAAAAGGGCAAGATGACAGGTTGAGCTTGTATTTTTTTTAATGTTTATTTATTTTTGAGAGAGAGACTGTGAGTGGAGGAGGGGCAGAAAGAGAGAGACACAGTCATTATAGAAAATTTTAAGATTTTCTGAAAGAATACAGGAAAAACTCATGGAAGAAATAGTGTGTAAATAATATGATCTCTATCCTTCCAGTCTTCCTTCTGAGAGAGGAAGACCTAGTGTCTTACTACCAATAAGTCATACAGCTAATGCTAATGCCACTGATATTTTCTGGTTGTTCACATGTTTCTAAACTCATAATTTTCAAGTTTATAAAGGAGCTAATTTATGACTGAAGTCATTTCATAACTTTGCTCACTTATAAATATTTGGAATTAGCACCAGAGTACAGTTTGGCACTAAAATATTTGTTTTCTGTTTTCACAATAATAATTCGTCTCTGCAGTATAGAAGAGATGGTGCAAAAATATCTGGAGACTCGGATGTTAGCCACACATTTTGTACTGTTTTAAGGTGTATAAACAGACCAAGCACCATTCTGTGTCTCTTCTCCATCTAAAACAATGGACGTGATCTGACCTCCGTCCCATCTTTTTAGACATACCTATAGTCACATACAATTTGTTTTATTAACAGCTACTCCTTTCCAGGTCCCTACCTTCAACATACCCACACCCACAAGTTGACAGGGTAGGACGTATGTCTTGAACACGAAGTGGTAATTTTTACATTTATAGATTCGATGCTTTGTTTCTTAATAACCTGGCTAAATTGGATTTTAAATAACTGAATGTTTTGTTTCCAAATAAATTTCTATTAAGATGTTTCACCTTTTGCCCGGCATTAAGGCTGTTTGTATACAGATCTACCTCCTGTATAATGTTATAACCTGCTTTTTGGAATTCAAGAAAAGCATAGGGACTTTGTAAGTCAGGTCACTGTTGCCGAGTATATTGGCTTCCAAACATCGATGGGAAAGATGTCTAGGAGTGCCTGGGTGGCTCAGTCAATTAAGCAACTGACTTTTGATCTCAGCTCGGGTCTTGATCGCAGGGTCGTGAGTTTAAGCCCCGTGTTGGAGCCCACTTAAAAAAAAAAAAAAGATATCCAAGAAAACATAGAAAAGAATTAGTTTGAAAAGGACAGGGAAGGGAGCATGCAGATGTCTAGTAACTGGCATGACTTTGTAACCACCCTGTTTAAACATAGTTTTTAGAAAAGTTCTGATTTGATGTGGTTAGATTTTTTATGGTTATCCTATATGATAGTTAACAGTTTTGAGAATATGTGTCACTGAATTTTGAAATCATGGAGGCCTATGACAGAACCCTTTATAAATTTGAGTAGTAGTTATTGCTGTTTGAAAAATCATCAAAGTGCCTCTATTATGGACAAATGAGTGAGGACTGTATGCATCTGACTCTACAGATTGGCAAGCATTGACATTCTGAAGAGAGTATGCTTTTTTATAAGAATTAGGCCCATTCATTACTTTTAGGAAATATCTGAGGAGAACAAGGCAGCTTTAGTAAACAGTGATGGTGAGCTTTATAAACAAAACGAAACAGGTCTCTCCTTCTCACAATACATGCCATCATCTGAGTTAGAAACTGTACATATTTTTGCCTGTTAAACCTGCATGAAGTAGCATCTTTTTGTTGCTTTCTTTCTCTAATTGCAAATTGAACCAAATGAGCAATGTGGAAATAGGGGGAGGCACTTTCGCTTAAAAGATGTGCAGACTCATAGCCTGAATTCACACCATTGTGATTGTTTTAACCTCAGAGAAGTTCATTGTCCTTTGCCTCATATTAATATGCACAATTGTCAGAAGTAGCTAAAATGTGTGTATTTCACGGGGTCTGGGAATCCCAGACACTCTTGAACAGTTCTAATTGCTTGGCTTGAGTGGCCATAATGACCCTTTTATATTAAAGGCACGTAGGTTGGTGATTTGGGTGCAATTAAAATAAGCAACTCATCAGGTCATTAGGAATCAGCCTTGGAAAAAAAATAACACCTGTTTGTTTCTTTTAAAGAACTAGTAGGAAACCTCCCCCACGGAAGTGAGATTAGTTTAGACCCTCCAGGTGTTGGGGGTGGGAAAATATGGGCTGTGTTATGAATAATGCAAAGCAAAATGGAAGGAAATGCTAATCAAGGAAAAGTGATAAGATCCTCAGCCGGGGGAAGGGAGTAAAAGGATGTCCTTGAAGGTAAGGTTCACTTATCATTTTGCCTTTCTTAAGCCTGTATTTCCACTTAAAAGAAACCCTCTAGATAAACACAAAAGTAGTTTGTCAGAGACTGGAGAAATGTTTAAGAAGTTAAAACCTACTATTTATTGACGGTTGTGGTATATGAGCCATTTTTGGTGAAATTGCATGCATATTTTGAGTTCACGAAGCCCGAACTGTATACGAGCACCAGTGATAGGGCAACTAGCAATGCAGTCTCTGGGGTCAGACCACCTTGGTTTGAGTCTCAGCTCCAACAGTTACTAGCTGGGTAAGCCCTGGTAAGTCAGGTAACTTTTCTCTACCTCAGTTTTCTCAACTGTAAATGGAGTAGATGGTAATACCCAGATGATGCAGTTGTTGTCAGGATTAGAGAAGATACTGCATGTGAAGCACTTAGTGTGTTCAGTAAAATGCTGGCCATTATTGTTTTAGAGCGTTTTTCAGGAATCGAGATAGCCAATTAAAATGTCTTTCACTATTAGGGTCCCTGGCTGGCTCAGTTGGTGGAGTGTGCGACTCAATCGCAGAGTTCTGAGTTTGAGCCCCACGTTGGGTGTAGAGATTACTTAAAAAATAAAATCTTTAGGGGTGCCTGGGTGGCTCAGTTAAGCACCCGACTTTGGCTTAGGTCATGATCTCATAGTTCGTGGATTTAAGCCCCACATGGAGCTCTGTGTTGACAGCTCAGAGCCTGGAGCCTGCTTCGGATTCTGTGTCTCCTCTCTCTCTGCCCCTCCTCTGCTTGTGCTCTGTCTCTCTCTGTTTCTCAAAAATAAATAAACATTAAAAAAGTTTTTTTAAATAAATAAAATCTTAAATGTCTTTCACAGTCTTGCTGGAAATTTCTGAAATACTGGTTCTACTATAATAAGAGTTATAGTAGGTCAGTGGTTAGATTCCACTGATAAAACCTAGTAGAATATTTCCTAGAATGCAATTATGGATGGTAATATTATCTACAATTTATTTGAAGTCAATTTCTGCTACTTGAGTGAGCAGTAAACAAGTTTATTAAAATTTGGTCTAATAAACTGGTTCTCCATATTGTTCACATTGTAAAATAAGCAGCCTTTATGGTCTATTAGAAATGTACACATATAGTCATTCGAAAGTTTATAGGTGTAAATAAAATGCCTTGCTTCCCTGTAAATTGCTTAATGAAGACCCTGGGGCTATTCCATTTGTTGCTAAACAATAAATATTTGCTAATTTAATTTTAAAAATCTCAAAAGACAGGAGGGAAATTTCTGCTTGCAGTCTTGTTTTCTTTTAGCAGAGCAAATATTTGCCTTGGTTGAAGAAACAGTGTTTTAGTTTCAGCTTTCCATTTTGGCAACTTAGATGGTATCCCCATACTATTTTTCACTGGATTCTTTTTTTTTTTTTAAGAGAAAGAGAAATAGATTTAAACTAATATTAACACTAACAGGCTGACTTTATTTACTAGGACTGTCATATACGTGCTGAAAATTGCCTGATCACAAACAAGCGGGGTGGTTTGTCACTTTGTTTTTTCAGGGACCAGTAGAGGAAAAAAGTCATTACTGTTAAATTTTATTCAGATATCTTGCAGCACTTGCACTCAGGTACAAAGGCCTGGACTGTTCTGCCCAGTTTCACATTCGTTAAGGGAATCACATAATAAAGTTTTACCTTGAAGTTTCATTGTATATATCTTGAAAGTGAATAATCTAACTATGAAGGCTCTTCTACTTGTTTTTCATGAGGATTTCTTTTTTCTACATTGAAGCTCCTGAATTAGTTGAAATTTTTTCCTTTCCTTTTCTTTTTTTTAAATTTTACTTTTAAGTAATCTCTACCCCCAACATGGGGCTCAAACTCGAAACCCCAAGATCAAGAGGCACACGGTCCACTGACTGAGGTAGCTAGCCAGTTGCCTCAAAATGTTTTGTTTTGTTTTGTTTTGTTTTGTTTTCTTTTCTTTTCTTTTCTTTTCTTTTCTTTTCTTTTCTTTTCTTTTTCACATTGGTGAATAATTGCTAATGAGTAGTTCCGTTTGAAACTAACATCATAAAAATTACTGAACCAGATTAAGATACAATTTTTCATATGGTCTTTCATATGGATTCTTTTCTGGAAGCCACATTGTTCTGGTTTGTCCCAGTAGCAGAAAAAGTAACGAATCAATGAAAAAAAACATTTATTAACACTACTGTCTGCAAACCAGGAGCCTTTTCAATAAGTTTTATGAAAAATGTGGCTTTGCTAAAAAAATAATGTATAAAGTTATGGGAAATACAGGAAAAATGAGTAATTCTGTTTGAATGTATAAATGTACACACAGTCATTTTAGAAGTACTGCCCTTATAAAGGAGCTCACCCCAGTCTGTGGACTAAAACTCTGAATTTTTGTTTGGAACAAGTTCAGCATATCATTGGTCCTCTTAAATGTGTGACACTTGAAGGACAGCCCAATGTGGCAAATGTGTTCCAATCTTCTGTCCAGACACTATGTTAGTCTTAAAGCAGCCTGATTTTGCATCGAGTTTGTTTGTTTGTTTGTTTGTTTGTTTGTTTTGGTAGGTATTGGTTTCTATCAGATATTATTCAGGCAGCAGTTTAGAGGTTAAGGAAAGGTCTGTTAAGCCCTATCTCCTCCTTCATATCCTTATGCAATTGAGGTTTTGTTTTTTTTTTTTTTTTTTTACACCTCTATTGTATTCCTGGCTGAGACCCATTATTTACATGATTACTAAATTTTTCTTCTATCTGAACCATTGACTAAAAAAGAAACTGACCTGCAAATAGCGTCAGTATTTATTTACTCATTCATTATTTGGCAAAGGTGAAAACAAGTGGGTTCATGATATATAGGAAAAAACTATAATAATTTATAATATTATTAAGTATTTTTCACTTCTATAATTTGTTATTCTTTCTTTGTGAGATTGAAAGTGTAACATTACTCTTAATCAGTGCTATTCAAGTCTGTGCCAGGTTACTGCTGGCAGATTATTTCCTTATAATTAAGGGAAGTCCACTGATAAGCTTGGAAAATATTATTTAAAAATAAATTGTACTCCATGGTGATGAGGGTACAGAAAAACTTTCCTTGTGGCTGTATAAATCAGTATATCCTACCTGAAGGGCAGTTTGGCAGTATATTATCTAAAAGGAAAATGTGAACTGGAGCTCACACAGAGGTTATCCACACAGACCTTTTGTTGTTGTTGTTTTTAATTAACTTTTATTGAGATACTTGTAGATTCACATGCAATTGTAAGAAATAAGATAGAGACAGTCACATTGTACCCTTTACCCATTTTCCCCGGTGGTGACATTTTGCAAAAGTATAGTACAGTATCACAGGCAGGATGTTGATGTCGATGCAGTCAGATACAGAATATTTCATCACCGTAGGACTACCTCATATCTCCCTTTTATAGCCTCCTACCTCTGCTCCCTCCTTAACTCCTGGCAACCAGAAGTTATTTCTGCATTTCTGTAATTTTATCATTGTTTAAAATATGAGGGTTTTTTTTCCTACAATCTCTTTCTCTTCTCCTTCTGAGACTCCAACAACAGGAATGTTAGATCTTGTATTATAGTTCCACAGGTCCCTGAGGCTCTATTGATTTTTTTTTTCCTCCAGTCTGTTTTCTATTATTCAGCTTGGGTAATTTCTGTTGTTGTGTATTTTGCTTCACTGATTCTTTCCTCTGTGCCCTTCATTGATCTCATCCTCTGACCTTATTTGTTATTATATATTTAAGTTCTAAAATTTCCATTTGGTTCTTTATATATCCTCTTTCTTTGCTGAGGATTTTTGTTGCTAAGGCCTTCTGATTTTTCACATTCATTTCAGTGGTGTTTAAAATTGCTCATTAAAGCATTTTTATCATTGTTCCTTGAAAATTTTTGTCAGACTGTACTAACATTTCTGTCATCTAGGTATCGGCATCCATTGATGATCTTTCTTTAGTTCAATTGGAGGCCTTGGTCCTTGCTGCTAACTTAGGAGTTTTGGGTCGTAATTAAACTTTCCGTTTGGACTGGCCTCCTCAGGCACCACTCTGGCAGAAGAAGCTGGGGGTACTGCCAGGTGCAAGCAGAGGTCTACGTTCCCCACTCAGCCTCTCATGACACCTGACAGGGGTGCTCCTCATCTCTGCCGGCTGGGAGTGGGGATTAGACCGCCAGCTGTCAGAGCAGTCTTTTCCAGCAGCTCAGTGAAGGTGGCTACGTTAACCACAGAGCCGTGGTGAAAATCCTGACTCTCCACTAGGCCTTCTCTGAACCACCCCGGAGGAGATAGGGAGGGGCAATTCATGACTGCTTGTGGGGGCTCCCCACATGATCTCCACTGATACTGTGGGCAGGAGCTTTGTTACTGGCCAGTGGCACCGAAAGTTGCATCTCCCTATTTGGCCTTCTCTGACATCACCCTGGCAACAGTGCCAGCACCTTGATATGTAGGCTCATGAGCATGAAAATGTAGGCCTTCCTTGGCATGAGTGTGGGTGAGACCACAGCCTTTTTTCCTGTGGAGTCTAGACAGAGTGGTTATTGTTTAAAAGTTCTGTGTCTTGCTAGGATGCCCCTTTCCTGGTCATCTGGCTGAGGGGGCAGATTTCTCTTGGGGTTTTGTCTGTGCCTCTTGGTGTTTCCAGGTTCCATTTTCTCCAGTGTCCAGTCTAGGACGTGTGAGGCAAGAAGAAAACCCAGAGAAGTCACCACTGTGTTGTTCCCCGGGCGCCAAGGTCCACAGCAGTTGTGCTGTCTTCTGTCTCCTTTCACAGTCTTATGTGTGTTTCGTATGTAACATGGGCGTGTATGTAACGCCCGGGGATTTGTAGGTGTGCTTACGAGGAACAGGGAAAGCACATCTCCGTCTTCCCGTGAGTCTGCATTGTGTCGCAGAGTGTTTTAGAAGTATGAATTATTTTCTAACCTAGTATCTTATCTCTACTCTTCTCTCTCGTCACTTATATATCCCCTGCTCTCATCTAGATTTCCAGATTCTCTTGAAAAATTAAAAGTTCTGGCAGTACTGTAACTGAGTGCTTGCAATGTCTGTTTCCCATTAAATCTTCCAACTAAGGCCAATGTTAGTTACCATTTACCATTGGTGCTTGTGGGAGCACTTTGCTCATTTATGATACCTGTTTGGTCCTAGAAGGCATCAGGTTCTGTCTCATGCAAGGTAATGAAGAAGTTCGTGCTCTTTGACTTGGTAGTTAACTTCTAGGAATCTACCCTGAAGAACTAATTGAAGATGCCAGCAGAGATTTATATTTATTACAGGTCTGTTTATATAATAGCAAAAAATGCAGTGTGCCTAAATGAAAATATCCACGTATGCTAGAATACAATGATGTTATTTAAAATTCACATTTCAAAGAATATGACATAGGAAATGTTCATAATAAATGAAAGAGCAGGATATGAAACTGTTTATACAGTATTATCCGAGACTTTTATAAATCTTTTTCAACTTCTGGAATAAAATTCACTAAAATACCAACAGTATTAACTCCAGGTTTTAATTTTCTTCTGTATATTTTTCTGTACTTTATGAATTTCTACGATGAATTATTGTTAAGATCAGGAAAATAAAACCTCGTAAAATATTTAAGAACGCTCTTGGAAGTGAATTATTAAATGAGATATAAAAAATTTTACATGAGACATTTGCAGGTATACTCTACATACACAATCATACTTTGCACATACATTTATACACACATAGTATGATAAATAAATGGGAATATTTCATGAGTTTTGCTAGGAATCTTACATGTCAGTAGCGGAGTGCTGTCTGCATATCATATGGATTAAAGTGATGAATGCAGCGATTGAAAGATGATACCCACTTTCTTAGCTGTTTAATTTGGATAGTACTCTTACGGAGGAATTTCTTATAACAACCAAAAAGAAGGTAACAGACTTAGCTGTCCCAGAATAATTAATGCCATGTTACAGATTCAATGTGTTTTAAGAGCGTGTGTTTAATTATTCTGTGGGAACTTCTCCTTTATAACTTGAGTGATTACCATGAATTATTTCAGGATGCCACAAAGAGATAAGCTCAAATTTTCCACTTGTGTAATTAGGATATTTTAAAAAATCTTAGGTAGGTATTTTTCTGGCACCAGTTACAGGAACTTACTGACCTAATTATTCATCTTCTGTTTAGTTTGACCAAGCAGCTGATGCTGAATTATCCTGGATTACTGAAACCGAAAAGAAATTGATGTCTCTGGGTGACATCAGGCTTGAGCAAGACCAGACCTCTGCTCAGCTGCAGCTTCAAAAGGTGAAGAAGTACATTTCCAGTTATATCAAAATTGCTTGTTAACGTGCTCCAATCTAGAACGTGGGATTGCATGATTTACTTTACAAAACCCTTCTAGTGTAACTTGGTATTTTTAACTACTTTGCCTGATTGTTTTCATTTTAGTCACACAGCCTCTCTCTCTCTCTCTTTTTATCTTTATTCTGGTAAATCACAGAAATTCACCATGGAGATTTTGAGACACAAGGATATTATTGATGAGCTTGTGAAATCTGGACATAAAATCATGACCACATGCAGTGAAGAGGAAAAGCAATCAATGAAGGTATAATCTTGTCTGTGTGGCTGCTGCTGAGACCCTCAAATAAATGGCATGCATTGAGTGCTCAGTCCTAGAGCAGCACATTTTCTTTATCCACAGCTGCCATTTGGACCTCTGAATCATGAGATTTAAATAAGGCATTTTTTCAAACTTACAGAGTAAAAGTAAAAGGAATATTCCTTAAGGGAATCACCCTGGGGACACTTTTTTTAATAGACACTAAAGCTGTTAAAATTTGCATCCTTGAATAACTGGCACACGTTAAACATTCAGTTAATGTTAGCTGTATTATTGCCATTATTATTGGTATAAATTATCACTCTATATGTCACCTGTTGTCTGTACGCTTCAAAATATATGGTTCTCTTTAATGCTGAAATCCATTCTGTATAAAATTTTGGTAAGCTGTACAGGAAAAAAATGAGCTGAATAATTAAGAAAGCATCTGGTTTCTAGACTTCTAATGATCCTTTAAATTGATGGAAAACCAGTCACAAGTAAAAATGTTTAGTTCAATTCACATTCAGACATCTCAGCAGACTAAAGAAATTAATGTATACTAATGCTTCTGATAGGAAACTATCCCATAGCAAAAAAAAAAAAAAAATGCAAATGTCTATGCCTAAGATTACTCTTTAAATAGTATGCATTGGTTTCAAGGTGTACCGTGGACAAAGTAATAGAATGTAACTGTATATTGATACTACTTTTATTTATTCTGGCAATTTACTTATTTATAATTTAATCTTCCCTTTATTATCTTTATAAAGACTGACATGAAAAATAGAGATCATCATGAAATATTTTCTGTGTCATTCTGTGGTTTATTAGATTCCTGTTGTGCTTTATCTTCTGCTATTAGTTTATGATGTAAATTTATACCGTAATCTAGATCACTATGATCACCCTATAAAATACAGTGTATAGTATAATGTTCTCCTCTGATTCTAATATATGCAATTAATTTTGCTAGCAATTCCTCTTATAACTTCATTTGTGAGAGGGAGTCTTTACTTTTGGCCAGAAAGTAATGTTAATGTCGCTAGACTCATATGAGACTTGTTTTCTAGCCCAGAAAGCCTATAAGACCTAGAAGGATAGTTGAAGAATTTGGCTTATTATGTTTGGAGAGCTCATTGTCTTTTTCATAAAAACCTGAGTCTGTTTATTTATTCATATTTTGGGTTTTGTCACCTAATATTTCTGACGGGGGGGAGGAGGGGTGCTTGTTCTCTGTCATTAAATCCCATGATTTTTGATGATAATATAAAAACCTGTTGTGTGGATATATCTTGATCTCCAGTTGTACTTTTATGGTTCCACATTTTTGCTATTTTTTACATATATATGTGAAAGGTTTTTTTTGTTGTGGTAAGATACAACATTAGCATAGAAGGGATTATTATTCAGCCTTAAAAAGGAAGGAAATCGTGCCTTGTGCAAAAATATGGATGAACCTGAAGGATCTTTATTTTTCTTTTTAAGATTTTATTTTTAAGTAATCTCTACATTCAATGCTAGGCTCCAACTTACAACCCCAAGATGAGGAGTCAGATGCTATACTGACCAAGCCAGCGAGGAGCCCCCAAAGGGTCTTTTTAAATTTAAAATGAATGTTTATACATAGAAATAGTTACAATCTAAATACGTTTTAAAATTTTTAATTAATTTATTTATTATTGAGAGAGAGCAAGAGCATGAGCATGTGAGCAGGGGAGGAGCAGAGAGAGGGAAAGACAGAATCCCAAGCAGGCTCCACACTGTTAGCACAGAGCCTGATGCAGGGCTCCATCTCGCGAACTGGGAGATTATGACCTGAGCCGAAGTCAAGAGTTGGATGATTAACCAACTGAGCCACCCAGGCGCCCCTAATCTAAATAGGTTTTAATGATTTTTTTCGTTTAGCATACATCTGTGAGTGCCTGCTTTGCACTAAGCATATAGTGCTAGAAAAAACATTCTGGAGTATATGTGCTGTTTGGCCTGTTTAGCCAGCTAAGCACATTTCATTATCTTATTTTCTAGAAAAAACTGGACAAGGTGTTGAAGAACTATGATGCCATCTGCCAGGTAAACTCAGAGAGGTATCTACAGCTAGAACGAGCACAGTCCCTGGTTAACCAGTTCTGGGAAACATATGAAGAACTTTGGCCATGGCTGACAGAAACACAAAGAATCATCTCTCAGCTTCCTGCTCCAGCCCTCGAATATGAAACTCTAAGACAACAGCAGGAAGAGCACCGGGTAAGCTGGGGATTAAAGAGAATGTTGTATTCCCCATTGAAAGAGAACCACGATGGTTATGGTGTTTTTCTAGTATATGTGCTGCCAAAGTGAGCACTGGGATGGTGTTTTTTAAATGCAGTTAGATGTTTTACATTATTTTGGGGGGTTTTAGCAATATTGTATTCTGGTCTGCACACTTGCTTACCTCATATTGCTCACCTGTTTTCCAGGGTTACAGTGAGAAAGACTCATGTGGGGAGGCCACATTGTGTATGTCATTAATTACATCCCAACTTTCCTAGAATAGTATGAAGTATAAGCCATCCTGGTGCAAAAGCAAAGTGCTCATTTTTAAATGTTAGCGAAATAAGCTTTTTGAAGTAGTTTGAATTGATGCATGTTGAATTGCTTTTAATTTACATATGTCGACTAAGTTTTATACTTAATGTGTATTCGTTGGAGACATCTAGAATATAAGCAAATAGTAGAAATACATCAAAGCGGCATCATACAGACAAGGCCATTGAGCTTGGAGGAAATTGACAATATGACAGCGTGTCAAAACACAAATAATGTAAAAGCTAAGTCAGTGAGAAGGGAGAATGCTAAAGGTGCAAAGACAAGTTGTTTCCCCCTTTTTTTTTAACCTTATGTGCATGGAACTCTTTTGATGTTTGTTTTTGCTCCTATAAGCGTATATGATTAAGCTAGAGAGTATATTTACATCTACAAATATATCATGTTTTAAACATAAATAAAATGGCATTATGAAGCCCTCATTTCAGCAGCTACTTAAATATTAACATGGCTTAAAATTTTGCAAGGGTTTGAATGAGAGAGAGGGTTCAAGACTGTCAGAAAAACTCTGGAGTTGTTGCTGTCATGGATGTGTGAACCTAGTTGCTGTCTCCCAGATCTATACAAGATGTACTCTGAGATTAATCATGTGTGTGTGCAAGTGTGTGCATGTGTGTGTGCGCGCACACAGGAAGAGTTTAACTCAGTGGTGTATTACATCATTGTTTGAAGAATGTGCCACCCTTATTTTGTTTGTTTACTTTTTTAATGTACTGGCACTGAAGAATATCCCTAAGCGTTTGTTTAGAAGGGCTTTAGTCAACACTTTAATGCAAAATGGAAATTTTAAGTTCTATCTAAAGCAGCAGGAGAAAGACCTAGAAATTATGTAGAATTGAATTTAATTGTGGTATAAAGGTTTATTCATGGCAGAAATCCTGATGCCTATCCACTGAATAAGTTTTAATATAAAATGTTAACGTGGATTTCTTCAATTCTGAGGTGAGATTTGAGCAGCTGTGTTTCTGTCATAACATCAAATAATGGAATGAGATTATTATTGAATTATTACTGAATTTCAAAGTGGAATTAATTTTCTATTTTTAGCATAATCTTTCAGCTCTCAAATGTACAGTTTTATGTATAAAGGAACTACAAAACTTTGTAGCTGAGTCTTCAAATTATTCAACTAAATTATTCATAATATTTACAGCCTTGTAGAACAGCCTTTCTTCTGGAGCTCCACAGCCTTATCCTCTGCTGTATTTGTTTGGGAAGATCTTCTAGTTCATTATGATCAGGAATGAAAAATGGCTCCAAGAACCAGTTATTGTATGGTAGATACATTGAGGTCACACTCATTACCTCCATCGTGACTCGACCCTTATGACAGTATGTTGCCAAGAATCATTTTGTTACATATGAGGCAGAAGACATCACCCATTGGGCCCTTTCTCCACACACACACCCAAGTAGGCATCTGGTAGTACCAGATGTTTAAAAAAGGAATGGTCTGAAAAAGGGTCATCTCAGTACTTCCCAAACTAAGGAGTTTCACAGTGGTGCTACACAAATGAGATCTACCTACATGCTAGGCAACTGGGGACATCTCAGCAGAGATCTCTCATTTTACCTGAGAGTCTCTTGATAACTCAGAGTGTAAACTTGATTTACCAACATGCCTTGTAGAGTACTGAAACCAGAACGTGTGTAACACATTGCTTTTTTGTGAGATTGTTTATTAGCTGTTACTACCATTATTACCTCCATTCCTTAAGGCAGCATGAATAGATGATCTCATAATATGAAACAAAAATAAGAAAATCTCAGCCTGGACCACTCAGGAGCTAGATCACAGACATCCTTATGAGCAGCATGTTAGATTAGGACCAACCCCTTCTTTTTCTTTTAACGGAATTTATGTCTATTTAGCTGTTTTTTAAGAGTTTGGAGACCATATTCAGAAAAACTTCAAAAATAGCATTGTATTCAAAAATATATCATTGTAAATTTTAAAAAATAAAAAAATAAAATTAAAAATAAATAAAATAAAGGATTTAAACCTTGAAAAAAAGACATCATTGTTAATGATATGCCAATTTCCTTAATAATTTTCAAAATAATTTATATGACTGATTTTAGTGAGCACTTTCAATAAGTATCTAGATATGTGGCTATCTTGGCGATTCTTCTTGATGAATGATAGAAATTAAAATGTTTACAGGAGAAGATTGGTAGCTTTTCTCTAGACTGTCTTTCCTGAATATAATTTCTCTCAGAGAAGTTTTTGTTAGGGGCTAGGTAGCAAATAATTTGGAGATAAACCTTCTGGTGAGGACAAGAAGCTTCTGATTAAGGATCCTGATCACTACTGTGGTACAAATGGAAGGCTCCTCAATGCTGCAGGGAGGCTAGCCTAAGAGACCTGGAAGCAAAGATGGATGTAGCTTTGGATCCGGTCCATGAACCACTGCCCAGTGGAGGCTCTGGGTTCTATGGAGTATAGATATTCTAGATTTATTTGTCTTCCTAGAAGGAATGGGGCTCCATTACACACCCACTTATTGGCATAAATATCATTGTATCTCTTGATTAGATGACATTATGCAAGATATTTCATGTGTCATATATTTTTCTTTAAACACACCTTACCAATAATGCTCAGTATACAGGCATGTCTGATAGATTGATTACCCTGTAGCCTTTAACGTTTTAAAATACAGATGGATTTATTCATATGTGTATATTATAGGTATCACATATATACATATAATGGAGTCATACTTAGGTATATGTAATGTAACCTATATATACATATTTTATATTGGTTTAAATATATACATAACTACAATGCCTTATGGCCTTATATCCTCTTAACATTTTCTCTTGTCATTATGTCTGCCTTCTGCTGAACTTCTTTCCTTTTCTTTCCTTCCCTTCCTTCCTCCCTTTTAAAGAATTTTTGCATATATCATGAGTGTACAGAAAGGGACACCGAGAGTTATGGCTTAATCTCTATAGGTTGGGGACATAGTGAGTTCATAATTCTTTATGTAATATGACCCTTGTCAGAGTGTGTACTGCTCTTGATAGGAAATGCATAATGAACTGGGATTCATTATTTCACTCAACGAGCAGTTTTGTACGTACCCTTAAAGAGACTTTGACGTGACCAGACTATTGTTTATTCTTTGTGTCAGGGGCATCTCTTGCTGGCAAGGAGCAGTATGAGCCGTCCTGTGTTAAATGCCTTGTGATGGGAAGGGTGTTTGGAGTTTCTTGCCAGCTGGATGCATTGGGCATGTAGACAGCTGTAATATGGAAGTGTGACCCTGAGATACTGAGAAGCTGTTTGGTTTGTTATAGCAACTGCGAGAGTTGATAGCCGAACACAAGCCTCATATAGATAAGATGAACAAAACTGGGCCACAGTTACTGGAATTGAGCCCAGGGGAAGGCTTTTCTATCCAAGAGAAGTACGTGGCAGCTGACACCCTTTACAGTCAAATTAAAGAAGATGTCAAAAAGCGAGCCGTGGCATTGGATGAAGCTATTTCTCAATCTACTCAGGTAATCATTTATACCAGAAATATGACTGAGTTCGTTTAAATGGCAGAGCATGGAAAAACATTTTCTTGGATCTCCTGATTAAATTTGAACCAGAATTATGTCACTACATTAAATCTAAGTATTGATGTTTTTGCCTCTCAAAAGGGGTATTTGCTCGGTCCAATCCTTATATTTCTCTCTGCCTGCTTGCAGATACAATACAAAATAATTTTCAATGCCTTAAAAAACATACAACTGACATCAGTGTTCAAACATTTAATTAAGTGTCCATCTAAAGTAGAATGGAATATTTGCCACTGGAAGAGCTAAAAGAAAAGTGCTATTATCATTATTAATGAGACACTCCCATGAAGGCAATAAGAAGAAAGACTATGTAGACTGAATTAGAAGGAAACAATATAGAGTTGGAAATTCATGTTTTTCTTTTTTTGAAAATACCTGTTTTCAAGAAGTTGAATTGGAAATTACCTACAGATTTTCCATCTGCACAGTTGGGCTTTTGTTATTATATACACTGACAGTGGAGTGGGCCATTTTTCGTAATCCTGAATGATGATTCTTTTAAAACTGAGGAGAGTGTAAAATCCATGACTGAACAAGGTTTTATGACTTTGCTTTATTGCCCATGGTACCTTTGCAAACAAAACTTTAAAATTCTTTCATGAATCTGATTATGTGTTTGACCATGAATGGAGCTCAAACTTCTGTTCTGTCAGGGAGGTTTTTGTTTGGTCACATTTTTTAACATTTTTCAATTCAGAAAATTTAGAACTTAAGAAATTCATGTATTCTAATAAAAAATGTTCTTGAATCTTACATTTAATAATATAACGTTTTTAGGATGTCAAAATAATGAGTATAGATGAATAAAACAGTTTTGATAGAAAAACACACAGCTTATTGGGCTTAATTTTTAAAATTAATTTGAATTATGATAAAATGAGGCAACAGGTAAAATGCTGATGTCAGCTAGTCCAATTATATATTAACGTATGCTGTTTCTTTCTTTTTTTAACGTATACGGTTTCTTAACGAATACACTCATTTGGGTAGATATGTTAACAAAGTAGCTAAGATTTAATTCTTGATTGTGACATTAACTATATGGGGGTTTTTTTTGTTTTCATTTATTTTTTTTTAATTTTTTTTTCAACGTTTATTTATTTTTCGGACAGAGAGAGACAGAGCATGAACGGGGGAGGGGCAGAGAGAGAGGGAGACACAGAATCGGAATCAGGCTCCAGGCTCTGAGCCATCAGCCCAGAGCCTGACGTGGGGCTTGAACCCACGGACCGCGAGATCGTGACCTGGCTGAAGTCAGACGCTTAACCGACTGCGCCACCCAGGCGCCCCTGTTTTCATTTAAATGTGACATTTGATATCACAGGTCTTTTCCCCATAAATGACCCCTTTGATTCACTTCTAGTTCCACGACAAGATAGACCAGATCCTTGAGAGCCTGGAACGCATCGTGGAGCGTTTGAGGCAGCCGCCTTCGATCTCAGCTGAGGTAGAGAAGATTAAGGAGCAGATCAGTGAGAATAAGAATGTGTCAGTAGACATGGAGAAGCTACAACCATTATATGAAACACTTAAAAAGCGGGGAGAGGAAATGATTGCGAGATCTGAGGGCACTGACAAAGACATATCTGCCAAAGGTAATAATTTCAGAATAAGGAAACAACTGAACTTTACCTTTAAAATAATTCTAAATAATTCTAAACATTTAGAATTGTCCTGGTGTTTACGGACGGTCCAATTGCATAACAAAATGCCAGAGTTTAGAAAAGGTACTACCATTGGGGTTGAAGAGCTATGTACAAAAATCCCTTGTTAATGTTTTTCTGTGTTACAAAGTGTGCCATTATGCAAAAGCCATGTGTTCTTTGGGACTTCTAAACCAGTTTTTTAAAGCATGATGCTAAGGGACAAATCTAGGTTTTGTTTTTGTTTTTTTTCTCATTACTAATTACACGCTACTTTTTATAATGCGTACAACAGACTGGGTATCCTGTAGCCACAGAAATGGCAACCACGACCTTAGCCAGCCATCTTAAAGATAAGAGCTGGGGGTCAAAAGGAAGAGTATATACATGGATTAGTGGAAGTTTATAAGGTTACTCTAGAAACAAGCCCAAAATACATATCCTACATTGTTATATTCCTGAGACTGAACAGACATCAGTATTTTTGATTTGGAGAACTTAAGTGGTTATTTCATTTTCTTTGGAATGAAGGTCAGCCTTGGTGAACTTCAAACTTGATAAACTTAGGTCTAGTCTGAGCTCACTTACCCTTGAGTGTCTACTTTTGTCAGAAAGAGCCTTGGTTCAGGAGGAGTAGGATACCCTGAGAGCTTGCATTTGTCTAGAATATGCTATATTGGGCCTAGTGATACTCACTAGGCTGTGGTCAACTAAAATTGGGTCCAGTTTTAGATACTTAGCAAATTGAATCACTGTTTCTGTGTAAACTAAAACATTCTGCTTTATTGCTTAAATGAGACTAACATATTGCCTTTTTGATACTATTTTGTGCCATAGCTGTTCAGGATAAGCTTGACCAAATGGTTTTCATTTGGGAGAACATACACACACTTGTGGAAGAAAGGGAAGCCAAACTACTGGATGTAATGGAATTAGCAGAGAAGTTCTGGTGTGATCACATGTCATTGGTCGTAACCACTAAAGACACACAAGATTTCATCCGGGATCTGGAGGATCCTGGAATTGATCCCTCGGTAGTAAAACAGCAGCAAGAAGCAGCAGAGGTAAGCAGAAAATCTCCTTTAAAGTAAAAAAAAAAAAGTAAGTTGTAATGAAACCTGGATTCCCTTGGTAAATATTTGGAATTACTCTATTACAGTTTATATTCGGTTCCAAAAGTAGAATGCATAGTGATATAATAAGAAATAGATTATACCCACATATTTCACTGAGAGAGTATGTATTTTTAAAGTTTCCCTTCATCTCAACTCCTCCTGCCTTATTTCAGGCCCTTGTTCCCTCCATTTTTGGCTTCTGAAGTAATCCATAGTGGTATCCTTACCTGCAGAGTCTTTTTCCTTGCCCGACTTCCAACCTTGTCCTCTCTCTAGATCTACTCTTACCATATCGCCACTCAAAACCACTCGGAGGCATCCACTGCCTACAGAATGAAATCCAGACACCCGATAGTAGTGTCCTGGCCTTTTACATCCCAGCATAGCCCATGCCTGTGTTCTCAAAGCCATTTGGTTGAGTGCTGCTCCTTTATTAGAAAGTGGCTTCCCCTGACACTGCGGTGTGCTCTTTCTAGTCTCTGTTATCTTTGCGGATTAGTTACCTCACCCTCGTATGTTCCTACCACTCTTCTGGCAAATCCCACTCAAACTTCAAGGGTCATTTGGGTTGTAAGCCTTCATGAAAAATCTTTTCTTGCATACTTAGGAAAGTTTGTCTGTGTTCTCATAATGCTGTCCTCATGCAAAAGACTCTACACATAGTATAACTTATTGATTATATCTCTTTTTCCTAATGGACTTTGATCCCCTTGAGTGGAATAGCCCTATTTTTATTTATATCCCCAATGCCTAGTTTGGGCTTGGTTTATGCTTATTAAATGTTTCTTGAGTGAATAAATATATTTAACCAAGAAGATTAAAGCAAAAGTAGTACACTGCATTTTTCTCCTATTTTTTTTTTTGTAGTTTATAAGTCCTAGGGAAATGACATAATAAGCTAGATTATCTTAATCTACTAACATTGTTAATTTGTTAGAAGTTTTTGAACTCGTGCTTTACTTTTGCTTTTTTAAGTTCTATTCTTAACAACTTTAAAATATGCAATGCAGTATTATTAACTACAGTTACCAAGCTATACATTGCTTCCCATGACTTCTTTTTTAACCAATGGAAGTTTATACCTTTTGACCCTCTTCACCCCTTTCTCCCACCCACATCCCCTGCCTCTGGCAACCACCTTATCTGTTCTCTGTGTCTGCAAGCTTGGTTTGGTTGTGTGCATAGGGATAGGAGTACTTTAGATTTGTTGTTGTTGTTGTTGTTGTTGTTGTAGATTACTCAACCTCTATTTTAAATGTATATTGCCAGGGCATCTGGGTGGCTTGCTCACTTGAGTGTCTGACTCCTGATTGCAGTTCGACTCATGAACCCAGGTTCGTGAGTTCGAGCTTCACATCTGGCTCTGCACTGACAGTACAGGGCCTGCTTGGAATTCTCTCTCTCTCTCCCTTTCTCGGCCTCTCCCCTGCTCATGCTCTCTCTTTTCTCTCAAAATAGATTTTAAAAAACTTCAAAAAAATAAAGAAAAATATAAATGTATATTGCCCAAACTATTTTGTTTCAAAAACAAAATATATCTCTACACTTTTCATTGTTATTGATATTTAAAGGAGCTTGTTATGGTATTTGTTATGTAGAATTAATTCTTTAAATATTGTTTTTAGAATAAAACATGTTTATTACAAAGGATGCTGTTTTTCTTTAAAATATTTCTGCTTTCTTATTCAAAAAATTGATCGCAGAAAGTTAGAAAAGAAGAAGAAAATAAAATTGATCATAATCCCACTTCCTAGAAATAACTATAATTAATGTCTCTGTGTCCATGTTTTTAGTTCCCGTGTGTTTTTGCTTAAAACTCTCAGGCTGTCATTTCTTATTCTAGGCCATTAAGGAAGAAATTGATGGACTACAGGAAGAGCTGGATATAGTTGTCAACCTGGGCTCTGAACTCATTGCTGCATGTGGGGAACCTGATAAACCCATTGTCAAGAAGAGTATAGATGAGGTACAGCTAGTGTATTTCCTACTCTCATCAAAATGCTTTTTTAAAAAAGATTTTGTTTAAAGCACATTTGGAAGAAATAGTTGCAAACTTAATAAATGACACTAAAAGAGTTGTGATATTTATATTGTAGTTAAATTCAGCCTGGGATTCTCTGAATAAGGCTTGGAAAGACCGGGTGGACAAACTTGAGGAGGCAATGCAGGCTGCCGTTCAGTACCAGGATGGACTACAGGTGAGGGCGTTGCGGCGTGTCTCCTGGCAGGAGAATCGGGCTGACTGACGCGTGCGGATTTACACATTGACACCACCCCAGCACCGCAGATACGTGTGCAGTAGGCTCACCTACTCAGTGTATGTTTTGCCGTTTGGAAGGTATTTCTGACACTGGATAGATGTGTAGATTTATGCACACATCTCACTACATTTTTATACACACGGTGCAATTTACTTTGAAAAGAAAAATTTTGATTTTTGGAAAATGTTAATGGTTCCACACCAGACAGTGAAATGAGAGCTGAATCGGAGTTCTCTTCTAAAGTTGAGTGGAGTAAGATGAAAGGAGTAAACACTATCTAAAAATATCCCTGAGTTTAACTAAAGTCAGAAGTAAAAGAGATTTGATTTGAAGCCAGTGTTCCCCGTTGAACTAAAATAGAGTTCTGTTTCATTAGGTCATAATCTGTTGTGTAAAATGTTTTTCTTCCTTTCCATCCACGTAATTCCTTTTCACGGTTGTTTTTCACACCCCTTAACGGTTCTCATTCAGTTTATTAACCATGTTTTAAAGTTTCCCTTTTCATATGAAAAATTGTCTTGTTGGTGGAGGCCAGCTCAGGGACATTTCTCTCCTTACCTTCTTCAGCTTTATTCCATTTCCTAACAGGCTGGCCAGTGTTGAATCTGTCAACCCTCCTACCGTATGGAAAAAGCCCTTCTGAGTATTTCCATAACACCAAGTGAATATTATTTTTAAAGCTCAGATGAGAACATCTTTTCCTTTTTATTATGCCATTCCATTTCTATATTTGTAAAAGTAAATATCAGAAGCCAGGCTTCATGCCAGTTGAAAGTGTTTTGAACTTTGGAAATATATGAAAAAATTCACCACAAATAATATCTTATATAACTTTCCTCCTTCCCCCACTTTTTAACCGAAGAGTTAAATGATTGGTTAGGTTTCAGTGGCCAGGAACTAACTAATCAGGCTCCAGCCCTCAGTTTGTGGAAGCAGGTCATGATTTGTATGTATTATTAATAAATGACTGAGCTGTGCCCTCTTCTGTGGCTGGAGATGGCACTGCCACCATTTGCAGCCTTTTGACCTCAGGAGCCATTAGCCACAGAGGTCCCTGGCTAGGCTCTATGACTTTCCTTTTTTAAAAATTTTAATGTTTGTTTATTTGTTTTTGAGAGACAGAGAGAGAGGGAGGGGGGATGCAAGTGGGGGGAGGGCAGAGAGAGAAAGGGACACAGAGAATCCCAAGCAGGCTCCATGCCGTCATTGCAGAGCCTGATGTGGGGCACAAATCCGGGAACCATGAGATCATGACCTGAGCATGAAATCAAGAGGGAGACTTAACCAGCCAAGCTACCCAGGTGCCCTGGGGCACCTTAACTTTTACTCTCTCATTACCCCTGCTAGACAGACAAGGCCCATTATAGGTTAGGAGCATCATCTGCGGGAATGAAGGGCCACTTGATTTATTAAATAGGTAAGATTGGCTAGAACGAGATGTTGAAAGGTCCAGAAGCTCTAGGCATTTCAGGGTTTGACTGTAAAGTAAAAAAAAAAAAAAAAATATATATATATATATATATATATATGTCTTTATTAATTGAAGAGCTAAAGGTATGCGTGGGGTTCATTAATTTATCGGAGATTGTATTTTTATGTTCTTTATTCATGCGACTCTTGACAAATTTACTTTACATAACTGAAGTATTAACATTTTGATTGTGAAACTGGTTTAATAGCATAATTACATAATAAGCAGCTTATAAGTTCTCATTAAATATATATTTATATATTTATTAAATATATATTTATTAAATATTAAATATATATTAAATATATACATAAATACATATATTTATGTATATATATATAAATACATATATTTATGTATATATATATATATAATTTCACAGGTTACTGCTTAAGTTATTGGGTTTATTAATGATAAATGAAAATAACAGATAGTTTCCAAGATTCTTCCTCCTACTATATGGTCTGGCAACTTCATTAAAGTCCAGAATAATTTTGTGCATTCAGTATCTGAAAGAAATGTGAGTTGTGCCTTCCTAAAATGTTTATATTACATAAAAATAACAGGAAAAATAGATTCTGTAGTCTATGTTGTAATTCAGAATCATGGTCATAATATTAATTGTGGTATGTGCAGGATTTTTATGCTAATCTAAATAACGTGTAAGGCTTTAGCTGGGCCAAATATTTTACTCAAGTGGTAAACAATAAACTTCTTGCTTTATTGGAAAAAACAGATGGCTTTGAAATCTTTTTCTTTCAATATATTTACATAATCTTCCTCTTAGAATTCTCTATGCTTTCTTATGTCTATTTCATGTGATTGAATTTATAAAACTTTTTCAAATGCACTTTTTTGAAAGTTGTTAATATTCTAAGATTCCATTCAGAAAAGAATTTCCTTTGTAAAGTTGGATCCAGAATTGAAGGTTCTATCTATTACATATTTGGGACAACTTTTTCATCATATTGTTTCTTTTACTTATTTAGATGAACCATCTTAATTTGTAAAATAAGCTGATTCCATAATATCTGTATAGATTTATGATTGTACTTTTCTGTAGCACTTGGGATGTTATAGCAATTTCAGATGTACTAATAACTCATGGGCTAATGTGTTTTTCAGACAATATTTGACTGGGTAGATATTGCAGGTGGTAAATTAGCTTCAATGTCACCAATTGGAACAGATCTTGAAACTGTCAAGCAGCAGATTGAAGAGCTAAAGGTATGCGTGCGGTTCATTAATTTATCAGAGATTGTATTTTTATGTTCTTTATTCATGGGACTCTTGACACAAATTTATTTTACATAGCTAAAGTATTAACATTTTGATTGTGAAACTGGTTTAATATAGCATAATTACATAATAAGCAGCATATAAGTTCTCATTAAATGATACAAAATACTAGTTTTCTTCTTATTAAATCAATACCTATTCATTATAGAAAAGTCAGAAAATGATAACCAAAAAGGTGGCTTTTTAAAAGCTACCCAAAAATGTTACATACAACTTCTCTTAAGATTTGATCTATAGCCTTTCAGAAATCCTTATGCCGAAAGATACACACTGAAGAGGGGAAGGGGGTGGGAGAGTGTGGGTGTATACTTTATACACATGTAGCTCATACTGTAAGGATTTTTATAACTTCATTATTCAATGGTGTATCATTGTCCTCGATACACATATAACGTTTTTGTTTTTTTCAGTGGGTCAGAGTAATCCATTTAGTCTAACAGGCTGAAGAAACATCCTTGGTATAATAGTGTTTCCCAAAATGTTTGTTTTGTAAAAATGTTTATTGTTTTCTATCTGCTTTCCTCTGTAATTTTTACTTTCGTGGTTCTTGATCTCCAGCTGTGTAAGTGGCTGGACTGTTTCCTCTTTGAATTCCTCTGTGCTGATGATCATTTATCCAAGTGGGATCAGCTGTTTCCTTCCTAATTTCAAGTCCCCATCCAAAGAGACATCATGCCATTTTCAATGAACTCTACTAGATGTTTATATACATTTATTATCTGGCTTTAAAATTATAGCATTTTCATCTCTATGTGTGATGTAGAATATTTCATTTAGAAATTATTACCGTTGCCATTATTAGATTGTGTTTTATTTTCTTTACCTTTATGTGGTCATGTAGTAAGCACATGATATACTTTTTGTACATTTACATGTGTACATTTTTTTTTTATATTTGCATATATCTCAGTAGTTTTCATGCAGCAGGCTGCTTACGAATGCTGTCTCTGAGATTCGGTTGTCTTGAGATTACATCCCAGTGCATTCACTTACTTAGCCAGAGGACCTCGGGACAGTTCTCTAACTGGTCTCACTTTTGTGTCCTTAGCTTGAATTGAGAATAAAATTATTTTCTTTATAAGTTTGTTAGAACAAAGAAAGTGTTCATGATACCTTAGTTATTATTTTTTAATTATTATTTTCATGTTTGAAAAAAATTAAGGGACTATTTAGTCATTAATAACGTACTACTTAATGATTTACTATTACAGATAAAAAATAAATATTTTGTGAAGGACAGTTTCCTACTACAAGCAACCATTTGCTAACCTGTGTTGGTTGCCAAAGCCAAGATCATTAAATACATGTTAGTGAGCGCTGGGAGAAAAATAATGTTATTCTGAGTCAGCAGTAGGTTAGGCATAGGAATAACTGAATATCAACGAACACAGCACAGCCACAGAAAACATAAAATGTTCAGTGGATGCACTGTTTTTGAGCAGGAAATAAATATTAATCTGGGTTTCTTAGAGATTTTTTTGGGGGGGGGGGTTTCATATAGGTCAGTGTATCAAAGCTCATTTATTGAATATAATAGGCATTGGAATAAGGTTAACCTGGAAATATCTTAAATTTGTACTATTGAGAACAAAAGTGAGATGTCAAAATTATAAATAGAAATATCTTTCCAGCATTTATAAAACATTGAATAAAGAAAGTATATTTCTCTCATCTTTTTTTATTTGTAATTCTTTTGTGTTAGATTTTATTCCTCTTCATCTCCCTGGCCATAGTAAATATGAATTAGAATAAATATTGAATCCATAGGATTTTTATTGTTTAAAGTTTTGATTTAGAACACATTTTCCTTGTATATCTCCTTTTTTAAAAAATAGCAATTCAAGTCAGAGGCCTACCAACAACAGATAGAAATGGAGAGGCTAAATCATCAAGCAGAGCTTTTGCTGAAGAAAGTAACAGAAGAGAGCGACAAACACACTGTTCAAGACCCATTGATGGAACTGAAATTGATATGGGATAGTCTGGATGAAAGAATTATCAACAGACAGGTAAACACCAAGCCTTTTGTTAGGAAGTTAGAGAAGTTCGGGTAAAATCATTATTAAAAAATAAAATAGGTGATTAAGCACATAAACTTTTGAAGCCCCTACGTAAATTCTTATTTTATTAGAACTCTTCCTGCTTCTCAACATGCCATTTTTAACCACAAGGAATGTCAAGCGTAAAATGTAGGGTATAATTGGGCTTCATTGGGTATGCCTACAGAATTACACAGTGTGCAACAATTGATTTTTCTTTTTTGCTCTTGTTATTTTTATAAATGTATGTCATTCATGATATCGAATTCATATGGATTTTCTTCCTCTCCACTGTTTCTGTAGCATAAGCTAGAAGGTGCTCTGTTAGCACTGGGCCAGTTCCAGCATGCCCTGGATGAGCTGCTTGCCTGGCTGACACACACTGAGGGCCTGCTGAGTGAACAGAAGCCTGTGGGAGGAGACCCTAAGGCCATTGAAATCGAACTCGCCAAGCACCATGTATGTAGCTGTGATTGCGTGTCGTGTTTCTTCTCTATGCGTTTCTAATGTCATCAGAGTTTTGTTTTGGTATGTTTCCTCTTTATGTATTTTTCAAGTTGATGGTGATAGCTCAGGTTCATATTTGACATTTGTAACTGAAGGCTAAACTCCTTAAGACACAGTTTTTAAAAGATTATAAACAATTTTTTTTTTCCTCATTGTTCAGGGCAGTTATCCAAAACGGCAAGGATGGGAAACTTCTAGCTAAATTTCCAGACTGCGTGGCAGATATTGGTTTAAATCCCTGATTATCCCTGTCACTGGATTGACATAGCCTAGTTTTAAAAGTGGTTGGGGATACCCTAAAAAAGTCATAGGCTCAAAATGTTGTTCCGCTGCAGGCTGTGTGTATGTTTTTCCTCTGGTCGCCCTTAGCGCCATGTGTGTGTCACCTGCTGCGTGTTTGGCATGTCTAACATCTTTCTGCTTGCCTGTGCATCTCTCACTCTGTGGAGGTTTGTTCTTTAGTCTCCGTGTCTCCCTGACTTCTCATTGGCTTTCTGTGTCTTAGTACTTTTCTTTCTGAATTAGTTTTAAGCAATATTTATTATGTTTAAAAGGGTTTTTATATGTCCTGAACATGATGGATAGCTTTAAATTAAAAAATAAATTAAATTAAAAATTTTAATTATATCTTGAGGTACATACACAACAACTTTATGTTGTCATCTTTGTGATACTTGATTGACAATTCTTTTTTTTTTAAGTTTTTTTTTATATTTTAGACTATTTTTGAGAGAGAGCCAGAGAGAGAGCAGGGGAGGGGCAGAGAGAGAAGGAGAGAGAGAATCCTAAGTAGGCTCCACACTGTCAGTGCAGAGGCCCATGCGGGGCTCCAACCCACAGACAGTGAGATCGTGATCTGAGCTGAAATCAAGAGTCAGATGCTCAACCGACTCAGCCACCCAGGTGCCCATTGTTGTCATCTTTGTGGCCCTTGGGTGACAATTCTTAATAGAAAATGCCCTATCTCTGTACAACCTGGAGAGTTTAGGGAGGAGGAAAGCATGGAGCTCAACACAGTGGGCCCCAAACTGATAGCCGGAGGCATCTTCAAGGCTTAGATGATATCCAGCCTAGGTAGGTCATCAGAGCAGAACTTGTGGGGGGTTGAGAGCAGAATTCTAGTTTATTACGATAAAGTTCATTTGACTAGAAAAATAAATCCTGAAACCCAGTTGTTAGAATCTTTGTGCAAATGACCAAAGCCATTGACTTGGCCAGGAGAAGTGAGATAAATGATTTTTTTTTCAGATGAAAAGAAAATTCCCTATCTCTTAAGTCAATAGGCTTAATGAATAAAAGGTGATGCTTGGTCGAGTTTATCCTGACAGTCCAGTCTTTCATAGAACTTGAGCGAGCATTCACATTAATAAGGCATCTTACCTAAGGTTATGTCATAAAGTCTGACCTTAAATAAGTTTTCCTTGATTATCAAAGAGAAAATGTTTAATAATTTTTATCATTTTAAAATGAAAGGTGAGTTTTTGGCACTTTACTATCATGATAAAGAGTTTTTTAGTATTCTTGCTGTAGTTTTCCGTCTTTCATACTTTTCCCCACAGTAACCGTACCCTAATTTAAATTTCTTTCCCTCTCTTACCTGGTTCTGTCTTATTTATGATCATTGCCCAGCCATATCCAACTGCCCAGCAGTTAGGACCTATTTTGTATCAATATTTTTTATTATTTAGTGTCTATTTTATACCTTTCTAAGAATAGTAATGACTGGTCAGACTGACTCTGCATAAAAAAAAATATATGTTTATTCCAACTTAGCAGTTGTCCTTAAATGCAACATACATCAGTGACAGGAATTTTTCTAGAGTCCAGTAGAGGTGGGACAGTGAGACACCACGGTCCAGTTATTTTGGCCGGGCATGAGGTAGGGATCTTTTATTTCTGTTTATCTACCTTTGAGCAGTTAGAGATATGTCCTCCCTTCTTCTTCCATTTTTCAAAGGTCACAAGTTAAAGGGCTTAAAATCACTAGCACAGTTGCTGGAGGAAGGGAGGGAATGTTTCCTCAGTTGATTTTATAGCCTTTAACTTCCTTAACAGGTGCCTCAGAGAATGAGTGCATATCGTCAGAAAAACAGTTATCACAGATGATTAGTGCTCTTCACTAAAAATCCCCCTGTTCTGGATTTCCCTCCAGATGTGGGATGCCTTATGTAGGATGATACATGATGTTTCTTTTCTCTCCTGTTGTTAACCCTGAGTCAGTGAATCTAGGGAAAGATTACCATTGGCCCTTACTAACATGAGAGGAAGGTTTCTTCTGGTTTCCAAAAACATAACTGCCGTTTTCTTGAAACTATTCCTAACCTCTATTTGTTCTTTTTTTTAAATTTTTTCTAATGTTTATTTATTTTTGAGAGAGAGAGAGACAGACAGAGTGTGAGCTGGGGAAAAGGCAGAGAGAGGGAGATGCAGAATCCAAAGCAGGCTCTAGGCTCTGAGCTGCCAGCACAAAGCCCAAAGAGGGACTCAAACCCGTAAGCTGCGAAATCATGACCTGAGCTGAAGTCGGATGCTTAACTGACTGAGCCACCCCAAATAGGTGCCCCAGCTCTGTTTGTTCTTTAAAGTGCAATTCTTTTCAGTGTAATTTCAGGGTTTTTTTTAGCCTTGTGGTTGCTTTTTGCACTTAACATTCTTGTCCCATGTTAGCACATTTAAGCATTATTGGTCTATTCTGATATTTTCACTGTACATAAGGAAGGTGTTATTTATTGGAATCTGTAGTGAACACTTCAAATGTGCATTTTCTCGTAAAGGAACAGCTACACTTTTGATTGCTGGGCTTGAGTATTCCTGCTGTCCAGTGAAATCTCTTTTCCTCTACTGTCAGGGCATCCTAAGATTGCTGTCTACTTAGCAGTTAATTGTAGCATCTTTCCAATGAGAGAAGCTTGAAGAATAGTCTGTGGTAATTTTTTTTTCCTCTTAGAGTGTTAATTGTAAAGCATGGCATTATCTAAGAATGTAATAATTTTGTATTTGAAAATGGATATATAGAAATCAAAATATTTTTCAAGTTATTTACTTAAGACATGAAAATTAAGTTCAATCAAAATGATTTTGAATCAAATGAAAACTTTCATAACCTTTTAATTATAATCTCTAGATACTTAATGTCCTCAATATAAGGTTATTCTAATGGGAAGAACTAGCAAAATGTTCTTTGATAATCATTTCAAGGTAGACTAAAGGCATATCCAGGAAAGCTGCAAAGTTAAGGGAAAAGAAGTCCACCATTTGAACACTTTTTTAGTATTAAAACTTTCTGTTGGGGCGCCTGGGTGGCGCAGTCGGTTAAGCATCCGACTTCAGCCAGGTCACGATCTCGCGGTCCGTGAGTTCGAGCCCCGCGTCGGGCTCTGGGCTGATGGCTCAGAGCCTGGAGCCTGTTTCCGATTCTGTGTCTCCCTCTCTCTCTGCCCCTCCCCCATTCATGCTCTGTCTCTCTCTGTCCCAAAAATAAATACACATTGAAAAAAAAAATTAAAAAAAAAAAATAAAACTTTCTGTAGATGATGGTTTTGTTTCCAAATGTTCTATCTTCAGCAAATAAAACAGTTGCATTAAAAGCACTATTAACATGTTATGAGCTAGCAAACATAGTGTTCTCTTCATATTTTCAGGTGCTTCAAAATGATGTACTAGCCCATCAGTCCACAGTGGAAGCCGTTAACAAAGCAGGAAATGATCTGATTGCATCAAGTGCAGGAGAAGAAGCAAGCAACCTTCAGAACAAGCTAGAGATTCTAAATCAACGATGGCAAAATGTTTTGGAAAAAACAGAACAAAGGAAGCAGCAGCTGGATGGTGCCTTGCGCCAGGTGAATAAGAGAGTAGATTCTCAGCCTTTCATGGCCTTCCAGACCAAAATAGTATGGAATTCTTTCGTTGGTTGCAGACCCGGTTTAATTTGTGTACCGTAGGAGAGGAGTAAAAATAAGTGGGATAAAGAACACAGCAGATGAGAAGGCAGCCCTCTGGCTCTTAGTGTAATAGTCTTATCCGCCAGAGCTCTCACCATGAAGAAAGGCAAGGCAAATCCACTTGCACCTGCCTGTTGTTAAGAACGCAGAGAGGCTTAGCAGGCCGGGCTCCCTCGGACATTGTTTTCTCCTTAAAAGTGACAATGTGTTTATGGCCCAGACTTAAAATTCTGTATCACTCCAGGCCAAAGGGTTCCATGGTGAGATTGAGGATTTGCAGCAGTGGCTGACGGACACGGAGCGTCATCTGTTAGCCTCCAAACCTCTGGGGGGGTTACCGGAAACAGCCAGGGAGCAGCTTAATGCCCACCTGGTAAGTATATTATTTCCTACAGCTCTAGCCTCAGAGTAAGAAAGACACTGACCATTTTGTGTGGGTCCTGGTGACCAATAAATTGTGGGAGAAAGTTTAAAGGATATACAGTTTTACAGCAGAAATCTTTATGTGTAAGTGCTAGAAACACCATTTATTGATTAAATTTTTCAAGTCAGAACCTATTCTTTATTTCAGAGATGAGTGTGCCAGAAGTACCTAGAAGTCTAGGTATTTTTTAGAAGCTAATTTGCCCCATAAAATGATGAACTTGTATGGATAGTAATAAAACGTTGTGTAAAGTATAAACTGTTGTACCTTCAGTGAAAAGAAAAATCCCGAAAGCCGTCAGAATTGACTTAAAAATTATTGCTATAAGCATGATACTCCCGTCTAGTTTCATGGAAGGCTGGAAAATATATTCTTGTTCTGTTCAACAGTGACTTGTTTATTTGTTTTACTTTCTTAAGTTTCTTTATTTTGAGTGAGAGAGAGAGAGAGAGAGAGAGAGAGTGTGTGTGTGTGTGTGTGTGTGTGTGAGAGAGAGAGAGAGAGAGAGAATGGGGGAGGGGCAGAGAGAGAGGGAGACAGAACCTCAAGCTGGCTTTGCACCCTCAGTGCAGAGCCTCACGGTGGGGCTCAAACTTGGAGACTTTGAGATCATGACCTGAGCCGAAGACAGGAGTCAGAGGCTTAACCTACTGAACCACCCAGGCACCCCTGTTTGTTTTAATGGTGATAGGGCTGTATCTTCAACTTCACACCTATACGAGCTGTGAACAAGGGGAGGCTTCTGTTTAGTTCATTGTCCAGTGGGAACATTGTGCCTTTGGGCTGTTCCCACCCAGATTCTGTGGCACTGTCCACTCTTAAAAGAGGAAAAAGTAATGAAACTTGAGACTCTGGCTTTCTTTCACAGAAATGGAGACTGACAAATTGAATTTAGACTTTGATTTATTGGCATTTCCTATTCATTTACATTATAATTCAGGTTTAGAAGTTTTAAGATAAAACAGTCTGTTTCATATTTTGAAAACTAATCCTCTTTTATACTTGTGAATTTGCATCAGAAAGTTTTTTTTAATATTCAAATGCTGACAATTAGTATCTTGAGAAATAAGAGTAGATATGCTTGGGGATTGGGCAAAAGAATTGGGCCATTATACATCCAAGCCTGTATTCTTTATCAGATGTCCAATGTTGTTGTGAGAGCTTATTGAAACCACACTTGGTTGTAAATAATTTTGAGTTTGGGGATTTGGATAGGAAGTAACCATCATACAGGTGTTGTGGAGAACTGGTCTTAAGTTTTTACATGAATGTAACTCTTGTTTTGATATTAAATTCTGAATTTGTTTTCATAATTTTTTTGTATTCTCTGTAGAAGAAACACATTGCATTCCAGTTGAAAGATATAAACATGTTATAAATGAGAGTAATATTCATAGTATCCCGAATTTGTCTTTTGTGATTCCAAAGTCCGAACAATCAACTTAAAATATCTTACTGTATTGAGCCTTCACTTTCTATTCGTTGTGTGCCTTCTGAGCACAGAAATAAACTGTCCCAAAAATTATTATAGCCACTGTCATAGTCTGAGGTGAGACTTAGAAAGCCCATGTTACAGAGAAGGAAAACAAGGCTCAGAGAAGGTAATCACTTGCTCAGGGTCACCGAGCTGATTGGTTACTGCACAGTGAAACCTTTCTTGATAACATAAAAGTTACTTACCAACTTTACCATGCTGGACTGAATTGATAATGATAGCACCATTTCTGAGATTTCTGGCAGACGGATATGTCTACAGGCTTAGGTGTTGTTTTAATATAGTGAAATATTTGAATGTGTCACAGTTATTCTGTATGTTAGATAAAGGTGACTATATGATGAGGGGCTTGGGATTGATGACCTGGGAGAGGAACTCTTAGATTTTATTCTCTTAAAAATGATTTAACTTGGGGGGATATCTCAATGTAGGAAATCTGTGCTGCCTTTGATGTTAAAGAAGAAACATACAAAAGTCTGATGCAGAAAGGCCAGCAGATGCTTGCAAGATGCCCCAAATCTGCAGAGACAATTGACCAAGACATAAATAACTTGAAAGAAAAATGGGAATCGGTGGAAACCAAACTCAATGAAAGGAAAGTATGTGCTTTAATTAATGTAATAGAATGAATGTTTTATTTCATGAGATTTACTTAATCTCTGAGTAGAATTAGCAGTGGAACTTTTAATGACCCCATGTTTAAATTTTCTTTGTATACATTTGGAGGTATCATGGGGTCAATTGAAAATAGTATTCTCTTTCACACAGGAGGATAGAGTTAAAGCAGTCTGTTCCAACACAGATCATAGATCACGTGTTTCTAGGTGTATTTTTAAATTTGTGAACCACTCGAATTCTGGATTGTTAAATAATTCTAATCACACTTACTTATGTATATAGTGGGAAGGGAAAGAGGGAGGTCAAGAGAGTGAGATGATTGTGTATATAATAAGCACTTCCATGACAAAAGTCCATGAAAAGGGATTAAAAATATCACTGTTTAATGCTACAAGAATAATGATAGGCGAGGAATACTAGATTGTATTCCCTCACTGACAGACCATAATGTATATATATTTCACATCAGTTTGACCCCCCAGATTAATCATGTGAATGTCAAGTTTTCTTTTTATATAAAGATATAAAAGACATCTGTTTAGTGATTGCATTCTGTGGTTCATTGACCTCAAATCACAATTTTAGTGTATATCAGATTATTTTTAGCTGCAGGGAGATCTTCTCACTCTACTAAAAGGGGTTTGGTTTGCCATTATTTTAGTGAAGGCCCATTACACTCATAAACTGTTTAGGTAATACAGAAATACAGATTAGGTATAAAGAAAGGGTGGATGGGAAGGAAATCTGCCAGAGAGTGGTTAAACTGGGGGGAAGACACTTAACTATCATCAAATACTAAATGATCTGCCTTTGCAGACTAAACTGGAAGAGGCCCTCAACTTGGCAATGGAGTTCCACAATTCCCTCCAAGACTTCATCAACTGGCTAACCCAGGCTGAACAGACCCTAAATGTAGCTTCTCGGCCAAGTCTTATCTTGGACACAGTCTTGTTTCAAATCGATGAACACAAGGTATGATGTAACTCAGATGGATAGTATTCTTATTTCAGACCTTTTTAGACCACAGACTGTTTTCATGTCAGAAGTATGAATTTGGTAGTTTAGAAACTTTATTTTGTCCTTTAAAATGGTTTCAGCTTATGACACCAGAAGCACTTATAAAACAGAACAGTTTTTCATGTGTTTCTAATTCCACCCTTCTTTTTGGGAAAGGTCTTCGCCAATGAAGTAAATTCTCACCGTGAGCAGATAATAGAGCTGGACAAAACTGGGACCCACCTGAAGTATTTCAGTCAGAAACAAGATGTTGTCCTAATTAAGAATCTACTGATCAGTGTACAAAGTCGGTGGGAAAAAGTGGTTCAGCGTTTAGTAGAAAGAGGGAGATCTTTGGATGATGCAAGGAAAAGAGCCAAGCAGGTAAACCTTTCTAAACTAGTCAATAAATCAGTTCTAGGTATTGAAATATATATGATGACATTCAAGTACTTTTATCGTAGGCTGTATTGGTTGTAACAATCATGGCACAGGGCCAAGGTGTTTATATCCGAAAAGGGCCTAAGTTTCAATGATAACATCATGTTTTGCCCTAGCACCTTCTGGTCCTGGGAACTAATCTTGAAAAGACTGATTATAGCTTGACTTCATAGACCCACTGTTACTAAGATATAAAAAGAGGCTCAAGTTTTTTGTTACTGGGTTTGTTTTTTTCCTTTGTGCTTGCAATCTCCACTCTCATAGCTGGAGTAAGTCATCAGACTTTAGTATATTGCTACCTTGTGTTTAGTCCTAAGCCAGACTTTGTCCACAAACTCTGAGGGCTGAGAGGCAGACACTGGCCCTCCAGACAGCTTGCTGAAGGGGCTGATTCTGTGTCTAAGCTGCTCGGTACTCCTCACCTTTCTGAATCTTTACGCTTGTTGACAAGCTCTCATTTCTTCTCTGGTATTTTGATACAGTTCCACCCTGCTTTTATTTTTTTATTTTTTCTTTTTTTCAATATATGAAGTTTATTGTCAAATTGGTTTCCATACAACACCCAGTGCTCATCCCAAAAGGTGCCCTCCTCAATACCCATCATCCACCCTCCCCTCCTTCCCACCCCTCATCAACCCTCAGTTTGTTCTCAGTTTTTAAGAGTCTCTTATGCTTTGGCTCTCTCCCACTCTAACCTCTTTTTTTTTTCCTTCCCCTCCCCCATGGGTTTCTGTTAAGTTTCTCAGGATCCACATAAGAGTGAAACCATATGGTATCTGTCTTTCTCTGTATGGCTTATTTCACTTAGCATCACACTCTCCAGTTCCATCCACGTTGCTACAAAGGGCCATATTTCATTCTTTGTCATTGCCACGTAGTACTCCATTGTGTATATAAACCACAATTTCTTTATCCATTCATCAGTTGATGGACATGTAGGCTCTTTCCATAATTTGGCTATTGTTGAGAGTGCTGCTATAAACATTGGGGTACAAGTGCCCCTATGCATCAGTACTCCTGTATCCCTTGGGTAAATTCCTGGCAGTGCTATTGCTGTCCACCCTGCTTTTAAATGAATTGTTTGAACCTTTTAAGGCTTCTTTTTTCCTTTTTCTTTTCATCTAGAGAATCTCACGGGTCTCACGAGGAACTCCCCTAACTCTCTTCACCTACTATTAATATGCCATTCTTAGGCTAAACACAAAAAAGAAGTAGAATTATGTGTCTCTCTACTCTGGGAGAGAGATGTGCCCACCTTGTTTGGCAACTATCTTTGAATTTTACTAGAAACTCTGTGTAACGTTGAGGCTGAATTTTATAATGAGTCTTTTTGCCCCATTCAGTTCCATGTTTCTGTAATTGGTATTGGACTCCATTCTTCTGGGGATCCAGGCTCAGTTGGGTGATGTAAAAGATGTCTGGGAGTCAAATGTTTCTGTGATTAATGCTCTCAGCATACATTTGTTAAAAGCTTAGAAATGACAAATTGCATTGTTGTAGGATTACATGCCGTATTATTTCTTTTTTTGAGTGGGATGTATGATGTGTTCAGTGTTATCAGTGAGACTGTGGAATAGAATTGGTCTCTTCTTGTTTTTATGAGACAGTATTAATGATAAGCCTGACATTCTTCTCTGCACCGAGCAGTGTCCTCGGTAGTATGGGCATTTCTTGAGTTATGAACATCTAATTTATAGAAGTCTTTCTCCTTTCTCCATGTTGTCAATTTTATTTTCTCATTTGGCTTAATCTGTAAGAATTTTCTACTGCTTTTAGGTACAAAAGTATGGCATTTCTTGTATTTATGTGGCTTAAAAATAGTTTTTAAAGCAGGACCAGTCTTAGAACCTGTGCGTTTGTATCATTAAACTTACCATCTGTTATAGCCTATATTAATTGTGGTAAGACCACCAAACACTGCGACTGTTTCTTTATTTCTCACTATCCCACTTTCTTAGTTTGGGGCTCAGATGTTGATCATAGTTCTCTGACTATGGCGGTTTATATACCTCTTCTGGCCTCTTTATTTTTGTATTTAAATTGATGGGAGTTGTGGGAAGGAGGGGTCAGGAGAGCAGGTTTGTGATGAGGTGATCTCAGCGGGCGCTGCCAGCTTTGTGATCCCGTGCTCTTATTGTGCTGATTGTTAAATGTCTTCTTGTTATTTCTTTATTAGTGTGCTTTGATATAAAGCAGATTTTATTTTGATTACTTCTGTTTTTGTTATGTATCCGTTCACTTAAGTTTATTATGAGAAATAATTTATAACCAATTTCACAATTTGGGATCCAAAAATAGTACCCGCTAGTTCTCTGTGATAAACAGAAAAGAGACTGTGGCTGAAGCCAAGTATACATAGCACCAGAATATTGCAAAATCATGGAGGCCAAAGAGAATTCTATTTTGTTAGAATTCAAGTGCTGTGGGTGCTCTTACATATAAAACCAGTAAGTGAGGCCCAGGCGTTAAGTTGAGGATTTTGGTAGTAGCAGTAAAGATACTGAACGCCTTTTGTATTAAATAGGAATGTTATGGACTTCTACTGTTGTTATTCTTTTACTTTTTAAGGCGAGCTTATTAACTTTATCCTTTGTCTTTCCCTTTTTGTTCCTGTTCCTTAACATGGGAATTAAACACCTTAGAAGTAAACCTAGATCTGTCGGTGACAGCAGTGGGCAAATCAAATTCTCTTGAGAGTTTAGTTAATTGCTAAGCAGAAGGAAAGGGAGGGAAATTCTCCCTGGTGTTCCCTGTTTCTAGGCTCATTTCTATTTTTGTTAAAGTTTATATGTTTCAATGAGTTACAACACAGTGACCGTGGGGGCCCGACCACAGAAGCCAAGAGTTAGTAAGACATGGCGAACCCAATAAAGCTACTACTTTCTTCTTTTTTAGGGGAAATTTGAATTAAGTATTTTAAACATTTTCATTAATACTAATTCCTATTTTATTTATTTTATTTTTTTAATGTTTATTATTTTTGAGAGAGAGAGAGAGAGACAGAGAGCAAGCAGGGAAGGGGCAGAGAGGGGGAGACACAGAATCTGAAGCAGACTCCAGGCTCTGAGCTGTCAGCACAGAGCCTGACGCAGGGCTCGAACTCACAGACCGCGAGATCATGACCTGAGCTGTAGTAGCCGCCCAACTGACTGAGCCACGCAGGCGCCCCTATTAATTTCTATTTTAAAAATATAGGGAGCATACCAGGAAATTCTCTGAATTGAGATGTGTATTTCCTTTACAGTTCCATGAAGCTTGGAGTAAACTTATGGAGTGGCTAGAGGAGTCAGAGAAGTCTTTGGATTCTGAACTGGAGATTGCCAATGATCCAGACAAGATAAAAACACAGCTTGCACAGCATAAGGTGGGTCTATAATTAGGAATAGCATAAATGTCATTCTGTATCTCAAGATCACCTTTTAAATCCTTACTTGGTTGTGTATTTATTCATCACTAGAAAAAAAAAAAAAAGGTGTCCTCTGTGGACCTCTGTTAAATTTAAAACCAGCTGCCCATCACATTGGTCAAGTAGCAATAGTATCTTTACTCTCTGCTGACCATCCCACCATCATTCTAGGATTACTGTTAACAAAAAAATATACAAAATTAAAGCTGGCAATGTTCTACAATCTAGAACTTAAAAGATTGAGTGGGGGTCAAGTGTTGGCGTCTCAATTTTTCACTTATCTGTCTTGTCTTGTAATTTCTTTCATAGACCAAATGCTATGCAGAAGATAATTTTATACCAAAAAGTAATATAAATTTTGCCAGATAGATTCTTTCAAACAGTTATGTGGAGAAAATTGGTTGCCTCTGCACAAACTGGTGTTTTGTTATGTATATGTGGTATATGAAATTCTATCCTTACCCTCAAAGACATAGAGTCAGTGGCTTCCTTATGTAGACTAGAAGATGCAGAAACATATTATTTTATATTTTCTGCCTTTTATATTCCTACTACGTTGCATTCAAAGAACATACCCCCCCCCCCATCTTTCTCAACTCTTTTGAATTTGGGTCTGTCATTCTGGTTATAAAGTGATCATCAGCCTTCAGGGTGAGTGCAGTAGGTAAAAGGAGAGTGGTTCCTGCAAAAACTATAAAGTTTTAAGCATCTATCTATTTATCTATCTATCTATCTATCTATCTATCTATCTATCTATCATCTATTATTGCTTGACACATGATAATTTTTTGAAAGCTGGAAAAAATGGGGTGATGTAAGGTTTATCATCATCAGAAAATTCTAGCCATCATATTCATACCGATTGATAGCTTCATGCTGGTTGTTAAGTCACCTCGGGAGGTCACGATCCTAGGATGACAGAAAGAAGCTGTTCTTTGACTAGCTGAGGCCGTGTGAGTGGCTCATTCTGCTGGCACCCTCTACCTGTGAGCTGCCACCATGTTCAGTACTGAGAGCACAGTGAGGGGGAGTAGCACCTTCCTTCCTTCCCCTGATGGAGAAACGAGAGCCTCCTTCTCAAAATACACTGCCTGTTTGAACTTGAACATAGATATCATGTCATGGAGTCTTAGGAAAGTATATTGTGTGTTTAAGTTGGAGAATCCTAGAAATAAGAACACGTGAGGAACCCTTCTAGATCCTCTCTTTTTCCTGGTGTGACTTGTTACCAAAGTCAGCATTTGTCTGAGATAAGGGTACAAGGCACATGAAGCCAATTTTAAAATAAGTCTTTTCTTTCCTCTTCTGGCTACTTTTCTGTCTTTAAAGAGTGTTCATCTATCCTGTATTCAGCTGTAACATTTTTTTATGTATCTGCTCTTTTGAGGAAAATTTGTCAGTGCCATGATTCTAAAACTAATATTCTATTTAGAATAACAAGAAAAAATAATAATTACAGAAAGCAAACTTTAGAAATAGTGTGGTATTGTAATAGCGTTTATTGCTAAAAAAAAAAAAAATCCCAGATGTAGTGGCCTCCTATTATAAGACCAAGTAAATATCTTAGTCATATTAAGACACCTAAAGTGTCTGGGTTTTAAAGGCAATAAAAATGCATTAGGTAATGATAACCAAGATTATTTTAGAAAATTATACATTTGCATAGCATTTTACTCTCTAAGGTGATTCTAATGTGCTACCAGGAGTTAGAATCACTGTGTTAGTGTTTCCATAATATATTATGAGCTTGTAAGATGCCCATCAAGTTGACCTTCCTTCCTTCCCATCTCTGAGATTGTATATGCAATAGCAGTGGTCTCATTCTTGCTATTACACACTTACAAACACACACAAAATGTAAGATGATAATGAGAGAGGCCTGCAAAGACAGTGTCCCTACTTTAGAAAAGCTTTTAATTGAGTTGTGTAGACAGATTATATAATCCATCTTTCCCACACATAGAAATTTTCATACACAAACATGCAGATTAACAATGTAAAAAATAGGAAAGTATAGATGTCACATTAGCAATATAGCTATTTGACACTGGAAAAGTAATCTGTAGATCTTGAGAGACGTTCGTAGGGCATCATAGAGTTGGGGAGGAGGGGTATAGGCTTGCCAAGGGGTGGGAATTGAAGGGGCAGTAGGTCGGAACATAGGAATCTTGAGATGTGGTTCTTATTTGCCCTTCACCCTGGCTCACAGGTGAAATTATACGTATCATCATTGTAAACATCCAAAGTGTGTGACAGCAGATCTAGTTGACCAAAACAAAACAAAAAAACCAAAAACCCACAAACAAAAAACAAAACCTGTGGTAAATTTACACATTATGAGTCACTCTGTGTCCACATAGACCTTTATTTAGTTACTCATTGAGTGTCAACTACTTTTTCCTCTCCAAAATCTTGGGTTTCTCAATAGCAGATTAGCAATTCCATTTTATTATAACTAGTATACTATTTGTGGTTTATAGCTATGAAAGATTCAAGACTTGTTGTGCTTTGAAATAACTTTCTTCATAATAGTAGGCTTCTGGGAAAAATAAGTTCTTCAGTTTGAAAATGTAAGGATTCTTTTCCACCCTGGTGTGTTCCTGTGTAGACAACAGCACTACACCATCTGACCTGTTTGCTGATGTCTTCCTCTGTGTAGATTCCTTTTATTAGGGATGCCTTTTGTGATGTCTGTTACCTGTTTAATAAGTAGAAATGCACATTGTTTTCCTGTTAAATATATAGGAGTTTCAGAAATCACTCGGAGCCAAGCATTCTGTCTATGACACCACCAACAGAACGGGACGTTCTCTGAAGGAGAAAACCTCCCTGGCTGATGACAACCTGAAACTGGATGACATGCTGAGTGAACTCAGAGACAAATGGGATACCATCTGTGGAAAATCTGTGGAAAGGTAAAATGTTCTTTAAAGCAGTTTGGTTACCTTGTAGGCTTCTTTCAAACATACAGTAGTGATGCTTTGTGGGAACTTTCTAGGAACCTAAATACCTCCTTTAAGAAGTTGTTTCTTCTCTCTAATGCCCCACTTACACAGTGTCTGTACGGAGAAGGCTTTGTTGTTCATTTTTACTTATTTTTAACTCCTCAGTTCACTCAAAAGTGGTATCATTCTCTAAGCATATTATCTGATAGCTGACTTGCTGTTGTTTTCCATAAGCTAATTTCCATGTAACTACTGGGGTGGTCTCTTTAAAAAGTAAGTTTGATCTTATCATTTCCCTTCCTCATACCTTTTAGGAACTTATTATACCTTGAGTGTGAGCCAAAACACAGGCTCCTTTATGTGTCGTGCAAGGTCCTACCAATCTGACCCCAGTGTTTGCTTCCAACTTCCATCTTCTCCTTCCCAGTCTTCTTTCTCATTACACTTGAACCAGTTGAAATATGTAGTAGTAGAAGAATTCAAATATCTTAGAAATGTTTTCAAATATTTCATAGATCCATAGTCTAATTACTTTTGTCAGTATCAAGATTGAATGGAATATTATATTCTAATCATAAAATTATATGAGAAAAGGAAATTAAAATATATTCTAAAGAATATATGGAAGGAATATAGAAATTTGGGGGTTGGGTTTTAAAAAGCTTTAAAACCTGGGGCACCTGGGTGACTCAGTCGGTTAAGTGCCTGACTCTTGATTTCAGCTCAGGTCATGATCTCATGGTTCACTAGATCGAGCCTCTGGTCCAGCTCTGCATTGACAGCATAGAGCCTGTTTGGGATTCTCTTTCTCCCCTGCCTACTTGTGCTCTCCTTCTTTCTCAAAATAAATAAATAAACATTAAAAAACATATTTAAAACCTTCAATATCAGAAGGTTATCTGCTTTTTTACTAAGTCATATAAATGACTTCATGGCAGAGAGATACATGAATACAAGGGGATAAAGATGGGGCAGGCTAGGACTATAGACAACATTTGGCAGATTGAGGGATGATGAAAATGTTCAGTTTCTTGATCATGATGATAATTACATGAGTCTATACATGTGTTAAAATTCATAGAACTGTACACCCAGAAAAGTTAAGCTTACTGTATGATAATTTAAAATATAAAAAAAAATTTAGGGGTACCTAGAAGGCTTAGTCGGTTCAACATCTGACTCTCGATTTTGGCTCAGGTCATGATCTCATGGTTTGTGTGTTCAAGCCCTGCATTGGGCTCTGTGCTGGCAGCATGGAGCCTGCTTGGGATTCTTTCTCTCCCTCTTTCTCTGCCCCTCTCCATTCATGCATGTTGTCTCTCAAAATAAATAAATAAACATTGAAACAATATATTAAAAAATTTTAAGGCATATTTTTTTACGAAGAAACCACAAAGGGCTATTGATTTCTAGAGGTGATGATGAGGGAATTTTCTGAGAACACATGCTATGTATTTAAGGAATAAAAAAGAAAATTTGAGAAAAGTTTTGTTATTTTCTAAGGAAAGCAAAGAAACAGCAGTGAGTACCAATATATTATTTTTTCTTTGAGTACTCTCAACCTTTATAAATGGATTTTAGATTTTCAAATATGTAGGGTGGCTTTTTTGTTGCTCACATTGATTTTTCCACCTTCTTCCTCAGACAAAACAAACTGGAGGAAGCCCTGTTATTTTCTGGACAATTCACCGATGCCTTGCAGGCCCTCATTGATTGGCTGTATAGAGTTGAACCCCAGCTGGCAGAAGACCAGCCTGTCCATGGAGACATTGATTTAGTGATGAATCTGATCGATAATCACAAGGTATCATTATCTGGGACATTTTATTTATCTCATTTGATTATCATGAGTATAGAAGAAAATGTAACCCCTTAACTCAGCCTTTTAAAAACTAGAGACTGCATATCATACTACATACCAGTCTTTAATAATGATATATGTGTACCTACGAGCAGAATCAGGAAGCCAACTTTAAAAGTGAGTCAGAAAAGGTACTTTATCAGTGAGATACTTTTTTTTTTCTTTTTTCAACTTCCAAATCTAAAACCTTTTAGAACTTAGAAAATGATTCTATTCTCTGGTGCTTCATGTTCCAAGAATGTTTTACAGTCTTTCATTATTCGTGGAAAGAATTATGGAATATAATTTAAAATTCTTCATTCATTTACCCGGAACTTGGTCATTGCATAAGTGTATGGATTTGTAACATGATCTCTGGGGGTCAAGACAGGCTGCTTTTTTGTTTTTAAAAACTGTTTTAAACTTGCCCCTTTAACTGCAGCAATTGATGAGATATCAGTATACGCTGTGAGGGACTTGATTATTACTTCAGAAAAGCGGTTTCTTGCAACCTCCTGAAGGGCATTCAAAATTTTTGTGCCGGTAAAAAGGAATGTACAAGACATCCAGCTGATACGGAGTGTAAGGTCCTAAATTATGGTAAAATGTTGTATTACAACCTAAAGAACCTTGAAAACAACCTCGCGGGCACAGTACTAACATGGAGTGGTGGTATCAGAGTAGACTTTATATACAGGCATCATACAGCACTGTATGTGAATCCGTGTTGTGTTTCTTTCTCTTCATTATTTTTGAGTTCAGGAAATTCATTTCCTTTTAAAATGTTTTCTTTATATTTCCCTAGCTATCCTGTTTTGATCTTACCTATTCCTTTTTAAATGGTTGGTCCTTTCAGCATATTTATTTCCCCTCTCCTGGTTCTGTTATCTCATTATATCTATAAAAGAGTGTTACGTTTGAATATTATCAAAAAATCAAAGAATAAATGAAGGACAGGGATCAGGCCTACAGAAATCAAAAATTTTAAGTTTTGTTACTTGCCTGTATTGAAACAAATGTTTTGTGCATGATTAATATAAACTTTTTTATGCCCTGGCATTCATTCAATGAGTAATGAATAGTGTAATGTTACTTTTTACATAAATGCCATTTGTATAAACTCACTGTCTAAACATTTACTCCCTTCGGCACTTGCCAGGTTTTTTTTATATATTAAAGGTCATCAAGAATGAGTTAATCATTCAGCATTAGTAATGCAATTGGAAGGCTCAGGCTTAAGTATACAAAGTACATTGGAAAGTCTTCTCAGAACTATTGGACTTGTCCTATCACAAACAGATTGTATAGACACTGTATTTCCTATGCCTGTGTATGGATGTGTGTCTCTGTGTGTCTGTCTGTCTATCTGCAGGCACATCTCATCGAACACTATCAGAGTGAAATCAAGCAAAGAATTCATCACACTATGTTTGGTTTGTTTTAGATGGACTCCTTTTTATGAATGATTTGATTGTCAGAATAGAAACTCATGGATATAGCCAAAATTACAAAATGTGATTAGTGATACTCATTTGTGACCATTTTTTAGAAAAATAAGTTAACTTTATTCTATACATAACATTAGTTACTTGAAAGATCTAGCTGCATATACAGAATTTTGGATCAGAAATGAAGTACCCTGGGCTCATTTCTTGGATTACGTCTGTGGTCAAAGGAAGCCAGTTCAACTCCTGGCACCTCAGAGTTCATCAAAATTAGGCAAGGGGTGGGGGGAAGCTTTTCTTCCAAAATGACAAAGATTTAAGCCTCTAAAGTTTGACATTCTAGGTTAGCTCTCAGGATACTGTGAAAGTTGAAGCCATGCTACAGAGAAGAAGACTGCATGGCAAGTCCCTGTACAATTCCCTGCCATTACCTCCAAAACCCCCATGTGACAGCCCAGGACTGCTTAGCTATTTGTTAGTCTGTTAGATATGTTTATTAACTAAGAGTAATGAGGTAGCCAGCACATTCTAGGCACTTAGAGTAATGATTTGAGAGGAGCTGGGATGCCATACTAAAGAATCATAGAAAAAAAAGAATCTGATTCTTTTGTGTAAACTGAAATAAAGAATAGCTGCCAATATTTAAATCCAATGTGTCATTAAAAAAAATCGGGTTTGTTCACTCAGGAGAATGTTACAAGATTGAACAGATTTATACAAGACCGTGTTCTTAACAGTGCTCTGGTGGGAGCAGTGTGCCACGACTCAGCTTCTAAAGATTCTGTGAAAAGTGTGTGTCATTAAGCTGTAGGTCTTAGAGATTGGTACATGATGTCATGTGTATGTATATTCCAAGAAGTGTCTTTTACTGGCTTGATTTTATAATTAAAAATTAATTTTTCTAAAAACATGGTCTTTTAGGCTTTCCAGAAAGAACTGGGGAAGAGGACCAGCAGCGTGCAGGCCCTGAAGCGCTCGGCACGAGAGCTCATAGAGGGCAGCCGAGACGACTCCTCCTGGGTCAAGGTCCAGATGCAGGAACTAAGCACACGCTGGGAGACTGTGTGTGCACTTTCTATATCAAAGCAGACCCGATTGGAAGCAGCCCTGCGTCAGGTAAATGTCATGCAAATTGCATCTGGACATAGTGAGAAAGGTTTCGAAGCCTCAACGAGAACTGCTCTTGTGAGGAACTGTTCCGTTCATTCCCCCTTTTCTTAACTGGGACAGTCATGAGAAGGAGATTCTTAGAACATCCTTGCCTTGGTCTTCCTGACAAGAATTTAAATTACTCACAGAGAAAGTTGCCTCATCTTTACATAAAAGTGCTGCTCTATTAATTTTTCAGCTTCAATGTGCAATGGGCTGCCCTGTATCTAAAATCAGATTGTTCAAATGGTGAATTAATCTTCATATAGGCCTCTGTGATATGTTAGAGGTATTACATTTGTAAAATGTAGTAGCACCATATATCTTTATCTTTTTAATGGGAATAATGCATATCATTAATCAGTTTAAGACTTTTTTTCACTGAGAAGAGAAATCTATACTAACAAGCATATTTGGGGATCTTATTTGCGGTGTGTGTGTGTGTGTGTGTGTGTGTGAACTATTAGGCAGAGGAATTTCACTCGGTGGTGCATGCCCTCCTGGAGTGGCTGGCCGAGGCGGAGCAAACCCTTCGTTTCCATGGCGCTCTCCCAGATGATGAGGATGCTCTTCGGACTCTCATTGATCAGCATAAAGTGAGTTATATAGATGCTAAGTAAAACTAAATGAGAAAATCAAGTAGACCCAGGATCATAAATATCAAATGGATGAATATTTCCCTCCCTGAGAAGTAATTAAAGATACTGGTACAGTTGAGAATTTACCTGTGTCCTCCTGGCTTACATAGGTATGTTCCCATGCCCCTACATATGTATAGCTATCTTTTCATGATTTCTTTATGAAGAGGTGGTTATTCTAAAATCAGGGAATTTTCTAGGGAGTTATTTGGCTTCTGACCAAAACTGGCCGATTTCATTGCACTTGTATGTGCATTTCAAAGACGAAACTTCCGTAATGAGCGTTTGGCATTTATAAATTTATTTATAATGCATTGGAATTGTAAGTTAATAATTTTGACCTTTGTAAGTAAGACAAGTAACTGAATAACTTGTTCAAATTTTATTTTTAAATCTTTGTCAATTCTGGTTTTAATTGAGATCCACTTCAATTCTTTTGAGAAGTAGCCTGTAGTATAAATTATAAATTAAAAATGAATTCTGTAAGTAGATGCACTGTTGAACAGTTAACCAAAGTAAAAATCTGGCCACTGAGTTTTCAGGTCATCCTGTATTTTGTAACAGGTGTGTAGAACTAGCAAAACCCTTAAGAGAGTGGTCCAGATACATGTTAACACATGTTTTTTGTTTGTTTGTTTTTTTAACCCTCGACTTTAAAGAATTAGGAATTTGCAATGCTAACACTCAATGCAGTATTGATGTCAACATTTCCATTTAAAAGTTCTGTTTAACACCACAGAATAAGCTTATCTTTCATGGTCAAGTTGGAAATACATCATGAGTTCTGGTGTCACATGGATTCCATCATTTGTGGAGACTGCTTACAGTGATTACTGATGGATTGCCTAACCTATAGCACTGAAATCTTGCCTTGTCATTAACAAAAGTGATGCGAGCTTGTCTAACATTATCTGGAAGAATGAAATGCTACATAAACCATTTAAATTTGAAGCAGAATATAAGAGTAGGAAAATTGCAGCAAATTTATTGTGAATTTTTGATTCAATTCAATGTTTTGAAAATCTCTTACATTACTCTTGGCTGACCATCAGCCAGCATCGAGTTCCACTAACATACTTTGGTCTTAGAATAGCCTCTTGGAGCCCAGGCTGCATGTCTGACACCTTACAGAAAGGAGCCTCATGGTGGTATCTCCACCCTCACAGCAGCACCACCCCCAGAAACACCAGGAGGCAGGTATTGAGAGCAGAGGTAGTGTTGTGGGGTTTTTTGTTTGTTTGTTTGTTTTTTACAACAAATTATCTTTATAAATATTTTATTTATTTATTTATTTTAGTGAGAGACTGAGAGCAAGCAGGGCAGGGGCAGGTCCTAAGCAGGGTCCCCACTGCCAGCATGGAGCTCTAACTCATGAACCATGAGATCATGACCTGAGCTGAAATAGAGTTGGATGCTTAACCTGTTGAGCCACCCAGGCACCCCAATATTTTTAAATAGTGAAAAATTACATGTAATTTTATAAAAGTGGTGCTTAGTAATAATAATTTGCAGTAGCATCATCCATTCTTTCTGATCTCCTGCTTCCTTCACACTCCGACCAAATAAAAGTAAAACAGAGTATTTACATTCTTAGCTCCAAGACTAGAGGCTTCTTGGTATAGTCCACTCTGTAAAACTGGCAAGCTTTCCCAGGTGAGCACTAACCACTTAGCACTCAGGGTTGGAAGAGCACAGAATGCAAGCAGGGAGTTGCTAGTCCAGTCGACAGCATTCTGGGCAGGACTCTGGCTCTGCTAGGTTAGGAGTGATGTAAAAGTACGTGGTCAGGTCACCTGTCCTTGGAAGAGCACAGCTGTTGTTGACCTCTTCCAGTAGGTCAGCCTGTTACTGACCTGTTAAAGTTTTTTGTTTTTTTTCCCAGTAAATTTTTTGTTTTCCTTCCAGTTAAGTGGATCTATATTGGGGAAAATTAAAATACTTTTAAAAGTAGGTCATGGTATTTAAAAAGTAGGTCATGTTAATGGAGTATATTGTTAATCAAGCCTTGATGCCACAGCAGGAAAAATGTGTAAATAAAAGTGAAAAAAAAAGCATTTATTCAGTCACAAAGACTCACAATTGAATAAGACACAGCCTTCTGATCTTGTGGACCTTAACATCCAGTAGATATCTATATGAACAGGTTAGTTTAGCAAAATACCAGAGTAGGAGCTATGTGACAGCTTCACAGACCTGGAAAACAAGACACTGTAGGAAACACATTTTCAAATCATCACCTTGATTACATGGCATGAGTAGTACTGATCGTCAACTGTGTCTGCAGCCCTTTGTCAGCCTGACTGAGGGATTGGGTGCTAGTAGATGCCTGACATTCATTATGGGGTTTTGGAAGCATGTGACCTTTTTTAAGGCAGAGGTGCTCATTTGTAACCACACTTTCAGAGTTCTGTGACCCATGTATCTATGAATTACAGTTCAGATGGTGTAAAGTACAGGTATATGTGTAAGACATTTGCCAAAAGGTGATTCGAAAGCTTCTCGAAGCCTTTTAAGGTTTATTCACCCCTCCAGGGCAGAGAATGGCTGTTACTAGCCTCTGAAAGGGACTCTTCTCACACAGGCTGTCTGGTGATCAGGCCCCCAGCACCTCTAGCCTCTCCCTGACTCCTTCCTGCTAGACATTTGGGCCCCCTCACCCCAAATATTTATCATTTCTTGTTGAGCCTTCTCTCTTCCATGGCACTTTTTTGGTACATATCCCTATAATTCCTGGCACAGTTCATGCTATTTTAAATATACAACCTTCTTGTGTTCTTTGTTAGAACATATTTTTCTGCAATCAGTATTATTTCTGTCTGTGCTATTACTGTCTCTCTTGGTCCTGTTCTCCATTAATATAATATATCCAGATCTAGAAGAATGTATTTTTTTGTGTAACATACTTTGTAAAGCAGGAGATGTCACCCTATCCTCGAACTTTGAAATACTTGTTAGGAAGTACTTCATTTCCCATTTTTGTCCCTTCTCTCTTAATGCCCCAATTAGTGAATTTCTTCCAGCTGTGAATAAACCAATTGAAGTTCTTCTTTATTTAACTCTGACAGTCACATACACATCCCTGGAGTTTTGTTTTCAGCCAGTGCCAACAGTTAATCGAAGTCTTTCTTTCTGCTGTAGGAATTCATGAAGAAACTGGAAGAAAAAAGAGCCGCACTGAATAAAGCTACCAGCATGGGAGATGCTGTTTTGGCCATGTGCCATCCTGACTCCATCACTACCATTAAGCACTGGATAACCATCATCCGGGCCAGGTTTGAGGAGGTCAGTGTGTCTGAGGTCATCATTAGAGCAGCAACAGCTTTGAGAATGAGGGTGTGGAAACTTGGGCAACTGCGATACATTTATGACCGTGGGAACATGAGGCCTCCGCAAAGAAAAATGCTCTTTAAAATACCTTCCAGTGTGCATTACCTGTCTCTGAAGTCCACTTTTATTTTTAAAAGTTGAAATAGTTTTGCAGCTATGCCCCTGCAACATGGAAAGGCAAATATTTGGTTCACTGTATTACTTTCTGTCCCACTTACACACTGTCTCTGTTGGATAAGCCAGCACTTGAATTGTATTTCAGACGAGCGTATGCTTGTGGAATGAAGTGCATGCATGAACTGAATTCTGTATCTTAAGATTTTAGCTATTTTTATTTCTGCTCAGTGCTACATGGAATAAGCATACCTGATCCTTCGGAGAATGCATGTTTGAATTTTTTAACGTTTGTTTATTTATTTATTTTAACATTTATTTATTTTTGAGAGACAGAGAGAGGCAGAGCATGAGCAGGGGAGGGGGAGAGAGAGAGAGAGGGAGACACAGAATCTGAAGTAGGCTCCAGGCTCTCAGTTGTGTATTAGCACAGAGCCCAATGCGCGGCTCGAACTCACAAACTGCAAGACCGTGACCTGAGCTAAAGTCAGACACTCAACCGACTGAGCCACCCAGGTGCCCCAATGTTTCTTTTTGGGAGAGAGAGAGCACGAGCAGGGGAGGGGCAGTTGGAGAGGGGGCCCTGAGGATCCATAGTGGTCTCTGTGCTGACAGTAGTGAGCCTGATGCAGGACTCGAACCCATGAACCGCAAGATCATGACCTCAGCCCAAGTTGGACACTTAACCGACTGACCCACCCAGGCGCCTCCAGCAAGTGCATATTTGAACTTAAATTAGAAAACAAGAGGAAACCTGGGATGTGTATGACATCCATCTCCGCAAGCTGGCTCTTGGTACCACGGATGGGATATAGAAAGACTGGAAGTATTATGAGTCCGGCCCAGGATGATCCCAATTTACATTTAAATTTTGTGGTTTTTATATCAATTAAATAATTAAGATGAAAGAAATTCAGGGAAATTTTTTTTTTCCCCAACAGGTGTTGGCCTGGGCAAAGCAGCATCAACAGAGATTAGCAAGTGCTCTGGCTGGGCTCATTGCTAAACAGGAATTGTTGGAAGCTTTGCTGGCTTGGCTGCAATGGGCTGAAACCACGTTGAGTGATAAGGACAAGGAAGTCATCCCCCAGGAAATCGAAGAGGTGAAAGCCCTCATTGCAGAGCACCAGGTAAAATAAATCTCATCCTAACCCCTGGTTCTTTATTTCACCACCATACTGCTCAAAAGATTGCTTTGTGCTTATTACCTTCATGTCCTCAAGTCATTCCTCCTGGGTTTCTAATTCCTTACCTTTATTTTCAGCTCTGTCCCATCCTGTTCTCTCTTTCGGCGATCTCCCTTCTTTATTGCTCCCTGCTTGTGTATTCCACTGTCTGGTGCTGAGCATCTCCCATGATGTCCACCAATACGCCAGTATTTCAAATATATCCTGTCTACAAGGGAATGCATCGTCTTGTTAAGAAAAAAAAAAAAAAAAAGCTACTGCTCTATCCTAATCTGTTTTAAACTTTGAAATGATGGGCGTCACATTAACGCTGACTTATTTGTTTGCTTGTTAGTCTGTTTAATATATATTATTAAAGGTCAGTTTAGTTGGCTGAGAGTTAACATCGCTATTATATCTTAATGAAGGTATGAGCCATCCATGTCCGAAATGGCCCTGAAGTGCCTCACGCCATGTTCTCTGTGATGAGAGCTCTTCCATGTGACAGATACTCCAGAAATGTGTTACTCCACTTTTCACTTTTATCCCCCTCCTCTTTTTTTCACCCCTTTTCACCACAATCTGTGCCTTTGCCACATATTCCAGATATTGGGATATGTAAGTCAGTAAGCCTAAGGAGATGAGATAAGAAATGGCAAGATAGTCAAACCTGTTAAATGGAAACTTTAACCTGAATAACTTTTATCTGCCTTGGCATAGCATATATGTTAACAGGACTATTTAAAATATATCCACATTTAATGTGGATGCTTTACATCACTGTACATCAGAGCCATCTTAAATATTTCAAATATGTAAGTGAAATGTGCTACAAAGAAGTTCTAAGCACCAACCCAGTTAACTAGTTGCTTTGCAGATAAATGCTCACTTTAAGATTCTTCAGAAAGAGCTTGGGCTGATACCCAGGCAGATTATGTGTGGTCTTCAAACTAAAACAAATTACTGTTACAATGCTGAAATTACTTAACAGGTATCACATTTTATATTCTTTACATACGAGTAAATGCTTTGTTATGTGGGCTTACATTTTTTCCCCCAAAGATGCAACATGTTTATTCCTTTTTCCAGAAATAATAGCATGGTCCTTTTATCCTTTTGTTTTTAGTTCACTTCTAAAGATAGTTTTCTCTGATATACTTGTATTTAATTGACATTGACATTTCAGACCTTCATGGAGGAAATGACCAGAAAACAACCTGATGTGGATAAAGTTACCAAGACCTACAAGAGGAGGGCAGCTGATCCTGCCTCATTACAGTCCCATATTCCAGTCCTGGATAAGGGACGAGCAGGAAGTAAGCAGTGGCTAATTTCTTTAATTATTATTATTTATTATTTTTTCTTTTTAGAGAGAAAGAATGCGAGGAGGGGAGAGGGGCAGAGGGAGAGAGAAAGTATCCTACGCAGGATCCACACTCAACACAGAGCCTGACATGGGGCTCGATCCCACAACCCTGGGATCATGACCTGAGCTGAAAGCAAGAGTTGGACACCCATCCTGCTGAGCCATACAGGCGCCCCCTAATTTCTTTAAAATGAATATGGTTAAGCAAGGAAGTTAGTTTTGAATTGTCGTTTGAAATTTTAGAACAATTGGTGATTCTGTGAGCTCTCTATCATAAAAGGTTTCCTTGAAAGAATACGTGGGCTCAAATATTGTAGCAACTTATTTAAAAATAAAGAAAAAGATATATCCAGGTCTCTGTGTGTAAATTTATTTGCTTGAAGGGTATCTTTTAGATTAGTTAGAAGAAACTGGAAAAAATTTGCAACAAGAACAGAAATCATCATCTCCATTTGCTTTCATTATATAACTAGCCCTAAGATGGAATATAACAGAAATAACCATGACTTGGGTAAAGTTCATGACCTAACTATTCATTGGTGACCAGCAGTCCAATAGATTTTACCCATGTTCATATGACTTCAGGTTCTATTTACTTCTCAGACTATCTTGACTCCACAAAAGAGTGTCAAAAGTGACACTTAAAGCAATAATAGCTGGTTTGGAGAAGATTTAAAATAAGCAAAATTTATCTCTGAATAGTGGTATATTTGATGTATTTCTGAATAGTGCCTTAATTAAAAAAATGGTTTCAGATCTTTTAGTTACTGCATTGCACAAGGGGGCAAGGTAACAATGTGATTAAGAACTCTGGAGACAGACTCCTTGGCTCTTCTCACGACTTACCAACTAGGGAGATATAACCTTAGACAAGTTACTTAAACTCTGTCTGAGCCTCAATTTACTCATCTGTATAACTTCATTGGATTCTGGTAACAATTAAATGAGCTGATGTGTGTGAGGTGGTTAGCATACTTCTTGGCATGTAGTTAAATGCTCAATAAATATTAGCTATTGATAACTCCAATAGGAGTTAGGAACTCTGGGCATTTCCCAGCTTAGACACTCACTTCCTGTATGACTTTAGGCCAGTAGTTTTTCTAGGCCACATTTAATCAGGTAGATGAGGAAAATGCATTGAGACAATTGTTCTGTGACATTATAAAAACTTGTGAAAAATAGCCAGAAAAGAGGGAGAAAACTTTAGTAAGGCAGGAAATTGGGGTATGAGACTATGCACGGGAAACATGCAATCTCAGCGGGAAATGGATTTGGATGAACGCTGGGATTTTACACACACTCAGATATTTGAGTGGAATTTGTAAAGTATCTTGCTCTGACTCTAATGAATGGCCAATGTCTCCTGCCCTCACCTGCCCTCCTTTCAGCCTTTTTTTCTAAGAAGGGCAGCTGAGTTTGTGTAGCTTATTCTAAGATAAGTCTCACTGTCCTGGGAGATCTCTTTTATCATCCCTTAACAAGAGAGAAGATCACAAGGTAATTCATTGTCATTGAAATGGCATGGATTTTAAGCTGGAAAATGCTTTTAAACATAATTTTATAAGAGATCATTCCAGTATTTAAATGCTCTTGTCAAGATATGTTTCTCTAATTTATACAAAAGATCCTTGGTAAGTAAAACAGATTTGGACTTGAACATTATGCATCATCTAAATAGCATATTTCTAAATAATTAAGGTGATTCAGTCTTAGCTGGGAACGATAAAGGCCCGGCCTTAACATATTTCAGAACCCTGGAAACTGCCCTCCTAACTAAAGTTGTATTTTAACAGGAAAGCGCTTCCCAGCATCAAGCTTATATCCCTCTGGATCACAGACACAAATCGAAACCAAGAATCCCAGGGTCAACTTGTTGGTGAGCAAATGGCAGCAAGTTTGGCTCCTCGCACTGGAAAGAAGGAGGAAGCTTAATGATGCCTTGGACAGACTGGAAGAGGTTAGAAAACTCATACATTCTGCACCCCTGATATATGGGATATGGGTTTAGGGAATCAGTATAATAAAAAATTATAATTGACCCTTGAACAACATGAGCGTTAGAGGCACCAACACCCTTCCACACACCACATAGTCAAAAATCTACGTATAACGTTTGACTCCCCCAAAACTTAACTGCTTAATAGCCTACTGTTGACCAGAATCCTTACTGATAACAATCAATTAACACAAATTTTGTATATTTGTTATATACTGTGTTCTTACAATCAAATACGCTAGAAGAGGGGAAATGTTATTGAGAAAATCACAAGAAAAAAATCACAAGGAAGAGAAAATACGTCTTTTTTTATTTTGTAAAAAACCTGCATGTAAGTGGATCCACACAATTCAAACCCATATTGTTCAAGGGTCAAACTATAATGTTTAAACATAAGCAGAAGCTGACTCCTTAAGAAAAGGAATCAGATCCAACTTGGGGCGCCTGGATGGCTCAGTCAGTTGAGCATTCGACTCTTGATTTTGCCTCAGGTCATAATCTCATGGTTCATGAGTTCAAGCGCCATCTTGGGCTCTGTGCTGGTGGCATGGAGCCTGCTTGGGATTCTCTCTCTCCCTTTCCTCTGCCCCTCCCCTGCTTGCTCTCTCTCTCTCTCTCTCTCTCTCAAATAAAATTTTTAAAAAAATTAAAAAGAAAAGATCCAGCTTGACATATGTTTGCTTGGTATTACCTGGAAAATGTAACCGTTTATAGTTCAGATATTTTCATTATTTACATTCTGTGATCTGAGAGTTAGAGTTTCAGATTCTGAAACTGGGAAATTTTTAGAAGCCTAAAGGAGGTAGAATGACAAATAGAGAACAGAGGTAAGTGCTACCACGCTGGGCCTGGTGCTCAGTGGGCAGAGAACTTTCTAGAGGTGTTATTACTTTGGGGCATGATCACATTGGCATGATCAGAAATTTTGAGTTTGAGGGTGCCTGGGGGGCTCAGTTTGTTGAGCATCCAGCTCTTGATCTTGGCCCAGGTCTTGATCTCACAATTCGTGAGTTCAAGCCCCACATTGGGCTCTGCACTGACAGCACAGAGTCTGCTTGGGATTCTCTCTCTCTCTCTCTCTCTCTCTCTCTCTCTCTCCCTCTCCCTCTCCCTCTCCCTCTCCCTCTCCCTCTCCCTCTCCCTCTCCCTCTCCCTCTCCCTCTCCCTCTCCCACTCCCACTCCCTCTCCCTCTCCCTCTCCCTCTCCCTCTCCCTCTCCCTCTCCCTCTCCCTCTCCCTCTGCCTCTCCCTCTCCCTCTCCCTCTCCCACTCCCACTCCCTCTCCCTCTCCCTCTCCCTCTCCCTCTCCCTCTCCCTCTCCCTCTCCCCCTCTCTCTGCCCCTCCCCAGCTTGTGTTCTCTCTGTCTCTGTCTCTGTCTTTGTCTCTCTCTCAAAATAAATAAATAAAAACTTAAAAAAATTTTTTTTCAGTTTGACTTTTTGAGGAACTTTTATTTGTAAAGAAAAGCCAGTGACACTAGTGAAATTACAGGAAAAATGTTTCTGAGTTCTCTGTGCAAGATCATACCTTTGTTTGAAGTGGGAAAGATAGGTGCTTTATCTAGAAGATCATTAAAAATAACTTTATTCATAAAGTGTAAGATATAATTTGAGCACTGAATTAACCAAAGTACATTTTGTCCTTTCCAGCTGAGGGAGTTTGCTAACTTTGATTTTGATATCTGGCGCAAAAAATACATGAGATGGATGAATCATAAGAAATCTCGAGTGATGGACTTCTTCAGGAGAATTGATAAAGATCAGGATGGGAAAATAACCCGACAAGAATTTATTGATGGAATTCTTTCCTCAAGTAAGTCCCAACAGGAGTGACTGTAAATGATGTAATTTTTAAAGAAAATAAGCACCGTTTAAACTTGTGTTACCAATAAAGCATCGCCTTTAAACTTGGCTGTGAAGTCACAGCCCTCAGTGAAAAGTGCCCTTGGTAAAATTCATGGGTTTGGATTCAGGCACACTTGTAATTGTGTAACCACAATTAGTATATTCCTTGTTCTACTGCAGCTGTGTCCTCATTAGGATAATAAACTTAATAATATTTGATTCTTAGATTGTTTGGCCTGACATATAATGGGAAATCAATAAACGCAAGTCAGTCTCTTCCCTTTTTTTGTTCTAATTGACATTCGGATCATTGTCATTAGTAGGAAATTAGAACTCTTTAAAAATTCTTAAGGTATTTGTCAGCTTATTGGTAGTTTAGCCATATGGATGTGCCTTCTCTGGAAGATGTTACTGGAAGTAATTCTTAAAGGAAATTTAATACAATCATATGAATGTGTATATTCATATGTATAAAATCCATATATTCCTTAAGTAAAGTGGTAGTTGAACCGTATGAAACTTACTAATATGAAACAGTTTTTGAACTAGAAAAATAGCAGTTTCAAGTGATTCACCCTGGTGTAGTCATTAAAGATAAATGTAGGTCCTATACACTGGTTTCGTTTGTTTCGATGTCAATCGGCTTCTTAAAAGGATTTTAATATATTTGATGACCCTGGTAATTTAACTGGCAGCATTAAGATCAAAATAATACAATCAAGAATGTCTTGAGGCAGAATTAACATGTTATACCTCTTCCTTTTTTTTTTTTAAAGCTTAAATCTTTTTGTCAAATGTTACTGTAAATAGCTAGGTTTTTAAAAACTTTCATTGGGAATGTAGTATGGCTTATTCTGAAGAGTATCCTAATTATCATTCATACGTGGAATCTAAATACAGAGTTAAACTCAGAGTGGAAAAGTGGTTGCCAGGGTCTGGGGGTGGGGGTGAGGGGAAATAGGGAGAGTCTGGTACAAGAGTACAGTCTTTCACCGTATGGTGAGTAAGGTCTGAGGTTCTAAAGTATAATGTGGTGACTATAGTTGATAATACTGTACTGTGTCATTGAAATTTTCTAAGTGAGTAGAACTTAAGTTTTCAGAAAAACAAAACAAAACAAAAAGATAAATATGTGAGGTGATGGATGTGTTAGCTAACTTGATGGGAGGAATCCTTTCACAGTGTGTACATGTATCAAATCATCACAATATACACTTTTCATTGTCTTATAATTTTATTTGTCAGTTATACCTCAGTAATGCTATTTACTATTATCTGAAAATTTTAGAGTTTCCAACCAGCCGCCTGGAGATGAGCGCAGTTGCAGACATCTTTGACCGAGACGGCGATGGATACATTGACTACTATGAGTTTGTAGCGGCCCTTCATCCGAATAAAGACGCATATAAACCTGTCACTGACGCCGACAAAATCGAGGATGAGGTATCATTATCTTTCCGCCACCTGCAACAACATCTTGTGCTGCCAGGATATCCTGCACAACCCATGCAGCCGTTTTATTTATTTCATTTTGAGTTGTCCTGTCAAGGTTTTAAGGATTCCGCAGTGTGTAATAACATTAAAGTGGACATTTCATTGTTCTTTTTGGCAGGTGACAAGACAAGTAGCTAAGTGTAAATGTGCAAAACGATTTCAAGTTGAACAGATCGGAGATAACAAATACAGGGTAAGTCTGCAAAATAACGGTTTAGTTCTCTTGAAGGAGAAAAATTGAAATTTGTATGCAATTTGATCTGCATTGCTTTCCAGGCCCTCACATCACAATATAGTGGTCTATAAAATTCCAACTTTTGTCATTTTACATTCTATAAACATAGCCTGCATTTTGTAAATTAGGACATATCTTTGACATGTACGTTACTTTTAAGGAGGAAAACACATCTCACATACTCAAGTTGGTTCGTGTGACTTATAATATATTTTATTATGACTACAGGTAAGTTTTCATATTTCTAGTAACAAAGCTATTCCAAGCCAGAACCATAAAGTTAAAAATGTTGACTCATTTTTAGAAAAGTGAAAAAAGAGGCAATGTTTTCCACTTGTACAGTTATTTTTCCTTTCATTTGAAGTCTCAAAAGCTCAGTCCACCTTCTTCAGAACAGTTATTTGAAGACTAATGTGACTTTGTCACTCCTCTCTCTTTTTTTCCTCTGTTTTGGGATATCTCTTATATGTAGTAGCTAGACAGGAAATGTGCTGAGTTTCCCTAATACAGTTTGTTACTTACAAATGAGATTTTTTTTAATTTTAATTTGTATATTTCCACATTGGAAAATACTCATCTACATATTTGAATTTCTAACCTAAATTTGAAACCTAAAGCTTTTCAAAAAAACTTGTATAGGAAATTTTCTGCCTATTTGGTTTGAAGTCTGAACACATGGGTACCTGCACATTTCTAAACTAGGTACTGTATCCAGGAGCCCCGAGTGTGAAAGATTGTGTGTGTGTGTGTGTGTGTATGTGTGTGTGTGTGTGTGTTCTAGAGTCATATAGAAAGTTTCCTATTGAACTAATTGTGTCTTTCTTCCATTTTTCATTTTTTTTTATCAGTTCTTCCTGGGAAATCAGGTATAAACCAGTGGAATGTATTCTCAAGTTCCCAATGATTTTTTTTTTTAACTTTAATTCATAGCCATTAAAGCTTGCCATGGCCAATCTTTCCCATGCTGTTGCCCTAGCTACTACATTGTTGGTTGGCGTGGTGTTTCTGTAAATGCTGTAAGGATCCTTGATCCAGGATTCCTTTTTGCAGTGTGTCTTAAATGAGGAGATTACTTTTAAGCAAACCAGATAATAAATTGTAGCTTGACTGGTCACAGTGTTGCAAATGCAATTTTTAATTCCAGTTAATAATAATATGTTATATGTATTTTATGCAAATACTCATTGGAACACAAATTTGATTCTGCACACATCTCTACACTGTATTTAACCATTGAGGTCACATGGTCTACAGTAGCTAGAGAAGGACCAGCGTCAGGCAATGACGTGGGAAGACAGAGAAGTGAGAAGTCTCCCTGGTACTCAGCCACAAGTAATGTGTTCTCTCCAAAGCAGCTACTGTCCTATTTGTCCTAAATCATCAATTTTAGGGATTTGCATTTTCCAAGTAGAAATTTTAACTCTGGAGGTTTTAACTGGTATCATTCATTTTGAGGACATGTATCTCCCATATGAAATCCTAAACCACGCTTTATCCCATTTTGACTTCACATTGAAGTCAGTATAAACTGTCCAGTGGCACTGTATCATGATCACAAGTTCTAGAACTAAAGATAAGAGAAATTGTGTTTTGATTTAAACAAAGGAGAAGAGTTCTTCCCTGTATGCTTTTGGAAAGAAGCATACTATTTGTAATACCTGACCATATCATATTAGATATTCCTCTGCCTCTCAGTTGTTAAGCCATATTGTAGCTTAAGTTTCAAATTCCCTCTTACTCCCATTTATTGCAAGCACATAATTTTTTCAAATAGAAATTTTCAGGTCCTTCGAATTGATGTCTTTAAAACTTGGCATTAAGTATAATATATAAAAAGTTACTGTCCTGTTCACTTATTATTATTTTCTGAGTTAGCAATTGGGGTAGTATTTTTTATTTGTGGAAAGGATGAGAAAAATGCTCACTTTAAATGGTTTTATTTACTGAAAACACAAAGAGCAACATTAATCTATTTTTTTCTTACATCACGATTTGGCTGTTAGGAAAATTAGAGAAATTCTGAAGGCAATGTTATTGTCTAGAAAATACATTCTCAAAATAAAAATTTATATTTATTAGACTTGAAATATCTCTATAAAATAGTAATTCTCCTTTTGTTTTGAACATAATCTTGGATTGAAAGTATCTTGTCTAATTATCTGGTTTCTTAAGGGTAATTTTCTTTAAATCCCTTCCTTTTCCTTTGCTTATTAGCAGCACCAAATTTTTTTCTAACAAAATAAATATATATTTTAATTTCAAAATTTTAATTTACATTTCAGGAACCGGTTCAATTATAAGAGAGTTTAAATCTCAAGGCTTGAAAATGGACTACTTTAGAAATAGCAATATAAAAAGGGTTGATGTAAAACGCATGAGTTCCTGCTGGTGCATTTTACATGCTTTCCAGGTCCTTTTGAGTTTCAGGGTCATGGGTTGGCTTTGTTTTAGGTTCTATTCCTGAAACTCAATGTTAAAGCATATTGAAAAGCAGCAGATTGTTTTCTATTTAAAGTGAAGTTTTCTGTTTACCCATCATGAGTCCAGACAAATAGTCAAAGTCACAGTTGCATCTTACCTGCCTTTAAAAGAAACTATGTTTACTTGACTGTTCATTTTGCTATGGTATCTGTTGAGTTGGCAACCATGAAAATCAGTATGGTGATTTTTACAAGCTGAACATGAGCCTATTAGAAATGATTTCAAAGTATAAAATTATTTCTCATGGGCTTTCAAAACAAATCTTAGGATCAAAAACTATCTGTACTCTAGACGGTTATTCCAGACTTGCAGAATTTGTAGCATATCCAAGTGATTGGAAATCCATTGAAAGGGTAAGAACACAATTGCGTATTAGTGTCAGTAATTATGGTACAAACAGCTTTAAGACAAAGCCTTTTAGATTCGAAAGCTGTATCGCTAATAATGTGTCACTGGCTGTTCTAATATTACAGTAATCCAAAATGGCACACTAATCCAGCCTTTGACAGATTGGTTTACCAGAGCATTAGTGATCCAGAAATTTCATTTGACTGTGAAATTTTTGCTGGTCATGTTCATTTACTGCTTTATCTCTCTAAAGTCAAAACTGCTCTTAGGGAAAACCGAATGAGCTTATGGAGATTATTCCTGCAGATTTCAGTGGAAAATAGTTTTAGTATAAGAGGAAGTTTTAATGAAGAAGAATCAGAGTTTACTAAACTTTCTTTAGAATCTTATTTTGTATAAGCCCTGGCAGGTGGGCCAGTGCTTATTTTGATGTCTGTGTTTAATTTCTAGAAACATCTTTCAATTACTGCCTTACTAATGTTTCTATCATAAAGAAAATTCATTTCTGGAACAAAGCTTCAATATTACACTTGATAACCTTGGTAGCTTTTTTCAAACTGTTTCCTTTGGGCTAAATCAGCATGCAGCAGTCTAACGCAGATCATTTCAAACCCCTTTTTATGAGATTTTACTAATCGCTGTGAACTAAGCAAGAAATTTAAGTTGGTTGCTTAAGCTACTGCAGATTGCATATCATCCTTAGGTGTTTAGCCTTACTGTTGACAATTAGAGGTTCTGTCTTTCATCTTCACAGTTTGGGGACTCCCAGCAGCTGAGGCTCGTTCGAATCCTACGAAGTACCGTAATGGTTCGTGTTGGAGGCGGATGGATGGCACTTGATGAGTTCTTGGTGAAAAATGATCCTTGCAGGGGTAAGGAGATGCTATGTTATGATAATAATACCATGAAAGTATACCAATTTTGTATTACTTCCCAGCATCAAAAACATGCTGGGTCTAATTTTGGTTATTTATTACGGTAATGAACATTTCACATTGGTCTCTGTCAGCCTAAAGTTCCCAAAGAACTTTTGGCAATCATGTAAACCATGTTCTTCTCATTTTTTTTTCTTACTTCTTCTGGATAATTATGAGAGTGATAGACAGGAAATACTAGAGTAGATGTATTCATTTTTTAATGAAATGCTCCCATATGCAGTTTTCAAAGTCAGTAATTACATCAACTAGGGAAAAGAGTTCATCTGTCATTAAATAGCAAAGTAAAATGAAAGGAAACTGAGGTGAAGAAGACTGAATATGCTGGATGGTAAAAGTTTAAAAGTGAAAGTTTTTTTTTCCTTTAAATTGGGGGAAGGTAAGGAAAGTAATACCTAAACATTTAAAAATTAATTATCAACTGCTAACTTGACACTTACTTGGAAGCTGTAGGTTAGCACATTAAAAATATAAACATATGCTACTATATAGCTCACTCCATATCTACCAGCCACAGAGTCCTTGATTATCTTTTAATTTTCCTTGTCTTTCAGATGCCATAGTCGATTTTGGAATTCTTAACTGATTTACCTTACAAATGGTCATTTGATTGCAGTTTCTAGTTAGGTCCCCTTTACTTAGTAGGTCCATTTTTCTTTGAAAAAAGGAAACAATAAAATTCTGTGATTTTCTTTAACCTGTGAGCTCATTTTACTCCTCTTAAACAAACAACCACAAATGTTTGTGCTGATACTGATAGGCTACCCTGCGGGAGGCCGGGGTTCTTCCGGTGGGGCCTGTTTGTTAATTTAGTGCTGGCACCTGGATGCACAGGTGTATCAGAGTGAGCCCTGCTCTGCCAAGGGCACCTTCGATCAGCATACAACCCTACAAGTAGCTCTGCTCTCTGCAAGTCACAGATACACCCCAAAAAGGGGCAAAATAACAAAAACTCCCTTTCTTAGTAAATGCAGCCTGAAGTAATGTACCTTCATTTATGAAACAAAGAAATGAGAATGTGTAGCATCCTGTCGAGTTGCTTAGAGAGGCTGTCGTGGCTGCGGCCAAGTCTTCCAAATAGGTTTTTCTTATGGAGTCAAATCTCAGAGTGCTTCTTTTCCTGATGCAACTTTTCTTCTAAAATGTGTGCTAAAAGCCGGATCTGAGCACCCTTTGCATATTCAACTACTGTACTTTGTTTCTTCTCTTGCTAACAGTATTCTTTAATGTGATTGGTATCCTGTGTCATTTTTTCTAGTTCATCATCATGGGAGTAAAATGTTACGTTCGGAATCAAACTCTTCAATTACTACTACTCAGCCTACTATAGGTTGGCAACCCCTCTCTTTGCCTCTCCCCTCTTACCTTTTCTCTTTCCTACTTTTACATTCTCGCTTTAATCATTTGTTTTAAGATAACACGCTTCATCCATCGCGTATGGCTTAACTCATATCCAACTGAGCTGGTGCTTCCAAATTTAAATTCTGAACCGTTGACACACTTCCGGTGTGTTGCACACGTAGGTGTTCTGTAAGTGATCAAACACATGCTAACACGTTGCTCATTGGGTTCTTGTGGAGTGTTCTCCGTGTGCATATGTGTTTGTATGAGTGTTGCATCACTGATTATCTCCTATCCTTGGGTCTGGTGTTTGTTATTTGCATGTTGGTTAAACAGACTTTTTGGAGGCATAAAATAAAAATACTAGTTGCCTCATTTAAGTGAAGAACCTGAGAGTTTATATGTTGTCATCATGATTAACAAGCCATCTCTCATTCTGTGTAATTCTATTGTTTAATTAATTCCAGTGTTAAAAAACTGGCATTCTCCTTACCTCAGTAGTACATGCAAAAGACACAGTCCCCGCCTTACTGGCTTGTCTTCTCAGTGTGCAGAAAGGGCGATGAAACCATGTGGGCATCAGTAGCTGGTGGATTAACAATATTTTAGCATGAGCTTTCCATTTTCATGCTGACTCTTTCTTTAATAGTGGTTATTCTTGCTGGTGTCTAGTGTTAGAATAAACACACTATTTTTTTTTTCTTTCCCAAACTTACTTGTATCCAAAAGGAATGCATTGTAAAGGAATGCATTTAACTTTTTGTTATGCTGAGTTGGAGTTGGCATGGCAAAAAGATGTTCTTGAAATCCTCAACTTAATCTGTGGTGCCAGCTGGTTGTTCTTCCCGTAAATTGATTGAGCATCTCTTTTTTTTCCCCCTTCCTCTTTTGCTTGTGTACCTCGCTGTGTGCCACGTAATCCAGCCAAAGGAAGGACAAACATGGAACTTCGGGAGAAGTTCATTTTAGCAGATGGTGCCAGTCAGGGTATGGCAGCCTTCCGGCCCCGGGGCCGAAGATCGCGGCCTTCGTCAAGAGGAGCTTCACCCAACCGCTCAACGTCTGTGTCCAGTCAGGCTGGCCAGGCAGCCTCTCCACAGGTCCCTGCCACCAGCACACCCAAGGTAAGACTCAGCTGGGAAAGGTTGTCTTTCTCCCATGCAGTCACTGTCTCCGGTATACTTTTGAATGTTTTGGGACCCCAGCATTTGAAGGACCTGCCTTCTCCATTTGTATCCCTTCTCACAATATGACGCACGAAGGATTTAAAAACATGTATCTACATATGTGCTTTTGCCTTGTGGCCCATATGGAGACTGTCTATTTAGGGGCTTTGGTTACCTTTCAGATTGGTTTTTCTTTTTAAATAAAGCTTTATTTTTTTTATTTTATTTTCTTGATGTATATAATTTGCCATTCAATCTTTCCACTTATTTGTAATCGTTATCATTCTTACTGTGAAACATTACTCTTTGCTATGAATATCTCTTTCTGTGGTTTGTTTTTTATCTGCTGTCCTTTACATTTGATTTGCCATTGTTCCATACAGATTCTCCATCCTTTAACACGCAATTATGGTAAACCATGGTTGACAAACAGCAAAATGTCAACTCCTTGTAAACCAGCAGAGTGCTCAGACTTTTCCGTGCCGTCTGCAGAGGTATCGTAAGGCCCAGATTCTAGTCTAACAGTCTTCTTTAACTGAAACTGTCACCCACTAACATTGCTTTACCTCTCCCTTAACACATGCACTTTTGATAATACCACGTCTTTTTACAGACTTCTATAAAATAATAAACAACTCCGCATTTCTGGGAAGACATGAGAGTGTCTTTTCTCTCTTGGGAGAGTGAAAATACGGGAGATTATCTTAGACTTATGTCAAGTTTCTTTTAGAGCTCATGGTATGCTTGTGCTTCTAGACATTATTTGGGCAAGAAATGCAACAATACCCCTTCAGGTGAGAGTGAGAGGCAATGTCATTTACATTTGTATTTGCTTAAAAGAATATTTATTAAGTGTAGACTGTGAGCAAGGTCCTTCCAAACGTATGCTACATTTATTTCTGCACAAGAACGCTGGGTGGGTAAGACATAAAAGCCTTTTAGTTTTCAGTGGCGGGGGGGGTAGCTTAGGTATGAAAAAGTTATCTGGCATTTTCAATAGGTATGTGTCTTTATTAGACTTTAAGGATTATTATTTAAGTGTGCTTCAGCTTTTTATATGGCAGGATTTATGGAGATAAGATATTTAGGTCATGTAAAATGTGCCCAATTAGCTCATATATCAGACCATTTCATTCAAGTGAAAATCAACCAAATATATTTGAAAGAAAGTTCTCTGTAAAATGACACACACATAGGTATCAAATGATCACATACTTGATTAGAGGTACAATAATTGGGGTGATGTCCCTAAATAACTTTGCTTGAAATGAAGTCCAGGACCCTTTTATGAAAGTCATATATAGTACCTGTAAAAAGCCCTGTATGCTTTTCAAAACACTTTCTAATCTATTATTTAATCCTCACATCAGTAGTAAGAGGTAAGCAGAGAAAATTTCATTACTCTCGTGATTCAAAATGTCATTACTGGTAATGGTAGAATTGAGGCAGAAACAATCCATTCTTCAATTCTTCCTCATTCCCTGACCCTTCATTTCCACCCTGTCACTTATGGTGAATCTAGTGTAACAAAAACTGAGAACAGTTCAAGAGGCCTCAAGCAACATACATGTTTTAAATATTTAGGGCTATGCTGCTATGTGCCAATTTTTTTAAAACTAGAGATTCCCCCAGATTAGAGTTTAAGTATGTTATTTAAACTACTATAAAACTATGTTTCATTTCAAATAGCCTCATTAGACAAAACAACCAAAGAGAGAAAACAACTAAGGTATATGCCTCTATGGAGGGGTCTGGGAGAATCCTAGGTAGGGTTGGTGACCCTAAAATAAGAGCAGTCAAGGCCTTCCGAGAAGAATGATTTTACATGGCAATGAATTCTGCCACCTTGGGTGATATGTTTCATAATTTGGGGGTCCTCACTCTTTTGTGGGTTGTCAAGATTCTTTTAAACTTAGGAATTTAACTAGATGAAAGTTGTCAGATCTTGGGCAGATCACTGCCCTCCTCAGGCCCTCATTTTTCACATTTGCCAAAAAAGTTGTGATTAGGGGAATGTAAGGATTAATTATCCTTACAGGGATGAAAGTATTTTGAAAAGTTAAGGTTTTTTTAAATGTTTATTTTGAGAGAGAGCGAGTAGGGGAGGGGCAGATAGAGAATCCCAAGCAGGCTCTGCACTGTCAACATGGAGCCCATCACAGGGCTCAGTTCACAATCTGTGAGATCGTGACCTGAGCCAAAATCAGGAGTCTGATGCTCAACCTACTGAGCCACCCAGGCGCCCCGAAGAGTTAAGTTATATACGTATACAAATCACATATTAATTCTGTCCTTAAATGTATGTATAGAATACATATGTAAATGAATTTTGAATATTACATTTATATTAAATTGCAACTCTAATATATCGAAATGTCTTACATACACCTCATTACACATTTACAACTAATATGAGAAAAACTAATTTTTAAAAAAAATGGACACATGGGGTGCCTGGGTGGCTCAGTTGGTTGAGCGTCCGACTCTTGATTTCAGCTCAGGTCATGATTCCAGGGTCGTGGGATCAAGCCCCACATTGGACTCTGCACTAAGCATGGAGCCTGCTTAAGATTCTCTCTCCCTTTGCCCCTCCTGCCCACTCATGTTTGCTCACTCTGTTTTTAGAAAAAAAAATTTTATTTAAAAAATGCCCATATACACCTGTTGGGATGAGCACTGGGTGTTGTATGGAAACCAATTTGACAATAAATTTCATATTAAATAAACAAATAAAAATAAATAAAAATAAAAAATGCCCACATAATTTGTACAGGTTCATTTCCTCTGAGCAGCTCCCTGTGAGTTCATTGAGGCAAGTGACATCCCTTATACTTCATGGGAGATTTGCTTATTTTGTTAACTTTGGGGAAATTTTCAGAATGTTGTGGTCTGGAAAAAAATGCAGTGATTTTAGGCTCATAATAAAATCTCATGGTTGTGATTGCTTTAGGCATTCTCTGTGAACTCCTATAAGAATTTTTAAAGAATTTTCCCTAAGTGTTGCCCACGTGTCTCCTGCATAAAGACCATAGAAGGAAATGAAAGTAGATGAAGTGATGTGGTACCAAGTTGTAAAATGTCACTGCCTCTTTTTTGCAGTTAAGTTTGTTTAAATGAAGACTGTTGAGGCATCATTTACTTATTGTTCTGTCAGTTTATTTCTGGCTGGTTCCCTAAAAGCATTGGAGGCACCAGAATATCCAAGCACAGCTTTTTCAGAGTCCCATTCTCTCTCTGTACCATGCACTCCCTACCTTTCTGGCAAGACTCTTCTAACTCCATAATGTTCACTGACAACCTGAAAGACACTAATGTGCTCACGGTTTAATTTGCCTTTTTTTCCCCCTTGCTATCCTTTGGAGCTCTATTTCTGTGTTTTCTCTTCCATATGAATTCCTTTTTAACTCAGGGAGGGAATAAGGAATGAGTGGGAAGAAGCAAGTGGAGAGAACCCCATGCCACGTCTAATCGAAAAGCCTCTCCCACTCCCCCTCCTGAGGAGGCCCAGTGCAGGGGCTTCCACCAATCTATAATGTGGTGTCAGTGGAATATCGTGGAACAGGAACGATTTCTTGAAATGTCCTTTCACTGATTAAATACAGGGAACACCAATACAAGGAAGCAAGCTTCGACTTCCAGGATATTTATCAGGGAAAGGCTTCCACTCTGGGGACGACAGTGGCTTGATAACCACCGCAGCCGCCAGAGTCCGAACACAGTTTGCTGGTAAGTGTGATGTGGCTCTTTCTGTGATAGCTTTTTGCGGTATGATCTGAAGGTGAAAGTCCCTGTTCTTCTTCATGGCGGATGAAATAACAAATTGACAGTGCTGTATTCTTTCAAAATGACACATAGCCCTGTCCTCCAACAACGGTAGGGGATAAATGACAAGAAAATCCCTTTTGGAAAGTACCAAAGGAAGATGAGCATAAAAAAAACTAGAGCAGTATCCTATCCCTTTACGCTGGAAGCTCTTGGCTCTTCTGTCTGCTTACAAGTTTCCTGGGCTCCATTTTGGGTGGTTGGAAAAACCCAACTGGACTGGGCCTTAAACCCGTGCTAGTCCTGCTTCTTCACAGAATAGTGAACCTGGTCCCTGGGGTTGTGGGCTCAGCAAGCATGAAGTTTCTTTAAAATTTCAAGACTTCTCTTTTAAATTCCTCTGTGCTTCAAATTACTTATCCTCGGGTAAAGCGTTTGCCCCATGTCTGCCCTGCACACATCCCTAGGTACACATGTTAAACTTTGGAAAGCATAATGTTAAATTCTAGGTATATTCCTTATATCTGTTTGTAGGAAATGGAATCCTGTCTAAGCCCAAACCTACCTTTTGTCTGTAAGCCTACCTTTTTGTATATTACATCGACTTAGAGTGAGGCTACCGACCCTAGTGGAATGCAGAAAGGCCACGAATCCACAAGTGTCTGCTGAGTGCCTGCTAGGTGACAAAAAAATGTTGTTGAGATTAAAGGTGGCATTAGGTTTCAAGAATGTGTTGTCGATGGACCCGGGAATGAGGGTGGTTCAACTCCGTCCTCTCTCCTCAGATCCCAAGAAGACTCCTAGCCGACCAGGAAGCCGAGCCGGAAGCAAAGCTGGCAGCAGGGCCAGCAGCCGCCGAGGCAGTGATGCGTCAGACTTTGACATTTCGGAAATCCAGTCTGTGTGCTCAGACGTGGAGACTGTCCCCCAGACACACAGGCCTACGCCCCGAGCAGGTTCTCGGCCATCCACAGCCAAGCCTTCCAAAATCCCCACGCCCCAGAGGAAATCACCTGCCAGCAAATTGGACAAGTCCTCAAAGAGATAGTGCAATTGGTTCCACCGCGGCCCTTCCTTGAGCGTTTATTATTTAAGTTTGAAAGATGTAAAATATGATGTAGAAATTATTGTGAAATAATTGCAAGGAGTTGAGTTTAAAATTCTGCAGATGGCCTTATTTGTGTATTTGTCTTCTTATTTTATCTGTATAATTTCTTGTCAGATATTCTGGGGATTAAAGTCACATCATATGTGAGGGGGAGGAAAGAGTCTAACATGCACTAACATTTCCGCACTGTAAGGTGTGGAGCACACACTAGAATCGGTGACTGTACCTACAGGTAAGTCCTCATCCTCTCCGACAGCCACAGCACGACAGCCGCAGCTAACGTTAAGGATACCTCATGACATTTTCTTGCTTTTGTAGACACTCTGAGAAGCCAAAAGACACACACCGGGCATACATTTTGAGATCATTAAAATGTAAACTAAAAGGGGGAGGGCAGACAGACGAACACAACCACGTACAGTTCTTTAAGCAGTGTCTGACAGAGAACTCACAGGAAGTTACTTTAGGCACTTGCCAGTGCTATGACATTCAAGAACCTTACAGCATTTCTGTGCCATCGCTTCACATGAGGCCAGAGGTGTCCCGGATATTAGACCTATTATACTGTAAGAATATAATTATAAAGTGCATTCATATAAATGTGAGGTTTTCTTTTGCTTGAGTGGACAGTAGCACCTGTATCATTGAACTCATTTTGTATCAAAGCAATTTTGCTTGCAGAAAGCTATGAAATAAAACATGTCCCTTAACTACATTGCTATGGAATTAATTTTTTTCCCCAGGGAAAATCCGTGTATTTTTTTATGAGCAATATCAATTTGGAGTGACCAAAAGATACTTAAAAATGGGTTTATTTTGATTTCTCATCTGAAATAATCATGTTCTGGTATTATATCTATATTTAATAAATATATACATTTTAATTTATTATGTATACTCACATACTATAGAAAGATATTAGTATGCATTTAATAAAACCTATTCACTTGAACATGTGGAATACCTGATTATTTAAAGAACTTTTTCTATCGTTTGTTTGTTTTGAATAAAGGTTGTACGTCTGATGTATTTTTACTAATAGTGTGACAGGGTAAGTTTGGGGGGCATCAAAACACAGGGACACAATAAGGTATGTACTAAGAATGACATTAACATATATTCAGTATTCTACAAATATTTTTAGTACCAACCGTGTGCAAGCTCCTGTGTTCCCCTGAGGCTGTAGGTTCCTTGCTATCTTCTATTCAAGGGGGAAACAGTTCATCAACAAGCAAATCACTCAAATCACTAAAAAACGTGAATTAAAACCAGGGGATGTGTGACAGGGTGCTGATTTTATTATTAAGGCAATATAGTGATATTTTTCTGGCCTGTGTACATTTAAAAATGGAGTGATCAAATTTTCCTAAATACAAAAAATGGCCATTAGAAGAATGGCCAATCCTGATTAGGGCGTGACAGGTTATGACTCTCCCCAGAACTCCGTAAATTTATCTCAGCAAATGTTGTTGAGGCTCAAGGGGATAGTATTATGTTTTCCCTGCTTGGCCTTGTTCACAGAGGCCAACAGAGAAGGGCCTGGAGTCTCCACTGACAGAAATTAGGTGCCGCTTTTAAGTGATAGTAGTTCCTTTTCTCGCCAAGCATGGGTCTCAGGTGGGAGTCCTTGATGGAAAAGGGTAATCCTAACCTAACAGATCACGTGTTGTCATTCATGCATTTATAAACATGTCATCCGAGAAAGCAGTGGGAATTGTCCTTATTCCTTCGGTGATTTGCATGTGATCACATTTCTACTTCAAAGACAAATTTAAGGGAATGTTTTTTATCTCAGCCTCTTTGAATGCCACCCCTGTTAAAGACCTGGGGATTTTGCTCTCTCTCTCTCTCTCTCTCTCTCTTTTTTATAAGTTAAATAAGCTTTTGAAGAAAAACAAGTGGTTTAAAATACTTCAGAGAATTCTTAAGGAACTGCTCCTAGTTATCAGCAGTTGCCCTCATGGGGAACTTTTCAAACTTTGATGCCTGATCTTTGTTTCCTCTTGAACTAATCCTTTACCCACAGGTTGACTTCTGAAGAGTCCCCCCATAAATTTCAGGGAATGTAGCAGACACACCTCATTCCCTACACACCTTCTTCCTTTTCCTTGTCTCTTCTTTCATTTTTCTCTCTTTTTCTTTAAAAAACATGACATTGAGGGGCGCCTGGGTGGCTTAGTCGGTTAAGCGTCCGACTTCAGCTCAGGTCACGATCTCGCGGTCCGTGAGTTCGAGCCCCGCGTCAGGCTCTGGGCTGATGGCTCAGAGCCTGGAGCCTGCTTCGGATTCTGTGTCTCCCTCTCTCTCTGCCCCTCCCCCATTCATGCTCTGTCTCTCTCTGTCTCAAAAATAAATAAACTTTAAAAAAAAAAAACAACCATGACATTGAAATGAATCTCAACTCTAAAAATCTTTTTTTTTAATATTTATTTTTGAGAGAGCACAAGTGAAGAAGGGGTAGAGAGAGAGGGAGACAATCTGAAGCAGGCTCCAGGCTCTGACCTGTCAGCACAGAGTCTTTGTGGGGCTTGAACTCTTGAACCACGAGATCATGACCTGAGCCGAAGTCGGACACTTAATGGACTGAGCCACCCAGGTGCCCCATCAACTCTAAAAATCTTAAAAGTTTGGTTCTGTTAAAAGATAAATTAATTTTTTAAAAATATTTATGTATTTTGAGAGAGAGCATGAGTGAGGGAGGGGCACAGAGAGAGAAAGAATCCCCAGTAGGTTCCCAGCTGTCAGTGCAGAGCCTGACGTAAGGCTCGATCTCAGGAGCCATGAGATCCTGACCTGAGCTGAAACAAAGAGTCAGACACTTAGCTAACTGAGCCACTCAGGTGCCACAAACTGAGGAATTTTTATAAAACTTTTAGGAGTTTTATAAAACCTTTAGGAGTTTTGTGGTGCCTGGGTGGCTTAGTTGGTTAAGTGTCCGGCTCTTGGTTTCTGCTCAGGTTACTATCTCACGGTCTGTGAGTTCAAGCCCTGTGTTGGCCTCTGCATTGACAGTGTGGAGCCTGCTTGGGATTCTCTCTCTCCCTCTCTCTCTCTGCTCCCCCACTTGGGCACTCTCGCTCTCAGAAATAAACATTTTAAAAACAATGTAGGTGTTTATTTGAGCAAAAATCTATTGGAATCAGCACCAAACTGGAAGTGGTTGGGAGTGCTCCACTGACAGGAGCTCGGGAGAGATAGAGAGTAGACAAAAGCAAGGAAGGAAGGAAAGTAAGGAAGTTATTGATTGACTATAGCTTAAGCCCTAGTTGGCCGTTTGTAATTGGTTGTCCTTGGTATTTTGATTTTTTTAAATTTTTTAATGTTTTATTTATTTTTGAGAGACAGAAACAGCATGAGTGGGGGGAGGGGGAGAGAGAGAGGGAGACACAGAACTCAAAGTGGGGTCCAGGCTCTGAGCTGTCAGCACAGAGCCCAACGTGGGGCCCGAACCCATGAACGGTGAGATCATGACCTGAGCCAAAGCCAGACTTAACTGACTGAGCCACCTGGGCATCCCAAGGTATTTTGATTTTTAACGTTGAGGCATTTACAGGCTTAAACTTTGGTTTGCTAAGTTAGGCCATTAAGACATTAGAGCCACCTTGGCCTAAAGGTCTCCTTGTTTAAATAACAGTTCTTAAGCACTAGGGAACCATGGAGTAGCTTTTTTGTCTTAAAAAATCAAAACTTACTAGTTCTGATGTACTGCTACCTTGTTTTGAAATAATGGAGCATCCTCTTTGATTTCAGTGCAGAACTAGATGGGCCTGGCCAAATATCAGATCTGGTTCCTTTTATGGCACATGCTGGTGGAAGGGCTTGGGAGGTGCCCTGTGACTGTCAGGAATTGACCTGTAAAGCTGAAAAGGAGGAGAGACTAGGAAAGGATGTTGCTCCCCCCCCCCCCTTTTTTTTTATCCTTGTAAAACTTGCTTTCAGCATTTACAAGGGAAACTGTAATGTAGTGCAATGATTTACTCCTTTTTTGACAAGATGCTTTGAAATGCATGTGCTTTATTGTCAATTGGGTGAGGAGATAACCACCCAACAGTACAAGTGCCCAAGCAGTTGTGTGTGTATCTGATGACACTGCCACTTGGCCGTGACTTACCTTTGGGGGTCCCACAAAGAAGGCAAGGATGGACACTGTGTCTTTAGGTACTTTAATAAGTTCCCTTCAGTCATGTTAGGGATTGACTTCATGCTTATCAAAATCTACTGGGAAGAGAATAGAGTCATGGGTAACACGTTTGTGCAAGAAATAGTTCATATGACAAAAATCTGACAACCTACCGAATTCTAAAACTTGGGTTGATTTTATGTAATTTCAGAGCCTATGGAAATGTTGGCTATCTAGTTAGGATGAAGGATGACAAAAACGGAATTCTTTCTGCTTCCAACATGCTAAGACTATATGCAAAGCAAAATGTGTTCAAAGGGATTTTGTATTGTTTTACCACACTTCTATTATACTCCATTATTTGAAATTAAAAGACTGCATAGGATATGAGAATAGAGATTAAGAAGCTTTCAAAAGTTATCCTCACCTAAAAACAAACCATTCGTTTAGAATATTACTAAAATATAACTACTTTTACCCCAGGGCAAAGACTAGGATATTTAATTCCCAGGGCCTTATACTCTAACTTCCATGCCCGTGGTCTCCAGCCCTCTTGATGGCATATTTCTATCAATAAAAGTTTTTTGAGCAAACCCTTCCAATATATGCATGTTAATTTCTTCCAAGGTATTTCTTGCATGTATTTTATCATTAGCTAATTTTGCAAGGCTCAACATAATCTTAGAGTATGATCTATCTTTAACAACATCAATATAGGTATATGTACATATTTGAAATAGACAACGTAAATGTTCGTGAAGGTTAGTTTCCTCCTCTTTCTTTTAAACAAAATGGAATTCGAAATAGATATCCTATTTTCCCACATCCCCTGCGGTCACCTTGTGTACAACCTGCTTTAGAGATCACTGTTCTACGCTATTTTCTTCTGCCAACTACTCACCCATTTTTCCTCAGGGTAGAAGTATGTTCTACAGTTCCTTTCTCCTCTGCTCCTAGTTAAGCAAAGATACATGCCTTTGCTAGTGGTTATCTGTGGTTGTAGCCCTGCTTAGTTAGTCTCCAAAAATTCAGGGTTGGGGAGGGGGAGGAACACATCATTATTTCCAAAGCCACAGTTTCCTTCTGGCCCTTGTTACCTCTCACCTGTCTTACTACAACCAGTGCCTGTTTATTGCCTTACTTCCCATGTCTTCTCCAGACATCATCATGTTGGAGAAATTGGCCTCATGGGGAAGGACATGCCTTTTTGAGGCGAAGAAAGAGTGATTAAAATGGGATAAGAGAAGTTAAGGGAGTTACCCTGCACTGGCTTATTTCTCTCAGCAAATTAGAAAATACAGTGTCCTGCTTGGGGTTAAGGAAAAGGTTATAGGTTAAGGTTTTGGAGTTGAGCAGAGAAGATTCAAAGTAGCTGAGACCATGGGTTTATAGTTACCCTGATCTACAGGGTGCAACGTAGTATAGGAACAGAGGGGACAGAGGTTAATCTACAGCTGGGCTCCTTCCAGTGAGGTTCAACAGGAAGAGCAAAGGGTTTGAGCAATGGAAGGAAACAGAGGGCAGAGGCTGGGTTTTTACCTCAGAATCAGGTTGTAGGATTCCCACAGGAAAGAGTTTGGGAGGAAGGCACACCATGAGTGGAGTTTGGATCAGGGCAGTAGGAGGCTAGAGCAGTACGAATGAGCACACAGGAGCACATGTATGACCACGAGTGATTTATATTTGGGGCATTGTCTAAGGGTTACATGAATGTGAATTTTGGTGGCCTCAGTATTTTGTTAAAAATTAGTCTCAGTGCTTCCACATCTTGATTTTTATTATGCTTATGGCAGAATCTGCATGTAGAACACAATAATAGTCACCTCCTAGATTTGAGGAATGGGTGGAAGATACTGCCTTTCAACTGAGCTAGGTCGTGCTTCAAAGCCCCAAGTAGGCTGGTGTGTGTTGGTGTGTGTGTGCATAGCTGTGGCTTTTTAAGAAGGCAAAAGTCTCTGGCCTCAGGAGTGTAGTATGTTGATACATACTTGTTATATCTGGCTGTAGGCAAGAATTAAAAATGAACTGCCATAAAGACTAGGTTTCTGAAAGAAGCAAGATGGCCTTTCAGAAGGAGGACTGACCAGAACATAACATAGTTGTGTTTTTAATTACTAGTGTAGAAAAGTTTGTTTCAAAAATAAGCAGTTGTGGAAATATGATTTGGTCAACAATTTAGTCACAATATGCCTTTTTGGGAATTGACCGGTCAATTCAGGGAAATAGAATAAGTTTGAAGCAATGTCTTCAGATATAAACTATATAGTATCCCATCATGGGGGGGCCTGAGTGGCTCAGTCTGTTAAGCGTCCGACTTCGGCTCAGGTCATAATTTCATGGCTCGTGAGTTCGAGCCCCATATTGGGCTCTGTGCTGACAGATCACAGCCTGGAGCCTGCTTCACATTCTATCTCCATCCCCCTCTCTCTCTGCTCTTTCCCTGCTCATTCTCTCTCTCTCTCTCTCTCTCTCAAATATAAATAAACATTAAAAAAATTTACAGTATCTCATCAGTGATTAATTTGGAGTTGTTTCTCCTGGGAAATCTTTTGCTCCTTCAGATACTTGATTATGCCCATATTGATTCTTTTAGTCTTAACATTTGTATGTCAACTTTGGTCTGTAAAGCTCTTAACATAAATAAATATCTTACTGAGGTTCTCAACCAGTCATTGAAATAGGAGATAAGTATTATTTGCATTTAATGAATAATTTGAATGAAGCTAGAAGGGGGGTTGTTTTTCCGAGCTTACACAGCTAGAACATGAGTAGATAAATATTTTCATACTGAGACCAATAGTCATTCCACTACACGTCACCATTATGTCAGGGCCTACACATTCTTTTTCTAAAGATGGCACCTTCATAAAGAAGACACGATCGTGACCTCTCTCAGGAAGCCACACCACATCTGGATTTTCCAGAGCAGCAAACTTCATCTTAAGATAATTGGAGTGTTGGAAATGTCTTGTGTTCCATAACTAGACTAATTTTCCATTGTTTCATGTCTCATCAAATTATCTAGTTCCAAAAAAAGTAGCAACCTTTTAAAATTGGCTTGCTGAGGAAGATGGTCTGTTTTGAGATAGCTAATATTTAACATCCCTTTTCCCTCCAACCACTACAAGATGCGTAAAATGTTTCCCTGTAAAGTTGATTCATCGCTTAGTTACCAGAGCCCTGATTCTTCTTGCTGCCAGATAAGTAATCTAAATGCCTTACCTGAATCAAACTTTTGAATATTCTGCCTTTTGTTTAAGTTCATTGAAAATATATGTGGATAAATATTGTAACTCTTCATTCACCATGTCATGGTATAGTATTTTCAAGGCAAGTGTTTTTCAAAAGTTAACTTCAGGTGTGGAAACATATATAATGTGACCTAAACAAAAAATATCTAATTAAGATATGTAAGGAATGATGTACATTCAGATTTTCCTGCTTCATTTTTTACTTAGTTTGACAATAGGGCTTTACAAGGTGGTCCTAGGCATTTATCCTGGATCTATCACTTAAATATATTTCAGATTATGTTGGTACTTTCACGAATATGTTCTTTTGCTCATCTGGCTCTCACCCTACTCTGAAAATGCATCTTTTAAATGTCAGTTTATATAAAAGTGTCAGAATCCTTTACTTTTGTCGAACCGTGTATAAAAGGTAGTTAATTCAGTGAATAATTTTGTTTAGTACAATCCTTTGATTTATATTGACTGCATTCTGGAAGTGGGATTCTTACACATTTAGTGATATGTTTCATTATCAACTTCTATTATAAAGCTATGTTTGTTAACTGTAGAAAGTTTAGTAAATGCACAAAGGTACAAAGAGAAAAATAAAATTGCTAATCACCCCACTACTCAGAATAAGTCACTGATAAATTTTGTAGGTAGTTGTTATTTTGTTTAAAATTTTTGAAGTCATATTGTACTTTCTGGTTGGTATCCTTAGTTGCATACTTAAACTAAAAAAAGTCAAAGACGCTTGAGTTGTTATCTGTATTTTAGTCTTTAGAAGTATAAATAGAATGATACCTATATTGCTTTCCTTTTCTGGACAATGATTTCCCTAAAACTGGGTGATTTCAAACAATATATCTCAGAGTTTCTGTAACCAAGAATCTGTATGAGTCTTAACTGGCTTCTCTGCTTCCATGATCTCTTATGAGACTACGGTCAAGGTTCCCACTGGGGCCTCATTCATCAGTGTCACAGTTGATTTGGGACATGATCCACTCTCAAGTTCACTCATTGGTTGGTTAGTTTGTTGTCAAGTTAACTCATAGACTGTTGGACTAAGGGACTCTGTTCCTCGCTAGCTGCCAGGCTAGAGGCCACCCTCAGTTCCTTGCCATGTGTGCCCCTCCAACACAACAGCTTGCTTCATCATAGTATGCAAGCTAAAAAGGCCAATAAAATCCAACAAGATGAAGTCACACTCTCCATGACCTAAGCACAGAAATGACATCCTATCTACTTTTGCCATATGTTATTAGAAACAAATCACTAGGTCCAGCCCACACTCAAGAGCATGACTACCAGGAGGCAGGGATCACTGAAGGCCATCTTTGAAGGCTGCCTACCATCATACTAAATCATAAAAGCTGTATTCTAATCTCTTGACCCACTTATGTAATGAAGAAACAGGTTTTAAAATCTCTAAAAAATCTCAAAGTCCTTTTCATCACACGTGAAGAGTATGACATATCAAAATTCAATTGCCGATTCAACATAGTCTAGTTTGGAAGAGGAATGTTTCTCCAAAGCTTCACTTTCTTCAAAAGTGTCATATTGGGAAATAAATAAGACAATAATCCAGGCAAAGATTGTTTATCCCAGGCCACAGGAGTGTTATCTGACATTTTCAACAACAAAAACAGGGTAGAGTACAAATGGACATGAGTGGCTCCCTAATAGGGACAATGGAGAGGCACTGGGAAGTTAATGAACATTCTTCAAATACAATGAGAGGATTGATGGAGTGAAGACTCTAGGCTGGCAACTCACTAGAACCCACCTCACCCCTTGGTTAAATGTTGCCTTGCCTCAATTTCCTTCTTCTTAATTCCCCTTCCTTTGTAACTCTGGAGGCTCTAGGTTGCTGTTCTATGGATACATTAGGTTTGCTCTACTGGAGAACGCCCAATGTTCATGGCTGGGAATATGTGCTTGTCACTGGCACCTGAATGTTCCTCTGCTGGCCTAGAGCTCCAAGGAATTAACTAGTTGGTCGTAGTTAGTATCTTGTTCAAATTTTTTTTTCCAAGGGATCTTACATTTGCAGCGTATGCATTTTAAAAGACACATACTCTTTTGTGAAGCAGGAGAAAGTTTGGCAAAAGATAAAACATGCTCTTATGGGCCCTCCCTCCTTGTATACATGTCTCAGTGTGGTTTGACATTTGCTTGGTGCCAGTAGGATCACTTTCATATTCAGAGGAATGGCTTCATAGCATTGTCTAGAAAACCTAAGTGCACAAAACACCTCAAGAGCAGGCACAGTTTTGTGAACTTCAAACCAATGTTTATCCAAGAAATGTCATGTAGAATGAAGCAACACTAGAGTTTTTCACAGTAGGTATACGCCAGCTTGCCTCTGAGTTATTGTTAACCCAGAGACAATCCAGATAGCACTTTTCATACCAAACACATACACTGGTTTTCAGGGGACAGAGCTATTCTTTAGTTTTTATTACTTCTATTACTTTTTATTAGTTCTATTACTTTTTTTTTCTTTTAGCTCTTTAATTATACCTTATCATGTCATGCCATTTTAGGCATATCACACAGGTTTTTAATGCAAGCATAAGAAAATGTTTTGGTTGGGGTCTTTCAATATATCGAGGCATAAGAAATGTCCTTGGACTCTCTGGATCTCTGAAGACATAGCTCATATAGCTAGTGTCTGATGATTAAACTTTTCCTACATGTACCTGTTCCAGAACAACTGGATCAATAGATCCAAGCAAGCTCCATCCTCTCCCCTAGCTGCTGTACCAATTCCCCTAGCTGCTGCTTTTCTAGGGAAAAGCTAAAAGAATATTAGAGCCATGTTGGAGTTTGACTCCTCCCACCCTCACAAGTCTGTTGGCAGATAGCAGTGGTATGAAAGGAATGGGGAGTGAGCTGAGGCTCTGAGAATTACATGCTCAAAATCACCTAGTTAATAAGTAGAAGAATCCATGTTTACTAGCCAGTTCTGGTTGAACCCAAAGCCCATCTATTATACCAAGCTACTGTGTGAGTGGTTATTTCTTGGCGTTATTGTTCGTGTCCTGGCCCACATCTTATTAATCAGTTTCTTGCTTTATCTGTTCTTAATTTGAGTACTTTAGCAACTTGAAAAAAAAAAAACTAAACTAAAAACATATTATTCCCCATCCTGCTTCTCCTGCCAACAAAAAAGTAAAAGATTTTAAAAAACAGAATTCACCTAGTTCATACAAACATTAATTACCTGACAGCTAAATGTGGGGAAAGATTAGAAAGAGAAAGGCAAAAAGAGAGAGAGAGAAAGGCAGAAAACGACAATTGGGAAGCAGCAAGGAATGTGGTCCTTTTACACTATGATGTATATTCAAAATGCACAATTTGTGCTCAGCTTTGCAAGGAAATCCTTAGCTTTAGAGGATAATATATTAACGTGTTTAGGATTAAGCTGAATTATGGCTCCAACTGGATGGAAGAGCCCATCTTCTGTGCCAAGGATCAGTGATCTTGGCTTATAGTTGCCTCTTCTCTTTGGTATGTCGGGCTTAGGTCTCTTAAGATCAAGGATGGCCTGTGGAGAGAAGTCCCTTTTCTTCTCCACTGCCAGATAGAAAGCTGTTCCAAACCTATATATAGAACTTTAAATGCCAGAACTGAACTATGTGACGTGTATCTACTAACAGATTTGTGGACAAATATTAAGGAAAAATGATCACCTGATTCTAGAACACATGTTTGAAAATGCAAAATAAAGCTGATCTACTTTTCTACTAAGCTCAGAATATTGCAAAGACCTGTTATCATCTTTATTACCTCCCTTGTATGGCCTCCCTGTTAGGTAGATACACTAGAGTGATTAGCCATCTGGTCACACATGTCTGTTAATTGACCTGAATGTTAGTTACCAAGCAACTGGTGGTAAGAAAAACCCCTTCCCTCTGATACACTGCAACACAGAAGGAATCTCTTTTAGCTCTAAACCTAAAATTCCTCAGTCATCCTGCCTCAAAGCTTGAGTTTCTAAATCACAAAATATTTTTAAAAACAAATATATAGATTAAAAAAAAGCATGTCGCTTTGTGACCAATGACAACAAAAAAGTAAATATATGGTAGATAAAGGTTTAGAAGAGTACAAAAACAATCTGGATATGCTAGATTTCCACCTACAAATCAAAGCTACAATTTAGCAAGTTTTATAAATTTAGGAACAAAGAAACCAAATGCAAAATATAAGAAATTTATCCATAGCATATAGAGGAACAAAAAGTGGTTGTAACTGAGTAACTGACAGCTCTGTGGAAGTCAGTTAGTGATGTTTCAAATGATCTTGAGCTTTATTACTGGAAATATAAGGCCCAGCACAAGAGAGGAGAAAGTCCTGCTTCACTGTGGCACATCTTAACGTGGGCAGCTTCAGGTAAGGGACCAGGATACAGCATAGAACCCTATTGGAAGAGGCTATAATAATATGGAAGAATAAGAGTTTATATTGTGTGCTTAATATAAATTCCTTCAAGTTAATTATTCCAAAGAAATTTCTTTTTGCAGGAGAATCTGCACAGTTTGTATGCTAATTACTTTGATTATAACAGATCAGTGAAATCATAGTTAATAGGTTACTTAGCACAACTTTGATGAAAAAATTCACTTAAATTATTACATGGACTGACAACAATTGTTTTCCAACAACTAACATTTATTCTCTATGATGAATATAATCTCTCAAGATCACAGTTATTGTAGTTCAGAAATAACTATTGACACCTGTGAATACTCTGCAGCTGCTCTTTGTACTTTTGAGACAACAGACCTAGGAGCCAGTGTCATGATGACTGGATACAGAATATAGAGAGAGTAATCATCAGTTAAGCATCCTCTAACTGTTCTAAACATTCTCTAACTGATATCCCCCTTCATCCTCCAGGACAGGTTAACAGCAATCTTAGTGTTTTACCCTAGTGAAAACAGTCTTCTCTAAATTTCCATTAACATTACTCAGAATTGTGGCTGATTCCAACCATCACTTTGACTAGGCTGAACGACATTATTTGGGGCTTTTAAGAGCTACAATAATAACGGTTTCCCTGTAAGGCAGGTGATATTATCTCATTTTGGAGATGGAAAACACAGAGGTTAAAGAAACTGCCCAAGGTCACAAAGTAACAAAACTCAACCTAAGCTGTCTGACTTTAGTGCTTCCTCAGCTTTCTTTAAATATCTGAAGGACCACCAATGGGTAGAAGACAGATTTTTATTTCATGATGAGAAAGAATTTTTATTCATTTAACTATTCTAAGGTGGCTGCCTTGGGAGTAGAGTTGTTATATAAGATATAGGACATCAGCTAAATTTGAATTGCAGATAACGATGAAAATTTTTAGTCTGAGTCCCAAACATGGCATAGGATGTTCTTATATTAAATATTATTAATTGTTTATCTGAAATTCAGAGTTAACTGAGCACCTTCCATTCTTATTTGCTGAATCTGGTTACCCTGCATGGGAAACGTTATGTTTCCAGGTGCTGGTGATTAAAAACATGTATGATCACATGCAGACATGTTTTTGAGGCTCTGAGGGGCAGAAGAAGCAGAGGTGGGGTGTTTTGGAGAGTGGAATCCAGATTTCATCATCTTCATGGGCTAGGGGTTGGGGAGGAACAGAATGACTTTACAGTTTATGGCTTTGAGGAACAATATCTTTTTATGGTCTTTCCATTTTCTCTGTTTCTTGTTCCTTTGGCAGGATCATCTCACTGCTGTCCAGCCCCTGGTAGGTACAGGGGACAGTGGAGATATGAAAGAGAACATTTTGCTCCTTATTGATATTTCTGGAACTGATTGGTGGTGGAGATCCTTGGAAATATATTTATATGGAGGGTTGTGTTCCTACCACGAATTCTGGAATTTTCACCACCAAGATGCAGTATCAAGTATATTTTCTGTTTTGTTCCCTAAGGATAAAACACTGGGAGTATTCCTCTTAGAGGTAGGGATTAGAATAGTTCTGGCAGACTCTCCAAATCACATAAGTCGATAAGTTATAAGTTGGCCTTACTTTGAAGTTGATGAAACCATTGCTTTGGAAACATTTCTTAATGTCTCTGAATGAAACCCTTTAGGACAATTCTTCCTTAATGGACATCTTCTAGCCCATGGTATTAAAGACTTGTCACATGAAACCTTTAAGTAGCTTCATGCTAATAATTGACAAATAATGGAAGTTCAACTGGGGCCCCTTTCAAATTTGGTTCTCCCACGCAATGTAATCTGTTTACTGGAAACAGTTGTTAAGACTGTAAAAATAATCTCTGTCTGGGTGCCAGAACAGAATGCAGGCTGCCCAAGGCATAAAAACTCAGTTGTGCATATGCGCGGAGGTAGCAATATTTCTATAGATGTATTTTTAGGTTACAATTATGAGAAATACTTGAAAATTCCCCTACAGAGGTGAAACCAGAGCCATAACTTCTTGGGGGGAACAGCTATACAACAAATATGCCCAGTTTTATAAAATGTTCTCATTATTTCAACTGGTGGAAGCCTGCCTTACCTAAAAATAAGATTCTGTTAAGGCACCTTACCAAAAGCAAAACTGAAAAAGCATGACAATCCAAGAGATGAGTTTTTAAAATATAATTTTAGAGTGGGAAAAGCCTTTCTAAGCAAGATACAAAATATAAGAATCATGAAGGAAAGACAGACAAACACCTGCTCATCACAAAAACTACCACAGAGTCAAAAGACAAGTTGGGGAAAATATTATAATGGCAAAGGCTAAAATGTTCTTAATGGACCAGAAAATACAATTCACATTCGAATATAAATGTCTGGGGCATCTGGGTGGCTCAGTTCATTAAGTGTCCAACTCTTGACTTTGGCTCAGGTCTTCAGGCTCTGCACTGACAGCACAGAGTCTCCTTGGGATTCTCTCTCTCCCTCTCTTTCTACCCCGTCCCCATTAATATGAACACACTGTAAATAAATAAATAGATACATAAATATGAATATAAATGGCTAACTCTACTCAAATATAAGAGTTATGAGATCACATTCTCCCCTAGTAGTTTGGCAAATATAGAAAAGTCTGATTGTATACAGTGCTGGCAAGAACATGATAGAACAGACCCTCAAAATGCACTGTTGCTGAGAGTGAAAATTGAATGGCCTCTTTAGGAGACAATTTGGCAATATCCATCAGAATCTTAAATGCACGTATACTTTGACCTAACAATACTGGTTCTGGAAATGTATCCAACAACAATGTGTGCTACACGGGACAGTTTTCCAGGAAAAATAATATTCCCCTAACCAGACCCACTTTGCTTTGCCAACCAAAGACCAAAGTGATGAATTAGCATTGCCTGGGTGTAGAAGGAGAGGGAAATAGAGAAGATATCCGTGGTTTCAAGCCTGCCGGGATGCTGGTCAAGCTGAGCTGGGGTCCAGAGTGAGTGTACAGTTTGTAAACTGAGTCTCCACAGAGAAAGTTGGTGCATCAAGGTGTTAGTTGGGGACACTACATTTCAGTATGGGGAGAGAGGACTCGATGTACATTAACTTCTTTCGCAAAGAGTGGCATTTGAGACACTCCAGGATTCTTCCTCTTTGAATCTAGCTTATTTAGCTTACAGCTTATTTTTTGCTCTTTCCCCTTTGAGTCCTATGTTCTCTGCTCCTCCAGGGTGACATGGCCTTCACTCCCTCCTGGGACTGTGGTTCCCTTCAGATGTAATATGCAGCTCAGTGGGAACATTTCCAGGCCCTAATCCCATGGATTCCTCCATCCTCAGCAAGATGCTGGGCCTCATGCAGCCCCGGGCAGGCTGGCACTCCCCTGCCTCCAGCTCTGCAATTCTCACGCCTTTGCATGCTGTCTCCTAGGAGAGTTTCCCTTTAATCTCACATTCGTCTCAGCCAAAGACAAATGGGTACCACAGACACTTGGAAGAAAGCCACTGTTGATGTGTCTATTAAATATTAGGCCCCAAGAGGCCCACAGAGGATCAACCCTTGCTCCACTGCCTCTTCTCTGTCTTTGGCTTTGCCCGTCCTTAGATTTATTATTTTAACAATTTAATTTTTAATAGGCCATACATTTACTTGACTCAAAAGTCAAAACTATTACAACGGTGTCACAAGAAGTCTCAGTCTCTCTTCCCTTCATCCCATTTTATTCATTTTGTTTATTTTCCCACTGGTTCTTGGTATGAATACAAGTACATACACATATACACACGCACACACACATACACACACACAGAAATATGTATACACACAAATACAGCAAGAAATAAGAGATTATACGAACTTTCATTCCTCTTCTTTGGCCAAAAGTATTTGCATCATAATATAAACAATACTACACCTTGCTTTTCCTAACCTAAAAATATCTGGTTATGTATAATTTTTATTTTTTCACTGTGGCAAAATACACATAATCCAAAATTTACCATTTTAACCAGGCAATCATACAAGTTGGTCTTTTTAAGACTAGGTTATTTCACTTAGCATAATGTCCTCAACGTTCATCCATGTTGCAGCATGTGTCAGAACTTCCTTCGCTTTTTATGGCGGAACAATATTCTACTGTGTGTACAGACCACATTTCGTTTATCCGTTCATCCATCAATGGGCATTTGGATTGTCTCCACCTTTGGGTTATTGTGAATAACGCTGCTATGGATGTACATATATCTCTCCAAAGCCCTGCTTTCAATTTTTATTTTTTGAGTATATCCCCAGAAGTGAAATTGCTGGATCATGCAGTACTAGTTTTAATTTTTTAAGAAACCTCCATACTGTTCTCCGAAGCTGCTGCACCTTTTGCATTCCCTCCTGCAGTGTGCAAGAGTTCCCATTTCTCCACATGCTTGCCAACACTTTTGTTTTGTTTGACAGTAGCCATCGTAATGGGGGCAGGGTGATATCTCCTTGTAGTTTTGATTTGCACTTCCCCAATGGCTAGTGGTCCCGAGCATCTTTTCATGTGCTTGTTGGCCATTTTGTCTCATCTTTTAACTAGTCTAGACCTTGAGTAACTTACCAGATTTAATAGCAACAGAATCACTGGGCCCCTCTACTAACTACATCTTTCTCTGTAGTAGCAGGATATTCAATAAAGCTTCATTTCCCTACTCCTTTCAGCTGCCTGTGTAAAATCTTCATCTGCTTCTGAGGCTGGTTCTTGCCTGTCTTCACTGGCTGTGATCCAGTCTGACACAGTCCTTGAGATTCTGCAGTAAGCGGGCACCACAGTGAGGAAGAGATGAAGTCAGCCAGTTCTGGGTCCCCTGAGAACCTCCATTGTTTCAACAAACCCCACGGACCAGATTTTTACTTCTGAGACCTAGATCTCTTGTTATCTGCTGCTTCCCATCTGCCAGGTCTCACTTGTACCTGGTATGTTTCCTTGGAGATGATCAATACTTCCACCTTCCCCAACTAACTTTTTTTTTTAACGTTTTATTTAATTTTGAGAGAGAGAGAGGCAGAGTGTGAGCAGGGGAGGGGTAGAGAGAGAGGGAGACACAGAATCCGAAGACACAGGCTCCAGGCTCCAAGCTATCAGCACAGAGCCCAATGCGGGGCTCCAACTCACCAACTGTGAGATCATGACTTGAGCTGAAGTCGGATGCTTAACTGACGGAGCCACCCAGGCACCCTATCCCCGCAACTAACTCTTGAATATGAAACTCACCTAATGCTCCAAATAACATGTGCTGATCTTCTCAAACTTTCTGTCTCAAATCTTGCTCAAATCAGTGGTTCTCGGTTTTGGTTGCACATTGGACTCAGCTGGGGAGATTTTTAAACAACTGAGGGCTGGGTTCCACCCCCAGAGGCTTCTACTTAATTGGCTCCATTGCAGCCTGGGCATTGGAATGCTAATATACAGAGTCAAGGTTGAGAACTACTGACCTAAATTTTACAAAAAAAATTAATTAATCTTATTAATGAATGTTATTAATAAATCTTAATAGTTCTCTGTCTCTTGGTAGTATCCTAGATTGGGCTGTCCCTATGGAAATTATCACAGTTAGCTCTCTGAGGTTTTATCCTCTGTTAATTATTTCTTGCATCCCAGGCTTCTCCTATGATCTAATCACTCAAGGATCTTAATTCCATTTGTGAAAGGAGTATGCCCCTTTCATCTTTTCCTATCTCTCTAGCCTGCCAGTAGAAGAAAATATCTTCTCTACCCCACCCTGGAACCCCTTCTACAGGCAGGAAGACACAGTGGCAAATATTAGGTCCAAGACCTGTTAGAAAACCCTTGGGAGTCTGATTTCTATGATTCCAGAATTCTACTAGAAGCCACTTATTTATAGGGCACCTGGTTGGCTCAGCTGGTTAAGTACCCGACTTAGGCTCAGGCCGTGATCTCACAGTTCATGAGTTTGAGCCCCATGTTGGGCTCTGCTGATAGCTCAGAGACTGGAGCCTGCTTCAGATTCTGTGTGTCCCTCTCTCTCTGCCCCTCCCCTGTTCATGCTCTGTCCCTTTCTCTCTCTAAAAAAATAAACATTAAAAAATTTAAAAAGAAGAAAATGCTACTTATTTCTGAATATATTGAGCTGGCATCTGCTGTTTGAGACACATGTGCAACTGGGAAGGCAAGAAACCTCTGAGTCCAGCAGAAAAATGGTAGAAATAATACAGAAAGAAGATTGGCAATCTGAATGCTTTGAAACTAAGTTGACTCATCTCTCTTTGGAAACTTCAGAATTTTTACTTTTAGATGAATTCATGTGATTCCTCTCAGGTGTACCACCTCTAGAATCTGTGATTCCTGGAACTTTCATTCCTTAAACTCAAGATGTCATCGAGAGTCATCCAATTATTCTGCTATGAAAAGGTAAGCACAGTTCATTTTGACGCTATATTAATTAGGGTGTGTGTTGTCTGCTTACTGGTCAGAGCCAGGGGGAAGACCTTTTATCCAAAGCACCTTCTCCTGTTGAGTCATATGAGCTGCTTTGTGGAAGTTGTCCTTGCTTTATTTTTTATTTTTTTAAATATGAAATTTATTGTCAAATTGGTTTCCATACAACACCCAGTGCTCATCCCAACAGGTGCCCTCCTCAATAGTCCTAACCCACCCCCCATCAACACTCAGTTTGTTCTCAGTTTTTAAGAGTCTCCTATGTTTTGGCTCCCTCCCGCTCTAACCTTTTTTTTTCCCTTCGCCTCCCCCATGTCTTCTGTTAAGTTTCTCAGGATGCACATAAGAGTGAAAACACATGGTATCTGTCTTTCTCTGTATGACTTATTTCACTTAGCATAACACTCTCCAGTTCCATCCACATTGCTACAAAGGGCCATATTTCATTCTTTCTCATTGCCATGTAGTATTCCATTGTGTATATAAACCACAATTTCTTTATCCATTCATCAGTTGATGGACATTTAGGCTCTTTCCATAATCTGGCTATTTTGAGAGTGCTGCTATAAACATTGGGGTACAAGTGCCCCTATGCATCAGCACTCCTGTATCCTTTAGGTAAATTCCTAGCAGAGCTATTGCTGGGTCATAGGGTAGATCTATTTTTAATGTTTTGAGGAACCTCCACACTGTTTTCCAGAGTGGTTGTACCCATTTGCATTCCCACCAACAGTGCAAGAGGGTTCCCGTTTCTCCACATCCTCTCCAGCATCTGTAGTCTCCTGATTTGTTCATTTTAGCCATTCTGGCGTGAGGTGGTATCTGAGTGTGGTTTTGATTTGTATGTCCTTGATGAGGAGTGACATTGAGCATCTTTTCATGTGCCTGTTGGCCATCAGGATGTCTTCTTTAGAGAAGTGTCTATTCATGTCTTCTGCCCATTTCTTCACTGGATTATTTGTTTTTCGGGTGTGGAGTTTGGTGAGTTCTTTTGGATACTAGCCCTTGTCCGATATGTCATTTGCAAATATCTTTTCCCATTCCGTTGGTTACCTTTTAGTTTTGTTGATGGTTTCCTTTGCAGTGCAGAAGCTTTTTATCTTGATGAGGTCCCAATAGTTCATTTTTGCTTTTAGTTCCCTTGCCTTTGGGGATGTGTTAAGTAAGAAATTGCTGAGACTGAGATCAGAGAGATTTTTTCCTGCTTTCTCCTCTAGGGTTTTGATGGTTTCCTGTCTCTCATTCAGGTCCTTCATACATTTTGAGTTTATTTCTGTGAATGGTGTAAGAAAGTGGTCTAGTTTCATTCTTCTGCATGTTGCTGTCCAGTTCTCCCAGCACCATTTGTTAAAGAGACTGTCTTTTTTCCATCGGATATTCTTTACTGTTTTGTCAAAGTTTAGTTGGCCATACATTTGTGGGTCCAATTCTGGAGTCTCTATTGTATTCCATGGTCTATGTGTCTGTTTTTGTGCCAATACCATGCTGTCTTGATGATTACAGCTTTGTAGTAGAGGCTAAAGTCTGGGATTGTGATGCCTCCCGCTTTGGTTTTCTTCTTCAATATTACTTTGGCTATTCAGGGTCTTTTGTGGTTCCATACAAATTTTAGGATTGCTTATTCTAGCATCAAGAAGAATGCTGGTGCAATTTTGATTGGGATTGCATTGAATGTGTAGATTGCTTTGGGTAGTATTGACATTTTAACAATATTTATTCCTCCAATCCATGAGCATGGAATGTTTTTCCATTTCTTTATATCTTCTTCAATTTCCTTCATAAACTTTCTATAGTTTTTAGCATACAGATCTTTTACATCTTTGGTTAGGTTTATTCCTAGGTATTTTATGCTTCTTGGTGCAATTGTGAATGGGATCAGTGTTTTTATTTGTCTTTCTGTTGCTTCATTATTAGTATATAAGAATGCAACTGATTTCTGTACGTTCATTTTGTATCCTGCGACTTTGCTGAATTCATGTATCAGTTCTAGCAGACTTTTGGTGGAGTCTGTCGGGTTTTCCATGTATAATATCATGTCATCTGCAAAAAAATGAAAGCTTGACTCATCTTTGCCAATTTTGATGCCTTTGATTTCCTTTTGTTGTCTGATCTAGCACTTCCAACACTATGTTAAACAACAGCAGTGAGAGTGGACATCCCTGTCGTGTTCCTGATCTCAGGGAAAAAGCTCTTAGTTTTTCCCCATTGAGGATGATATTAGCTGTGGGCTTTTCATAAATGGCTTTTATGATGTTTAAGTATGTTCCTTCTATCCTGACTTTCTCGAGGGTTTTTATTAAGAAAGGATGCTGAATTTTGTCAAATGCTTTTTATGCATCGATTGACAGGATCATATGGTTTTTACTTTTCTTTTATTAATGCGATGTATCACATTGATTGATTTGTGAATGTTGAACCAGCCCTGCATCCCAGGAATGAATCCCACTTGATCATGGTGAATAATTCTTTTTATAGGCTGTTGAATTCAATTTGCTAGTATCTTATTGAGAATTTTTGCATCCATATTCATCAGGGATATTGGCCTGTAGTTCTCTTTTTTTGCTGGGTCTCTATTTAGTTTAGGAATCAAAGTAATGCTGGCTTCATAGAATGAGTCTGGAAGTTTTCCTTCCCTTTCTATTTTTGGAACAGCTTGAGAAATATGGGTATTATCTCTGCTTTAAATATCTGATAGAGTTCCCCTGGGAAGCCATCTGGTCCTGGACTTTTATTTGTTGGGAGATATTTGATAACTGATTCAATTTCTTCACTGCTTATGGGTCTGTTCAACTTTTCTATTTCTTCCTGTTTGAGTTTTGGAAGTGTGTGGGTGCTTAAGAATTTGTCCATTTCTTCCAGGTTGTCCATTTTGTTGGCATATAATTTTTCATAGTATTCCCTGATAATTGCTTGTATTTCTGAGAGATTGGTTGTAGTAATTCCATTTTCATTCATGATTTTATCTATTTGGGTCATCTCCATTTTCTTTTTTGGAAGCCTGGCTAGAGGTTTATCAATTTTGTTTATTTTTTCAAAAAACCAACTCTTGGTTTCATTGACCTGCTCTACAGTTTTTTTAGATTCTATTTTGTTTATTTCTGCTCTGATCTTTATTATTTCTCTTCTTCTGCTGGGTTTGGGGTGTCTTTGCTGTTCTGCTTCTATTTCCTTTAGGTGTGCTGTTAGATTTTGTATTTGGGATTTTTCTTGTTTCTTGAGATAGGCCTGGATTGCAATGTATTTTCCTCTCAGGAATGCCTTTGCTGCATCCCAAAGTGTTTGGATTGGTGTATTTTCATTTTCATTCGTTTCCATATATTTTTAAATTTCTTCTCTAATTGCCTGGTTGACCCATTCATTCTTTAGTAGGGTGTTCTTTAACCTCCATGCTTTTGGAGCCTTTCCAGACTTTTTCCTGTGGTTGATTTCAAGTTTCATAGCATTGTGGTCTGAAAGTGTGCATGGTATGATTTCAATTCCTTTATACTTATGAAGGGCTGTTTTGTGACCCAGTATGTGATCTATCTTGGAGAATGTTCCATGTGCACTCGAGAAAAAAGTATATTCTGTTGCTTTGGATTGCAGAGTTCTAAATATATCTGTCAAGTCCATCTGTTCCAATGTATCATTCAGGGCCCTTGTTTCTTTATTGATCCTGTGTCTAGATGATCTATCCATTACTGTAAGTGGTGTATTAAAGTCCTCTGCAATTACCACATTCTTATCAATAAGGTTGCTTATGTTTGTGATTAATTGCTTTATATATTTGGGGGTTCCTGTATTTGGCACATACATTTATAATTGTTAGCTCCTCCTGATGGATAGACCCTGTAATTATTATATAACGCCCTTCTTCATCTCTTGTTATGGCCTTTAATTTATAGTGTAGTTTGTCTGATGTGAGTATGGCTATTCCAGCTTTCTTTTGACTTCCAGTAGCATGATAGATAGTTCTCCATCCCCTCACTTTCATTCATGTCCTCAGGTCTAAACTGAGTCTCTTGTAGACAGCAAATAGATGGGTCTTGTTTTTTTATCCATTCTGATGCCCTATGTCTTTTGGTTGGAGCATTTAGTCCATTTACATTCAGTGTTATTATAGAAAGATATGGGTTTAGAGTCATTGTGATGTCTGTAGGTTTCATGCTTGTAGTGATGTCTCTGGCACTTTGTGGTCCTTGTAACATTTCACTCACAAAATCCCCCTTAGGGTCTCTTGTAGGGCTGGTTTAGTGGTGACGAATTCCTTCAGCTTTTGTTTGTTTGGGAAGACCTTTATCTCTGCTTCTATTCCGAATGGCAGACTTGCTGGATAAAGGATTCTCGGCTGCATATTTTTTTTCTGTTCATCACATTGAAGATTTCCTGCCATTCACTTCTGGCCTGCCAAGTTTCAGTAGATAGGTCTGTCACTAGTCTTATTGGCCTCCCTTTATATGTTAGAGCATGTTTACCCCTAGCTGCTTTCAGAATTTTCTCTTTATTCTTGTATTTGCCAGTTTCACTATGATATGCCATGCAGAAGATTGATTCAAGTTACATCTGAAGGGAGTTCTTTGTGCCTTTTGGGTTTCAATGCCTTTTCCCTTCCCCAGATCAGGGAAATTCTCAGCTATGATTTGTTCAAGTATACCTTCAGCCCCTTTCTCTCTCTCTTCCTCTTCTGGAATTCCTATTATATGGATATTGTTGCGTTTGATTGTATCACTTAGTTCTCTAATTCTCCCCTCATACTCCTGGATTTTTTTAATCTCTCTTTTTCTCAGCTTCCTCTTTTTCCATAATTTTATCTTCTAATTCACCTATTCTCTCCTCTGCCTCTTCAATCTGAGCTGTGGTTGTCTCCATTTTATTTTGCACCTCATTTATAGCATTTTTTAGCTCCTCATGACTATTTCTTAGTCCCTTGATCTCTGTAGCAATAGATTGTCTCGTGTCCTCTATACTTTTTTCAAGCCCAGCAATTAATTTTATGACTATTCTAAATTCTTGTTCCGTTATATTGCTTAAATCATTTTTGATCAATTCGTTAGCTGTCTCTACTTCCTGGAGTTTCTTTTCAGGAAAATTCTTCTGTTTCATCATTTTGGGTAGTTCCTGCAGTGGTTCCATACTGCAGGGCACTTCCCCTGTGCTGTCTGGAGTAACTTGTGTTTGAGGGCGGGGCTGAAGTCAGACCTGATGTCTGTCCCCAGGCCACCACTGAGGCCACAGTCAGACTGGTGTGTACCTTATCTTCCCCTCTCCCAGGGGCAGGACTCGCTATGGAATGGTGTGGCCCCTGTCTGGGCTACTTGCACACTGCCAGGCTTGTGGTGCTACTTCAACGGGATCTGGCATATTAGCCAGGGTGGATCCGCAAGGTGCACAGGGGCAGGCTCAGCTCACTTTGCCATCGGTAGTCCCCTGTGGGAGGGGCCCTGCAGCATTGGGAGGGAGGCTGACCCGTCAGAGGGATGGATCCACAGAAGCAAAGAGTTGGGTGTTTGCGTGGTGCAAGTAAGTTCGGTGAACTGGTTCCCTTTAGAATTTTTGCTGGGGGATGGGAGAGGGAGATGGCGCTTCACAGTGCCTTTGTTTCCCGCCAAGCTGAGCTCTGTCTTCCAGGGCTCAACACCTCTCTCTGCTGGTGTCCTCTTGCCCTCCCGCTCTCTGAGCAGAGCTGTTGACTTACAACATTCCAGATGTTAAGTCCTGCTGGCTGTCAGAACACACTCTGTCCAGCCCCTCTGCTTTTGCAAGTCTGACTTGGTGGCTCTCCCTTGCCGGGGGGCTGCCCCTCCACCGCCCCGGCTCCCTCCCACCAGTCTGTGTGGCACACACCACCCTCCGCCCTTCCTACCCTCATGTGGCTCCAGAGACTCCGTTCTGCTAGTCTTCTGGCGGTTTTCTGGGTTATTTAGGAAGATGTGGGTGGAATCTAAGTGATCAGCAGGACGCGGTGAGCTCAGCGTCCTCCTATGCTGCCATCTTCTCCAGTAATCCTGTCCTTGCTTTAATTCCAACAGCAGCACTGGTTCCATGTTGTTTGAGCCACACAAGGACAGAAGGTGTCATGATAGACAAGCCTCTAGGCAATGAGTCATCGGGTCAGACCTCTCTCAGGAGTCAGAGGTGAGTGTGCTCAGCACAAAACTGCAATCAATCAGGATGCAGTTAACATGCTAAGTGGAGCCCTTCCTTTCCCTGGAAGGAGTAAAGGACTGTCTAGTTGGCAGTCTCTGCCAGGCCTTTAAGAGGCTGTTTGGGCTCAGGCTGTCTCAGGCTGTTTGGGCTGTTGTACCAAGTTACCACAGACTGGGTGCCTTAAGCAGCAGACTCTTGTTTCTCACAATTCTGAAGGCCACAAAGGGTTCTTGGTGATGGCCTGTTCCTGGTTTGCAGACAGCAGCGTCCTTGCATCTTCACCTGGTGGAGAGCAGAGAGGCAAGCTCTCTCGTGCCTCTTCTGAGAGGGCACTAATCCCATCATAAGAGCCACACTCTCATGACTTAATTTCCTCCCAAAGGCCCCATCTCTGAATACCATCACTGGGGTTAGGGTTTCAACATAGGAATTTGGGAAGGACACAAACATGGGGCCTGTAACAGCTCTTCTCAGGGTTCTAATGTTAGTGTTGAGGAATCCTATTGATGAGCTTATCCACTGCTGTCCATCTGCCAGCCTGCCTGCCTGCTCCAGGATCCATCATCCTTGTGCCCAGTGGACACCCCCAACAATTCAGATTAACGTACTCAACTGCTCATCCCAGACACTGAGTTTCTGCCTCCTGCCGAGCTCCTTCCCAGGTCACATTGCTGCATGTGATTCCTTGGTACCTGCCTCATTTTAGTGAGTCAGCTCAGGCCCAGGCCCCAGCCCTTCCCTGGCCTCACCCTGTAGGTGCACATGTTCATGCCTGACCTTGGTGGTGATCAAGAGCAGCAACATGGGGCAAGGCTTAAGATTCAGGTTCAAATGATTCTCTGTCATCTGCTATCTGTGAGACCTTCCCAAGCCTTTTATTTTCCTCAGATGTAAAACTGAGAAAAAACAGTAATTACCTAGTAGGATTGCTATGATGTTTAAATGAGATAATCCACATAAAGCCCTTGGCACATTGTGAGTGCTCAATAAATGCAATAAATGTTATCTGCATTGTTTCAGTTGCAAGAAAAATAACCAAGTCAATCTAGCTCTAGAAACAATAGGGCTTGTTTAAAGGCTACAGAATTTCATAGAACCTAGTTTCTATTGCAGTAAGGACAGATGGGTGTCCAGGAACTGGGAAATCACAGAATCTCCAACATCCATTTTTCTTTTTTCCTTTTAATAACAGAACCCTAGCATTGAGGTGAACTCATGGCCTTCCAGCAAAAGATAATATTTTCTAGACATTCTTGCAACTGGGTGTGGCCATGTGACCAACTTCTGGTTTGATGTGGAAGTGTTGTATGCAACTTTGTGACCCTAAGGGGGCATGTTCCTTACTCCATCCTTCTGATGGATGTATATGGTAGAGAGCTATTTTGGATCACGCAACCCTAAGGATGAGGCCACAAACTCCAAGGAGCCTGTGTCCCCAGCAATGAGGTTTTGCTATATCAAGTGTGGACAATTTTTGTTCCAACTATTACCTGGGAGAGAAAAACAAGATCTTCTATCTTATTTAAGCCATTTTATTTTTGTCTTTATTGTGGTGGTTGAACCTGTGTCATAATAGATAAATCACTTGCTCTCATTGGCTTATGGAACTATGGCTTCCCTTGACCCAAAATAAATACTACCTTGAAGTGCAGGCACTCAAAATTGTATATTCCATTTCCAAATTCCAACAAGAAGGAATCTGATTGGCCAAGCTTGGGACTGATATTCAGCCTGTCCCTGTCATCTATGGTTTTGGGATGTAGTGAGAGAGGAGGAGGGTCTTGTGGTGTAGAGAGCTGCCCTATACAAAGACCATCAATGTTGCAGTTTTATTAATAATAGAATATGAATTGTGTCTGGAATGGTAAATTGCTTCTGTTAAGTTGTTAGCTTAAAAAGTTATAATTATTGGAGCACCTGGTGGCTCAGTCGGTTGAGCGCCTGGCTTCGGCTCAGGTCATGATCTCTCGGTTTATGAGTTCGAGCCCCACGTTGGGCTCTGTGCTATCTGCATGGAGCCTGCTTCAGATCCTCTGTTTCCCTCCTCTTTCTGCCCCTCCCATGCTCATACTCTCTCAAAAATAAATATTAAAAAAATTTTAGGTTATAATTATTAGTAATAGAATATGGGTGTTAAGATAATTATTGGCCTTCCTAAAGCCCTAAGATATAATGCATATGTCCAGAAAACAAACTTTTGGTAATGTAACAACAACAACAACAACAACAACAACAACAATAACCAAGCTTCTAGGAAATGTTGTAGATCAGAAAAGATTGAAGACAAATCCCCAGAATCTTCTACTTGTGTAGGATGGTATTATAATCACTGGATAATACACATTCTGCACAAATAAAAAAACTCAAACATTAAAACATGCTTCAATTGTGTTTACTTACTGAATTGACAAAGTCCAAAAGTATACCTATAGATTTTATAAATATTTTTAGCCTAAATTAACTAGAATTAGCCAGAAAATTCAATATGTTCAGGAAAATTTAAGTTACTCAAGATTTTGCTGTCTGTGAAATTTTTTAGCTGTGATATTATCAAAATGATTTTTATGCTCATGTAAGTAAACTGGGTGCTGTAGGTACATTTGGCTCCCATAACTTCACACTTAAGTTTAAATGTCATTCCTAACTTCTGATCAGTATCAGAGGACAGCGTGAGATTACTGGGGATATGGTCTCTGAGATTCTCCTTGTCTTTAGCTGTGGAGCCATTTCATTTCCATCAGGCCTATACAGTAGCATTTCCAAATGTGTGTTCTGTAGACCACTGGGACCCACATACACCGCAAGAAAAGTGAAGTTCCATTGTAAAATAAATTTGGAAAATATGCTGTAAGTTATAGATCCCTCTTAGAGGGGCATAATGCCATACATAACAAAGGCTCTGAGACATCCTGCTGAAATGAAATGTGTAACATCTGTTGACCATTGTTTAATCCTGTGTTTCCCCCGAGTTTCACATTTGGGAAAATGCTGTGAATATGTATATATTAGCATTGGGTGCAACAGATGCAATAATGAGGCCACGGATAGAATTGTAAGAACCAGAGGTCAAAGTAGCATAATCAGAGATGAGGTTGCCCAAGAAAGATATGATACTCATGCTTTTAATCTGGGAAGGGCTACAGATATGTTTAAACAGAGCAAAAAGTGTGAAGAGATATGTACATATTAGTCTTTATCACCAGATATGCCCAGGCCTGAAAACAGCCATTTGTATACTTTGTCATTTACAAGGCAATACATATGTATGTAAACTTTTACTCAATCCTCATATTAAACCCATAAAAATAAGTGTTACTCTATTTTGGAAATGAGAAAGCTGAATGTTAGAGATGTTAGAGTGGATGGTGATCGGCCCTTCAGGGGAACAGACACACTGCAAAGGAAAAATGAAGCCAGGATCCTTGGGCGTGCGGGTTGGGGAGTGGGGGTGGGGGAAGTGTATATTCAAATAAGTTTGGAGAGGCACAATAGACCATTGAACATTCTAAAATATTGTCACAAACAACTCATTTGCCTTCAATTTCACTTGGCATTTGTCAAACTTACTTGCCTGCAAGACATGTTTTAAAGTTATTTTTCCATATTAATTTCCTATCAACTTTCTACGGAATATACTTTGAAAATGGCTGCTCATTATCACCAGCATTGGTTCCGTACTGGCTAAAGATAAGAATCATCATGGCTGTAGCCCTCCCATGATTCATGGCTTGTTAGGCTACATGACAGAAATCGACGAGGATTCCTGGAACTGGATTCAAGTTTACTTTTGTGGGTTCTAGAAAGAACACCCTTGCTATGTAATTAGTATCAATCTGATTCCCCTCCCCACAGCAATCTGCCTGAATTACGTGAATGTGACTTTGCTCACAGGGTTTTTCTGTTGTGAGTCCTTTCCAAAAATTGAGCCAGGTTGACGCCTGCCACGGATTGCTTAAAGTATTTGGAACCTTATATACCTTCTGAAAAATAAATGGGAAGCTTGGGCCAAACTTTAAAAATGAATATTCCAGATGAAAACAAACTGATAACCATACCCAGATGTTAATTCAGTGAATACATCTCATGTGGTGCCATTGTAATGGCACATTCCAAGTTTTTGGTGGGCCAAAGTGCGGAATGCTTACAGTCTCCCAGACTCCAGTTAAAAGCCACATGTCCTTTGGTGGGGAAGTCCTGCTTCTTTCAGTTGCCATATTTAATTAGACCAGTCTCCAAGCAGTCTATGAACAGTCATTATAAACACATTGAAGGATAATTCCAGGAAAGGTACCTAACAGCATACCGTGAAAATGCAAATACAAAAAGGCATAGAAGTCACAGACTTCACCCTGGAAACAGGTTTTGGTGGGGAGGAAAAGTTAATCCCACTTCACTTTTCCTTGATTCAAATTTTCCTTTAATTCATATTCATCCTAAGTGAGTAACTGAACACAAGAGGGAGTAACTTCTAAGGAATATTTACATGTCTGATCTTTTGGGTTTTTTCCCCCCAGCTTTATTGAGATATAATTTGTATAATAGCATTGTGTAAGTTCAAGGTATACAATGTGTTCATTTGATACACTTATATATTGCAAGATAATCACCACAGTAGAATTAGTTAACATTTCCATCACGTGACACAATTGTCTTTGTATGTATGTGCGTATGGTGAGAACAATTAAGATTCACCCTCTTAGCAACTTTCAGTAAAAAATACAGTATTGTTAACTGTAATCATCATGCTGTACATTAGATCTCCAGAATTTATTCATTGACATATAAAATTGTAGAAGTTTAAGGTATTCAGTGTGATGGTTTGAAGCAGGTATATACCGCAAAGTGTTTTCCATGATAAGTTTTTTTAACACATCTATCACCTCATATTTGGTTATTATGGCGAGAACATTAAGATTCTACTGTCAGAGCAACTTCCAAGTATACAATACAGTATTGTTAGCTACAATGACCATGCTGTACCTTAGATCCCTGAAATTTATTCATCTTATAACTGGAAGTATATACCCACTAACCAACATTTCTACATTTCCTCAGTCCCTTGGCCCTTGGCAACTACCATCCAACTCTCTGTTTTTATGAGTCCAGTGTTTCTTAGATTCCACATGTGAGTGAGATCATACGGTATTGTCTTTCTCTGTCTGACTTATGTCACTTAGCATAATTACCCTCAAGATTTATCCATCTTATCACAAATGGCAGGATTTCCTTCTTTCTCATGGCTGAATAATATGCAATTATGTGTATGTCAATACATCTGTATCTATCTCACATCTTTATCCATTCATCTGTTGACAGACACTTCGATTATTTCTATATCTTGGCTATTGTGAATAATGCTACAATAAACATGGGAGTGCAGATTTCTCTTTGAGACAGTGGTTTCATTTCCTGTGTGTATATATATATACCTAGAGCTGGGATTGCTGGAGCATATGGTAGTTCTATTTTTAATTTTTGGATACTGTTTTTCGTAGTGTCTATACCAATTTACATTCCTACCAACAGTGCAGCAGTGTTCCCTTTTCTCCACACTCCATTTCTCTGGCCATTTTTAAATTTAATTTAATTTTTTGTTTCTGAAAGCAAGTTTTGTTTAAGTAGGGGGTTAAATACATTACATAACATTAAAACTGAAGAAAAGTTAAATAAAAAACCAGCGTGTTACTTCACATGACATTGGGTAGCTTTTGCTAGTAAGTTGCAAGGTCTACAGCCAGCTACATGACTGATGCATCAGTTTGAAATTTGTTCCCTTGTCAAAAGTTTAACTCTGATAGAAGGTTGGCCTCACATTCTGGTGTTTGGATGTCAATTAGCTACCGATATGTCTGGTCAAAAAAACCTTGGTGGCAAGCCAGATGTCCTATCACGCTTCACTAGAGAGAAGATGGTGACTCTAAGCCCTGTCTACAGCAGGTTGGAGATACCAGGGATCTTTCTTTGACTACCAAGGACTCCCTCTAGCAGCACGACTGCCACCGATGTCTTACCTCATCCTGTCCTCTCAGCTCTGCCGCGGGCTGTTCAGGTGGTGACATTCTCTTAGGTCAGGGAACTCTGAAGAGGGAGAGCTGATGAGCTTCTGGCCAGATGTAGCCTGCTGTGATCTTGGGGCTTTGGGCTTGACTGAAACATCACATTACTGCTTGGTTTCAGGCCAGATACTGCCAGACGCCTACTGCTTGACCTCTGTTTAAATGAGGGACTTCAAGACTAGACAGCATGGCTCTTTTCAGTTTATCGGATGAAGGAGTTACACTAGTCCAAGTTAAAAGCAGAGCCCAAATGGTTACATTATACAAGCTGTGAGGTTTTCAAACTTATGACATGGGATAGAAGGGAAATTCTGCTCATTGCAAGGAAATCCTCACTTAAGCTTCAGTGAGCCAAAAGCACTTAAAACCCATGAAACTTCAGCTGGTCGTCCTTAGCCAGTCCAATCTCTGTGAGGGAGGAACTGGCATATATACTTGTACTGGTCTCCCAGTAGCTGAATTACTTCTCCATATTCTGGAAGCTCACTTATAGTACCATTGCAGGCAAATTTCTTCTTAAATGCTTTCATTAGTTTCTTTTTATTTATTTTTTATTTTTTTAAGTTTATTCATTTTTGAGAGACAGAGAGAGACAGAGCATGAGTGGGGGAGGGACGGAGGAAGAGGGAGACACAGAATCTGAAGCAGACTCCAGGCTCCAAGCAGTCAGCACAGAGCCTGATGCGGGGCTTGAACTCACAGACCACAAGATCATGACCTGAGCCAAAGTTGGTGGCTCAACCGACTGAGCCACCCAGGCACCCCACTAGTTTCTTTTTATCATAATCATTAGTGATCCTGTAGATAGTACTAGGGGTCTTCCTGTTGTTGCTCTGTTGAAATCCTTTTTAATATAGATTTTTAAATGTTTATTTATTTATTGAGAAAGAGACACACAGAGAGAGAATTCTAAGCAGGCTCCACACCCAGTGCAGAGCTGACAAGTGGCTCTATCCCAGGACCTTAAGATCATGACCCTAGCTGAAATCAAGTCGGTGTCTTACCTGGCTGAGCTACCCAGGCACCCCTCTCTGTTGAATTCTGAGGATATAATCCTCAGTGCCAGTAGGAAGCAGATCATCACCCTTACTTGTATCAGTAAAGGGATCAAAATAGTGAAGGTTTTGGATAGTGGATATTCTATAGGATTCCTTTTCCTCAGGGGAAACAGTGGAAAAATGGTGGGAGAAGGTGGGCGTGGGGATGGAGCCTTGGGAAGCAAAAGGCTCAAGGAGGAGGCTTCTGAGTCCTTGTTGAGCAGTGACTCTGTGACTGGGTCTTTGACCATTTTTTAATTGGTCAGTTTGTTTTTGCTTTGGAGTTGTTTGAGTTCCTTACATATTTTAGAAATGAACCACTTATTAGGTATATGATTGACAAATATTTTCCACCCTTTTTCTGACCCTCTGTAGGTTGCTTTTTCATTTTGTTGATTAGTTCCTTTGCTGTCCAGAAACTTTGTAGCTTGATGTAGTTCCACTCGTTTTTGCTTTTGTTGCTTATGCTTTGGTGTCATATCAAAACAATTATTGCTAAGACCAATGTCAGGAGCTTTTTTCCTATATTTTTCCAGGCATTACAGTTTAAGGTCTTAGCTTTCATTTTGGTAAGGTTGTTGAAGATAAGGGTCCAATTTCATTCTTTTGCATGTGAACACCCAGTTTTTCCAGCACCATTTACTGAGGAAACTAGCCTTTCTCTGTTGGATATTCTTGCTTCCCTTGTCAAGTGTTATGCAAGTGTTTATTTCTGGGCTCTCAATTCTGGTTTTTAAGTCTATGTATCTGTGTTTATGCCAGTACCATACATACCGTTTTGATTACTATAGCTTTTTAGTACAGTTTGAAATCAGGAAATGTGATGCCTCCAGCTTTGTTCTTCTTTCTCAGGATTGCATTGTCTTTTTGAGGTCTTTGGTCCCATATGTATTTTAGGATCACTATTTCTATTTCTGTGAAAACTGCCATTGGAATTTCCATAGGGATTACACTAAATTTGTAGATTGCTTTTGTTAGTATGGGCATTTTTTTTTAATATATGAAATTTATTGTCAAATTGGTTTCCATACAACACCCAGTGCTCATCCCAAAAGATGCAGTATGGGCATTTTTTAAAAGTAGTCTTTGCACCAGTGCAGAGCCCAACATGGGGCCTGAACCCATGACCCTGAGATCAAGACCTGAACTGAGATCAAGAGTCGGATGCTTAACTGACTGAGCCACCCAGGTGCCCTGGTAGCATGGACGTTTTAACAATGTTAATTCTTCTGATCCATGAACATGTGATATCTTTCCATTTATTTGTGTCTTCTTCAATTTCTTTCATTAATGTCTAATATTTTTTGTCTTATAGTTCCTCTCTTAAATTTATTCATAAGTACTGTATTGCTTTTGGTGCTATTGTAAATGGGATTGTTTTCATTATTTCTTTTTCAGAGAGTTCACTGTTAGTGTATAGAAATGCAACTGACTTTTATATGTTCATATTATATCCTGAAACTTTACCGAATTTCTTTAGTTTTTTTGGTGGAGGTTTTTAGGGTTTTTCTTTCTGCACAGATTATGTCATCAGCAAAGATGATTTTATGTCTTCCTTTCTTATTCTGATTTGGGCACACTGAAAGCTGGAGGCCTGCAGCCATGGCCTCAGGGTCTTGGCACTGGTGCACACGCTGCATTATAGGCCGGTGATTAGACTTGGTCAGCAGGGTGCAGGTGCACAGTAGTTGCAAGCAAGCCCAGGAGGGGAGGCCAGTGACATGAGAGGCCTACATCCAGGCCCAGGAGCAGCTGCAAGGGCTTTGGCTCTCCGTTGTGCCCCTGTAGCTGCAGGATCTCCCGACTGGCATGTATACAGCAGAGGAGACTAGTGATGGGATTCAGGGCAAGGGTGTGCAGGTGCACAGCCAGAGCGGCTAGCTTCAAGCATGCACTTGTGAGTGAGGGCCCACTACAGGAACTATAGCCTTGCCTTTTGTACTTCTACAGCTGCAGAGGCTGGGGGTTGCTAGTGGGGATTCTAGGCTCTGCTGGGGGTGGGCAGGCTAGGAATTGGAGAGGAATCAGGTGGCTTGAAAATACCTGTGGGATGAAAACCCTGTAAAATCTGCAGGCGATGTACAGCGACTGTGCTTGTCATTGAATTTTTCAGTGGCAAAAGCTGCTGGACTCCTTGGCAAAGCAGGTCACTGGGAATCTCCTGGTGCATGGCTGATACTGGTAGCCCTTGCTCTTCCTTATTCCCGACTGTCTCTCTACATCTAGCTTTGCCGGTGTCTAGGTGGAGTGAGGTAGAAGCTGGTATCTGGAAAGACTGTAGAAGCTGGTTGATCATCTGCTTTTCCTTTCCCAGCAAGAGAACTTTCTCTAGCTAGCGCGTTTCCTCTCCAGAATAGAACAGTGCTGGCCTTGGGGTGTGGGGTGGGAGGTTGTGAAATGATGTAGGATGAATGGAGCTGTTCTTCCTTCCCTTTAAATGCAGTTATTCTCAATTTTTTTGTTTTACGGTGTTGCTGAGGTTTCTAAAATGGACTCCTGAGCTCTCCCAGAGTTATTCTGGTTTGTGGATAGCTATGTAATTGTTGATCTTTGTGGGAGGCAGAGGCTGAGGTCTCCTACTGCACTGTCATGGTGTCACCACCTAAATGTTTTCTTTTTCTCAAGTTTATTTATTTATTTTGAGAGAGAGAGCAAGCAGCAGAGGGACAGAGAGAGAGAGAGAGAGAGAGAGAGAGAATCCCAAGCAGGCTCTGCACTGTCAGTGCACAGCCCAATGTGGTACTCGAACCCACAAACAATGAGATCATGACCTGAGCTGAAGTTGGAAGCTCAATCGACTGAGCCACCCAGGCACCCTCTAAATGTTTTAAAATAAAAATCCATAGGGACACTTGGGTGGTTCAGTTGGTTAAGCCTCTGACTTCAGCTCAGGTCATGATCTCCCGGTTGGTGAGTTCAACCCCTGCATTGGGCTCTGTGCTGACAGCTCAGAGCCTGGAGCCTGCTTCGGATTCTATGTCTCTCTCTCTCTGCCCGTCCTCAGTTCATCCTCTATCTCTCTATCAAAAATAAATAAGCATTAAAAAAATCCATAGATCTATAATTTCTTTCTGTTCTTTTCAGCTCTTGTCTCACATTCATAGTTGACAAAGATAGGATGTCACTTTATTACAAATTCTCTCAACTTCTGAAAGTCTGTTTTTTCACACTCAAAATAAGAAGATTAGATGCATGTAAGGTCCCTTTGTTCATTAATTTTGGTGCACTTTCTGGCCCACAGTGAGTACTGGATAAATATTTGTCAAATAATTCTGGATATTCAGCCACATACACTGACCCCTACCAAACACAATATTCTGCCATCTAGCAGACCCATGTTAATACTGTGGTTCCACAATTTATTAGTTCTGTGAACTTGAGCAAATTGTCCTTTCCAAGTCTTTGTGGCTATTCTATGATATGGATTAAAATATGCCCACTCCATTAGGTTAGTAGAGCATGAGGTGAGGCAGCCTCCATAGCCCTCAGTTTAACGTCTGTTACAGAGCAAGCATGCAACTATTATTATCTTAACAGGCACTAATAAGAAATAATTATCACTAACTGTAGTTCTATGGGAATTTCATAAGAGCCTCTGTAAGAATAGTTCTCATTATGGGTGCTTGTCAGCCTCGCTTGGCATCCATTACACTGGGCAATGTGTTCACAGTCAGAAAGTTCTGATATTTCCATGTTCCTAGTTTCTAGAGAGTCTCTTGCCTATTATGAATCCTCTGACTTCTTCACTTCTCCTCGCCATCTCTGCCCCATCATCATCCACGAGCCCCTGTGCATCTCATTCTCACTAGCTTTGCATCCTGCCCTTTCCTAATGTTAGCACTCACTTACTCTCCTGGCTCTGTCACTCTTCTCAGGCTCTTTCACTGAGCCTGGGTTGCTTCCTTCCCTGGGAAGCGATATGGAAAATGTGGATAAGTAAGAAACATATATGCTTCAGACTAGATCTTCTTCAAAGAGCAATACTAAGACAAATAGTTAACATTTCAACAAAACTTATGGAAGTAGGAGTCAGTGGGATCATATTTTTAAAGTGCTGAACGGGGGCAAAAAAACCCTGCCAACGTAAAGTTCTATATTCTGAAAAAAATCCTTCAAAAATTATGACAAATTAAAGACATTTTCAGACAATTAAAAGTTGAGCAAAGTTGTAACTAGCAGAACTTGAATACAAGAAGTCTTAAAGGAAATTATTCAGAGTAAAAGAAAATGATCCCAAGGATCTTCAGGAAGAAAAGAAGATCTCCAGGAAGGGTAACTGAGGGTAAATGTGGGGAAAAAAATATTTGCAACTTAAAGCAGCAATACTAGTAATGTCTTATGGGGTTTATAACATTTGTGAGAGAAAAATATTCAAAAGCAACAGCACAAAACCAGGAAAAAGGTACATGGGGTTAAACTCTTTTGCACTATTGACAAAGTGGTGAAAGTACTGATTTAAGGTAGATTGTAGTCAAGAGTGAGATGCATATTAGAATCTTTAGAGTAACCACTAAAAGAATAATATGATAATGCTTAATTAAAAGCCAACAGAAAAGATAAGGTAGATTACTGAAAATACTTGATTAAACAGAAGTTTAGAAAGCAGGAAAAAGGAGTTAAAAACAAGAAGGTTAAATAGAAACAAAAAGCAGGATAGTAAACTTATGCTATTGGTATAATAGTAATTACATTAGTTAGTAATTAAAATTGTTAGTTATTACATTAAACATTAATGGACTAAATACTATGATTAAGAGACCAAAATTGGTAGACCAGATTTAAAAAGTGATCCCAAATATTTTGTGTTTGTAATTTACACATTAAATGTAGGGTGGAAGTAAAAGGATGGTAAAGATATACTAACACTAACCAAGGGAAAGCTGGTACAGCTATGACTCTCCAAGTACATTTAAGGCAAGGTAACTAGGGATAGAAAGAGGGATATTTCATAATAATGCAAGGGTCAGTTCAGTAGGAAATCATAATTCTAAATGTGTATGTATCTGATAATATACACTTAAAATATATGAAACAAAAATAAAAGAACTATATAAATACACAATTATAGGTGTAGATTTAAAAATACCTCCCTCAGCAGCTGATAAAATAAGACACAAAAATCAGTATTCCCAAACTGTAGCATACATGATACTAAAGTCAGAACCAAAACAGAACATATGCTGGAACACCAAGTTTCTTTCCTTCTTAAAAATTTTTAATGTTTGTTTGTTTGTTTGTTTGTTTGTTTTGAGAGAGAGATGGCATGAGCAGGGGAGGGGCAGAAAGAGAGGGAGACACAGAATTTGAAGCAGGCTCCAGGTTCTGAGCTGTCAGCACAGAGCCCGATATAGGGCTCGAACCCACAAACTATAAGATCATGACCTGAGCCGAAGTCCAACGCTTAATCACCTGAGCCACCAAGGTGCCCCCAAAACCAAATTTCAACCAATTAGAAAGGATTACAATAATACACAATATATTCTCTGATCAAAGTGGAGTTAAACTAGAAGCAAAAACAGAAATATAGATGCTGTCTTCAAAAACAGAACGATAGATTTCAGCAGAACAAAGATCTCCAATTGTTTAGAAATTAGGCAACATATTTCTAATTAGCTCATAAGTCAAAGAAGAAATCACAGTAAAAATTAAGAAAATATTTTGAAGGGGTTCCTGGGTGGCTCAGTCAGTCAACCATCTGACTTTGACTCAGGTCATGATCTCCCGGTTCACGAGTTCGAGCCCCGCGTTAGACTCTGTGTTAACAGCTCAGCTTGGAGCCTGCAGCCTGCTTCAGATTCTGTGTCTTCCTCTCTCTCTGCCACTCTCCCACTTGTGCTCTGTCTCTCTCTCTCTCAAATATAAACATTAAAAAAATTAAAAAAAATATTTTGAAGTGAATGATACTGAAAATATGGCATATCAAAACATGCCAAATGTAGCTAAAGCAGTGCTTAGATCTATTGCTTTAAAGAAAATATTAGAAAAAAAAGAAAGGTTTAAAATTAACGATCTAAGCTTCTGTTTATCAAAATATTTGATTAAAAATAGCAAATTAAACCCAACGATAGTAAAAGAAACAAAACCATAAAGACCAAAGTAGCATCAATAAAATAGAAAGCAATTATAAACAGAGAAAATCAACAAAATTAAAAGTTGTTTCTCTGGGGGCACCTTTGTGGCTCAGTTGGTTGAACATCCAACTCTTGATTTCGGCTTAGGTCATGATCCCAGAGTTATGGGATTGAGCCCAGTATCAGGCTCCACACTGCGTTAATTAAGATTCTCTCTCTCTCCCTCTGCCCCTCTCCCCTCGCATGTGTGTGTGCTCTCTCTAAAATAAAAATAAAAATAAAAATAAAAATCCAAGCAAAGTATTGTCTATTTTTCTTTTTGTAGAAATGTACAAGTTGAATTTAAAATTTGTGGTACCTGGATGTGTCAGTCTGTTAAGTGTCTGACTTCAGCTCAAGTCATGATCTCACCATTTATAGTTTGAGCCCCATATTGGGCTTTGTGCTGACAGCTCAGAGCCTGGAGCCTGCTTTGGATTCTGTGTCTCCCTCTCTCTCTGCCCCTCCCCTGCTCTCTCTCTTTCTCTTTGTCTCCCTTTCTCTCAAAAGTAAATAAACATTAAAAAAAATGTTTATGGAAATGCCTAGAATCCTAAGACAATTTGGAGAACAGAATTGGAAGACTTGTACACCAACAAATTTTAAAACTTATGAAATTATAAAACCATAAAACTACCATAATTAATTCAGTATGGTACTAACAAAGGATAATCAAATATACCAAAGGAACACAGAAAGCCTATTAGAAAGTCCAGAAACAGACCCTCGCGTAGAGGTCAACTGGTTTATAATAAAGGTACCTCTGCAACTCAGGGGGGAAATGACAGTGTTTTCAATAAATAGTAATGGATGAATTGGATTATAAAATAACTTGCTCCATAGTTCATTATATACACACAAAAATGTATTTGAAATGAATCATAGACTTAAGCATGAAAAGGAAAACAATAAAGCTCTCAGAAAGAAAAACATAGAAAGGTATCTTTTTACGAAGTTCAAGAACTCACAAAACTGCTTGATAGTGATGGAAGTTGGAGAGTGGCTTAATTCCCTTTTGGGATTAAGAAGGGGAAAGTGGACCCTCCGGGATGCTAGAAATGTTCCTTCTAGCTTTGGATCTGGTGGTTTGGAACAGTTATGCATCTGTAAAATGCGTCGTGCCATACACTTGGATTGGGGCACTTTATTCAGTAAAAAGTAGAAATAAAAATTAACAAATGTATCAAAGAAGAAATCTCGATGGAAATGAGAAAACATTTTGATATTTGTTCTCCTCTTCCCACCTCCCACTCTTGTGCCCCAGCCCCGGGTGAACCTTTGTCAGTTCCTTTTCTCCATATTGACTAAAACGCTTTCAAAAAGCATTTAAAGAACTAAATCTACGTTTCTGTGAGACTTCTCTTATAACTCTAAATAAACTTGGAAAAAGTTCTCAGATAATCTAGTGACTTGTCAAAAGCTCAAATTTGTGTTAACACTGATGAGGGAGCTCCATGAGTCAAATATTGACATCAGGGTTACAGCGGGATGGCTCAGGAGGTTAAACATCAGACGCTTGATCTTAGCTCAGCTCTTGACCTCAGGGTCATGAGTTCAAGCCCCACATTGGGCTCCATGCTGGATGTGAAGCCTACTTAAAAAAAAAAAAAAAAACAAATATTGACATCAAACCAAAGTAAAACCACTTGGGAGTTTAATCACGGTCACATATTCTGGGAGTAATGCCGTCACTATGCTAGGCCCAGGGAAATCCGTAACAATGAGATGAAGCTTCTTTCTCCAAGGGATTCACGCTCTACTTAGAATAACTGAGATTTCTATAGTTCTTCTTGTGTGCAAGGAATTATTCTCAATGCTTTGCCTGCAAGTGAATTCATTTCATTCCTCCAGGGACCCCATGAAATGGGTTATCCCTCATTTTACAGATGACAAAACTAAGGTACTGAGAGGTTAAATATATCTAGATCACACAGCTAAGACAGGGTGGAGCTGGATTTGAACGCAAACATCCTGGTGCTATTCCATGTATCTTACCCCCTTTGTCCTATAGGAGAATGAATGCTTCCTGTCCCTTAGGGTTGGGTGAGTGTATTTCGGGAAAAGGACCCCTCCTTGGAATTCCTTAAAAGGCCAAGAGCAGCCTACACCCAGAGCTGTGCAGCCAGGAAAGGGGTTGTCATGTCATTCCTGTGGAGGCCTGGTCTGCAGGAGGTGGCCTCTGCATCTGTATTTAATCTCTAAAATAGAATGGGTATTCCTGAACCAGGCATCCTGTCCACCTCAGGTTTGGAAGGAATGTTTTATCTTACATGAGGCAGTTTCTCATTCTAGAACCTCAGCTCTGTGGCACGCAAGGAGGGCTAACTAGCAGATTTTCCTAAGAGAATTTCTGGGGAAGGCTAGAAATTGAATCTTCCTCCTTCCGGCACACCAGCACCACTGACAGCATTTGCAAAATTCCCGGTAATTAGATTAATTTGCCAACACTGCAGATTAAAGGATATTTTAAACTTGATTTTATCTTACTGCATATGCTTTGTTTACTTCCTTATCAGTGCTGTGGCTTAATTTATTTTTTTCAATTTTACACAGGCCTTTCTTTTCCTTGAGAAGTCTGGGAGGTACCTCAAATGAGAGCTTTTTGTTCATCTCTGATTCTTAAAAATTGAGTTATATTTGCCATACGACCTTGTGTTAGTTTGAGGTGTATGACATATAGATTTGATACATTTATGTTGCAGTATGATTACCATTGTAGCATGACCTAACATGCCTATCACATCATAAAATTATCATTTTTTCTAGTGTTGGGAAAAATGAAGATCTATTCTCTTAGCAAGTTAAATGTTTATAATATAGTTCTGTTGTCTATAATCACTGTACCGTGTATTAGTTTTCCAAGACTTATTTATCTGCTAGTTGACTCTTTGATTTTTGGATACAGGATTTTTTCTTTACATTTTTGGTACAAGGTTTCTTAACCTCAGCACTATCAACATTTGGAGCAATAGAACTCTTTGTTTTTGGGGCCGTCCTGTCCTGTGCTTGGTAGGATGTTTAGCGGCATCCCTGGATTCTACTCACCTGATGCCAGGATCACCTACACCCCCAGTCGTGACACCAAAAATGTCTCCAGACAGTGTCACCTGGGGAAGGGCAAGTTAACCTAGATTGGACACTGCGTTAGTCACTGGTTCACAACTGCAAGGCAGCCAAGTACAGTTAGTTATAAAGTTCCAGACATTGTGTGTCTATGTAACCAACCCCAGTGCAAATGGTGGACATCTACAAGCATCTCCCACTGGGTTGTGTGAGTTCTCAAGGGCACAGACTCATGTAGCTTCTAGCTCTGGGCCTGACACAGAGTCTGCAGAAGATTTTTGTTGGATGAATAAAATAAGTCAGTGATGACTCCATAAAAATTCCTTTTAATGCTATGAATTTGAAGCAACTGGATGTCAGATAAACCAAATGCTGTGACTGGTCTATGTAATTAAAACAATTTTTTTTTAATGTTTGTTTTTGAGAGAGAGAGATAGAGGGAGAGAGACAGAGAGAGAAAGAGAGACTGAGTGTGAGCTGGGGAGGGGCAGAGAGAGAGGGAGACACAGAATCTGAAGCAGGCTCCAGGCTCTGAGCTGTCAGCACAGAGCCGGATGCAGGGCTCGAACTCACAAACTGCGAGATCATGACCTCACCCGAAGTCGGACATTTAACTGACTGAGCCAACCAGGTGCCCCATGGCCTGTGTAATTTTACACTAAATTGATTGCTTTGCATTCATGCAGTTGTATATTCCTTCATTCTTTGACTCAGCAAACACTTATTGTGATCTCACTATATGTAGGCAGGTTGGTCCAATGGTTCATGGCATGGGCACTGGTGCTGTGCCCTGTCCCTGCTACTTGGTTTTGTGACCCCAGGCAAGTTTACTGATGTCTGTGCTATAGCACATACCATATGGAGTTATTATAAGGATTCAGTAACTTAATACGTGCTAAGTGCTTAGACTATTCCCAGACACTTAGTAAGTGCCATATGTGTTTGCTATCATTATGCCCTCACTGGAAAGGTAAAAAAAAAGGTAAAAAAAGGTAAAATATGTGTATCAGAATTGCTGTAATTTGGGGCAGAATGTATTATGTATTATAAGAGAGTTCAAACCCATCTTTGTGTGGAGAGTGGAGAAAACAGAGATGGCCTCATGACAGAGAAGACATTTGAGCTGCGTCTTCAAACGTGGGTGAGTAGAATAGAGTGTCAAGCAAGAGGGGCTTTCAGTAGGAGGCAATAGGGGAGCAAAGTTGTGGGGACACGTGAAGGGAATCCTGGTGGTGCTCTTGAATTGGCGTGTGGGGAGGTGGTGGAAAATGATTCTGGTAACCCAGGGTAGGGTTTGGCTGAAGGGCTGCACATGAGATTCAATCTGCTCCTCATGGCACAGCAGTCAAAGGGCTGAAACCAGTGGGTTTCAGGTCCCACTTTCATTACTGATTAGCTATGTCCTAGGCATGTCGTGAAACTTCTCGGAGCCTCAGACTGTAACCTCAAAATGGGAAAAATAATGCCTACCTCACGGAATTGTTGTGGGAATTAGTGCAAGCAATGAATATAAAGGGCTTAGTACAGTGCCTGTAATCAGCATTCATTAGTATTCTGGGATAAATGGAAAAGAAAAGAAAGAGGGAAGTGCCAGAAGTGTGCTGAAGAGAATGCTGGCTGACTTACACTGGGTCCCTTACAGGCTTTGCCAATGACAGAGCCGGGAGGTAATGGCTAGAACATGAGGCTGGATGACATTTACTTGATGACGGACTTCCCCATGCTATGCAGCGCTGCATACAGAGATAAAGTAAGTAGGGTCCAACCACGGCCCTCCTGGAAACCACATTGCAGTAGGGGAGGCCAGACCATTAAGAAATGGTGGCAGTCTGATGTTGTAGGCCATCCTGTCTCTCCTTCTGAGAGTACCTTAGTGGATATAAACACAAGAAGTGGGGGTGGGGCTAGGAGAAGGGCTGGGATGTGGGCAAAAACTAGGCACCCTTAGGCCAACTGTTAAATGAAATTGTATAACGCCCTGTTGTCATATGGCACAGTCACTGTGGGGGTGGGGGGGGGTGGGCATTGAAAACACAGACTGGCAACAACAGCACATAATTAAAAGAAACTGAAATCTTTCCTATCATCTCTCTCAAAAGACTAAGTTGTTTTGTTTTAAGAGAGCAAACAGGAGAGAAAGGAGTGTGCTTTCATAAAGCACAGGAAAACCTGGAACTTCTTTTCCCTTATATTATTCATATCCAAGTTCTCTACCTACTACAACAGCTGCAAAGTCTCCTCTCACTTCACACTCATCTCCAAGATTGGCTACTCTAAACCTAATTGATGTAGAAGCCCTCTTTTCCCTCCCCCATCTGCCCTGGCTCAACTATCATGTGGGTTGACTTCACCTGCCATGAGCTTTCAATTGCTATTGGCTCTCCCACTCTCTACATTTTGTGCAATCAGCAGCCCAGAGCTCATCAAGCCAGTCAGCATCTTTGCTACTTGGGAATGTAAAATAAGAACAGAAGTATGCCTAGAATCCTTACAGACACAGGGAAAGAGCCTACAAATATACATTGAGTATTAGTTTTTGATCCTGTTTTTTTTTAATTAATGTTTGTTTATTTTTGAAAGAGAAAGTGAGACAGAGTGTGAATGGGGGAGGGGCAGAGAGAGAAGGAGACACAGAATCCAAAGCAGGCTCCAAGCTCCGAGCTGTCAGCACAGAGCCTGGACACGGGGCTCGAACTCCTGGGGCTCGAACTTGCGGACCATGAGATCATGACCTGAGCTGAAGTCTGATGCTTAACTGGTGGAGCCACCCCAGGTGCCCCTGGAGATCCTTTTAAAAATCCTCATTTCAACCTTTGTCCTATAAATAGAGAGTTCAGTGGTGCTATTTTCTTAGTTTAATGAGATTCACCCCACAATGAGGTATCTAGTTTTTCATGGAGCGTCTTACCTATTTTTAATTTTTAAAAGCCTTTCCAAAACGTGATAAACTGTCTTCCTGGGCCTTGCCACAGTTTGCCTCCAGACACAATTTCATGGCTTACTGGGTAAGTTTGTGGTCGGCTGGAAAGTAAATGAATTGCTTGTGGAGGAACTCGTTTTTCAGGGCCTGTCCATTGAAGAAAGCTGTGTGACTTTTCTGTCACCTTGGGCACTCTGACCTGACTAAATGCTACACAGAGTTCATTTTCATCTGTCATCTCAGCCCATCTCCCTTGGAGTCGAATACTTATTTGTAAAATTTTCCTTCTGCACGTACTTTGTTTATGATACGGATCCTTTAAACACCAAGGCTGCCAACTCAATTCTCCTCAGCATATGGTCGTCCTTTAACAAAAATACACGATTACGCTTTCCACAAATAGACGGTAATTGGGTGGTGTGCACTGAATGGCTCTTGACCTCCTCTTGAACTCCACGACCAGTGTGACTTGCGTGTCTCAGCCACGGTTACCTCGCAAGGCTCTGTTATTCTGGGATTCCTGGCTGCTGGCGGAAAATGGTTTTGAGGACGTCTCAGTGCCTCTGTGACCTCGGGTCTCTGGAGGATGTTTCGTCACACGTGGTCCTCTCCAGAGTTCGAAAGCCTCCCTGGACCCGTGGGTGCACTTATGAGACAGAGGGCAACAGAGGCTTTTAAGCTTTTTTATATGCTTTTAGCATTGAAGGATGCCGGATACTTTTGCCCCTTTAAAAAAATTTTTTTTAGTGTTTATTTATTTTTGAGAAAGAGAGATACAGAGTGTGAGCAGGGGGTGGGGCCAGACAGAGAGACAGAGGGAGACAGAATCTGAAGCAGGGTCCAGGCTCTGAGCTGTCAGCGCAGAGCACAATATGGGGCCCAAACCCATGAACCGTGAGATCATGACCTGAGCTGCCTAACCAACGGAGCCACCCAGGCACCCCTGCATCTTTTAAATAACAGACTAAGAAGATTTCATAATTCTCTTGTTGTTCATCTTTTTACCAAGAAGTCTATCCCACGTGACACCAGATGATTGTCTCTGGCTTCTTAGTGAGATTCCTTTCTAAAACTGTAAGGATTGCCATTGTAACCAGGTCCTTGATGAATAATACCGCAGGTCAGAGCTGCTTGACACACGTACTTGGCTTTCTAGGGCCCTTTGGGGTTTGTAACTAAAGCTGGAGCTTACGCAGCATGCAGCTTTCAGGGCCAATGGAAAAGAGCCTGCAGGCAGCCGAAGTAGGAGACGGTCTGGGTCTTCTGTGTGAAGATGAGAGACTGAACATGCAAAGGGACAAGGGTCCGACCACCTATAAAGACAGAACTTTGACCCACAATCTGTGGCGACCTCCAGGAGGCCAGATGACAGCTCTAACTTCCCCACAGGTGGGAAGAGGTTCTGACAGTGCCTGAGGAGGCAGCAAGACTCTGCTCAGTTTCCCATCGTGTCCACCTGTAACCACCAGAGCCAGCTACGGATAAGGAAGAGCGTTCTCCTGTGAGGCCTTATGGAAGGGACGGTTGCAGCACAGAGGCTTCTGTAAACATAGACATAATCTGTTCTTGAAGCATCCTGGGAAAGGCCTATTGCCCAGCCTTGAAAGAGATGCCTTTAGACTAAAATGCTTCCCCCCAAAAGTTCCTTTATATTATCCAGCAGGGTCAGTCTAAAGAAGTAATAATGCTAACTAACCATGATGCCATTGCACCGAGGAAAATGTCTTAGTCACTAAAGAGAGCCTGGGAGAGGGAACCTCTAGGTGCCCTTGGCCTTGTCCTGGCTCCCCGGGGTGGGGGGGGGGACTTCCCCTCTACCTAGGACTGTCATTGCAACCTTGTCCTTCCCCCAATAAAAGGAGCAGCCTATGTCCAGTATTATCAGAACCCTGTTTTCCCATTTCTATAGTACCAGGTGGTTAGGCTTATGCCTAGTGGCTGTTATATTACCTACTTGATTTCTGTTACCCAAGTCAAATGTATTCAAACATGACGTAGAAACAGTCCTCTATCGGTGGCTGTCTAATGTTATGGTATGTAGGATGGACTGGATATGACAAGCCCCAGGATGAAGGAGATCAGGCCCAGCCAGGTTCCTTGTCAGTCACTCTGGGGAAGGAGGTGATTACCAACCAGCCTTGCACCTTAGACCAGTTACTTCTCTGGACCTTAGTTCTCTCATCTTTAAATCTGGTGAATAATAGTTATACATTGTATTTATCTAATGCTCACTATTTCTCAGGCACTGTTTTAAGCATATCATATATCTGTTGACTTACTGAGACCTCACAACAATTTTAACTTCAGGCTCATTTCTTCATTTCTCCAAGATTGCGCATGTGAGTGCGCGTGTGTGCGTGCGTGTGTGTGTGTGTATGCTTTATTCTGGAAAATATAGATAATTTTAACAACATCTAAGAATTGATGTAAATATTCAAGTGAAAATAAATGTAATAGGTCCTACACATAGTGAATCTGTGTGTGATAAATGGATATGAGAAGTACTGTGATGTTCATTGTTCTTTGCTGGATTTATGGTATATGGAAAACCCACTCTCTCACTTGAGAAATACATCAAAGGAGCCTGATTTTTTTTCCTTAATGAATTAATAAACTTTCTTCATAATGTTAAGCAGTGCCCTATCTCAGTGTATTAGGTTTGGGGTCTTGCTCCTTCAACTAATTATTTAAATCTCCTTCTATAATGAAACACAGAAAAACTAAGCTATTGATGGGCCCATAACTAAATGGATATATGTAAAACAGTTACATCGTGTTTCTGAGGATGCAAGTACCACAAGGACAGGGGTTTTGTCCATTTCTTTTTCCCACTGCTGTATTCCCAGTGTTTAGAATAGCTCCTGGCACCTCGTAGACAATAAATACTTATTGAATGAATGAATGAATGAGACAGGAAACATGAATGCATGCCCTTTTATCTTTGTAGAATTGCTCTAAGCAGAGCTATAAGAAGCTTAAGCTTGTTATTTTTTTACCAAATGAAATAATGCAAATGAATGAATGAATGCTCTTTGTCAAATGAATGCCCGTTAAAGAGTTTTGAAAACTATAAAGCACTACAGAAGTAGAGGCTATACTTTGATTTCCTGCTGGGGAGGTGGTTGGAGAAAAATTTTCTATAGGAAACAATATCGGGCTTTCTAAGTTTGTTCTGAGTTTATTTAAAGAAAATGCATGTAAGCAATAACGAGAGCACTGGATTCTATTTGAAAATTGAAAAGGGTCCAAGAAGTAAAATGTAAAGAAAGTCTGGCTTCTCTGATAGTTTGCTGGGTGTGTGGCAGATGTGTATGTAATTTTGCATAATTGTTTTTCCACCAAAAGCCAATACTAATCTTTTAACAGCTTCTTACCACATTAGACTCAGTCTTTCACTTTCTATCAATTCCATCTGAAGAGTCAATTTTGTCTGTTTGAAAAAAAAAAAACAAAAAAACCAGAATGACGCTCACCCAGATGTTCCGGGAGGTGCAGGGAGCTTGTGGGATCAGCGTCCTCTATTCCTCACTTGATGTGTTGAGTGCTATCCTTGCAACAGGCTGGAGCCCATGGCAATGTGACACTACCTTTGACTCTTGGGCCTCTACTCCATGTTTACAGTTCATTTAAAAAAAACCTTGTTGTCTGTGCAAGTTGGGGAGACCTCACTCTCTGTAGACACCTCTACAGTGTTCAGGAGCCTATTCATACAAGTGTGAGTTGTATATTTTAATGCTGATAATATTCAACTGGTGATGAAGTTGTTTTTTGCCCCTATCCATTGGTAATTTTAAAATACGATTTATTTAGAAGGAAAACATTTCAAACAAACTATATTAAGTTCCTTTGGCTGAGGAGAACTATATCCTTGTGTTACATTTGCTATTGTTTTTTCATTTTATCCCTCCCTATTTTATCCTTATTTCTATGACTTCTAGATAGTTCTTTGTTTTAAAAATTGTCACTTTTTTCTTCAAACGCCCAACATGAATGGGTTATTGCCCACAAGATCACTCTGTCATTATAATTTAGTTTCCAAACTTTTCCCAAAGATATACCTTAAGATCTTTTCAGGAAACCCGGCCTATTTCAGGTGGCATTGAGGGAAATTTTATGAGTGTTCTGGTCTGGATATTTCTCCCTTTGATCTTTTTAAACTACTTATTATATCCGGAGAGTGGGAATTATGAGAATATTAGCAAGGAAAAAAGCAGAGACCAAAAGGAATATCTTCTGGGTGAAGGTCCTCTGGATTTTATCCTCTGAATATGTTAGCCTGCTGTCTGCTGAAAGGGTCAGAAAAACCGCACCCAATTCCCTGGAACAATAAGGGATTCATTAATTCAAATTACAGGATGTCTTGAAGGAGGGCAGGTTTCAGGCATAACCTATTAGGCTCTGTCTTTGCTTCTGTGTGACCCCCTTGGCCCTACCAGCCACTGAGAATCAGCTTTATCTTTGAGCTGGTAATGAGAGGTGACAACAATCCTCAGTATCCCTTCCAGACAGGACAATGTTCCCAGAGAAAGCACGGATCTTTTTTGTTCTTTTTGCGTTTCTTCTTAAGACCATATCTTTCCCATGTGGCCCCCAGAGGACCTCTCTTGGTGAGTGAGTGGCCAAAATTGCATCACAGGACTAGTCCTAAGCCAATCAACAGCAATGGGGATGAGATTGCCATGGAAGGTTGGTGAAGCCTTTGGCTTTTTGGAGGAAGCAAGTAACTCAGATGCAAACAGGGTTTAGTCTACGCAACTAAGAGCTTCAGCTATAACCTTGTAGGGCAATCAAGGAAAGAGTCTTGAAAGGCAAGAAATGTAAATGGAGTTCTTGACTTGTTCCAGGTATATGTGGATGGGTCCAAAAAACACAAAGCAGTCTCTTAAATATTTGAAGTAAAGAAGAATTAGGCAAGACTCTGAGGCATTGGGATTACAGAGCTGAAGTAGATTTATATCTTTGGTCATGCCATCCAGGAGAATGTTCTAACTCTAAAGTTTGATAGACCCATCCATCGTCCAGTTAGCAAACCAGTAAATAAGACAAGTAGGGGAAAACTTTGGTGGTTAGTGAGTGTTAATGACTTTAGTGTAAATAGAGCTTCTGACTGACTTATTGAAACATTTCATCTACTTTTCTAATTGCCGTTCCTCACTATTTAAAAAGTATTGTTAAATAGTCCCTTTCAAACTGTCCTGTTGCAGGTAGTGAAATAGGTCAGTGAAAAAAATCTGATAGAATAAAAAATGCACTTTTAGTTTGCTTCTCATTAAGGCCGAGTGTGCTGGTAAGGCGCACTGGTGAGCTGGTATGTTTGGGATCTGACCCATGATTCTGATGGTCATGGTGATTATAGGTAGTGGAGCCTCTTAAAGACTTCTTCTCTAAACTGCTACTAGTTAAGTGCTGAACTATTTGATATGTCTTTTATCATGTCCATATGATTCATTGCATGTGATTAACATATACCTTTTTTCCAAATTTTACTCTTAATTCTCATTAAAAAATTTTTTTTAGATTCTTTGTTTATTTTCATTTAATATGGAAAACATATAAGGCAAGCCTCATAATTGGTAGTGAAAAATAACTGTATCAAATATTCCTGTTCATGAGGCCCTTTTTTGGAAAGAGCAAAGAAACGGAGAGGGCTTTGGTGAAATTCAATTGAACAAAGGCCCAAATATGGAAAATGACTACTTTCTGAGGTAGCTTTTTATGATTTAAAAAGAAAAATGGAGAGGAGAAGATAGCTTTGCAATTGACCAGTTCTAAAAAGGCTAAAAACTAAACAAGGCTTCTTTTCTTTTGTGTGAGCATCTGGCAAAATCTTACTAATTTCTTTCAGGTAGGGAGGCCTGCCAACATGAAAAAAAGAGCAACTTAAATTTTCTTCTGCATTTTGTAACTAATGTTATTTGGCATCCTTTTAATTTGGCAACGGGCTGCATGTGAATCACAGATTACTAAAGGGGGTGATTGGCATTAAGTCTTACTCAACAGATAGTCATTGTACAACTGTGAAAACTCACTGGTTCAGAGACACTGCAAACTAATACTTTACCTCAGGCTTCTTCACTTAGTTTTTCTTTTCTTTTTTTTCTGTGCATGTCTTCTATAACATGTTTCAAAAACCCTAAAATGGACCCAAATGACACAAAATCTGGAAAATATGCTTTCTTAGCCAATTCTGGTTTGCCTCAGTAGTTGTTTTGAAAACTTTCTATGCTAAGTGCAAACATTCATATACCAAATTCCATGGGGCCTTCATCATTTTTAATGTGAAAAGAATCTGTTTTTGGTTTCTTTAATCTTTTATGGCCAAATTGGGTCCAGAAGATGAAACTGTGGACCTACACTTTCCAACTAAACAAAGCATTGCAAATAGACAGGAAATGTGTGGAGATCCTGTGCAATCAAATCTCCAAAGTATGCTTTCTTTTGTTTTGAAACAAAGAGATCTATTTAATATGCGACAGAAACACCGCCCTCTAGTCTTAAAACCACTGAGAGAAGGAAGTAATTTCAGAGGCTTAAAGTCTGGTGTTATTTGAGATCTACTTGGAACAGTAGACCTGTATGGGAGATGTAATGGCTCACCTCTTGCTTGTGATCACAGCCACTTTTGTAAATGCCACTCAGGTGAGTAAAAAAACCCTTTTCATGTGGCCCATTTCAAGGCTTTGACATTATATGAGCGTATTTATTATTTCCTCTGAAATAAGGGTTCTTAAATTGTGATATGTGGATATCCAGAAGATTTATGAATGAGCTTCAGGAAGTCTGTGAACTTTCTGGAATTTTGAGTTCACTTTTCTGGGTAGAGAGATCTTGATTCACAACAGATTTTGAAAGGAGTCACTGATCGTCCTCAAAAGTTAATGACCACTTCTTAAAGACTTATATTCAAGATATTTTGAGCCTGTGTTTTAAGATTTTTCTTTCCCTGTGTAGATTTGAATACTGAATAGTAGCTAGAATTAAGTGAGTTCTGACTATTATGTATACTTTTATATTTCTCATAAAAAATTATATATATATTTTAAAGTTTATTTATTTTGAGAGAAAGAGGAGAGCATGTGTGTGAGTGGGGGAGGGCAAGAGAGAGGGATAGAGAGAGAGAGAGAGAGAGAGAGAGAATCCCGAGCAGGCTCCATGCTGTCAGCACAGAGCTGCATGCAGGGCTCGATCCCAAGAACTGTAAAATCATGACCTGAGCTGAAATCAAAAGTTGGTTGCTTAACCAACTGGGCCACCCAAAATTTTGGCCCCCCAAATTTTATATATATATATATTTAAAATTTTTTAACGTTTGTTTATTTTTGAGACAGAGAGAGACAGAGCATGAACAGGGGAGGATCAGAGAAAGGGAGACACAGAATCCGAAACAGGCTCCGGGCTCTGAGCTGTCAGCACAGAGCCCGACACGGGGCTCAAACTCAGGGACCGTGAGATCATGACCTGAGCCGAAGTCGGCCGCTTAACCGACTGAGCCACCCAGGCGCCCCCCAAATTTTATATTTTAATCCAAGTTATATTTTCAGAGTCAAACAGTTCCACAATGTTTATTATAAAAATATAGCACTCCTCACCTTAATTTCTACTTCACAAAGGCAAACATTTTCAACTTTCTTAGCTATTTCTTTTGGAGTTTGCCTCCATCTTTCTAAACAACATAACTAGGGGCACCCCTCTCTACCCCTCCTCTGATTGCTCTCTCTCTCTCTCTCTCTCAGAATAAATAAATAAACCTAACACTTTTTTTTGAAAATATAATTATATTGAGAGTTTTGGTTTATGCAGTGTTAGCTATTTTCTAGTGACGTCTCCTTTGCAGAAGAGGATGGAGTTCTCATAGCTCCCTCTCAAATAGGCCTAGGGTATTGCAGATGTTACAAATGCAAGTCTTCACACACTCACACAACTTCCCCTCTCCCAGCCCCCCCCATGTATTTATATAATAATAGTTCAGTATACATTGCTTATATGATAATTCTCATATAAAACTTACTAACCGCTAAGTCACCTAATGTACTATTACATTTCTTATTTTGTATAACTTTATTTTCTCTTGGAGCTAATAATTTTTTAAATTGAAGTATGATTAATTAATACAACATTATATTATATTAGTTCGGGTATAAAGCATAGTGATTTGACATTCCTATACACTACTCAGTGCTCACCACGATAAGTGTAGTCACCATCTGTCACCATACATTATTATAATAGTACCAACTATATTCCCTAGGCTGTCCTTTTCATCTCTGTGACTCATTTATTTTATAACTGGAAGTTTGTACCTCTCAATCATTTTATCTATTTTGCCCCTCCCTCTGGCAACTACCAGTGTGTTCTCTGTATTTAAGAGTCATTTTTTGTTGTTTCTTTTGTTTTGTTTTCGGAGTCCACATAATAGTTTTTGTAGTGTTCAAGAAAAATACTCCCAAAATATTTTTTTTTTAAAAATTGTTTATTTATTTATTTATTTATTTATTTATTTATTTATTTTGAGAGAGAGTGTACACATGTACGCAAGTGGGGGAGGGACAGAGAGAGAGGGAGAGAGAGACTCCCAAGCAAAGCCTGACATAGGGCTCGAACCCATGAATCATGAGATCAAGACTTGAGCCGAAATCAATAGTTCAAAGCTCAACCAACTGAGCCCCCCAGACCCCCCATTTGCTGTGTTTTTTTCTTATTTATTCTCAGACTGTCTTCCAGAGACATAGATCTCTTAAAAGGTGGTTACCTATCAGGTTGTCCGTCACTGTCACCAGTTCTTGGAGGATAGCTCCTGGAGCCTTGGGTCCCTATGGCTCTCTTCTGGGCCTATTGTCCTTGGGTTTGCTTTCAGCATCACCTTGGACTCTTCATCTCTCTTCTGGTTGGATCACCTGCTTAATGGATTTATACTTCTCTTTTTCTTGGTTTGCTCCCTCATTTTCTTAGAACATATTCTTTGATAACTTCCCAAGAAAGTTTGCATGAATAATGAATGTTTTGAGAGCTTGCATGTTCCAAAATGTCTTAATCCTACCCTCACAATTGATTGATAATTTGACTTATTATAGAATTCTAGGTTGGAAATTATTTGCTCTCAGAATTTTTGAAAATATCTAAGCCATAGTATTTTATTGAAAATAATTAGTTTGGTGGATATAATTATTATGTAAAACAAGTATTTATACAGTACATTTTTATGGGTAGAAATTAGTAATATCTTTGTAAAATAACATATAAGATATCATAAGTGAAATCATTTTTCTAATTTTAGGCAGCAAAAAAAAAGTGATTTAAAATGTGTAGATTTTCCCTACCCCTACAAACATTATTAAATGTTAACTTCTGCTGAGTAACAATTTTATTAAATGTCACAGGGTTTAGTTTATAAGTGGCAATTTATAAATACTGTTTTAAGACAGTTTTCTTTAGTATAATTAACAAATACCAAAATAACTAAAATAACTGATCTTTTAAAAAATTTTATTTGAGAGAGAGAGAACACATGAATAGGAGGAGGGACAGAGGGAGAGAGAGAGAGAGAGAGAGAGAGAGAGAAAATCTCAAGCAGGTTCCACACTCGGCACAGAGCCCGACATGGGGCTCTATCCTACAACCCTGAGATCATGACTTGACCCCAATTCAACAGTCAGATGCTCAGCAGACTGAGCCACCCAGGAGTCCTGAGATAACTGATCTTCTTCTTCTTCTTTTAAATATTTATTTATTTTTGAGATAGAGAGAGAGAGAGAGACAGAGACAGAGACAAAGCATGAGCATGAGCAGGGGAAGGGCAGAGGAGAGGGAGAAGGAGACAGAATCCGAAGCAGGATCCAAGCTCTGAGCTATCAGCACAGAGCCTGACTCAGGGCTCAAACTCATGAACCATGAGATCATAACCTGAGCCAAAGTTGGATGTTTAACTGACTGAGTCACCCAGGCACCCATGAAATAAGTGGTCTTCTATGCAGTGTACCAAAGTCATAGGATACTTTCTGTTGGTAAGAATGTGTGAAACATTTGTGAAACAAATGTAACATTTTAATCATGTTCCTAAAGGTAAATGATAAAATTGTTCCTTAAAAACAAACCATATTCCATTTGACCTTTCATAGTTATTCAGTGGTAAAGATACAGAGTTAGGGAGAAACTTGATTATTTTTGAAGTAACATCTCTTCAATACTCATATTTTTAACTGATTTTTTTCTTGTGACCAAATATAAAACAAAAATCTTACCTCATCCTTAATTAAACTTAAATTAAACTTCTTTTCAATCCTTAAACTTCTTTTCAATCTCTGTATCTCCAATTAATGAAAGTGAAAATACAAATAAACCAACGCCCCCTGCTGTCTTTATTCCCATTCGTTTTTTTTTTTTTTTTAATATATCCATTTTGATTTGAGTCAGGAAAAATGTTGAGAAAGAGCAAACACTTTGAATAACTCTCATGTTAAGGTACTATAGTAAGACATTAAAAAGGAAAAAATGACCATTAAGGCCGCACTTTGAACACAATCAGTGAACAATGAGTAGCTTTGACACTTGGCAGCCATTTATCATCAGCTTGAGCTAGCATTGATTTCAAATATATTCCTGTACATCATATGGAGAAATGTGTATTACCCAAAATTAAAGGGATGGGAATGGGTGACAATGAATGAGACAATCTAAATATAGCATAGCCATTATTACTAATCACATTCCATCAGAAAACTATTCCCAAAGGAAACAATGAAAATTCAGAAGGCCTGGAACATTTGAGGACTCCATTTGGCCAAAGCCACTAAAGAATTCTGGGTCTGGAATCTCAAAGACTCATCCCAGATAAACTTGATGTCTGTTGCTGAGGCTGATCTTTAAAATGGTTTTTGAACAGGTCTAATTAAGGCTTTTATTTATTTATTTTTTTTTAAATTTTTTTTTTCAACGTTTATTTATTTTTGGGCCAGAGAGAGACAGAGCATGAACGGGGGAGGGGCAGAGAGAGAGGGAGACACAGAATCGGAAACAGGCTCCAGGCTCTGAGCCATCAGCCCAGAGCCACACGCGGGGCTCGAACTCACGGACCGCGAGATCGTGACCTGGCTGAAGTCCGACGCTTAACCGACTGCGCCACCCAGGCGCCCCTAATTAAGGCTTTTAAAATTATTTTTAGGGGTACCTGGGTGACTCAGTTGGTTAAACCATCCAACTCTTGGTTTCACCTCAGGTTGTGACCCAAGGGTCCTGGGATAGAGTCCTGCCTCGGGCTCTGAGCTGACAGCACAGAACCTGCTTAAGATTCTCTCAGCCCCTCTCCTCCCCCCAAATAAATAAATAAATTAAACATAAATAAAATAAAATAAAATAAAATAAAATAAAATAAAATAAATTAAAATGAAATAAAAATCTTTAAAAAGAGAACATTATTTTCGAATTTAGTTAGGGAAAAAAACCTCTTACTGACTCTTATTTTGTAGGTGAGAATCTTAATTTAAAATCCAACAGCTGGAAATTACAGGCTATTTTACTCTGTAGCACAATGTAACCAAGATTAACTTTCTAGGGATAAATATTTGAGAAGACTACAAGTAAAAATAAAAATGGCTTATAATGAGTTTGCTGCAATTACTTTTACTGTTAGTTATTTGGCATCAGAATCTAGAAGACTTTAAAAAATTACCCTCCAGAAGTCTCTTTTTTTTTTCCCTAAAAGCTCTTTCAGTATATTGTTTTTCACTGTTTTGCTTGGTAAGGAGATAAATGTATAGTTAAATTATCTGGTTCGAATGGTAGCAGCAAACTGGTTTTAGGTGTTATGCTCACACATATACAGCAAGAACAAAGTGGGAGACTTGAAGCTGGACTGCATGCTGAGCAATGTACTCACTGTTGGCCCCATCAGCTCATCTTTGTATCAGTAGATAGGAGTCCTACCACTCAAAAGTATCTTAGATAAAAAGGAATTTTTCCTTGATACACATCAGTAGTCTTAATCAATGACTGACTAGTTAGGCCTGTTGATCTCAAAGAAATTTATTATTAATGGTACTTGCTAAGCAGTCATTGAAAACTGATTCCAACATTCGTGGTTAAAAAGGAAGGAAAATGAAAATAGGCATTCACATCATGCATAAAAACCACAACAATGACAATGTTAATGTACTTTTTAGGAAAAGTTACAACGAAGATAAAACCACAGTAAAATTTCATAGGAATTTAGGATGAGTATTCTTCCAACAATCTCAGAAAAACATACAACCAAATCCCTGCTCTGGGGTGTTGTCTTACACAGGTGCTCATAGGCACTGCCATCGCCATGTGCGGCCTGCGTGCATGTGATTCAGGTGCATCATCTTTTGCATGAGACAAGCATTTCGGCAAGGTGCAGTCTTATATTTACATCCTTACTTTACACTTTTTTGTTGTTTCTCTTAAGCTTTTTCAAATGAATGTTTCCATAGGGAAGCCTGGGATTACCCCTCAAGATCTGCAAGTGAATGATGAGTGTCATCCTCAGCCACAGTCATTATGTTCTGGAGTCTTCATGCCCACAAAGCCCCATGGAGAGAGATGAAGTCTAATCCTTCATCATTCATTTTCATCAATCAACTGGATCCTACCACAAAAATTGGAATCCTCGACTTGAGAGAACACAGTCTGATCTTTAAACTCTTCATCTTCATCTGATTCTTATTCAGGTAAGTGATAAACTTTCAAAAACAGTGACAAGTTTGATGTCATGTTTTTACCTTTCATCAATAATCTATGTCTTCAATTGCTGTTTCATCTGAATAAGGTTGTTAGCTTTTGCAATGACAGGTACAATAATTCACCTGAATGTGTATTATCTTCATAAACTTAGCTTCTGAGGATTCAAGTTCGTGCTCAAAAAGTGAAGTAGAGTAAAAACAACATTGCACTGTGTTCTCTGTGATATGACCACTGATTCAAACCATTTTTATCATGCAGAGATCATTCAAACTGCTCATCAATGTAAGAGATACCAAAACAGACTCTGTGGTTGATTGCTCATCATGTCTTGGTGTAACCACTGCTCTAAGTCACAGTTTGACTCTGTCTCTCTCTTTAGCTTAACCCCTTGAGCATTACTTTGAACGGTTTTTCAACTTTCTTTGTTCTCCAACTCAAAATAATTTTACATAGGTGAGTCAAGAATAGGCTGTCTATGAATGTGGATTTTTAATCATTACTATGAATTCAGAATGCATTTTCACTAGATTCAGTTGGGAAGATTGCAAATCCAAAATAGTTAAGAATTTCTGGATTAGTAAATTGAGTAGGCTGTTTGAACACCTTTAATGATGTTTGGCTAATCAGCAAATAAGACAAAGAGTAGATGCCAACTGATTAAACCGCAGACTGCACCCAGCATCATCACTCACGGTCACATCTTCACAATATTTTAAATAACAACTCTATTGAGGTATAATTCACACACCATAAAATTAATCTATTTAAAGTACACAGTCGAGTGGTTTTTAGTATATCCACAGAGTTTTGCAATCACTACCACTATCTAATTCCTGAGTATTTTTGCTACCCTCAGGAGAAACCTTGAATCATTTGTAGTCATCTCCCACGTCCCAAGTCCCTAGCAACCGCAAATCATCTTTCTGTTTGTGTACATTTGCCTATTCTGGGCATTTCATATAAATGGTATTATATAATAAGTTCTTTCTGTGACTGGCTTCTTTCATTTAGCATAATGCTTTAAAGGTTCATTCATATAGTAATATCAATACTTCTTTCCTTTTTATGGCTAAATACAATCCCTTTGTAAGAATGCAACAGCTTTTCTTATTCATTTATCAGTTAATGAACCTTTGGATTGTTTCCATTTTTTGGCTATTATAAATAATGCTGTTGGGGTGTCTGGGTGGCTCAGTCGGTTAAGTGTCCAACTCTTGACTTTGGCTCAGGTCATGATCTCATGGTTTGTAGGATCAAGACCTGTATCATACTCTACATTGACAGCACAGAGCCTGCTTGGGATTCTCTTTCTTTCCCTCTCTCTCTGCCCCTCCCCTGCTTGTGCTGCTCTCATTCTCTCTCAAAATAAATAAATAAACATTAAATAAAAAAATAATGTTGCTATGGACATCCATACATTTTTATATGGATGAATGTCTTCTATTCTTTTGCATATATACCTAGGAGCAGAATTGCAGGTCATATGGTAACTCTATGTTTAACAGTTTGAGGAACTACCAAACTGTTTTCCAAAGGAGCTGCACCATTTTACAATCCTGCCAATGATGTATGAGAGTTCCAACTTCTCCACAGCCTTGTGAATACTTGTTATTGTTTGTCTTTTTTTTTTTTATAGCTGTCCTAGTGGATGTGAAGTGGTATCTCAGTGTTTTGATTCGCATCCCCCAGTGATTAATGATGTTGGGTATCTTTTCATGTGCCTACTGGAAATTTGTGTATTTTTTTTTTTTTTTTGGAGAAATGCCTATTCAAATTTTTTGCTGATAACTTAATTGGTTATTTGTCTTTTTATTGTTGAATTGTAAAAGTTCTTTTAATATTTTACATACAAGTCTCTTGTTAGTTATATGATTACAGATACTTTCTTCCATATTTTGAGTTGTTTCCACAGAATTTTGAAGGCACTTTTTCATTGTCTGATATCAGGTTTAGTATTTAGTCGTCCAGTGCCTTTATAATTCTTGGTCTTTTTTACAGCACCTATTCTCTCTCCCCTCCCCCTTTCTCTCAGCTTTTAGGACTTTCATTTTGTCTCCAGTACATACTAATTTCTGGATAATACACATTAATGATAGTAATAAAAACCCGCTGTGTTTGAAATAAATATTTTATTATAGTAATTTCCAAATATAATAAAAAGTAAAGAGAATACTGTAATGAATACTTGCATACAATGTTGTTTAATCATATAGATTAAATAATTATAAACATTTTCCAGGCTTACATCAACCATCCCTTTTTAAAAAATTTTTTGGGAATATTTTAAAGATAATACAAGGCATCTATTATTTCACCCATAAATCCTTCAATGTGCATCTTTAAGAGATAAATTTTTTAAACATACTTATGATGTCATTATTACCTCTGTAAAAATAAATAATAATGCCTTAATATTATCTAGTTTTCCATTTATGGTCACATTTCTTCTATTGCTCAAACATTTTACTTACAACTGGATAACATAGTTTATTCAATCATTCTCCTATTGATAGACATCTGGATTGTTTTCAGCATTTTGTTATTACACAAATAACTGTATAACAAATATCCCTGTGCATATGTCATTTGGCATATTTGCAAGTATCTCTTTTGGATAGAGTCCTAGAGTGGGATTGCTTGGTCTAATGGTAAATACATATATATTTTGTATGATATAGCCCAATATCTTTACATGAGTGTTGTGTAATTTTGGATTCCCTTGGTGCAAACATTAATCTGGAAACACATGTCTTTTGGTTCTGGGAAATCTATTGAATTCTTTCTTTGATTATTTCTTTGCTCTTATCTTACTTTTTAGAATTCTCAGAATTGGGGTATTTTCCCTTTTATTCCAATCCTTCAATTTTGTTATCTTTTGTCTTCTATTTTCCATCTTCTTGGGTTTCCCTTGTATTTTCTGGGAGAAATTTTTCTACTTTATCTTCAAACCTGTCTAATAGATTCTATTTCCAGCTGTTGTATTTTAATATTCAAGAGCACTTTAGTTTGTTTTCTAACTCCTCTCTTTTATAGGCTTCTGTTCGTGTTTTTCAACTTATTTTCATTCTGTCATGTATTCAACAAATAGTGAGCACCCATTATTATGTCCCAGGTATTTTTCTAGGCTCTGCATAACTGGCAGTGAATAAACAGATAAAATCTCTGTGCTCAGGGAGCTCAAACCCAAAAACATATTTAATGTGTCAGTTAGGTAGTTATAAGTCCATGAAAAAAACAAAGCAGAGGAAAGGGAAGATGAGAGTCCCTGGAAGAGGGGCTGCAGGGTTACATGGGAGAGTCGGGAAAGGCTTCAATGATGAGGTGATATTTGTGAACAGACTAGAAAGAAGTGAGGGAGTAAGATGTGGTATGGGGAAGAGCTTTTCAGGCAGAGGAAATGAAAAGTATAAAGGCCTGGAGGCAGGAATATGGAAAGTTTAGGGAAAACCAAGGAGACTAGTGTGTCCAGAGCCCTTAAGGGAGAGAGAAACCAGAGATGAAGTCAGAAAGGGAACAGGGGTGGAGATCACAGAGGATTTTGAGCAGAGGAAAGTCATGATCTGACTTATGCTTTTAAAATATCATTCTGGCTGCCCCATGGAGAATGGGCAACAGGAGGGCCATAATGAAAGAAGGAATAGTTGGGAGGCTTTTGCAATAATACAGGTGAGAGGTAATGGTGACTCAGACTTGACTAATTGAGTAAGAAGTGGCCAGATTCTGAACAAGAGTTCACTATTGAGGGTTCAAGAATGAATCCAAGGTGTTAGGACCAAGTACAGAAAGAGTGTTATTGCCATTTATAATTATGAGGATGATATAAGGAGAGCCAGGTTGGGAGGGAAATTTAAAATTTCAGTTCTAATCATGTTCAATTTGAGATAAAATTAGAAAGCCAAGTTCATTTATGAAGAAGTCAGTTGGATATAAGAGGTTTCAAAAGAAAAGTCTGGGCTAGAGATATAAATTAGTAGTGCAATGTCTCATGATATTTAATGAAAAGGAAAGAAAAGAGCTCCAAGAACCGAGTTTCAGTCTACTCCAACATTCAGAGTTTGAGAAGGTGAGGAAAAACCAGCACAGGAGGCTGGTTATGCTTGGTTGGCCTAGCAGGAGGAAAACTGAGAGTATTATCCTAGAAACCAAGAGAAGAAAGTGTTTCTGGAGGGAAGAAGGCATTAACTATATCAAATACTGCTGTAAAATTGAGTAAAATGAAAACTGAGGATTAACCTTTGCATTGACACAGAAAAATTCATTCTGACTGAGTGATAAGGGCCAAGATCTGATTGTAATGGAATCAAGGGGGAATAAAACAGAGGAACTGGGTACAGGTACTATAGATGTTCTTTTGTGGGTTTCACTGAAAGGGTGGAAGAATAATGCAGTGATAGCTAGAGATAGATATGAGTTCAAGTATAGTATCTTTTGTCCTCCTCCTCTTCCTTTTTTTTTTAAAATTATTTATTTTTGAGAGAGAGAGAGAGAGAGAGAGAGAGAGAGAGAGAGAGACATAATCTGAAGCAGGATCTAGGCTCTGAGCTGCCTGCACAGAACCTGATGTGGGGCTTGAACCCACGAACTGCTAGATCATGACCTGAGCTGAAGTCAGCCACTTCACCGACTGAGCCACCCAAGTGTCCCTCTCCTCCTCCTTCTTAATTGCGGTACCAATAGGAATGATCTACCTGAGAAGGAAAATTGATGGATGCAGTATAAGGGAGAGGGCAACTATATTCCATCTGTTCTTGAGAAGGTGGGGGTAATGGTGGAATCCAGTAAACAGTGAAGGTGCTGGTCTTGGACTAGAGCTAGGACCACTCATTCATTTTTAATGGGAGTAAAAGCAGAGTGTAAAAGTACAGATGCAGGGTAGACTAGGAGATTTGGTGATAGTAGCATGTAGAAGTTCTCTTCGGACTATGTCTATTTTTATTTATTTATTTTTTTTTATGTTTATTTTTGAGAGCGAGACAGAGAGAATGTGTGTGAGGGCAGGGAAAGGGCAGAGATAGAGGGAGACAGAGGATCTGAAGTGGGCTCTGTGCTGACAGCAGAGAGCCTGGGGTGGGGCTTGAATTCACACACCATGACCTGAGCTGAAGTCAGATGCTTAACTGACTGAGTCACCAGGCACCTCTAACCATGTCTATTTATTTGGTGAAATAAGAAGCAAGGACATCAACTGAAGGTATGGATGGTGATGGAGATGTTGAGGATTGAGGACAAAGGAGAAGGCATAAAATACTAATCTAGGAAAGCAGGAGTGAAAAAGGAAGAAGAAAGTATTTTGGTGCTGCAGATCAGTCCTGAAGGCCCATGTGGGGTTATTGATCACAAATTTAAAGTAAGGTCAGTAAGCATGGCTGCCTGATTTTTTTCCAGCCATGTTCAACTGCAAAGGTGCCTATGTGGAGTAGGTGGAACTGGACTTGGCCAAGAGGGCTTGGTAAAATGGAAGAGCAGATCACGTATGCAAAGTAGTAACGAAGGACTCTGGGAGCAGGTGGGCTGGAGAAAGGATCATTGGAAGAGGGCAATTCAAGGAAGTGAGCAGACAAGATATTGGATTGGTCATCTACATGTTGACATTGCCAGGCGTTCTAACTGAAACAGTGTAGAAGAAAGTGGCCACAAGTTAGATGCCAGAATTGTCATGGAATGAGAAGCAACCCAGAGATATAGAGAAATCTAATAAAGATGGTAGATAATAGAGTGTGTATAACTGAGCTTCAGAGGAACTGAAGGGTTAGGTTCAGAGGAATTGAGGGGTTAGGAGGATGAACAGATAGAAATGGAAATGGTGATGAGAAGCAGAAGGGTGACCCTTCTTTCCTCCAGGCTCTTTGGTGTGTGGGATGTGGGAGACAAGCAGCCGCCACTTGCATTGGGCATATAGGAAGCTATGGCTTTAGGATAAGCCTTTTCTTTTTGAGAACCAGAAAATGATGGGAATTTTCAGAAAAGAAGTAGAGAATGGAGGATTGAGTGATTGCTGTGATTGAGTTTGTATTTGATCCTATGTTCTAGAGGTCACAGTAGATGTTTAAGGCTTGGAAAGAGTACAATTGAGCCAGTTTAAGGGAATACAAAACCATTGGGCTGAGATTCTAGTATTGCTGCTTTTCTCAGTTATGAAGGACCCCAGACTCAGGCCTAATGGTAGTGAAATGTGGGAGGGGGACAGTTTCTGCCATGAGCACACAGAACTTTGTGGAACCATCCTATAGCAGTATGGAAGATGGTGTCAATGGGAACATGTAGAACCTCTTGAAAAGGGGATGTTCTTAGATGGAACATGAGAAACTCTGAGGGAGCCCTGTTCACTCAAGTTAATGGTGCTGTGTAGGTCAGGAAAGAGGCAGAGTCACTGGGAGGGGATGGAACTGTGTTCTCTTAGCAGTGTCTCCTCCTATCTCTTTTCCCTCAAATATCATTTATTTTTTTCTCTTTTATGTATTTTTATTATTATTTAATGTTATTACTTACTTATTTACATCCAAGTTATTTAGCATATAGTGCAATAATGATTTCAGGAGTAGATTCCAGTGATTCATCCCCTATGTATAACACCCAGTGCTCATCCCAACAAGTGTCTTTCTTAAGGCTCCTTCCCCATTTAGCCCATCCCCCCACCCACACCACCTCCAACAATCCTCAGTTTGTTCTCTGTATTTAAGAGTCTCTTACATTTTGTCCCCTCCTTGTTTTTATATTATTTTTGCTTCCCTTCCTTATGTTCATCTGTTTTGTATCTTAAATTCCACATATGAGTGAAGTCATATGATATTTGTCTTTCTCTGACTAATTTCTGTTAGCATAATACCCTCTAGTTCCATCCATGTAGTTGCAAATGGCAAGATTTCATTCTTTTTGACTGCCAAGTAATACTCCATTGTATAGATACACCACATCTTCATCTATGCATCTGTCGATGGACATCCTCAAATATCATTTATACTGAAGCTTTTTGTTGTTTTTAATATGTTCCCTATATTGTCCGTGTTCCTCAAGATTCCTTATTCATGTTTGTTTGTTTTGAATTTTGTTTCTTGAAACTGAAGCAGAAATATAAATGGAGACCCACATGCTATATCTGTGTAAACATAAAAACTTTAAGTAAAGCTAACAAAGTGTTAACAAAGTATGTGCAATTCTTCTACCTCAACAACTATATATTCATAATAACCTGGAAATCCAGGACCAAATTTATGGTGGTAATCCTAATATAAAAATGTATCAAATCAGTATCTTTCACACCTTAAGGTAATACAATGTTATATGTCAACCATATCTGTATTTAAAAAATCAAATTTAAAAATCTTTGGGAGAAAGGAGCTGGGAATTCACTTCTTAGTATAGATCTCTACTAAGGCCCACATGTTTTCAGAACTCTATTCCTACACTTAGCAATGCCTGGGGTGCCGATATTCATTCTCCTTCCTCTCACCTCTCCAGTGACTACACCTCCAGTCTTCTACCTGAGTGCTGTAAGGTTAGTCTCCATGCTACTCTGGCTTGGAAGGCAGGTCCGGACATCTCTCTACTCCACTGCCTAACTTTTATCAGATTTTTCTGCTTTTGGACCCACCTGAACTCCACTGGGTGCTCCTAACCTCTCATCCATTCTGCTTTGATTTGACTTGCTTCTGGGTCCTGTGTCCACTGCTGGCCAAGTTTTCACCTTTCCAAAATCGTGTCCATCTGCTTTCCAGCTTCGAAAATCCTTTTGCTGTCATCTCTTCTACGATTCTGTTTCTACTAGTGAGTTTTTGCTTGAAAAATTTTACTGTGATTTTGGTAGACTTTGTAAGATGAGATAAATATGTCACTTTAACTGAAATTATTAACCCTTCTGTTTCATTGGTGCTGGGCTTCTTATCATTGTGATGACTATAGCAAGCTACTGTATTGGTGCATACAATGATAACAGTGACAGCATACTGTCTGGGAAGAGAAATGTTTGGAGTCCATATTTCAACACAGTGCAAGTTTTCAAATATCTCTCACTGACCTGATTTGCTGACTGAATCATTTGGTTTATTTGAACACAGTAGATGAATAAGAAGACTCAAGAGTCAGATCCGGTTTGTCAGGATGCCTGATTCTCCAAACTATCTAGGGAGTGTAACGGATATTTATTTTGTGTATCTGCCCATAATACACCACTATTTTCTGGCAGTCAGTTTGATTTTTCCACTGGGAACTACCCCTCCCCAACTCTCGGTCCAAGTATTTGTGTGAGCCTGGATCTGGGAGCTACACACAACCTGGCTTGTTCAATGAGTACACTCTCTGGCTATAGTGGTTGGTTCAGGGAGATCACCTAATCCAAATCAGTCCAGTGTGGTACAGTCTCACTGTGGTCATTGAGCTGGCAGACTTTATAGCCAAAGGTCTACTGGCCATCCTGTCCCATAGAGACATGCCTGTGCAAGAATGAAGGAAAGGAGAAGAGAGATTGAGATTGAGGCCTAATGATGTTACTTATTGCTAGAGCCCCTAGGTTTAAGGTAGCTTGTGTTGGGTTTCTGCTTTGTACAACCACAGAGGTCATAACCATATTAGAATATTTACAATCTTGGATGCAATGTGTGTGTGTGTGTGTGTGTGTGTGTGTGTGTGTGTGAGAGAGAGAGAGAGAGAGAGAGAGAGAGAGAGAGAGAGAGAGAAAGAGAGGTCCAAAGAAATCATGGATCCTTCTGACTTACTTAAATATAAATATAATGCCATGGTGTTCATAGAAATAAGTAAAACTAAGTTGTTCATGTGAATATGGACTTTTTTATGTGTGAATAAAACAAAAAAGCACGATGCTAGAGGTATGACTCTTTGAAAAAGTTCTTCTTAAAGTCTTTGAAGATGATTTCATCTAATGCTAACAGCTCACAGGGGAATTTCAGAGGTTAAGAAAAAGTGAACATTACATGATTCTACCAGATGTGGGATAAAGGAATAATTTTAGAATTTAAATAACTAAAAAGTGCCTCTGGTGTGCTTCTAATGTTTCAGTATATGCAAATTAGATTTTATATAATGCATCTCATAATATGGCCAACAATGGAGTGAAATTGAGCTTTAATTGAAAGCAGAGCTAGAGGAAAGCTGGGGTTGGGAAGCACAATTTCCAGTTCCAACAAAAGCCATTTACACTGCATATGAAAAATGGGCCATAATTTTAAACAAAATCAGAAATAGATCAATAGGAAGGAATCCATTCCAATGTTGGAAGCATATTGAGAGACACAGGATAAAATCCTATATATTTGGTAATTATTTAAATATAAGTAAGAGAAATTATGATACAGAATTTTAAAAATTGTCCATAGCAAAGCAGTTCATGGGAAAAGAAGTGGAATAATGCTAGACTGAGAAGCACAATTGATATAAAATACTATTACACCACACGTCCCTTTGGCATGGATCTGTGTTCCTAAGTTATTTTTAAATTGCATTTTTTTTCAGTTTTTTCATTACATATCAGCTTAGAATCGTAATCCAAGCAAACATTACACTGAGACCTAATTATAGGACTATAGAAATCTTCCCCCATACATTACCCATACATTACCAAAAGCCTATTTACAACAGTTCCTTTCATCCAGTAAGTCATGCTAGACTCTCAAGAAAATATTTTAAGACCTACCAAACGACAAAATACAGTTTAAAGAGACAGAACAAGCATCAGAACCAGACTCAGATATAGCAAAGATGATGGAATGATCACAGTGGGAATTAAAAAACCAAACAAACCTGTGATTAATATGCAAAGAGTGCTAATGGGTAAAGTAGACAGCATGTAAGATCAGGAGAATGTGAGCAGAGACATGGAGATTCTAAGAAAGAACCAAAAAGCATGGTAGTGATAAAAAACAAACAAACAAACACTAGAACAGGAACAGAGAATACCTTTAACAGGGTTATTAGTAGATTGGGCATAGCTGAGGAAAGAATCTTAGAGCTTGAGGATATATCAATAGAATGCCTAAAACCCAAAAAGCAAAGAGAACAAATATTGAGAAAAAGAGAACAGAATATCCAAGAACTGTGGGCCAAGTACGAAAGGTGTAGCATATGCATCATGGGAATGTCAGAGGAGAACAGAGAAAAAGACAGAAGAAATATTTGAAACAATAATGACTGAGAATTTGTCCAAATTGTCAGACAAAAAACCACAGATCCAGGAAACTCAGTGAACATCAAGCAGGATAAATACAAAACAAATAAACAAAAAACTACAAACACCCCCAAAACTATAACTAGACATATCATTTGCAAATTACAGAAAAGCAAATATTAATAAGGAAAGATCCTGAAAGAAGCCAGAGGGAAAATACTTTATCTATATAACAAGAAAGATAAAAATTACATTTGACTTCTCGGAAATGATACAAATAAGAAGAAACTGGACTAAAATATTTAAATAGCTGAGAGAAAAACCCCTCAACCTAGAATTCTGTGAAATTATCCTTTAAGAGTGTAAGAGAAATAAAGACTTCCTTAGACAAACGAAAACTGAGGGAATTTATTGCCAGTAGACTTGCCTTGCAAGAAATATTAAAAGTTATTTAGAAAGAAGAAAAGTGACATAGATCAGGAACTTGCGATTCTGAAGGAAGAGATTCAAAGAAGGAATAAGCGAAAGTAAACTAAAAACTTATTTTTCTTATTCTTAAATGATCTAACAGATAACAGTTTTTTTCAAATAATAATAACAATGAAACACAAGCTGATTCTTTGAAAAGATAAGCAAAATTGATATACCTCCAGTCAAGCTAATCAAGAAAAAAGGAGAGAGACAACACAAATTACAGTCCTATATCTACTAAAGAAATTGAATCAATAATTAATAATTTTTTAAAGCAGAAAGCACTAGTCTCAGGTGGGTTACCCGGTGAATTCTACCAAACATTTAAGGAAGAAATTATGCCAAATCTCTACAATTTATTTCAGAAGATATAAGCACAGGGCATATTTCTTAACTCATTCTATGAGGCCAACATTACTCTAATATCAAAACCAGACAAAGGAATTACAAAAAAAGAAGACTACAGACCAATATCTCTCATGAACACAGATGCAAACATCCTCAGTAAAATATTAGTGAATCAAACCCAGCAATGTATATAAATAATTACATGCCAAATCCAGGTGGGATTTATCTCATGTATGCAAAGCTGGTTCATCACTGAAAAGTCAATTAATGTAACCCATCACATCAACAGGATAAGAAAAATCATATGATCATATCAATAGATTTAGAAAAAGCATATGACAAAATTCAATACCCATTCATAATAAAAACAGTTAACTTGGAATAAAGGGGTATTTTGTCAACTTGATAAAGAATATCTACAAAAATCCTAGAGCTACTGTTACATTTAAAGGTGAGAAACTCAAAGCTTTCTCTCTAATATTAGGGATAAGACAAGGGTGTCTGCTCTTACCACTGCTTTTCAATAGTACACTGGAAATGCTAGCTAATGCAATAAGACAAGGAAAAGTAATAAAAGGTATATAAACTAGGAGGAAAAAATGAAACTGTTTGCAGATGATATGATTGTAGAGAAAATCTGAAAGAATCAACAACAAAAATCCTGAAACTAATAATTGATTATAGCATGTTTACCATTATGTAAAGTCAATTCCTTTCCTTTATACCAGCAATGAACAAGTGAAATTTGGAATGAAAAACAGTACCATTTACATTAACATTCCAAAATATAACATACTTAGGTATAAATCTAACAAAATATGTATAAGATTTGTATGAGGAAAACTACAAAACTTTGATGAAAGAAATTAGAAGAACTAAATAAATGCAGATATATCCCATGTTTGTGGATAGGAAATCTCAAATATTGTCAAGGTGTACATTCTTTCCAACTTGATCTATAGATTCAATGCATTCCCAATCAAAATTCCATCACATTATTATGTAGAGATGAATAAACTTATTCTAAAGTTCATATGAGTAGACAAAAGACTCAGAACAGCCAACACAATATTGAGAGACAAGAACAAAGTTGGGGAACTGACATTACTGACTTCAAAAATTAGTAGAAAGCTATAGTGATCAAGACAGTGTAGACAGTGTAGTATTGGTGAAAGAATAGACAGAGAGATCAACGGAATAAAATAGAAAGCTCAGAAATAGACCCACAAAAATACAGCCAACTGATCTTTGGCAAAGAAGCAATGGGAATATGATGGAGAAAAAAATAGGCTTCTCATAAAATGGACGTAAACAACTAAATGGTTATCATTGCATTAATCTAGATGCAGAAGATACACCCTTCATAAACATTAACTCAAAATGGCTCACAGACCTAAATGTAAAATGCAAAACTACAAAACTTTGAGAAGATAACAGAAAACCTGGATGACCTCGGGTTTAGAGAAGACTTTTTAGATACAACACCAAAGGTATGATCTATGAAAAAAATAATCAATAATTTGGATTTCATCAAAATTACAAATTTCTGATTCGGAAAAGACACTGTCAAATGAATAAAAAGAGAAGTCACAGATTGGGAGAAAATATTTGCAAAAGACACATTTGAAAAGGACTGTTATCCAAAATATGCAAAGAAATCTTAAAACTCAACAGTAAAAAAACAAAGAAACTAACTAAAAGATGGGCCAATGTCCTTGACAAAAGAAGATATATACAGATGACAAATAAGCATATGAAAAGATGCCCCACATCATATGTCACCAGGGACATGCAAATTAAAATAACAAGGAGATACCACAACAGATCTATTAGAATGGTCTAAATCCAGGACACTGACAACACCAAATGCTTCTGAGGGTGTGAAGCAACAGGAACTCTTACTCATCACTGGTGGAAATGCAAAATAATTAACCACTTTAAAAAATAGTTTGGTGGTGTTTTACAAAATTAAACATAGGCCTATTATACAGCAATCATACTCTTTGGTATCTAGCCAAGTAAGATGAGAATTTATGTTCACACAAAAACCTGTACACAGATATTTACAGCAGCTTTATTCATAACTGCCAAAACTTGGAAGCAACCAATATGTCCCTCAGTAGGTGACAGATAAATAAACTGTGGTCCACCCGGGCAATGGAATGTTTTTAGTGCTAGAAAGAAATGAGCTATCAGGCCATAAAAAGACACGGAGGAAACTTTAATACCTATTACCAAGTGAAAGAAGCCAATCTGAAAAGGCTACATACTGTTTGATTCCAATTATATGACATTCTGGAAGAGGTGAACCTATGGAGACAGTAAAAAGCTCAGTGTTTGCCAGGGGCTACCAGGGAGAGAAGGAGAATAGGCAGAGCACAGATAATTTTTAGGGCAGTAAAACTATGTGTTTAATACTATAATGGATATATGTCATTGTACTTTGAAAATACTCTGTATGTTTTTATAATGATATACATTATTATACATTTTCCAAAACCATAGATTGTGCAACGCCAAGAGTGAACCCTAATGTAAACTATGGACCCTGAAAATGATGTGTCAGTATAGGTACATGGATTGTAACAAAGGTGCCACTTTTGTAGGGGATGCTGATAGTCGGAAAGCTATATATGTGTGGCGACAGGGGGTATATAGGAAATCTGTGTCTTCTGCTGAATTTTGTTCTGAATCTAAAACTCTTCTAAAAAATAGAGTCTACTAAAAAAAAACTAGGACGTTTTTCAGTAGTTATTCAAAACTTTAAAAATATGTATTCCTTTCACCCAGAAATTCTATGTTCATGAATTTATTCAAAATAAATAGACTTCTGTTCTAGGGTGTTAATCATGGAGTTATTGATACAACAATAGTCTAGTATCTATTGATTAACTGACAATTGATTACATAAGTTATGATATACCTACAGTACGACCCTTAAAATTGTACTGTGAAAATATTCATTCATATAGGAAGACACTCATGACTTGCTAAATTCATTTAGCCAACAAATGTTTATTGTCATGGAAAGTATGCATTTTCTTTAATAGGTATATTTCAAGAATGAGATGGGCTATATAATGTCACACAGAAGAAATAGATGATTCGTGTCAAAAGATTTTCTTAACCTTTCTCAGAAGTGGCTCACCCTTCTCTATTTATTGATTCAACCATCCATTTAGTTGCTAAGTTCCCCTGGGGGGTTAAAACATGTTCAGACACTCTTTGATACTTCCTCCAAGAAGGTGGATTGCAGTTTGTGCTCCCCATAAATATGGCTTGGCTTGAGTGACTTGTTTTAAAGAAATAGAATGTGGTGGAGGCAATGCTACATTTTTCTAAGGCTAAGTCATAGAAGGTGATATTATCCACCCGCAGCTGTACACAAGTCTTGGGAACCCTAAGTTGGCATGTACTAAACCCTGCCTACCCAAAGCTACCATGCTGGAGGGGCACCTGGGTGGCTCAGTCAGGTCAGCATCCGACTTTGGCTGAGGTTATGATCTCACTGGTTATGAGTTTGAGCCCCCGCGTTGGGCTCTCTGCTGTCAGCACAGAGCCCACTTGAGGTCCTCTGTCCCCTTCTCTCTCTGCCCCTCCCCTGCTCGTGCTCTCTCTCCCTCTCTCAAAAAGAAATAAACATTAAAAAAAAGTTACCATTCTGGGGACACCATGAGGACAGAGCACATAGAAAACAAGAGATGCCCAAGGACAACCAGCTGTCCAGCTCAGCTCTTCCAGGCTAGGCACCAGGTTTACATAAGAGAGAGTCTTCAGATGATGCCAGTCCTAGTCTCTAAGCTGCCTGGCTGACACAGGGTAGAGGAAAGATAAGCTGTCCCCATCAAGCCCTGCACAAACTGTGAGCTTCTAGATTTGTGAGAAAAATAAAGGTTGCTGTTTTTAAAGCCCCTAAGTTTGGAGGAAGTTTGTTGTACAGACTTAGATAACTGGAACCAACCTTACCTGCCAGCCAGGTTACAAATGTATGTACAAAAGTATACAAAGGTATGGTTTATCTCTCTCTCTCCATCATGAAAAGACACTAGAAGTACATCAAATAAAAATATGTTGGTAGATAATATTTAGGTGGTGGAATTATGCAGAGCTTTTGGCTACTCCTTTGTTATTTTCTATAACATACAGATGATCTGAAATCAGTAATATAGTTATTAGAGGGTAAATCAATAAAGGTATAGCCAGACAAATAAGTAGGGAAGAACAAATGACTTCTGGAAAGGCCATGACAATTGTTTTAACACTAATCATTGGCTAAAGGATGACACATATCCCCTCTCATTCTTGTTATGTGCTTATTAAAATGCATCTTCTGTGACAGTCACAGTGTGCTGAACTCTCAGGCTTCATAGACGCTGCATTCACAACCTAGGACACATGACCGGAGAGGAGAGAGACACAACTCCTGGTGGCCGCCCAGTAATTTGTACCCACCAGAGCTACCATCAATTCTATTTCTATTAATACTCATGTATTTAAAAAAATAAATGGCTGGACAGTCTCTGGGTTCTGGGTATTTATAATTATGCTCTTTATCCTTCATATAATGACTCATGGAAAAGCTCAGATGCATATTTTATTTACACCAGCATAAGCTGATCATTGATCATTGGTCAATGTGCTAGTGGCAGAAGAAGATTGCTGGGAAGATAATAATTAGTTTTCCCTATACACATTTTAGATGCTCCTTGCACAAAGGGGAAAATATGAAAATAGCTATACGGGCTGTGATTGTACAGAGTGTTTGGTGGGTGATGACATTTGCTTTCTATTTCCACGTCAAATACGGCTGTCAAACATGTTAGGGAAGCTGGTCTTAGTAAAAAGTAATTAACGTTTTCATCCCCAGGGAAAGACGTCATGGACACATAGGCCTAGATTTGGTCTGAAAACATCAGGCAGTTCATGTGGTAACCTGTGAAAGTATGTTGTGTATTATTACAATGTCAGGATGAGAGCAAAACCTAGACAAACAAGCGTATAAAATTTATCTTGCTTTCAGAACCCTGGAATATGTTCACTTTAATAACGTTTGAGGTAAGGGTAAACTGGTTTCCCAGCCCAGCTATAAATAGCTTGTTCTTTAGTCCAAGTTCAAGCTGCAAAAGGTCTTCAGGCATCCTCCAACCAGCTGTGCCCAACCTCTTGACATCACAGCAATATTTTTTCTCCCTTTTATTTCCTTCTATTGTGAAAATGTTGGCTGTAGTGTGACATCAAATGACTTGGGGAATGAAAGAATTCACTTTCACTTATTTTGTGATTAGTGTGTGCCAGACACTAAGCGTTATGCACTTATTAAAGCCTTATTAATTTTCACAATGGCCCTGGGAGGTATTATCCTCATTTTGTAGTTGAGAAAACTAGAGCAAAGAGAGAACACCGCCCAAGATCAGCCGGCTAGTATGCAGCAGAGCTGGGTTGTAAAGATAGAAATAATAAATATGCTATCATATTTTCAGCACTAATTATGTAGAAGGCTCTGTGCTAAATGTGTATTAAGAAAAATTATCCAAAACTTGGAAATAAGGCAAAATGATGACTGCATGTCTTACCATGCTGTAATATTGTCTGACAGGACCATTCAAGGATTATCTAATTGTCTAGGAATACATCTTTGTTTGACTTTCTATTTACTCTTGGTGCAGGCCCAGATGGAATCAGATGAAAATTTCTAGCAGACTGATACATTTCAAATAATTTTTAAATGGTAGAGATGCAAATAATTTCTATGGAAAAGATAACTTCAGTTTTGTTACTCTATAAGATAGTAACCAGTTTTCTAAATCATTTAACAATCTTATTCCAACACTTTCTTTCATTTTATTATGTGTACGAGCCTCTCCCATACCCCTTTGAATCAGCTTTGTCATTCTGCTGGCTTCTTCACTAATGAGTTAAATAATTCTTTGTCTCATGTTCACCATAAGTTTGGAAGATAGTCCTGTCTTTAATGTTTTGAGAAATATACTGTTTAACTCCCACAAAATCCTGTGAGGTAGACAATGTTGTTTTCTCTGTTATACAAAGAACCTGAGGATAGAAGAAGTCAAATAATCAGCCCATGATTTCACCTTAATAAGGAAAGTTGCTGGAACATAGACCTAGGGCTGCCTGATTCCACAGACTATGTTTGAATCAATGTATTCATCTTTCTGTTTGAGTCATTGAGGTCAGGGTCTTGTTCTATTTACTTACATAAAAAAAAAAAGCCTGTTGTAATGGATACTTAGTAAATATACGTACCAAAATATATTACAGAAATAATCTCAAACCTTATTGGAATAAGATGGGATACAAAACTTTAAAAAGCTAATATTCTGGGAAATCATCCAACTCCAGATGTGATCTGTAGATACTACTTTGAAACCCTCATTTCTTTTTTTTTTTAATTTTTAATGTTTATTTATTTTTGAGAGAGACAGAGTGTCAGTGGGGGAGGAGCAGAGACAGAGGAAGACACAGAATCTGAAGCAGGCCCAAGGCTCTGAGCTGTCAGCACAGAGCCCCACGTGGGGCTGGAAATCACAAACTGTGAGATCATGACCTGAGCCGAAGCTGATGCTTAACCGACTGAGCCACCCAGGCGTCCCTGAAACTCTCAGTTCTGCTAAAGGCTTAAGATATTCTAAATGTTAGAATTTTCTTTAAAATTATTTGGAGTTGGGAAAGTTAGTCATATTCAGGATAATATTTTTACTAAGATAATGTTCTTATGTAGTTCCTATTAAGGGTAAGAACTATTGGGCCGCTAAGTCCTAGCTTGAAGTCCTTGCTGTTGACTTCAGACTAGTGACAATCTCTCTAATTAGAAAACAAGGATGCTTTCTCTTCTTTTTATTTCCCATCCTTTAATTTTCCTGGCTAGGCTGTTCTCTTCCTACTGCTTTTGAACATGTAACTGGTTGTCCATTATATTACTATTCTCAGATTCCCTATAATAGAATCATCTGAAGTGCTGTCAAAAATTCAGATGCCTGAGTTTTACCTCAATTGTTTTGAATCAGAATGACTAGAGCCAGGAATCTGAATTTTTAACAACTCTCTAGGTGATTCTTATATAAACCCAATAACTGGTTTGGTTAAAATTCTGAAGATCTGCATTCTAGTCCTTCATTTTCTAAACAAACTACTGCTCAATTCTGAATTTAAATTTTCTTGTTTATTTAAAACAGGAATAATGGCATTTTCCTTACAGGTAGTAGATAGTTGCAGCATGACTCCAAAGATGCTGACCAAACTTCCATGAAATTTGGTAGAGACAAGGTCCTGAAATCTCTCAGGAAGGAGTAATTGGGGATCAAGCTTGGGTCAGTTCAGAAAGGCAGAACCAAATTGCTGGGTTTAGGAAAAGAAGCTAACAGGAAGTTATAGATGAACTATTCTTATAGAAATCTGCTAGAGGGATTCAACAGACTACTTTGCTGGTAGGAGGAAAAAAAAATCAACAGACCTGAATCTAGATTAATAGAGATTATACAATCTGAGGAACAGAAAAAAATGATGAAAAATGAAGTCTCAGAAAATGTGAGATAGCATTAGTTGCATAATTAATGCTTAATTATGGGATTAATATAATAGGGATCCTAGAAGAAAAGAAGAGAGAAGAGTCAGATAAAACTCGGAAGGAAATAATGGCTGAAATTTTCCAAGTTTGATAAAGCAAAACAAAAAAAAAATATTAGCTTACTCTTCAAAAAGCTCAGTGAACTCCAGGAAAGTTAAACACAAAGGTATCAACACTCAGATACATCATAGTCAAAGAGAAAGAGAAAATCTTGAAAGCAGCAAGAGAAAAATGACTCTATGTGTACAAGTGAATCCCAATAAGGTTATGGCTGTTTTTTTTTTTGTTTGTTTGTTTGGTTTTTTTTTTGTCAGAAACAGTGGAATCTGGAAGAATGTGGGATAACATGTTAATGTACAGAAAGAAAAACTTTTCCATCCAAGAGTCCTATACCTGGGAAAACTATCTTTCAAAAATGAAGGCAAAATAAAGAATTTCCAGATAAACAAAAAATGAGATAATTCCTTGCTAGCAGACTTAGCTTATAAGAAATACTGAAGGAAGTTCTTAATGATGAAAAGAAATTAAAACAGAGAGTAATTTGAATTCATATAAAAAAACAAGGTGTGCTGGTAAAGGTAATTATGCAGGTAGCTATAAAAGAAAGTATAATTATTTTGGTGAACCTATAACATATAGGTGTAATATATGTGACAACAACACAAAGAAGCAGGAGAGGAAAGTAAACTACTGGATTAAGAAAATGAAATCAGATGGTAACTCAAATCCCCATGTAGAAATAAAGAGAACCAGAAGTGGTAAATAAAACAATTAATATAAAAAACTCTATAAATAGGGGCACCCGGGTGGCTTAGTCAGTTAAGCATCTTGACTTTTGCTTTCGGCTCGGGTCATGATCTCAAGGTTTACGAGTTCAAGCCCTGTGTCAGGCTCTGGGCTGACAGTGGGGAACCTGCTTGGGATTCTCTCTCCATACTCTCTGCCCCTTCCCCATTCATGTGCTCTCTCTCTCTCAAAATAAATAAATAAACTTAAAAAAACCCTCTCTAGGGGCACCTGGGTGGCTCAGTCAGTTCAGCGTCTGACTTCGGCTCAGGTCATGATCTCATGGCTCGTGAGTTCGAGCCCCACATCACGCTCTGTGCTGACAGCTTAGAGCCTGGAGCTTGCTTCGGATTCTGTGTCTCCCTCTCTCTCTGTCCCTCCTCCACTCATGCTCTGTCTCTCTCTGTCTCTGTCAAAAATAAATAAACATTAAAAAAATTTAAAACCAAGAAAAATAACCCTCTATAAATAGATGTTTCCCCTTTTATCTCTTAGACATAAGATTGTACAAAATAATAACAATAACACTGTAATCTTTGGGTTTGTAACATACATAGCTTTAATATTCCCAACAATAATAACACAAAAATTAGGAGATGGGAATAGGGTTATATTAGAGCAATGTTTCTATATATTATAGGAATTGAGTTAGCGTAAATCTGAAGTAGATTCTAACAAGTTATTATTGATTCTAGAGCAAACACTAAAAAAAATCACTCAAAAATAATCCAAAAATTATTAAAGGATAAAATCATACACAAGAAAATGTCTATTTACTTCAGAGAAACACAGTATAGGAAAAAACAGAAGAACACAAATGACATAAGACATATAGAAACTTTAAAGTAAAATAAGATATCAATCCAACTATATCAATAATAATATTAAATGTGAAGAAGTAAAACAATCCAATTAAAAGGTGGTGACTGTCAGACTGATATAAAACAAGATCCAACTATCTGTCATCTTCAAGATTCATGCTTTAGTTTCAAAGATACAACTAGGTGGAAATTAAAAGATGGTGTGAATTTTTTTGGACACCAGATCTGTGTTGATTTTCCACACCAATTCAATTCTCTCACATCAACTGGATGTCTAACAATTCAGTCCTATTCTGATGCTATCTACCTGGTTTTAGTGTCAGACCCCACAGTTGAAAGGGCTTAGTCCCATAAGACTGTCTTCACTTCAAACACCAACTCTAAATGGGATTCCCAAGCAACCCACACTTCTTCCCAGATGACAACAAATTTGGGGGTTCCAACGACAAGCACCCCACTACCTCAGGTCTGGTACTTCACTAGAACAACTTACAGAGTTCAAGAAAGTGTACTACTTACTGTTACAGTTGATTATAAAGGATACAAATGAACCACTAGATGAAGAGGTACATAGAGTAGGGTCCGGGAGGGTTTCAAGCCCAGGAGCCTCTTTCCTTCATGGAGTCAGAGTGCACACCCTCCTGGTACATGGATGTGCATACCAACTCAGAAGCTCTCCAAGCCCCATGATTTAAGTTGGTTTTTTTTTTAATCATTTATTTATTTTTGAGAGACAGGGTGTGAGTAGGGAGGGGCAGAGACAGAAAATCTGAAGCAGGCTCCAGGCTCTGAGCTGTCAGCATAGATCCCGACCCGGGGCTCGAATCCACAAACTATGAGATCATGATTTGAGCAGAAGTTGGATGCTTAACCAACTGAGCCACCCAGGAACCCTTAGCATTTTTTTTAATGGGGATTTCATTCTGTAGTCCTGGCTGATTAAATCATCAGCCATCAGATAATTGGCTTCAATCTTCAACTCCTCTTCCCTCCCCAGAGACTGGAGATTAGGGCTGGGAGTTCCAACACTCTAATCAATGGTTGGTTTTTCTGGCATTCTTAAGCTATTTATGCCCCTGCCCCTCTCCCCACCTGAATCATCATCTCATTAACATACAAAAGACAGTAAATTCCAAGGGATTTAGGCCTTCTGTGCCAGGGACTTGGGATAAAGACCAAATATGTACTTTTTATTACACCACAGATGGAAAAATATATTCCATGCAAGCAGCAACCATAAGAGAACTGAAGTATCTATATTAAGATGAGAAAAATAGACTCTAAGATGGAAAATATTACTAGAGACAAAGAGGAACATTTTCTAGTTCCCTAATATCCTGCACAAAGGAATTGGTGGATGGGAAGAAAAGGAGGATCAGAAGTTATAACGCTTGCTTACCCCCATAGGACTGGGTCAGGACCTGAGGCAGGCCTTAAACCCAGCAGAGCCCATGGGGGTGAAAATGTTCCTGGTATATGAGCTGTGGGAGACAACACCATGGGAAGATGTTTTCTCTAATTCCTTTCCTCGCAAACCTCACAGTTTAACCTTTAACTTTTGTTATGGCCTCTCTATGAACCCTCAGTGGAAACGGTTTTATGATCAGGTTGAATACTAGAAAAATGTACATTTTATATCCTATTAGGAATAAGATTGAGAGAATATAAATTACTCGGTAAGATGGTAATTCAATTTAATGGTTGAATGGAATGTGTGCCTCCAAGGTGACTAAGCTCAGAGAAAGAAGTGATGAATAATTGTGAATAAATGGGAGAAAAGCACTTGAGAAAATGAAAGATGTTTTAATATAGCTTATGAAGGGCAAAATCTTCCATTCTTTTGCTGTCTTAATGACCTAGTGATAATAAAACTAAAGGATTCATCAGTCTTTGAAAAAAGACAGTGTTACAGTGATTGTGTGGATTTTAGCACATAATCTCATGTGTCCAATTCAGCACAAGCTGTTTTGATTTGGCATTAGCAGACATAATAATATTATCACTTTTACCTTTTACAAATGGGTACAGTTCTTGCTTGTTGGGATTATGCCACTTAAATTTGTTTATGGATTTGATTCATTCCTAAATTTTTAAGAGAAGGCTTGTATAAAAAACAACATTCTGTTGATTCATTTATAGCTTTGAAGAACTGTTCTTAATAAAACTGTTTGGGATCCAATCAAATCAGGTCTAAGTTTTAAAATGTGCCAACTTGAGTATGTTTTTGTAAGAATAGAGAAAGCCAGATCTCAAATTAAGAGAATTATAAATTATAAAATCTGTTAGTCCTTATGTAACTGTGCCCTTATCATCAGGGAATTATGCTATTTTAGAATAAAAATTCTATGCCTTTAATTGGGAATTGGAGCATTGACATATTTGCATTTGGTAGATCTTAAAAGGTAATCTCCATTAGAATTCATATTCCCCTTTTGATAGGGTAATAGACTTTATCAGAGTGATAAATCCTTGGCGCTTGAATTGTGGAATGTTGTCTATAACACAATGACTGATATTTAGAGGATACCTTGGTTTAGATTAATTATTTAAATTAATTAACAATTAAATTTTAAATAATTAAATTGTTTCCACTTAAATTTTATCCTGTCTCATCTATTCCTGCAATGGAGAAGGGCCTATTTTTATAAGCAGTTAATATATGTGTGCAACATCAATTTTGAGAAGCCCTGAGTAAATTTCACCTCATAAACCTCTTTGATATTTGCAAGGTAAAGTCATTTTGAGATAGAATGTTCACTGGGCAGCACTCCGTGTCATATGGCCCACCGTTTTGTTTTACAGAGGAGGATAGTAAGGGCAATTTGACTTCTCCCTGTCCTCCAACCCCCGCTTAACTGGTCTCTAAATTCTGATAATTTTACTTTCTAAATATTTCTCCAATTTATTTCTCCTTCTCTTTCCCTATTCTCATCTTTTATTCCTTGCCTCACCAGATTTCATCTGGAAAACTCGTTTTTCAAACTTCTTTTCACGTTCTTTTAAATCTATCTTTCACACAACTTCCAAATTCAGTTATTTAAAACAAATTTTGAGAAGATACCCACAGGACCTGGGTGGCTCAGTTGATTGAATGTCTGACTCTTGATTTCGGTGCAGGTCATGTTCCTGGGGTTGTAGGATCGAGCCCCATGTCGGGCTCTGTGCTGACAGTGCAGATCCTGCTTGGGATTCTCTGTCTCCTGTCTCTCTCTCTCTCTCTCTCTCTGCCCCTCTCCTGCTCATGCTTGCATTCTTTCTCTGTCTTAAAACTAAATAAATAAACTTAAAAAAAAAGAAAAGATACTCAGTATCAATAGTCTTTAAGGAAATGTGAATCAAAACCACAATAACACCACCTCACACCTGCTAGGTTAGCTATAATACATACACACACACACACACACACACACACACACAAACCAACAAAAATAGAAATTAACAAGCGTTGGCAAGGATGTGGGGAGATTGGAACCCTCATATGTTGTTGGTGGGAAGGTGAGATGAAGATACTGTGGAAAACAGGTTGGCAGTTTCTTAACATGTTAAAGATAGAGTTACCATGTGACCCAGCAATTCTGCTCCCTAGTATGTATGCAAAAGAACTGAAAACAGGCACTCAAAGAAACACTTGTACACAAATGTTTACAGTAGCACTACTCATATTAGCTAAAAGTGCAAACAACCTAAATGTTCATCAAAGGGTGAATGGATAGACAATGTGGCATAGTCATAGAATGGAATATTATTCAGCCATAAAAAAGGAATGAAGTACTGATAGATGCTACAGCATGCATGAACCTCAAAAACATGCTAAGTGAAAGAAGACAAACACAAAAGGTCGCATATTATATGATTCCATGTATATGAAATATCCAGAACAGGTAAATCTATAGAGGCAGAGAACAGATTGCTCATTACCAGAAGCTAGAGCTGGGGGGAAGTGATTGATTTGTGGGTCTGGAATTTCCTTTTGAGGTGATTAAAATGTTCTAAACTTGGTATACATTGTGGTTGCACCATATTGTGAGTGTACTAAGTGCCACTGATTTGTATACTTTAAAATGGTTAATTTTATGTCACATGAATTTCACCTCTCTAAAAAAAGTCTGTGAGAATGTGAGGACTGGCTTGCTTTTGCTAACTTTAAAGATGGAGGAAGGAGGTCATAAACTAAACAATGTGGCCAGCTTCTAGAAGCTGGAAAAGACAAGGAAATGGATTCTCCTCTGGAGCTTCTAGAAGGGAACTCAGGTCTGCCCACACCTCGAATTTAGCCCAGTGAGACCTGTGTCTCTGACCTGCAGAACTATAAGATAATAAATTTGTGTTAAGTTGCTTAAAAAAACAAAAAAGCAAACCTAAGCATACAACTTCTTCCACCAAAGCTTTTCTAGGGTATTAGGGGCCAATACAAGCTGCACTGGGATTTGATTCCTGCCAGCCTCTCCAGGGTCCTCATACATCACTTCTATTGCTAGTGTTGCCTCCTTAGTGCCAACCTTTTAGCATCCTTGACCTGCATGTCACCTACTCCTGCAAGACTCAGCTCAGACTGCTCCCCTCCAGGCCATGTTAAGTTCCCTTCCTTGGTGCTCACCTAGCATCTCAGGCACATCTCTGTCATTGCAATGACACCCTTTGGCTTATTTGCTGACTATGTGCAACTTGAGGTCAAGGCATGTCTTTAAGCCCCAAGACCTATATCACACTCTCTCCAAATTCCTGCAGTGAATAGGCCTATAAAAGTTCACTGAATGCATAAATGGAAAAATCATTTCCAGAGAGGTGAAATGGTTTATAGGAAATGATTAACAAAGTAGGGAGTGAGTCTTCTCCCCAGGCTGGTGCTGTTATGAGCTGCCTAATCACATTCAGCAAGAACTTGTCTGTAATTGTATCAGATATTTCTACTCAGGACCTGTTGTTTGGGAACCAGGATAATTTAGGAAAATATTACTTTTTCCCTCTGTATTTTCCCTTTCTCATTTCCCCAAGTGTAACCAATCCTTTTGATGTTCCTTTGGCTTAGAGAAAGTTTTTGTTATTGGGCCGGAAGCAGAAGTTGTCTGTGACACACTTCTCTTCCTGGCTTTTGTTTTCCTAAAGCCTCAGCTCTGACAAGTTTATGCTAAGCTCTTTGAAGGACAATCAGAGGAGAAGAGCTTTTTTTCCCTTAGATCAAGTCAGAAGGTCAAAGTGGGGTGCAAATGGTCATTGTACCTGAGGCATCATCCACACTCCTGGTGCAGGAGCAGACGCCTGTTCAGGGAAGCAGTGTGGACTCGATGATGAGGACATCAGGGGCACCTGAGAGACACTGACCATTACCGGTCTTTCCCCCAATTTCCATGCTACCTAGCCTTTTGGATTCTGGTGTGACTGTAGGTCAAGAAGGAGTTTGGGAGAGATGGATGCCACACAAATGAGCAGGAAGAGGGCTAGGAGTTACATTTAGTTTAATCTAAGGAAAAATATTTTAAAATGGGTATTTCTTACATCTTTGACTTTATAGACTAAAATTCATGCTCACTTAAAAATGGATGAATAGGGGTGCCTGGGTGGCTCAGTCGGTTGAGTGTCCAACTTCAGCTCAGTCATGATCTTATGGGAGTTTGAGCCCCACATCCGGCTTGCTGCTGTCAGTGTGGAGCCTGCTTCAAATCCTCTGTCTCCCTCTCTGCCCCTCCTCTGCTGGTGCTATCTCAAAAGTAAATAAGCATTAAAAAATGGATAAGTAAAAATGTCGAACTATGGGGAGGTGGTCTGAAAGATTCCCTTACTCTCTAAAATCTCTTCTGGCAACCGGCTTCAGTGTCTGTGATGATCACTTTTCAACTTTTTAAAAGTTATTATTGTAATAAAGTTCCTGATGGAGGCAACAGGGTAGGCTGGAAGGACTGTTAAATAGGAAGCCAAAGACCTGGGCAGTTTCCCAAAAGTACTGGGCAAGATTATGAAGGAAGTAGATTGCTTTCAAAGTTACCCTTTGGGGGTGGTGCTTCTTTATCCCCCTTCCTCTGCTCAGCTCCAGAATAAGCTCAGGATTGTCAGGTTTGTTCTGCCCTTATCACAATCTGTGAGGGGAATGTGGACGTGTTTCAGGAGACCTGCTCTGCCTCTGATGTATCTGAGGGAGAAATGAATGTGACATCAAATCATTACCAGACATTGACACTATAACAGGAAGTAGTTGATTGGATCATCCAGTCATCTTCTCCAAGGGAACAGAAGTCAGAGGCAAGGTTTTGATTAACTGGGAGGAGGAGGAAGTTGCTCAAAAGATTAGGACTGTGGGTGCTATTGAGATAGGGGTGGGGGACAGTGTGGGGAAATGTGTGGCTGCACACATGCTGTGCAGAACCAGCATGAAAACACCAGGCCCCAAGTCAAGGACAGGCAGGGTTTTAGTTGGGCTGGCCTAACAAAATATCACAGACTTGAACAACAGACATTTATATTCTTATAGTTCTGGAGGATGGAAGTCCAAAATCAGGGTGCCAGTATGGTCAGGTTCTGGTGGGACCTCCCCTCATGGCTTGCAGATGGCCACCTTCTCCATGTGGGGTACATGGCCTTTTTTGAGTGCATGTGGGTGGAGAGAGAGCCAGAGTGAAAGAGCTCTTTCTCTTCTTATAAGGCCACTAATCCTCTTGGATTAGGACCTTACCCTTATGACCCCATTTAACCTTAATTCCCTCCTAAAAGCCCCATCTCCAAATATAGTCACATTGGAGATTAGGGCTTCAATATATGAATTTTGTGTTGGCTGGAGATGGGGACAAAGTTCATCCTGGTGCAGGAAGAGAGAGAAGGGGGCTGGGGGGAGCAGAGAACCTATTTCCCAACTTCACCTCTGATGATGCCTGCTTCTTCATAAAGTGGTTTTCTTTAAAAAGACAACAACAAAATCACCTGATTTGTCTACAGAATTGTGGGGCTATGGAGACAATACAATTCTTTTGTTCCATATGAAAGACAAGTATATGCTGGAATGACTAGTGGTTACTTAGGAGGGAGGACTTGGGCATTTCCAGTGCAGTTCCAGGGCACTTAAATTACACTTACCAGATTAATCACCAAAATAAAAAAATTCAGTGGTGCAACTGTACAGGTCATACATAGTAAAGCTCGCCAGCTCTGACAGGTATGGTCTGCTTGCCGCCCTAGTGGTGATAAACCTGACCACGTATCAAATCAGGTGATTTTGTTTAGTCTCCTTTTACAGTTCTGTATGCATGTCATCAAGAATTATTTGCATGTAGGTCACAGATTCATATCTGTTGCTGAAGCCAAATTACTGGCAGAGAGGACAATGGACAAGGAGAAGCTTTCGCATGGTGTCATTGTGTAAGGGTGTTGCTATCAGAGTCTGAAAATCAGCCATCGCCTGAGATTTGACAAGTGGAGGGGCTAGAAGTGTGACTTGTAATTTGGAATCAGTTTGTCACTTTCAGCTTCATTTAAATACGACTTGTGGACTCTCTTAGCTGGTAATTGACCAAATAGTCCTCATTTTGCTAGAAGGTAGGTCTTCATTCTTTTGGAGATGATCCCAGTCAAAATTGATTAAAGGGAAAGTTTTATTATAATTGCCCAAAGTAACTTTTGTAGCTTATGTTGGGTGAAAGTTAATGTGACCTCCAAAGTATAACAATATTCCTACTGCAAATTTTGTAGAAATGGAAGTGACCATTTTCATGCATTTCTTTGTAACTGAAGCCATGGGCTCATGCCATCCCCAAGTAAATATTTCAAGGATAAAGTGAAACAGCACTCCTGGGAATCTAATTGCTTCCCTTTGAAGTAGTAGACATATAATCTTTCTTTTCCTCTGTATCAGGTAGGTTTTATTTGAGTGGATGGAGAGATATCTTGTTTCTGCTTGGGCAGAGCTCCACAGACCAGATGGCAGGTAACACCTGGATTCAGGTGTTTATTCCACTCATTCTTCTTTTTCTTCTAAACAAGTCACAATAGCTGGAGATGTATAGTAAACAAAACTTCATAAATATGACTACATGAAAAAAAAACATATATCCTTGCCAAAGAAACCAAACTAAATGACAAATGACAGGCTGAGCACAATAATTACAGCTTATATCACAGACAGAAGGTTCACTTCCCAAGTGGTTATCATTATTTACATTAGTCTTATGTTCTATAAAGTCACTGTAAATACTGAATTAGCAAATGCTGAACCATTCTCTTAGGGGAAATTCAGGAGTACTTTCCTGTTAGCTTTGGTCACAACATTTTTGTCAACCAGTCCATACATAACCTCGTTCTATGCATGTTTCTGTGTAAAGACACCTTGTGTAATATAACCAATAGCACTATAACTTGTGCCTGCACGGAGCTTATCAAACATACATATTTTCTCAATAAAACCCATCGTAACCCTCTTGCTCCTAGAAAGACTAGGCAGAGCTTCAGCACTGTGGTTAGAGGGCCATTTAAAACAGCCAAATTACCAACAAAAACTCAAAAATGTGAAAAATGCGGTGTGAAGTAGACCATGAAAAGGATACTTGTTTACAGAATGGGAGCTGAAACAAGAAGGCAGAGCATGGCCTTGTTTGACCTTGTTTGACCTTGTTTGCCTGGGAGCAGGGTTGGGTGACCCACACTTTTCACCTCTCTGTGCTTATCTGAGAATGACCACAAAAGCACAGCAAATATTGACTTGGGGATTACAAATGCATTTTCATAAGTGGGCGAATTTGCAAATACGGAATTCATGAATAATGAGGACCTAGTGTATATAGGTAAAAAGAGTTTATTAAAATCAGTAAGAAAAAAAAACAACTGCCTAGTTGAAAAATGAACGGGCAAAGGCAATGAATAGACAGATCTCAGAACAGGAAACACAAATGGCTCCTGAGTATGTACAAAGATGCTTGACCTCCCTCAGATTAAGAGAAATGCCAATTAATTTAAAATTATCAGATGTCATTTTATTTTATTTAAAAAAAAATTTTTTTTAACGTTTATTTATTTTTGAGACGGAGAAAGACAGAGCATGAACGGGGGAGGGTCAGAGAGAGGGAGACACAGAATCTGAAACAGGCTCCAGGCTCTGAGCTGTCAGCACAGAGCCCGACGCGGGCTCGAACTCACGGACCGCGAGATCATGACCTGAGCCGAAGCTGGCCGCTTAACCGACTGAGCCACCCAGGCGCCCCCAGATGTCATTTAAAAACCTATCAGACTAGTGTAGATAAAAATTTTTTTAGGGGTGCCTGGGTGGCTCAGTTGGTCAGCAAAAAGTATCCGGATTTCTGCTCAGGTCATGATGTCACAGTTCATGAAATTGAGCCCAGGTTGGGCTCTGCACTGACAGTGAGGAGGAGTCTTCTTGGGATTCTCTCCCTCTCTGCCCTTCTCCCACTTGCACTCTCTGTTTCTCTCTCAAATAAAATTTAAAGAAAAGTAAGTTTTGTCAGAGTGCCATTTCAGAGAGGTTGTGAGGAAATCGGCACTCATATTTTGCCTGTGGGAGTGTAAAATGACACGATATTAAATAGTAAGTCACATGCCCTTTCACTTAGCAACCCCACTCCCAGGAATTCATTCTATAGATGTATTCATTTCTCTGCAAAATGACGTACATATGATGTTATTTACTGCAGCAATATTTATAAAAGCATGAGTCTTAATAACAAGCTACACGTCCGTCAGTAACTCTCTGGTTAAAGAAATAATGGTACATCAAGACTATGAAATATCATGCAGCTTTATAAGAGAATGAGATAGCTCACTGAGATACTGAATTAAAAAAGTATGTAATATGTTACAACTGCGTGTGCTTGCGTGTGTGTGCTTGTGTGTGTGTGTGTGTGTTTACTGCCCAAATGACATTCAAAGTTTAGCATTCTTCTAATTTCCAGTTTATTTTATTTTAGCCAAGGTCATATCTACTGTTATTTGATCACATCTTGGTACTGGAGGATACTAGAGCATTCCCTCCACCCTCGCCGTCCCCTCCTCCTCTAAATTTAACAGGTTCTTTGTATGAATATAAATTTCAGGGAAGGAGAGTAGGTGGGGAGAAGGGAGGAAACTGATGAGTACACATTATTTTGCCTTAGCCTAATTATCTATATATTATCTAACTTCATCTATATCTTATCTATATTTAATTTTCTTCCTGCTAGTGGACACCACACAGTCCTCCCCATGGGTCTTTAATTATAAAAAATTTAGGTCATCCATCATCCCCCTCCATCTTCAGAGTATTTCCATGTACCCCTCCATTTTTTCTCTGACTATTCACAATCTCCTAAGACTCCTATCCTATTTCAGTGCCTCACATCAAATTTCCATGACCCTTAACTTATTGAAAAAATTGAGGCCATAAGGTATAAAATGTCTGAACTTGTTCTCCATCTCTGAGACTTATCTACACATCCGCTCATCCTTACTTTCTTCCCCTCTTCTACATGAGGGATGAAGGCCCTCATATTCAAGTTCAACTTTCGGGAGCCCGCCTCTCCTTGGCCTGTTGTAGGGTGAAACTCTTCCTCTCTATTGAGATATTTCTCTCTGCATAGAATGATTCTCATGTTTCTCCCATTACAAAAAAAAAAAAAATCCCCCCCTTCCCCTGTTCCTTCTCTGGTTACTGTCGAATCTTAGTCTACCTTCTTTTCTAATCTGGGGTGCCTAAACACAAGTCTCTACATTCTGCCTCCATGTCCTCTTCTTCCTTTTCACTGTGGATTCCCAGGCAGCTGGTGTCCACAGTCCCACTGTTTGGAAATTTCTCTGACAAAGGTGGTAACTGTCTCCTCAAATGTTGCAGCCAATAGATAAGCTTCAGTCATTATCCTACAGGTCTTTTCTTAGAATCATACTGACAACCAGTCAGCTCTTTTCCCTTAAAAGCCCTACTCCTGACACTTGAATGTCATCTCTCCACTGGCTTATTCCTCCTTCTTGATTGCTCCTTTTCAGTTGCGATGCTCCCTTTTATCCATTAAACACCCATGTCCTGGAGAATGCATCAGCTGCCCACAGAATTTCTCAACATTTTTTTTCTTTAATCACTTTTGTGGAGGTATAAATTTTGTACAACAAGTAATGTCCTCTTAAAGTATCCAATCCAATGACTTTTGACAAATGCATACACTCATGAGTCCACTACTACAATCCAGACACAGAATAATTCCATCATACTCAAAGTTTTCTTTTCCGTCTATCTTGGTCTGATTCGTGACTCCAGCAACCAATGAAATCTTTGTTTTGTCACTACAGATTAGTTTGCCATTCCTAGAACTTTATATAAATAGAATCATACACTGTGGCCTCTTTTGTTTCTGGCTACTTTCACGCAGCGTAATGTTTTGATTCATAGTGTTTTTGAGTATATCAGTGGTTGGCTTCTTTTTGTTGCAGAGAACTACTTCATTGTATGGATATATCATATTTTATGTATCCATTCATGTTTTCAAAACCCTGTTTGATATTTTTCACCAAGTCCTGTTCTTAGTGCCACCTGCTAATTTGTTTCATGTCCTTCAACCTAAATTTCATCATCTTTTGTCATTTATGTGGATATATAGTTTCACTACACGCTACAAGAAAAACAATATATGATTGAAAGTTTATAAAGGACATGTATATTTAAGTGGAATTATTTAGGATTTTTTAAAGTTTTTGAGTTCTTAATGATTTCTTTCTCAAAAGAAATTGCTTCTAATCAAGAATGTAATCTTTTCCTCCGGAGGTCACTTTTATCTCTGGGCCATTTTGTCACCTGGATGACAGCAATGATGAGATCTCTGTAGAAATGTATGCTGACATTTAAGTGGAGCAGAACTTTTCTGACAAGGCACTTCCTTGCTTCAAAGAAACATTATCTCAAATTTACAGGGACTTTGGTTATAAAAGTTGGTGATCGCAGTCTGTCTTCCCCATTTGAAATTTAGCTCTTTGAGGCTTTTGTTAGTTTTTTAAAAATTATAATCAAGAGTCTCTTCTCACCTGTTATTTCCTGAACCACTTTATCTACTTTCCTAGTTTTATTGTCTACCTACCTGTGAGGAATTCCTAAACTTCCATCTCCAAAAATGAAACGTTGACCCTCGTTCACATATTTGACATCTCTACTTGGATGCAATGTTAAGAACATGTCTGGACTGAATGTAACACATCTACTACCCTCATCCCAATTCTGCTTGTTCTCTTGCCTTTGAATCTATCCATTCCCCCACCCCCCACCCCCTACCCTAGGCTGCCTGTGGTCAGTCATTGGGTCTTTCAGAGAATGTTTTCATTTTGTATTAGTCACAGACCCAGCAGGAAACTGATGGCGATACTCAACTGATGTAACTAAGGGGTATAAACACCACTGTGTAAAGGGACCTGTTTACTCTATGGGGATTGATTTAGGGAAACCAATAAGGGATGGAGCAGTGCACTAGGGCTAGAACAGAAGACAGTGCCTTCCACCCCGGCCATGAAAGGGCCTGGGGAAGGGGCAGTGAGCAGAACCCAGAACAAGTAGCCACATAGAGACGACTTCCTGATGGGGGCTGTGGTCTTGCTGGGAGAGAAGCAGGAAAGTAAAATTTCAGACCTCACTCACTTTCTTCATACTTTTCTATCTTCTGCTGGTGCCTCCCACTTGCTGAACCCAACTGGAAGCCAGCAGAGAACTGATAGATGCAGGCCACATGGCTCAGACTTCTCGGTCAGTGAACAAAGCGGGGGAGCATGGAGAGTGGATCTGGAAAGCCAAATGGAAAATATCCCACACAGACTCCTTCTGCAGGGACTCGGCATACAGCTGTTACTATTTATATTAGGGTTTTGCTGACCTTGATGCAATTTCGTACATGTTCCCCCCTCTCATTCTCTAACATTCTTTCTATCCTATTCCCTCTGGCCCTGCTTTTCTCTCACTTTTCTTCTAAACTGGCTTTCTGCCTTCGGCTGAGTCCTACTTCCCAAGAGTTCTGGCAACATGTAAGAGTCTACTCAGCATGTGGTGGGGCTCCTGCTCTCTGGGGTGCAGCGACACTATGTAATGATTGGAGCTGGGTTTTTTTCCCTCAGCGAAGCCTGGTTTCCTGGCAAAAGTCCACCAGGAGAATCATCTTCCCATAGACTAAAGAATCTCACCACAATTCTAGGTGACCAGAAATGGGGAGATAATTAAAAGAGAGCAGGGTGGGGATTTTGTTTAGAAGTGATGTCCTAATTATGTCTAGATGTTATTGAAAATAAGTTCTACAAACTTTCCAAGGCCTAGAGAGAAGAAAACATAGTTTATCTTATTTTGAGAAAATCCATACACAAGGTCCCTCCTACTTCTCCTATTCCTTGCCTTTTTTACTTTACGGTATCCTATTTTATTCTTCTGAAGAGGTAAACAAGATTTGTTCTTTCAATTCTTTGTAGTTTGGTGTTTGTCAGTTTTAAAAGACTGGTCAATGAGCAGGGAAAATTCTATATAACAGGAAAGGGTTTATCACAGACATCTATTTCCTTTGGGGAGAGTTTACCTCCTCCATTCTGTAAGATCCTTGTGAGGTTGTCTTTCATGAGGTCCATTGTCCTTGGCCACAGACATGGACATTTCACACAGGTTAAGCCAATCTTAGAGTCCCATTCTTCTAGCAACATGATTGGGGTAGAAGTGGGTATGTGATCCCCAAAAGATTGATAGGAATCCTTGCCTGGATTGATATACACTCTTAAAGCACCTCCTTTTCAAGTGGAGTTAAACTGAGTCAGTGTGAATCTGGGGCAGCTGTTTGCAGTCAGGTTCTTATGTGCAAGCAATAGAAACCCATTCTGGATGATTTAAGTAGAAATATGTTTGTGGATAGCAGAAGGAATCCCTGGGATGGCCAGAGAATCAGATGCTTTGTTCAAAAACCAGAATTATGGTCCCATATTGCCTCAGGATGGGTCCAGCAAGGACAGCATTGCCATCATAGCTGAGCACAAAATCCTCCAGGTTCTAGAGCTGACACTATGAGAATAGGACCCTAGAAACCACCACAATGTGGCCACCGGTGTCCCAGGAACATGAGCTTGTCAGGGAGGCCCTCAGATTGTTTTTTCTCTTTTTTTTCCCTTTGCTCTTTCTTTGCTTTATCTGTGTCTGGTTCCAAATTTAGGATGGCTGTGTTTGACTGGTGTCGTCTGGGTTACATGTCTGAACCCCAGCTGCAAAGCAGTTTGGGAAGACAAGCATCTGACATTTGCAGCTTCCGCAATGGGAGAGCACGTGTCCCACCAAGACTTATGAGGTTGGAAATTCCCTAAGCAGAGAGAGGAGTTCCAGATGCTGCAGAACAAAAGAATGACCAACACCGTTACAATAACTACCTTTGCTAGTCATTGGAGAACAGGTCTGCAGAAGTAAGCCAACATAGAGAAGGAAGAAAAGCCAAGAAGTGAAGAAACAGACAAAACCCAGACGATATTATTGAAGCCTCTGAATCTAGATGTGCCTGAGCCTTTAAAACAAAAAAACAACTCTGGCCTATTTATGTAAGCTGATAAATTCCCCTTTTGGCTTAAGTTACAAACTCCCTTTTAGTTGAGCATCTGTCACTTGTAAACAAGAGACTCCTGCCTTTTATGGTGCTGCTTTCATTATTGTTGAAATCATATTCTTGTTTCTTTATTGGGGCATTTTTACTGAGTTTCCTCTGCCAATACTTTCTGAATACTCTTGGCGTGTTGGCACATGGACAAACCAGGGTGAGGAGGGAGAGAACCACCACGCCCATTGGCCAACCTCATAGATTGGGCCTTATCCTCAGATAAAATTCCCCAGATTTTCTCTGATTTTGCTTCTTTCTCCTGTGTTTGAAAAAATATTGTTTCCAGTTGTAGAGACTCTGAGAGCCAGTGTCCAACTGCAGGGTCCAGGTGTCTATTTTGATTATTTCTAAAATTTTTTGGTTTTGTACAGGGATCCATTTGTAAGCACAGGATCAAGGGTTGAACTTTTCCTTTCCAGGAATTGGCATACCTGGAACCCTGTGGAATTAGTTTTCTGGTGTAAGACACATCCCAAGGATTTATTCTTTGGAGGGATGAATACCTTGGAGCTGTCCTCTCAGTCCTCAGGGCAGGCAGGACATGTATAGCCTTGACTCCCTTGGGTCTCTGGTCTCTGTCTTTCATGGGCTCACCCTGGACATGAGGGGGCTTATCTCAGCTTCACAGAGCAGGGTTTTGGCAATGGGTGATGGACACTACTTCCTGCTTGCCTTATATCTTTCCTTCTTTGATGGCGCAGGGGGCTGAGGCCTTTGGGGCTTTAGCCCAAGGGAAATGAGTAAGAGGTCAGGAATTTCTGAAATGGAAAAAAGGAAGTCTAATGTCTTCTTAGCATCCAAAGAGGTACTTATTGCTCCTGAATGGCTGAGACACTCCTATGGAGACCTTGGTTCTCTTAGCTGGTCTCAGTGGGAGGCTGGACTGTAGATTTTGCATGGCTCCAGCACATTTTGGGTTGGTGAGAACCGGCCCTTCAACCTAATTGTCCTCTCCTAGGGAACCGTGATAAATTCCAGGCTACCAAGCGGGGGCAAACCAGTAGAAGAGGAAAGGATGTTCAGGGTGGCTGGGTAAGTCTAGGTTGGAGCTAATCTCTCTTTATCTAGTAGACCCTAACTGGATGGGGCACCTGGCCCCGGACATGCCTGTGAGCTGATAAGATGTTCATCCTCAGGATGCAGCAGGTTGAACATGATGCTTTGTCATCCAGCTGAGCTGAAGCCAAATAACTCTTAAGACATACCTCATCTTACACTATCTTGGTGTACACCATTAGACTGTAAATCCTCTTCTGCACTGGGATTTGCAGTGAATCTACTGAGTAAATAGCAGAGGCTGAAGAATTCCACAATGATACATTTTTACATTTTCAAACATGGTTGGCATTTAACTTCTCTTGAGGTTTCTAGACTCTGGAATATATCATACTTGTTGACTAGATTTCCCTTTGAACCTGGAGGTTTTCAGCAGACATGAGTAACTGGTGAGCAGAGGTTGTGGTCAGCATATGGTGTAGATCCCGAAGGAAGTGAAAGCAGATTTGTTCAATGACTATTCAATTCTTTAAGGCATTTCCTTTTCCCATAAAAAAATCTACATTAACCTGATTTGGAATATGTAAATAAGCCACCTCCTTCCTCTTATTTTCATCTGTTGCTCTGCAAAATCCATTCTTCCTCTGGAAATGGAAGGAACTGATGTAATTGCTCTGTGTGGAAGACAATGAAGAGCTGTGGGAGCCTTGCCAAGTATATTTCCTGCCAGGGCTGCTCCTTCACTCAGTTTAATTATGAGCGATTGTTTGGGCTGCGATGTGAAGAAATATTAGAGAATGGAAAAAAAGAAGAACAGAGCTCAGAATATTCTGCTGCAACTGATTCATGTTTTGGCAAGAACTCTTAACTAGATTTTATGCTTTAGCCTTGTGACGGTATCGCAAGGAGCAACCTTGCCATATAAGCACATAAAGCCCAATTCTACAGTTTATTTTGAAAAGGTCTGAGTAAAAGCATTTGAAAAATGTAGGAATAACATCAGCCATCGGGTAAAGTTCTGCGTTAATCATGTAGCGGTGCCCTCATCTGAGGGACCAAAGTTATTTTAAATGGGATGTTAGCACTCCCTGTATTTAGCTGCTGTGTCTGTCAAATTTTACTGCTTAATTTTCATATAGTTGACAAACCTCACATTTTACAGAAAGATTCTGATTAGTTCTCACTGTATGTGCTCAAGGAGGGACCTAAAGCTGGGGGAAGTTGAACCCTGGGAAGAAGGCTGGGAACAGAGATTTTTTGTTCAGATCTGGGTCTGAATCAGGCAGTTCTGAGCAGAAGTATCCTCAAGTGGCTGCTCCTGAGAGAGTGAAATCAGACTCCAAGGGGGGAAAAGGAGGCATTTGTGGTTTCGGTCTTTGGATCAATAAAGTAAAAGACAAATACAGAAAAGATAAAAAGAAATCTATTTTTTTTAAGAAATTTAAAATAGCCTAGAGTCCCATAACCTGTAGATAAAATCCTGTGAGACTTCATTTTCTATGCATATATTTACACATAAGCAGATATTTTTGAATACATTAGTCTCCCCATTATCTGTGGTTTCACATTCTGCAGTTTCAGCTACCTGCTACGTCACAACGCCCACGTCATTGACGTCATTGATGTCCGGTCATCTCATCACGTGGGCATGTTATACTCTCACATCATCACAGGAAGAGTGACGCAGTACAATAGGGTATTTTGAGTGTGAGAGAGAGACCACATTCACATGACTCTTGTCACACTATATTGTTATACTTGTTCTATTTTATTGTTAGTTGTTGTTAATCTCTTACTAATTTATAATTAAATGTTGTCACAGTTGTGTATATATAGGAAAAGGTATAGTATACAAACGTGTCAGTACTACCCACAGATTCAGGCATCCACTGGGGGTCTTGGAAGGTATCCCCCTCTGGTAATGGTGGGGGGACTGCTGTAATTACAAACCTTCAGCACAACTGTTTTGTAATATACTTTTTCATGAGCATTTTTCTCGCATTTAATTCACAGGACACACATATTTGTGCCTGGCAAAGATTACATCTAACATCTCTACAATCACTCTGAATATTAGATGGTTCTGCATAAATCTGTATTATGGTTGTTTTAATTTGTGTTTATTTGAGTATCATTGAGGTGGAGCTTTATTTTCCAGATTTATGGACGTTTATGTCATTCGTGACCTTTGTTCACGGGGCATGGAATTTATCCTAAATGATTTGAATGATCTCTCTCTGTTAAACCTACTCCTTTTATCAAACCTTGCAAAAAGATTTCACAGTTGTTTACCTTCTTACTTTGTTCAGGATTTTTTTTTAATGGAAAGATTTATATTCTTGTGCAGTCACATACAACAGGTTTTTTTTTTTTCTTTTCTTTATGTTTTCTTCTGCTGCTTTTATGCCCAGAAAAGCCTCTGGGCCCCAAGATCAAATACTTTCACCCGTGTTTCCTCCCACTTCTTTCATGGATGCAATTTTACATTTAACTCCCTCTTACATCTGGAATTTCTTTTGCTGTGTGATGTGCAGGATGGTTTTTGATGGTCTAGGCATTTGCTGAGTCTTCTATTTTGAATTCATTTGTCTCTTCTCATACCATTACCACAGTGATTGAACTATTGTAACTTCATTATATGACTTCATATGTGAGGGTAAGACTTCCTTCTTTTTCACTAGTGTTTCAGAATTTGCTTGGCTATTTGTGCCAGTTTAGTTTTTGTGCTAAATTTTAGAATCATTTTGTCAAATTGTCTTTGGAAAATGTTCTAATTCGGGAACATAATGTTTCTCTCCATTTACTTAAATAGGCTTTTATATTCTTCCTTGATATTTTGTAGTTTTCCTCACAGGTAGTCTGTGAAAAGAATAGCTTAATTTAGTGCTTAAAAATATCAGCTTTGGATGAAAATAAAACACACTAGCTGGTAATTCCCATTCTGATATATTCTGAGCACTTGTAGAATACGGACTTATTTTTAATATCTGAATCATATAAAATCAGTAATACCAAAATATTTTTCTCCTTATAAAATACGTTCAATAAGATCAGATATTCAAAGCATTCTATAATTTCATATGTATTTACTGGAAAATTTCAATAGGCTTTCTCCTTGTGGTCTTGCATATGTAATCAGAAAGTGAAAACGGTCATTCTATTAACTGATTATTCCTTCTCTACAACGTCATCAATGATTAAAATACTTTTTTTTTTTTTTTACTTAATGGGATGTTTTAAATTGAACAAAGGGATTAGCTAATAAAGATGACTAAAGCAATTGTATTTTGATATTCAGCGAAAGGCAGATATTCTGGATTCATACCTAGGATTTATTTGCAGTGACTTCTAAGCAGTCTGTACTCAACCTAGTTCGTTTCCAAAGATGGAAGAAAATACTGTGCTGCCCATTTTACAGATAGAGTCTTAGCAAGGACTGAGACTCTCTCTTATAGTAGAGAAATTATGTTGACATTTTTCTACCGAGATAGTTAAGATTAAATGAAATGGATGGCACACCAGCACATATTTGCAAACTGCTGTGGAGGACTGAAAATTAGAGACCATTGAGAATTTCTCTTCCTCAGTGCTATTGCGAGTAGGAACAGGAAATGCCCTGAGTGACACTTGCTGACAGGGAATTAATGGTAGGAAGTGACCTTGAAGCTTTGCTCCCAAGAAATATAAACGGACTTTCCCTGGCAGCTGAAAGCAGATAATTCTGAAACCAGGGAAGTGTAAATGAATTTTAATGGGAGTGAGAAGAAGAGAGTGTGGAGTGAGGACCAGGTTCCAACTATGACCAACTGGAATTTTAATCAAGCTACAAAGCGGTCACTGCCTGGCATGTCACTTCTGCACTCTTAACCAAGCTTTTCTTTCAGCTACAGAAAAACCAAACTGTTCAGTATTTAGTTTTCTCCACTGCCATGAGTCAGGTTGTGCATTTCATTATTCATCTAAAATCGTTATGGAAAATGCCATTTTATCTCTTCCTGATTAATCCACGTACCTAAAGAACATACCTTTAAAGTCTGTAGCTGTAGAGCTTTAAAATTTTATTTTTGTCTAGTCCATGAATAACAGATTCTAGATCAATAAATGAGGGAATAATTTAAAAGGGTGAGATTATTCTAGAAATGATTTATTTATCTTAATTCTTAGAATCATTTATACAATACAGAAATACAAATATGCTGCAAATACCATTCCCAGTTCCACCTTACTGAGTCAAACGACAGATTGCTGAATAATTTCTGACTGGAGTGTTGAGATGACTACAAATTTGAAATGCTTGACTTCATTATGTAGTGTTTTAACTAAAGCAATTTTACTCAAATGCTTATGGGTATGTATGATGAACCTTTAAGAATTATTTCACTTCTGGGGCACCTGGGTGACTCAGTTGGTTAAGGGTCTGGCTCTTGGTTTTGGCTCAGGTCAAAAACTCACGGTTTGGGAGTTCAAGCTCCACACTGTCAGTGTGGAACCTGCTTGGGATTCTCTTTCTCTCTCCTTCTCTCTGTTCCTCCTCTGCTCACTTTCTCTCTCTAAATAAAAATAAATAAATAAAAGTTAAAAAAAAGAATTATTTCACTTCCAAGGAATAGAAAACTGGATAAATGGACTTAAATAATGAGTATATTTATTATTTCATGTAACAAGACGTCCAGAAGTAGATGCTCTAGAGCAGGCTAATTCATTCATCTAGTTACTTTCTCTCTGCCCTGGTATTTTCAGGGTATTGTAAGAGACTATTATCTCCCCTCCTTGTCTCAAAGTATCATTTCAGACACAAAATTATCCTGTAGAAAATGTGACTGTTTTTTCTTACTTCTGTTTGTTTTTTTAGATGGAGGAAATTTTTTCCAGAAGTCCCCAGAAGACTTCCCCTCACATTTCATTGGCCAGATCTGGGCCACATGCCCACTCCTACACTAATCACTGGCAAGGGAAATAAAACGACCTTTGTGGGTTTAGACTAATCAGGTTTACACTCTGAGTCATATGGGGAAGGGATGAGCAAACAAACAAAATTAGGATTCTATCAGCAGCAATGAAGAAGGAGACATTAGAGACTGATTTCCCCATCTATCATACATACAATCAATGAATAATGGCATTTTCAATCAGTTCTAAATATTTTAATATCGATTCAACTAAAAGGGAAAGCTACTAAATTTACATATTTCTGATGTGCCATTAAACTTTGTAAGATCCTAGAGACCACATATATTCTTGAAATTTTAAACTTCTTTTTAATTTTTTTTATTTTTTAACTATTTATTTTGAGAGAGAGGGAGGGAGGGAGGGAGAGAATGTGAGTGGGGGAGGGGCAGAGAGAGAGGGAGAGATAGAATTCCAAGCAGGCTGTGTGCTGACAGCTACTCAGGACCAAATCCCATGAACCATGAGATCACGACCTGAGCCGAAATCAAGAGTCAGATGCTTAACCAACTGAGCCATCCAGGTGCCCTGAAATTTTAAACTTCTGATCTAGATGTAACTTTGAGGAGATTATATTTTAAGTAAATGAAGGTGGGGTGTATACAGGTGTGTTCTTAATAGTAAAAAGAACACCCCAAGACCTTAGAAATGCCATTAGTCTTGCATGGTTGACCATCTCTCTCTCTGAACACAAATTGGCCCAGTGAGAATTAAATCTCTTACAAGCTATTGCTTCATCAGTTGCTAAAATCATTCTGCTTTTTCTTGCCATAAAACAATTTTCCACTCGTGGTACTGTGGGAACACTCATCTGGAAGAAACCTGCATTTGTCCTTTTGAGAGATGTTGGCCTAGAGTTCAAACCAAATCCCATCAACCTAATTGATCCTGCCACATGGCCTCAGGAGTGAAGAATTCTCCCTTTGTTCACAACCTGACAGAGGGGCAGAGTTCCACAAAATATATTGCTTGCACAAAAAGACAGAAATATGATTTTAGATGACATCCTCCTCCCGGTTAGTTGCTTTTTTGGCACTGTCTGGGCATACATTTGGATGTTGCTGCATTCAAAAACAAAACAAAACAAAACAAAACAAAAAACAAAACCAACATATTTCTTTTCAAATGGAAGCAGCCCATTCTCATTCCTGATACTCAGCTTCTGAGAATTGACATGATCTCAACCAGACACTCGTAAGATTTTCCTGTTGTAAGACTTGGCCATCAAAGCTAAAAGCCTGTTCCTGTACAGGTCCACTCGTCTCCCCAATTTGCAGAAAGGTGTCATGGGATGAATGTGAGCACTGAACAGGCTCAGCTTTGTCAAGGCTGTGCCATCATCAAGGTTTTGTCTGGTGAGCCAGATCTTCTTACCTTTTAGTCTTGTTTCCATTCCCATGTTTCCTCCTGCTGCAGCTTCTTCTTTTTTTTTTTTAATTTTTTAAATTAATGTTTTATTTATTTTCGAGAGAGAGAGAGAGAGAGACAGAGCACCAGCGTGGGGGAGGGGGGGAGAGAGGGAAACACAGGATCTGAAGCAGGCTTCAGGCTCTGAGCTGTCAGCACAGAACCTGACACAGGGCTCAAACCCACGAACTGTGAGATCATGACCTGAGCCAAAGTTGGACGCTTAACTGACTGAGCCACCCAGGTACCTCCTCCTGCTACAGCTTTGGTATCTGCAGCCTTTCTAATTTTTTTAAACCCCTTTCCTCCTATCAAAATGTGATTTCAGAAAAGGAATCCAATAAACTCAATAATATACATTGAGTTCCATAAATTCCATAAGGTTAGAGACACATTTGCATTCATCCTTTCCTTGACTTTTCAAGTGAGACAAATCTCTAAATCAAAGGATCCATCTCTAATGGTGACATTTTTTTTCTTTTCTTTTTTTCTTCTTTCTTTCTTTCTTTCTTTTTTTTGAGACAGCGAGTGAGCGTGCAAGCAGGGGAGGGGCAGAGAGAGAGAATCTTAAGCTGGCGCCATGCTCAGCATGGAGCCTGATGCAGGGCTCAATTTTACAACCATGAGATCATGATCTGAGTTGAAATCAAGAAGAGGATGCTTAACCAACTGAGCTACCTAGGCGCCTCTAATTGTGACATTTTAGTCTTCAGTAAAAGCTAGTAAGAAAGGTTCTCTTCTTTTTTTAAATTTTTTTTAACGTTTATTTTATTTTTGAGACAGAGAGAGACAGAGCATGAACAGGGGAGGAGCAGAGAGAGAGGGAGACACAGAATCTGAAACAGGCTCCAGGCTCTGAGCTGTCAGCACAGAGCCCGACACGGGGCTTGAACTCACGGACCGTGAGATCATGACCTGAGCCGAAGTCGGATGCTTAACCGACCAAACCACCCAGGCGCCCCAGAAAGGTTCTCTTCTATTCCTAGTTTTCTTTTCTTTTCTTTTCTTTTCTTTTCTTTTCTTTTCTTTTCTTTTCTTTTCTTTTCTTTTCTTTTCTTTCTTTTCTTTTCTCTTTTTCTTCCTTCCTTTCTGCCTGCCTGCTTTCCTTCCTTCCTTCCTTCCTTCCTTCCTTCATTTGGAGGGGCTGTTGAAATTCTTCATGGGGACTTTAAAATCCCATGTACTGAGATGGGTTCCTACTTTAAGAGAAGAATGTAGTGAAATGAAAAGAGACTTGGAAAGAAATAATTGTTACAGAGGATGTAGAAGTTCAGAGTCAAATCCATGAAATGAATGAACTGTTCAGTGGCAAACCAGCTCACCACCCTCCCCATCTGTGAGGCTTTAGCATACAAGGATTGTGAGAACATTTTACTGCCACATTGGAACTCATGGTTTTATAACCTTGGATGGTCTTCTGGCCTTAAGGAAATAGATAAACTATTGGGAATAAATCTGAGATTAGGAATATTTTAGAAAATCCTAAACACTATATTTGTATCATACCTATAGCCAAAGCAGGGGCGAGACAGCTTACATTAACACATCTCAAGCAGCAAACTAGCAAAACCACTAAAACAAGAGGGTGGGAAAAAGGACTCAAGAACCAAGAAGTTAAAGGGTAAGAGTGGTTTTAAATATCAAGCTATTTAAACGAGTTTAATATTAAACTATTCTTTGGAGCATAAAGGTCAAGTTAGCACTGACCTTAGAATCAAGAGACAGTTAAGGGGTACACAGGTCTCTTTATCTTCCTTGTCCATCCAGTAGGAGAGAGAGAGAAGGAAAGAGAGAGAGAAGAATCCTAGCTTTCATCTCAGGAAGGAATCTATCATGTAGGCTTTTATATGGGGAACACTGAACAATAAAGAAGATAAATTATTACTGATGAGTCATTTTGGTCAAGTACAGATAGCTATTTGAAATTATTAGAGATTTGAGAATCTCTAATAATAGATTCGGGGAAGGCTTGTGGTGAGCTGTCATTGTTTTTTTCCTGATAAATTTGACTCCTGACTGTTTAATATTCCTGAGATTAAAGGATGTATTCGAATCTATTTTAGGAACCTCAAAAATTATGTTTTCTGGAATTGTTACCTATGAAACAATGTTTTAGATAATATGAGCATCCCAGCATCCTCTCTTGGGGAAAGAATTTTACACAACACCCCAGGGCTTTTAGAGAATTCAATTCTCCAGCGACTCAGAAACAAAAATGGAACCAAAATACTTTCTTGAAACCTGTATAGTCCCTCTTGTATAAGCCTGAAAAGTGCCCCAATCGTAGCTATGGTAAATGATTATGCCTTCTGTGAGAGAGAGCAGGCTGCTTGAATTTCTGAATCCTTTTTTCTGGGCTCTCTAAAGAGTGAGATATCATCTAGCAAACTGGGTAGAATAAGATCAGAGCTGCTTTTGCCATGTAATCTTTACTCATGGCAAAGCAAATTGTAGCCCTAAAGCCATCCAAGAGAAAATGAAAGGCACCCAGTTTGGCTGTCTGAGAACCAGGCAAGGCTTGTGATGGGAAAAACAGCACAGCACAAAGCTCTTTTCACCAGCTGCTTGTGTGATTCAGATGGTTAGCTATGGATGGAGATAAGTTGGATTTATGGGAGGGGTCTCCCCAAAGGGTCTAGCACACAATCCCCTCTCCTAGTCAAACAGGAAAGCTCATTCATCTGTTAACAACATCCAGGAGAAAATAGCCCTTGAAGATGGTATCTGTGTAAAAGCATTGTGTGCTAGTAAAAGAAACTACTTGTTTCCATGGAGGTGGGGGATCATTGAGGCTTCTAATTCTTGTCTGCCTCTTTTCTGAAAGGTTGCTGCTTAGATTCTCTCATTTACAGCACCTGACACTGCTACTTCTGCCAGGGTCCATTAGTACTGTCTCGATGACTCCCTTTGCCAATTAGAAAGAATTTAACATTAATGAGGGTCTGGGACACTAAAGAACTCATCCTTGCCAATTCAAAGGACAGCTGAGAGAGACACATACTCTGTCAAAGATGTAGATATTTGTTTTTTTCCATTCTAATAAAATCACACAACACTCATTATGCTCATAATGCATTTATCCTGGCAGCCAACCTATTGAGAGCTTGTTGATTACATCAGCCATCAAATCTGATGTTCAATACAAACTCCGACTTAGTCCAGGTCAGCTCAGTTCAAATTATCTGCCCTGTCTTGTAATTTTTTCCCCACTGGTACAATTATTGTTTCCAGTTGTCACCTATTAGCAATACAGGCACAACTTTTAGATCAGAGGTTCTCATCTGGAGAAAGCATAGTCCCTCCAGGGGTGTTTAAAAATGTGTGGAGGCACTTTGGATTATCCCAATCAGATTTTAGTGGGCAGGTATCAGGAATGCTGAACACCCTGAAACATGGAAGACTGCCTCACCCAAAATGTGTAAGGTGAGTACAAATTGATAAATATTACCTCATGTCTACCTCTCACACTCAGGTAGGTTTCTCCCAGGATTCGCTTATTTCCATCTGAAGCAAATCTTCTGAAACACACAACCAGCTGGTAATGCCACAGGTAGGTGTCAGCCATTCCTGCTTCATGAAAGAATGCCTCAGAGAAATTACTGAGCCACTGCTAGTCTCCTGTGGCCTTTGATCATACCTGGCCCTGACAGAGATTCAGAGTAGAAACATTTCATACAAGTTGAGATAGAGGTATAGCTGTAGTGAGCCCTTGGGACTCAAGGGACAATGTAGGGTGGGGTGAGGTTCAAGCCTGTTCTGTCATGTGGAAGAATCACAAAGCTTCCCAATAGGAAGACTTGCACTGAAACCAGGGAAGCTTGCTGGGTCCTTCATGGAAGGGCTAGGAAGCTGGGGGGGGCTGGGAGGTAGAAGTGGTGAGGGTGGATCCTTGCTTATAAACGTCAGCAGGAATGGGAGATTCAGGGCCCTAATATAGAGAAAAGTGTCTTCATTGTGATGAGGGAGCAGAAGGCAAGCTGACACCCTGCAACCTGTCCCCGCCACCCCCCCTCCAGGGTGTGTGACATTCCTCAGGCACTCTTGGCTGCCCAGGAACAAAGGTAAAGGGAAAACCAATGGTTAACTGATAGAGATCACAGTCATGCAGGGCAGGGGTCTCCATCAGTTTACAGATGTCTTAGTAAATTACAAGAAAAAGGCAATCTTATCAATAGCCTAATTTCCAGAAACATATAGACTCAGTTTTCTGGAGTCCCAACCTTACCCTCCCCTCCATACTGATGTGGGGAGCAAAGAAGGAAATGGCAGGTAAAATGAAAATTTTTTAGAACCTGCAGCCCGTTGACAAAACTTCAGGCAAATACAGAGTATAACATTTCTTCAGGAAACCCCTCCTGTCTTAATGTTGATGGCTTGCTAGAGGAAAAAGAACTTTAGCTTGACAATAGCAAGGCCTCAGATATCTTCTGAGTGCTCTTTAGCATATGAAAGTCCTTCTGGAGGCATCTGTTTTGCCTTTACTTCCCCCAACTCCATAGTATATAACCAGTCACTCTTCACAACCCCATTGCAGCTCTTTCTGCCCATGGCCCTGTCGCCATGCTTTAATAACACCACCTTTTTGCACCAAAGACATCTCAAGAATTCTTTCTTGGCCATCAGCTCTGGACCCCCACTACTCCAAAACCCCATCAGTAGTGGGTGAGGGAGGAGGAACATTCCTTCAAGGACAGACCCCAGATGGGATGCCAGTAATGAAAGCCAAACCTGGCCACCATTAAACACAGGGCCATTTGAGTAAATTTAGTAAAAATCCCAGTACTGTAACCATTCAGTCTTTTAGAGAGCTATTACTTATATTTCGTAAGTATAAATTTATACTTATTTATAAATAATTATAAATATGGGCTTGGATATGGGTGTATTTATAACCAGGGGATCCCAAATTATTGGCTTGATTAAAATGACAAAATAACTCTTAATCATTGTATTTATTTTTTATTTATTTATTTATTTAAAAATTTTTTTTAACGTTTATTTATTTTTGGGACAGAGAGAGACAGAGCATGAATGGGGGAGGGGCAGAGAGAGAGGGAGACACAGAATCGGAAACAGGCTCCAGGCTCTGAGCCATCAGCCCAGAGCCTGACGCAGGGCTCGAACTCACAGACCGCGAGATCGTGACCTGAGCTGAAGTTGGACGCCCAACCGACTGAGCCACCCAGGCACCCCTTAATCATTGTATTTAAAATTATAAAATGATACATATTTATTGTAAAATATTTAGAAAACAGAGATCAGCAAAATAAGAAAATTTAAGGCACTCATAGTTCCACCACACAAAGATAATCATGACTAACATTTTGGTGAATTTCCTTCATATGTTATTACTGTTATAAGTTTTTAAAATAAAACACGGAGATCGCACTTTACATACTTTTTTCTTCTTTCACTTGCAAGACTATCTTTTGAGTTTGGCTGAATTCGCTACTTGTCAGTGTTCCCTCATCTGGTAAAATCAGGTGGGGCCTCGGTTGGTGTGTGAGACATTGGATGGGTCATAGGACAGGTTCACCGGTGTTTCCAGGGGCAAGCGCTCATTGTGTTCCATTAACCTAGAGACCTGATTCATATCCTCTCAGTGACCAGGAAGGTGGTTGTTCTTGCTGGGAGGCTAAATGGCCAGTGAGCCAAAGGAAAGGGTTCTGTCTGCTTGAAAACAATGCCCAATATCCTTGTAAATGACCCAAGGGCACTCTGAGCTTGGCTTTCTTGCAAGGGCTATAGTAGAAGTGGGACTTTTGGAGTTTTCAAAAAGATATCAGTTGTCTTTGTGTTGTTTATATTGTAGAAAAGCACATACACACACACACACACACACACACACACACCCCATAAAAAATCCTACAAATCAGCAATTGCTGTTAACTTTTTAATTTTTATGCTTTAGCCTTCTGTTCTTAATATAAATGAATCCTGGCAACCAGAGATGAACATTGTTAGCATTTCGGTGTCACTAAAAAAAAAAAAAGTGTGATCATTCTGTTTTGCAGCTTCCTTTTCTCCCTGTGATTAAACTAGTATGAGCATTTTCCCCAAGCCACTGTATGATCTATGTCATTTCAAATGGATACCTGATAGTCCAATGATATATCACAATTATGAAAAATAATATCCTATCATTGAGCATTTAGTCTATTTCCAACTTTGGACTTGTTTTAAAAAATGTTTATCACATTAAAAATAAAGTTAAGCAAATAACTGCAACCTGCAATCAAAATCATGACTAATCAATGCCCTGGTTATTCATGTAGGAGACAGAGCATGAACTGGGAGAAACTCAGAAGATGGACATTCCCCTGGCTCTGTTTTGAAGGATGTAGTGTAGTCTAACCCTCTTATTTTACACTGTGGGAATCATGAGTCGGCAAAGCTAAACTACCTGTCTCAATCACATAATGAGCAAATAATAGAAACTACAGGTTTCTGACTTCCTGTCTTGTGTCCTTTATCTAATTAAGATTTAAATCCATATTATTATAATTAAAAATTAAATAAGAAAAGAAAAAGGTGGGGGTTGCTGCTAATAATTCCAGCATTCTCTCTACCTGAGGCTTATAGAAATAGGTTTTGTTATTCAAATGTACCCATTTAGTTCCCAGGAATGGTGCCCTGGGTATTTGCTCTCTTCAACTGATACCATTTTTATTTTAAAGCTTTTCAGTCAATGCCTTTTAAAATCGTGCTGCCAACTTTTTGCCAAGACATTTTCTTTTACCTGTTGCTCTTGCATGTTGCATCTCCTGCTGTCTTAGTTTTGTGACAAATAAGCTCACTGACCCAATCAAAGGAGGGATGTGAAGACTTGGAGCACTGTGAAGTGAGGCTTTAATCGGAATTCTTGCAAGAGCCTGTGTCTGACAACAGACACACTCAGGGCAATTACAGCAGACAATTTATCTCCTAGTGGAAAGTCCCTCCCCTGATTCCTCATTGGCTGAGTAGTACAGAGGTTACAGCTTTTCAGGGGTTGCCTATGCCCAGGTAAGGCAAACAGTAGTCTGATTGGAACAAATGTCCATTTCCTGAGGTGACCCAGAGACTTTCAGTCCCTCCTTTGTTCGTTGGCGCATGCTCATTGAAAGCCCAGGAAAATAAGCCCCCATTAATCGGAGAGGGGAAGAAGAACCAGGAAGTGAAGTGTCTAAGGGTTTGGGACTCCATTATGTGGGATGGGGAGCTCATATATATTTCCAATAGGTTGTAAACCCAGTGTTAACTAGACAGCACAGCTTTTATTTGGTATTTCGGAAAATGAATCATCTCCCTTACCTCTCACAGTTTCTATTTCTGTGAACTCTTGTGGCCCCATCACTTCTATTAGTTCTCAGGTTCACAACACTTATGGTGGCAGGGATTTTTTTTTCTTTTTTAACAAAAGGGCCTTTTCATGTCTTTCATCAGGTTTGCAATAATCTCATGCTCATCCCTGGTCTGTAGCATCTGTTCTCCCTGATGTTGCAATTTTGAATTCCGCTATTGTAACCTGCAGAGTGGTCCACGTTGCCACACCAGTGTGAAGCCGAAACAGATGCCGTGGCACAATGCAACCAGCTTTATTCCCTTTCTGTGCATGGAGCACACACCCTCCTGGCCCTCCCTGGTTGCTTTTATTAGTCTCTGCCCTCTGCTTTCTCATCACCATTGTGTTTAGAAGGACTTCTAATTCCAGGAGAATGATTTAAAATCCTATGAAAAAGAATCAGTGCTACAGTACCACTGTCTGTCATTCTCTTTAGGATAATCAATAGGCATTCTTTGTTTTGTGGTTATTTATTTGCAGCGCAAATAAGATTATGCAGCGGTGTTCCGGACACATCATATCTCGCTAGTTTATTGTCCCTCAGTTTGCAACGACTTTATACTTGAAGAGAATCTCAAATTAGATTGAGGAATACATTTCATTTCCTTTGATGTAAGACTCGGATGAGACTTCAGAGGCGCCAGCAATTCTCCTTTGTCTTGCTTTTCAGACTCACATAATAGAACATCAATCTTGCAAAGAATCCTTCTGTCCAAATCACCCAGTTTAATTTAATATGCTACTTGGTTAAGACTGGAAGTCTTTATCTTTCCTCCTGCATTAATATGTCAATCTTTTCTTTTAAGTTTACTTATTTTTGAGAGAGAGAAATAGAGAGTGAGTGGGGGAGGGGCAAAGAGAGAGGGAGAAAGAGAATCCCCAGCAAGCTCTGTGCTGTCAATGCAAAGCCTGTCGCGGGGCTCGAACTCACGAACTGGGAGATCATGACCGGAGCCAAAACCAAGAGTCAGACGCTAAACCCACTGAACCACCCAGGTGCCCCTAATGTGTCAATCTTAAGCACTACTAAAAAATGGGAATATTACTCATATGGAGAACTTTGGGGGTGTGCTCAGACATAACTTTTAGGAAAATCAATGGCAAATGTCTGAATACCTCTTATTTCCAAGTTTAAAAAATGTAATTCATTAACTGATATAATAAAAGGCTCGCAAGAAAACCAACAGCCTCATTCCATGATCCAACTTGGTGAATGAAAAACTGAAGGAAAGGTATTATGAGATGCTTTGCTGCCCTCTGATGGTTAATCATCTCAACAGCACAGACATGGCTCAGAGGTTCATTTTGAAGAGGCCAATCTCCAAGCTTTATAGGACAGGAAAGGGAGCAGGTGGGGCCCTGTGACTGGTCCAGACTACAGGGAACAAAATCCTGTTGGGGTTCAACTGCAAGCATTCATATTAAGGTTACTGGATGTTTTTATACGTATATTGTAGTGTATGTTATTATATGATGTGATATACATTTGAACTAGTTTTTGGAAAATACCTATTATCAGAAAAATTCTACTACAGAATAATTTTGATGCCAAAGGAGTGATATATTCTATGCTTTTTTTTAAACATTTATTTATTTTTGAGATAGAGAGAGACAGAGCATGAATGGGGGAAGGTCAGAGAGAGAGAGCGAGACACAGAATCTGAAACAGGCTCCAGGCTCTAAGCTGTCAGCACAGAGCCCGACACGGGGCTCGAACTCACGGACCGCGAGATCATGACCTGAGCCGAAGTTGGACGCCCAACCGACTGAGCCACCCAGGCGCCCCATTCTATGCTAACTTTTGACAGAAAGTTACATTTGGGGACTGAATTCATCATCAAAATTCTTGTTAAATTTTGGGAAAGTTTTAAGAAACATTATTTAGTGTATTGTAGGTAGAAAGCTTAACACTGAAAGAATACAAAATATGCTTTGCTTTAGGTAAACACCTATAAATGGAAGTCATGTCTTTTAGAAGGGAAAACACTTCACATTTTACTGTTTGTATAGAACAAAAGTTCCACATACATTCCTCTATGTCTTTTTATCCATTTGGCCATAACAGGTATTTTCATACAATTAAAAATATCAACAAATGTGACTTCTTTTCCCAGAACATTTGGAGATTTTAGATCTTTTCTTTTCTTCTTTAATTTGTATTCTTTGAGTATCTCTTCTGACGTGGGGCCATGTTTGGGGGAATTCTATACTCAGAAGCTGTTCCTTTCTTCTGAATTCCTTTATATTCCATTGAGATTTAACCAAAAGTACTAGAAGCTTAACAATGTACAGGATTGTTATGGGTGTGCAAGCCAGTGGGTGAGTGTGGCTTTAATTTCTAGTTCTCTCACTCTGCCTGCCTTCTGATGCTGTTGGACTGTCTGCTACATGGGCAAGATAACTAGGGAAAGAGTGTAAGAGAGAATAGGATTGAAATTACACTTTGGAGTTAAGTTATTATTTGAGGATGCAAATTCAACATGAAATCAATAGCTTAGAGAGGACTTTGATGGTTAAGCTATTATATAGCATCATCTGTATCGTACCTGATTTGGGAGATTTTTTTTTTTTACAGAATAAATTTGTATTCTCAAATGTTGCCTCTTGATTTGACCAGATTTGACAACTATGAAATCCTAGCAACAATATCTACAGTTTGTTGACAACAAGCTAGGTGTGAACCATGGTATTGGCCTTCTCTGTGTTGTATTCCCTCAAATCTAAAACAAATGTGATGTACACCATCATTTTATGCATCACTAAGGAAGAAAAAGTGTGCAGTTAAACATACAATTTTTGTTGTATACATATTGCAAGAGCTATTTTGGACTTAGCTAAATGTTGTTCTTTTTTATTACTGATCACCCTTGTGCATATACAAGAAGCAAAGTACAAATTCGGTTGGTTAAGGAATCCCTGAAAGATTGTTGTTGTTGTTTTGTTTGTTTGCTTTGTTTTGTTTTTGCATTCAGACTCTATTGAATCCCTTTTTGTTTCAGAGTTATTGAGATTCTTGTTTCTCTACCCAACATTTTCTTTGTTACCTGTGAAAATGTGGGTGACACAGCTTTCCTTAGAAGATGCTTCCCTATGACCTCTGGGATTTCTTTCCACACCACTGACACCTTTTCTGCAAAGTTTGGTGTGGTGCTTCCTTTAAGTATCAGCAGAGGGTTTTCAGACAACAACCAGGACTCACACTCCTTCCTCAGATGATTCTGGAATGGTCTGTTCACTGAAAGCTGAAGAGTTGCCAGTCGTGTCACCGGGGTCAACAATACGTTAGTGCAGGGGCAGGCGATGACAGCTAGACTGTGGCTGCTCCCTCCTGGTGGGGAGTTAGATGCTAGAGATTTTAAGATACATTCCCATTCTTGAGATGCTCAGATGCAGAGGAACTGTACTTTTCCAAATCAGTGAAGTACTGTGTATGACCCTTTAATCTTTATTATAACCCCCTGAGGTAGGTATTGCCTTCTCTGATTGACAGATCATTCAGGCAAACTACAGCACCGAGGGAAGATTCAAGATTACAGAAAGCTGACTTCATAAGAACTATGGCTAGTCCTTTCATAAGTAGCTGGAAGAAATGAAAAGTGATCATACCAGTTCATGTTACCTGGCATCAGGTACCCTATTTATAAGGAAACCAGTTTATTATGTATGGCATGTTCAGAGAACCCAGAAAGCATTTCAGAGGGTACTGCAGAATTTGGTGCGAGTGGCCTTTGGCTGCGATTTCTGGGAAACAAATGGAGGCATTCCATAGTATTTCTGCACCATACCCCAAACCAGAATCACTGATGCTGCCATGATGATGTTTCAGGATTGTGAAAATTGGGCTGTTGACGTTATTTTTGTAAATGGGCAGCAGGACTCCTCCATGGAGAAATTTTAATCATCTACAGCAAAGGCACAATAGCCTCTTCAGAGGGAAGTGGTTCACAGCAGGACTTGGTGGCCAAGGGATTCATCCTACAGAAACAAGAATGTGTCAACATATTTCCCAAGGCATGCTCCAAGGAACTGCTTGAGGAATTTAAGTTGCAAGCAGGCTGTCAACATTTGGCCACAAAGGATACCTTTTATGAGGAAATCACATTGTTATTCCATAAGGCAGTCATTATTTTACGTTGGCTGCATTTCATGCAGCCCACCCCTCCCTCTATGGTTATTATGAAGACATTGGGTAGAAACGATAATTTTTTGCTCCCTGTGGGACATTTGGCACTGTCTGTGGACATTTTTTATTTGTATGGCCGCTGCTGGTGGTGGTGCGACCAGCATCTAGTGGGTAGAGGCCAAGAATGCTGCTAAATATCCTATGAGTCACAGGACGGCCCCCCTACAACTGAGAATTATCAGCCCCACAAGTGTCAGTAGTGCTGAGGTTGAGATTCCCTGGTCTAGCCCCACCATTGTCCTTCAGTCCCCACAGTAGCATGGCTTCTGGAAAGCTTTTTTAAAAAATTTTATTATTATTTAAAAAAAATATATCCAAATTAGTTAGCATATAGTGCAACAATGATTTCAGGAGTAGATTCCTTAGTGCCCCTTACCCATTTAGCCCATCCCCCCTCCCACAACCCCTCTAGCAACACTCAGTTTGTTCTCCATATTTATGAGTCTCTTAGGTTTTGTCCCCCTCCCTGTTTTTATATTATTTTTGTTTCCCTACCCTTATGTTCATCTGTTTTGTCTCTTAAAGTCCTCATATGAGTGAAGTCATATGATTTTTGTCTTTCTCTGACTGGCTAATTTCACTTAGCGTAATACCCTCCAGTTCCATCCACGTAGTTGCAAATGGCAAGATTTCATTCTTTTTAATTGCCGAGTAATACTCCATTGTGTGTGTGTGTGTGTGTGTGTGTGTGTGTGTGTGTGTGTGTATATACCACATCTTCTTTATCCATTCATCCATCGATGTACATTTGGGCTCTTTCCATACTTTGGCTATTGTTGATAGTGCTGCTATAAACATGGGGTGCATGTGTCCCTTCGAAACAGCACACCTGTATCCCTTGGATAAATGTCTAGGAGTGCAATTGCTGGGTCATAGGGTAGTTCTATTTTTGATTTTTTGAGGAACCTCCATACTGTTTTCCAGAGTGGTTGCACCAGCTTGCATTGCCACCAACAATGCAAAAGAGATCCTCTTTCTCTGCATCCTCGCCAACATCTGTTGTTGCCTGAGTTGTTAATGTTAGCCACTCTGACAGGTGTGAGGTGGTATCTCATTGTGGTTTTGATTTGTATTTCCCTGATGATGAGTGATGTTGAGCATTTTTTCATGTGTTGGTTGGCCATCTGGATGTCTTCTTTGGAGAAATGTCTATTCATGTCTTTTGCCCATTTCTTCACTGAATTATTTGTTGTTTGGATGTTGAGTTCGAGAAATTCTTTATAGATTTTGGATACTAACCCTTTATCTGATATGTCATTTGCAAATATCTTCTCCCATTCTGTCGGTTGCCTTTTAGTTTTGCTGATTGTTTCCTTCGCTGTGCAGAAGCTTTTTATTTTGATGAGGTCTGAATAGGTCATTTTTGCTTTTGTTTCCCTTGCCTCTGGAAACGTGTTGAGTAGGAAGTTGCTGTGGCCAAGATCAAAGAGGTTTTTGCCTGCTTTTTCCTCGAGGATTTTGATGGCTTCCTGTCTTACATTTAGGTCTTTCATCCATTTTGAGTTTATTTTTGTGTATTGTGTAAGAAAGTGGTCCAGGTTCATTCTTCTGCATGTCGCTGTCCAGTTTTCCCAGCACCACTTGCTGAAGAGACTGTCTTTATTCCATTGGATATTCTTTCCTGCCTTTTCAAAGATTAGTTGGCCATACATGTGTGTGTCCATTTCTGGGTTCTCTATTCTATTCCATTGATCTGAGTGTCTGTTTTCGTGCTAGTACCATACTGTCTTGATGATTACAGCTTTGTAGTATAGCTTGAAGTCTGGGATTGTGATGACTCCTGCTTTGGTTTTCTTTTTCGAGATTGTTTTTGCTATTCGGGGTCTTTTCTGGTTCCATACAAATTTTAGGATTATTTGTTCTAGCTCTGTGAAGAATGCTGGTGTTACTTTGATAGGGATTGCATTGAATATGTAGATTGCTTTGGGTAGTATTGACATTTTAACAATATTTGTTCTTCCTATCCAGGAGCATGGAATCTTTTTCCATTTTTTTGTGTCTTCTTCAATTTCTTTCATAAGCTTTCTATAGCTTTCAGTGTATAGTTTTTCACCTCTTTGGTTAGATTTATTCCTAGGTATTTTATGGTTTTTTTGTGCAACTGTAAATGGGATCAATTTCCTTGATTTCTCTTTCTGTTGCTTCATTGTTGGTGTATAGGAATGCAACCGATTTCTGTGCATTGATTTTATAACCTGCAACTTTGCTGAATTCATGAATCAATTCTAGCAGTTTTTTGGTGGAATCTTTTGGGTTTTCCATATAGAGTATCATGTCATCTGCGAAGAGTGAAAGTTTGACCTCCTCCTGGCCGATTTGGATGCCTTTTATTTCTTTGTGTTGTCTGATTGCAGAGGCTAAGACTTCCAATACTATGTTGAATAACAGTGGTGAGAGTGGACATCCCTGTTTTGTTCCTGACCTTAGGGGGAAAGCTCTCAGTTTTTCAACATTGAGGATGATATTAGTGTTGGGTCATTCATATATGGCTTTTATGATCTCGAGATATGCTCCTTCTATCCCTACTTTCTTGAGGGTTTTTTTCAAGAAAGGATGCTGTATTTTGTCAAATGCTTTCTCTGCATCTGTTGAGAGGATCATGTGGTTCTTGTCCTTTCTTTTATTGATGTGATGAATCATGTTAATTGTTTTGCAGATATTGAACCAGCCCTGCATCCCAGGTATAAATCCCACTTGGCCGTGGTGAATAATTTTTTTAATGTATTGTTGGATCCGGTTGGCTAATATCTTGTTGAGGATTTTTGCATCCATGTTCATCAGGGAAATTGGTCTATAGTTCTCCTTTTTAGTGGGGTCTCTGTCTGGTTTTGGAATCAAGGTAATTCTGGCTTCATAGAATGAGTTTGGAAGTTCTTCTTCCATTTCTATTTTTTTGGAACACCTTCAAAAGAATAGGTGTTAACTCTTCCTTCAGTGTTTGGTGGAAATCTCCTGGAAAGCCATCTGGCCCTGGATTCTTGTTTTTTGGGAGATTTTTGATTACTAGCTCGATTTCCTTATTGGTTATGGGTCTGTTCAAATTTTCTATTTCTTCCTGTTTCAGTTTTGGTAGTGTATATGTTTCTAGGAATTTTTCCATTTCTTCCAGATTGCCTATTTTATTGGCATATAATTGCTCATAATATTCTCTTATTATTGTTTTTATTTCTGCTGTGTTGGTTGTGGTCTCTCCTCTTTCATTCTTGATTTTATTTATTTGGGTCCTTTCCTTTTTCTTTTTGATCAAACTGGCTAGTGGTTTATCAATTTTGTTAATTCTTTCAAAGAACCAGCTTCTGATTTCATTGATGTGTTCTAGTGTTTTTTTGTTTTTTTGTTTTTTGGTTTCGATAGCATTGATTTCTGCTCTAATCTTTATTATTTCCTGTCTTCTTCTGTTTTTGGGTTTTATTTGCTGTTCTTTTTCCAGCTCCTTAAGGTGTAAGGTTAGGTTGTGTATCTGATATCTTTTTTCCTTCTTTAGGAAGGCCTGGATTGCTATATACTTTCCTCTTATGACCGCCTTTGCTGCAATCCAGAGGGTGGTGGTGTTATCATTTTCATTGGCTTCCATATACTTTTAAATTTCCTCTTTAACTTCTTGGTTATCCCATTCATTCTTTAGTAGGATGTTCTTCAGTCTTCAAGTATTTGTTACCTTTCCAATTTTTTTCTTGTAGCTGATTTCGAGTTTCATAGCATTGTGTTCTGAAAATATGCATGGTATGATCTTGATCTTTTTGTACTTGCTGAGTGCTGATTTGTGTCCCAGTATATGGTCTGTTCTGGAGAACGTTCCATGTACACTGGAGAAGAATGTATATATTCTGCTGCTTTAGGATAAAATGTTCTGAATATATCTGTTACGTCCATCTGGTCCAGTGTGTCATTCAAAGCCATTGTTTCCTTGTTGACTTTTTGATTAGACAATCTGTCCATTGCTGTGAGTGAGGTGTTGAAGTCTCCTACTATTATGGTATTGGTATCGATGAGTTTCTTCATGTTTGTGATTAATTGATTTATATATTTGGGTGCTCTCACATTTGGCGCATAAATGTTTACAGTTGTTAGGTTTTCTTGGTGGATAGACCCCTTGATTATGATATAATGCCCTCCTGCATCCCTTGATACAGTTTTTATTTTAAAGTCTAGATTGTCTGATATAAGTATGGCTACTCCGGCTTTCTTTTGTTGACCATTAGCATGATAGATGGTTTTCCATCACCTTACTTTCAATCTGAAGGTGTCTTTAGGTCTAAAGTGGGTCTCTTGTAAACAGCATATAGATGGATCTTGTTTTCTTATCCATTCTGTTACCCTATGTCTTTTGAGCATTGATTGGAGCATTGATTGGAGCATTGAGTCCATTGATGTTTAGAGTGAGTACTGAAAGATATGAATTTATTGTCATTATGTTTCTTGTAGAGTTGGAGTTTCTGGTGGTGTTCTCTGGTCCTTTCTAATCTTTGTTCCTTTTCATATATATATATATATTTTTTTTCATCTTTTCTCCCCTCAGAGGGTCCCCCTTAAAACTTCTTGCAGGGCTGGTTTAGTGGTCACAAACTCCTTTAATTTTTGTTTGTCTGGGAGACTTTTTATCTCTCCTTCTATTTTGAATGCCAGCCTTGCTGGATAAAGAATTGTTGGCTGCATATTTTTCTGATTCATCACATTGAATATATCCTGCCACTCCTTTGTAGCCTGCCAAGTTTCTGTGGATAGTCTGTTGCAAACCTGATCTGTCTTCCCTTGTAGGTTAGGGACTTTTTTTCCCTTGCTGTGTTCATGATTCTCTCCTTGCCTGAGTATTTTGTGAATTTGACTATGATATGCCTTGTTGATGGTCAGTTTTTGTTGAATCTAATGGGGGTCCTCTGTGCTTCCTGGATTTTGATGTCTGTGTCTTTCCCCAGGTTAGGAAAGTTTTCTGCTATGATTTGCTCACATAACCCTTCTACCCCTATTTCTCTTTCTTCCTCTTCTGGGACCCCTATTATTCTGATGTTGTTCCTTTTTAATGAATCACTGATTTCTCTAATTCTTAAAGCGTGCTCTTTTGCCTTAATCTCCCTCTTTTTTTCTGCTGCATTCTCTATAAGTTTGTCCTCTAAATTGCTGATTCTCTGTTCTGCCTCATCCATCCTTGCCGCCACGGCATCCATTCATGACTGCAGCTCAGTTATAGCATTTTTTATTTCATTCTGACTAGTTTTTACTTCTTTTATCTCTGCAGAAAGGGATTCCAATCTATTTTAGACTCCAGCTAGTATTCTTACTATTGTGATTCTAAATTCTGGTCCAGACATCTTGCTTGTATCTGTGTTGGTTATCCCTGGCTGACGTTTCTTCGTGCTCTTTCTTTTGGGTGAATTCTTTTGTTTTGTCATTTTGAAGAGAGAAAAGGAATTAATGAGGTAGAAAAATTAAAATTAAAAAAATTATAATTAAAAAATATTAAATTAAGAAATTAATTTACACACACACAATCAAATAAATGATGCTAGATCCTAGGTGTGTTTTGGTCTGGGTGTTGAAAGTGGTTTGACAGATTAGAGAGAAAAAAGTGTGGGGGAGGAAATCATTTGAGAACTTGAAAAAACGAATACACTGAAGTAGACTAAAATGAGATGATAGGAGTAAAATAGAATTTGAAAAAAATTTACACAAAAGTAAGGAATATAGCAGAAAAAAATTAAAGAAAAATATTTTAAATAAAAATTAAAAATAAAAATGAATTTTTTCTCTTTCTGTATTCAAAAAAAGAAAAGAAACAAAAAAGAAAAAAGAGGAAAAAAAGGAAATCGTTTGAAAATTTGAAAAATGAATACACTATAGTAGAGTAAAATAAAATGATGGAAGTAAAATAGAATTTGAAAAAATTTACATAAAAGTAAAAATATAGTAAAAAAATTAAAGAAAATATTTTTAATAAAAATTGAAAATAAAAAGGATTTTTTTCTTTCTGTATTCAAGAAAAAGAAGTGAAAAAGAGAAAAAAAAAGAAAATTGAATAGATAGACCTGCTATCAGATTGAAATAGGACTGAAATTACTTCGTTTTCCCCTAGAAGTTAGACTATCAAGTGCTTTATAGTCCATAAACTAAGCAGGCAGTGAGACTTGTGTTCTTGAAGAGTGAGGTTGGCCCAGTTGGGCAGGGATTACTGTAACGGCTCCATTCTCCACTAGACGGCGCTGCTAGCCTACTGGGGTGGAGTGTTGTGGTGCTTTTAGGTGTGTATGTGCATGCATGGGAGTGAAAATGGCGTTACCCAGCTACCCAGTCTCTGGTATCAGAACTCTGTTCTCCCTGATTAGCAATTGCATATCTGTCCTCTGTCGTCAGCTTTCGTCCACTCCCCAATTCTTCACTGTCCGTGACCAAGCCTCAGGCAGTACCTCTCTCCTGAGTTTTGTCTCAGATGCAACTGTTTTCCATGGCCCTTTACTTCTGAAGGATTTTGGCTTTGGCCCGTTCAGCTCCTATGCAGGAGGGTCTCACTGAGCAATGGCCAAATGTCGGCTGCACCCAGGAACGCCTGCTAGATCCTGCTGCTGCTGCCGGTGCCCTGAGACTGTGGCCAGGTGCCAATCTGCCCAAGAAAAAGTTCACGAGATAGTGTAGCAGCAGCGTTTCAGGGATTATGAAAATCACAACACACATCTGGCACCAGGTTTCACCCTTAATGACCTTGCTCCAGCACCAGCGAATGTGGCTGTTTTCTGCAGTCTGCTTGGACCTGATGGCTTCAACAGTCTCTACCAAATGTCCTTCCAGCAGTGGAACTGCTTTTCCCCGTGTGGCCCAAGAACCTCCTGGATCCCAGTCTGTTCCTGAGGATTCGCCCTTCCCACCAGAGCACCACCAGGTATTGAGCTGCTGAGTTGCAGACTTTGCACTCCCCTTGTTTACAGTCTTAATGGAATTTAAACCCTCTCCTTTCTCCTTTCTCCCTTTTTAGTTTAGTCCCTGTGGCTGTTTCCAATTTTCCTCTTTCTCTCCAGTTGCTTTTGGGGAGGCTGCTTTTCCCGTATTCCACCCCGCCACCCCCATCTCTGTCCTCTGCCCACAAAAGCAGCTCCCTGCCCTCTGTGGCTTCTAGCTCCCCAAGTTCACCTCTCCACGCCACGGACCTGCTGGATTCTGTGGTTCAGGTTGTGCAGATTGTTGTGTTAATCATCCAATCAGTTTTCTAGGTATGCAGGATGGTTTAGTGTTGGGCTGGCTGTATTTCATGGACACGAGACACACAAAAAACTTCCATGCTGTTCTGCCATCTTGGCTCCTCCCCTGGAAAGCTTTTCTGGGTGCCTCTTCCATGGGCTGCATAGTGCCCTGTGCTCACTACCTTCACAGAGCGTATCACTCTGTTCTGAAGTCAACTGCATTTTTGTACCTGTCTTCACATTATCCTTTAAGCATCTTGAGGGTGGGGTGACCATGGCATTGTGCCTGATTACATTAAATTATTACAAATAGATGATAGCTATCAGTTAGAGCTAGGTTTCGCAAAATAAAGAATCCCAGGAAAAGTTGAAATATCCAACTTTAGCAAGGCTAGGGATATAGCTGGAGTTCAGGAAGAGTTCAGGAATAGCAAAAGCTGACAAAGCTCTCACCCTTTCTCTTTCTGTGTTCCTCTCTCTGTGTGACCATTAGTCTCCTACATGGGAAAATGTGGCCATGGATAGTTACTGAGTTTTTAGTCTTATGACTGCCTCCCTTGCAGAGGAATAGGGCCATCTTTCTCTGGGTCTCAAATTCAAAAGTCTAAGGAATTTTGTAGGTTTCACTCATTGGCTGTCTTGGATCAGTTGTCCACCCTGAGCTATTCAATTGTGGATCAAGCTAAGAGCAGGAGCAGTTTCTACAAAAAGAAGACTACTGGGCAGACAAAACATAGGTGTCTACTACACCTGGTAGATACTCAGTGATTATCCATCCAGTGAATGACTATTGAAAAGCCCAGAGGAATATAATGTGTGTCAACATATTAGAATAACCCCCAAGGACCTCTAATTTTGATAGGAGATGAAATTTCTAAGAGGTGGCATGGTTGTCTGGGAATCCTGAAATTGAGGGAAAGCTTCCATTAGTTGGTGTTCTTTGGCCCCAGATGGCTAAAACCTGACTTAAATGAGCTTACCCATAACAGAAACTTTTTGGTTCCTGTAACTCTGAAGTCTGGAGATAGATCAAGCTACAGTCATGATTAGATTCTGGATCTCAAACAATCTTATACCCTCTTTGCTTAGCCTAATTCTGTATGCAGACTTTCTCCATATTTTGGAAAAGAAGGACACGGGAAGCCCTAGACTCACATCTTACCAGTTTAGCCATGAAAAAGAGAATGGTCTCATATGCTAATATCTGAAAAGATTCCAAGTGACTCTTTTTGGGGTTTGGGTCCAATATTGATCAATTTCTGTGGTTAAGTGCATAGGGATGTCTAACTGGTGCATCTGCATCTCATGAACACTCTTGTGATATACACTGAGTTTGTAGCCACATGGAATCAAGGAGTCAAAGAGGAGTTTCTTTAAATTTTTTTTAATGTTTATTAATTTTTGAGTGACAGAGAGAGAGAGAGAGAGAGAGAGAGACAGAGCATGATCGGAGAAGGGCAGAGAGAGAAGGAGACACAGAATCTGAAGCAGGCTCCAGGCTCCGAGCTGTCAGCTCAGAGCCTGATGTGGGGCTCAAACTCATGGACCGTGAGATCATGATGACCTGAGCTGAAGTGGATAGTTAACTGACTGAGCCACCCAGGCGCCCCAAGGAAGAGTTTCTTTAAGGTGCTAGAAGTCATGATAGAAAGACAGATACAGCTATCACAGTTCACTGCATTGCTCTACTGCTTTTCACTCACATGACTTTGGAGAAAGAAACTTAAAAAATCTGAGGTCCTTATTCAAATAAAATATAAAGACTGCTTACTAAATATGAATAATAACCATAAAATTATAGACATTTTATTTAGTAAATACTTAGTCTTGCAATTAATTGCCAGGGGCTTTGGCTTTGACCTACTCTTTTGAGATAATGGTGCCTTGCTACTAATTAGCCAAGAGAGGAGGGAGATTACTACACAGAACCTTGTGTTTCCTTTCTCCTCCTCGGCTTCTGCGCCTTTCCTCTTCCGCTCTTTGAAAGTTCAAATTTGGTGCCAAAGCCCTCAAGTTGGGGGCTTGTACATTTAGGAACTTCATCAGTGTTATTTTTTTTTTAAATAATTGTAATACATGAGATGAGAAAAGGCCTTTATATTAAATAGAACATTCTAGTATAATGGCCCCTTGGGGCCCACCCCCCTGCTCAACAACCATCAACTCTTGGTTTATACTGCATCATTCATAATGGCACCCTCTTTGCACATCTTTACCAATCATCCCAAAGCAATTTTTTTTCTGAATTTCATGTGTGTCTCTGAGAGATAAAGACACTTTAAAAGAAAATCACAATGCCATTATCATGCCTGAAAAAAGAGCAATAGTTTTTAAATAACATCAAATAGGCCACAAGGTTTACATTTCTTTGATTGTCTCATTCATGCATTTGTTTATTTATTTGTATTATTAATTTATTTATCTTTTAAATTTTTTGAGGGGGGAGGTATGACTCATCTAAGGTCCAAGCATTACAATTGGTTGACAGGACTCTTAAGTCTCATTTAATCTATAGGTTTCCCTTTTCATCTTTCTTTTTTTCCTTGTATTTTTTTCATTGAAAAACTGGTTATTTGTCCTGTAGAGTTGCCCATAGTCTGGATTTTGCTGATTGAATCCCTGTGTTGTTGTTTAATGAGCTTCTCTGTCTGCTGTGGTTCTGGAGATTGGCAGCTGTATTTAGAGGGCTGATCAGATTCAGGTTCAGTCCCCTGAACAAGACCATTCCTGTAGGTGGTGGCAAATACTCCATCATGAGGCACGTAATGACTGCTTGTCTTTCTTTTTGTGATCTTAGTAACCATTGTTCCATTAATTTATTGGGGATTGCAAAGTGATGACAGTTTAGTTCTATCATCCCTTATAATTGATTAACTGGAGTGATCTATAAAGAGAAATCTCATTACCAACTCCTCACTCCTTCTGAGGTTTAATTTGTATAGGAATGGTAGAATTCAGGCCTGATTCTTTCTTTTTACTTGAAGTAATGAATTGGTTTTCCATCATTATCCAGGGTGATCAGTGAGAACTGCTTTTTATTAGCATGGACTTTACATGTTAGATATGTTCTATTCCACTGTATTTATTCTTCTTCTTATCCTTAACACTTAATTTAAGTTGTCCTATATGTGGTCAGTGGAAATCTATATGAGTTAGGTCCTGAGTCTTTTTTTTTAGTCTTGTCTTGTAGTATCAATACACGTATTGATTTTATCCCTTAATTTTTAAAATGAGATTTTAATTATAGTAGAACATATACACAGAAAAATGCATAATTCATGAGTGTAACAGCTCAAATTTTCATGAGGTGAACACACCTATAAGCCTGATGCCCATACCAAGAAACAGAAAATTACCTGCATGTCTTGGCCCTTCCTGGTCATTACCCCTTCAAAAACAACTGCTATCTGACTCTTAGCTCCAATAGATTCACTTTGCCTGTTTTTGACTTTGTGTACATGAAATCATGCAGTGTGTTCTTTTTTATGCTTTTATTTTTTTAATTCAACATTTGTTTGTGAAATACATCTATGTTCTTGTATGCGGAAATAGTTTATTCATTTTCTACCATCAGATGTTGGGCCTCTTGGATAGACTCTCTACCTTTTAAATTCTTTTTCTCTTGCACATTTAAAAGTTTTGGTTCTACTTTTTGGTAGATTTTCTCAAACTTATGTTCAGGTTTTCTTCTGTTCCCTGAATTGTCTCTTTTTGCTCAAAGTTACTTCTTTCCTGATTGTTTTGGTCTTTACCTTTTATTTAATAGCTTTCCTGAGATGATTTGTAACTGGTTATTCATATTTACATGTAAAGACTAAATAGCCATTTGGAAACAACTGTGGGATAACTGGATGGAAACCCACATTTTTATTTGGGAGAACTCCAAATGTTGCGGTTCTGATTACTTAATTGCTTCATAACAAACCACTCCAAACATAGGTGTCTACCTAGTGGCAAAAACAAAACAAAACAAAAAAACAAGAATACTTAAATGTTATTGTTGCCTCTCATGATTCTGGGGATTGAGTGGACTCAAATAGGTGGTTCTCCTCCACTGGCTCTCATAAGATTGCTGTCAGAGTGTGTGGAGCTGGGGTCCTCTGGAAGCTTCTGTATTCACATAGCTGGCTCCTGGGCTAGGAAGACTCAAATAGCTGGAGAATAGAACTCCTGTGGCTCTTCAGGCATTTCTCTGTCTTGCTGTGGTCTCTCCAGTGTGGCAGCTACAGAGTAGATAGACATTTTACACAGAACCTCAGCGTTCCAAAGGCATGTGTCTCAAGATGGAGAGTGAGATGAAAGCTGTAGGAATGTTCTCTTCTGACCTAGTCTGGGAAATCTTGCAGCATCACTTCTATAACATTGTAGTCACTGTGAGGGAGCCACTAAGGAAGCCCATGGTCAAAGAGAAGGAAATTGGACTCCACTTCTCGATGGGATAAATGCTAAATAATCTGTAGACATGTTTTACCACCACTGAAGTTGATATCTTCAGGTCTTTTCTTTAGGGTTCTTGGATTCTTCCTAAGATGAAATATCTAGTCTACTGTTGAGGATGGGAGATAAGTCAATGCTTGATAAGCCTCTCTGTTCGTATTCTTAGACCAGGGTGCAGGGAGAAAGGAGATTGCAATTTTCTGGTGGGAATGTCCATGGTTTAGTATGCAGATTTTAATTTAACCCTCCCTTTCATCAACTGCATTTTTTCCTTAGTCCTATTTTCTTAATTTAAATTCCTTGGGCGCTCTGGTTTCCTGCTGGGTAGAGCAAGGGAGTCCAACTGTTCCTTGTAAACCCTTTCAACATATCCTCATTTTCAGAGGCACACCTGTCCACTTTTGTGATATATGGTGGTTGCAGTACTTGAGTCACCAATACTGGTGTCCTGGATATGTTCTGTTTTTCTGTCTGAATTTACTTTCCATCCCTCTCTGTTCTGCCTCAGACTTTGGGATACTGACCATATAGACTACATGAAGGGGCTCCTTTCCATATTGCTTCCAGCATCAGTAATGGTGCTCTGCTGAGCCATATTAGAGCTCCATACAAAAGGAAAATTAATAATACTGATTCTGTCTTTAGTTAAAATTTTTATATTTTGTCCATCATGGAAGTTTTTGCATCAATTTTGACTTTTTAAGGTATTGTGTTAAAATATCATTTATCTTGATCACTGAGTCTTTTGGTCCTGCTCTCCTTTAAATTTTGCACCCAAAGCAAATATTTCATTTACCTCACCCTAGTCCCACCTCTGACATTCAGAATATTATGTGGCAAGACTCTGTGTCCTGTTAAAATCATCTGGAGAATGTCTTTTTTTTTTTTTTTTTTTTGCTTTATTTTGTTTTACGAGGCAGTGAGCCCATGAGGTTCAGACTGCCAATTCTGTCTCACCTTCTTTCAGTGGTGGTTCCAATGTCAGCACAGACTTCAAAGGCTTTGCCATGCTTTGGGGTCTCTGCTCTTGGCCACCCAGGGTTAGTCTGGAACTGGGTTATAGTTTATCTCATAACTCAGTTCTCAAGGCCCTCTCCTGAGGGAGATCACAGGACTTGTGTCAATTCATATACAGAATTAGGGAACCCCTTTCTGAGATTTCAGCCATACTCCCCAGCTCCAGGTCCTGGTTACTGATTCCTCTATCCAGAAAAATGAGGCTTCCTCTGAGTTTCAGCCTCCTGTGTGTTGTGCAGTTATAGTGAATGGGCCTGCCCTCTGGAGAAGCTGTAAGAGGAAAGAGAAAGGGAAAAATAATGTGAATTTATCCCCTTCTCTTTTGATAGTCAGGACCTTTTCTCTTGTATCTCTCTAACATTAGTCACTTTACGGCAAAAGTACTTATCACTTTCTTCTGCAGTGGCCTCCGGGGAATACAATAAAGAACCCCAAAGAGAATTCCGAAGAGCTACCAAAGTCATATAGAACATAAGCTCTTTGCACCAGTTTGGGCGTCTAATTATAGATTCTAATATGTAGAATCTGTAGTACCTGCTAGGTTATAAGCTCATGCCTGGCATGAGCCAGGCACATGGCACAGGGCTTTAACACACAGCACAGGGTTGGACACAGAGTAGGTGTTAAATAAATACTGATTAAATGTTCCATTGACAGATTTCACCATAACCATTGAAGTTTGACTACAGAAAATTGTATTTCCAAAGTTTTAAAATAATGAGCCAACATTGCATCAGGCAAGTGTTTCTACTGTCAAAGACAGAAACCTGGGGCCTCTGTGGGTTGCTGAAGGAATGGGCTAAGCTGAGGCTGGGGTGTCTTCTTGGGTTTGGGGGTTTAGCCATCACTGCCATCTTGGCTCTGCAGTGTCTCCTCTCTAGTCCAAAGCCCCAGGTTACTAACTGGTAGAAAGCAGTCCCAACTGGTTGTGAGTCTTTGAATACAGTTCTGGTACATACCCAATAATATTTATATCCTCTTCTTCTAGATTACTAATTAAATTAAGTCATCTGGAGGAGAGATGTTAGAACTTTAAGTCCTTTGACACAGGTTCAGAAAACAAAAGCAAACTGGAAAATCACTGATATTCTTGAATATTTCCCTGAAATGTATTTTAGCTTGCCTTTTCTTTATTTTTTCAGTACTCACCGCTTAATGCCTTAATGTTGTGAGAGACAACACGCAATACCCTTTGAGGAATAAAAAGAAACACTTATTTAAAAAGCTAAAAAGAGGGGCCCTGGGTGGCTCAGTCGGTTAAGCATCCCACTCTTGGTTTCAGTTCATGTCATGATCTCATGGTTTGTGAATTCGAGCCCTGCATCAGGCTCTGCACAGGCTTGGGATTCTTTCTCTCCCTCTCCTCTTGCTCTGTTTCTGCTTCTCCCTCTGTCTCTCAAAAAAAAAAAAAAAGCTAAAAAGGCATTTCTCTGCTCTTCTCTTACCATTAGGTAACATTCTCTTGGAGGATGAAACATCTAAGCCCTGGTTGTAACACAAGTGCTCTGAGAGGTTGCCAACCCTTCCTCACTCACCTCTCCTTCATGTGGCTCTTTTCACCTGCCTAGGCTTTTTCAGGCTTTCATCTGGGGCAGTCTCATTCCTGCTGAGCTGGCGGCAGGTCACGTGACCCTCAGCACACACTCCCCACTCCAGGTTTGGAGTGGACCCGAAGTGCATACTTGATCATTGCTGGCCAGTTAGATTCCTTCTCCTTATAATTTTGAGTTGGGACCAAGATTTGAATTGGCTAGGCTTACATGCTGATGTGGACTCTAATGTGAAACTGCCATTTTGAGCAGACCTCTGGGGACATGTGACTAATTAGTAAGGAAGTGTGTTGACCTACACTGTGGAAAGAAAGGGGGAATGTAGAAAGGATCTGACAAAGGATCCATGTCAGTGCCTGAGAAAGATGGGGACAGAATCCTGCTTGGTTCCTATTGGTGTCCCAGGCCCCTGTACAGGCCATTGGTGTTTCTGCCCTTGGATTCCAGCAGATGCCCTAATTCCTTAGGATAAAACCTAAGGACCAACTTGAGTGGACTTCTGGATTGTTTTCTTTTAACAACAAAATGCTTCTTGATTAAAATAAAAAAAGAATGAAATATAAGGTAAATAATAATAATGGAAAAGAAGAAATGGCAAATAATTTTGGCTGGTTAATTCAAAAGACAGGAATATTATTTTATATTTTCTCTAAATTATTGCTATACTCCTCCTCCCCAGATTTTTAAGCAGAAAAGTTCAAAATCACTGCTCTGAAATTTTGAATTATTTTCTTTCTGATTGATGATTTTTAAAAGTTGATCACTTTGGTGATAGCCTTAGCATCTCCAATTTCTTTGGTAAAAAACCACTTGCTGGTAAGAATGCAACTTGAGATAATTATGGTTTTGCATGCTGAGTTTGTTTTCTAAAGGTTATTTTGATTTATGGTGACTCAACCCCTCAGTCTATGTGGTTAACTTTTTGGGGGTGGGAAAAGGTCTTCATGGATTCCCAAACTCTGTCTACAAAAAGCATGAAATGTAAGGAACTCTAGTTTCATTTCTTATCTCAATTCATTTTGCTCTCTCTGGGGTATTTAGTCTAAAGGTGCCTGGGAAGAAAGCATTTGTCTCACTAAACTGGTAATTATCAGTGTAGTGGGTTATTTTCAAGGCTTGTTTGATTCCTAGACAAGGATTAAAAGAATGCCTTTTTAATTTCTCTTAATCAGAGTCAATTCTCTGCTTTTTTCTCTGCTTTAGGGACATTTTTCCCCTGAGGGAACATTCTATAAAGGAAAAGTCTATTTTCCTTTCCTCTGTAAGTGATAAGGACAAGTGTAGCATTTTTATCTTGTGATTTAACCATTCTAAACTTCCACATTGAGTTTTTATCCCCCACCTTGTTCTATTTTTTGAAATTGAGTGAAAACACCAAATCCTTTTGTCTTTCTGAGTTTCATAGATGACGTGAAAATTTTTATAGTAAATTCTGACAAGAAAAGTTCACAAAAGGAGAAACTTATAGGCCTATAAAGGGCCACCTCCCTGTCTTCCCAAAGGATGGAAATTTCCCTCTTCTCTAATCCTAAAGTGTCTGGAGGGAGGCTGGCCCAGTCTGAATTATAAAGGAGAATAAATTTGTCTTCTCTGCTTCCCTAACATTTCTGACTGAGATTCATGGCTATTTTCAGTGCTCAACTCTTTCTGGTCTCCTAGCAAGTTGTCTCTCCCTGCTGGCCTCTTTTACTGCCCTTAGTTCCAACCAGCTCACCTGCTAGGATTACAGACCAACCTCTCCCTCCTTATCTTCATTATTCCTTATCTTACTTTGGCTGGAAGAATTTCCCATGACTGAAGCAAGGGCTCCCAGAGTGGTTATGTGAAAAGTGTTTGTGGGGGCAGGAGTGGGGGTATTAGGGAAAGTGAAATGGAAATGAGGGAGTTGGAAGGTGGGGTGTGCCCTGAGCTGCATCCCATATATCACCTTAGAACTCCTCACCTTGCCCCTCACAGTTATATGCCTTAGTTCCTTTTTCAATATGACCGCCTTCTCTTCTGGGCTCAGCTTCTTATGAGAAGAGAGCAGGTTTCTCCAACTGCCCTTCTTATATGCTAAAGAACATGAGCCCCAGTAAGCACTCAGTAAACAGTTGTTCAATAAATGAAGAGAATCCTCTCTTTTACTCTAATCACGACATCTATATAGCACTATAACACTAGTCCCGACTACTCTTTTATGGAATGATGTGGGCCACAGTAGGTGAATGAATGGATAAATGAGAAAAATGAAAGGAATATGGATATGATATTTTGAAAATGTTATTTGAGAACACTTTTGTAAACTATAGGGTTTGAAGGCAGATGAAACGACTATAGCACAACCCCATCACAAAGGAGAGGGAGAAGTAGGAGAACAGGGCAAAGAGGTCAGACAGGAATGATTTGGCTTTCTCTTGAGGGATGAACCTTGGCATGGGGCTGAGTAAGGAGCAGCAGGGAACACCCAGAAAGGTTAGGAAATGCCTGGTGTGGGACTTACTCAAAGCTTCTCAAATGCTTCATAGGAGAATCCCAAGCCATGTAGGTATTGTGTTCAACAGAGCAGCATGGGGCTGCTCTGGTGATACTTCAAGAATATCTGAAGAATCTAAGTTGATGGGCCAGAAATAAGTCCTCAAAGCCCATATTTCTCCAGTTTGGTACAGCAAAGGCAGCTGAGAATTTTTGGGACCCAAGGGGGATACAGATGTGGTGACAGGACTGGTTGATTAAATAGGGCTGAGGTTGGGATGGGGAGATTGCTGAGTGTAGAAACCTCTTGCAAGAGGCTCTGGCAGGGACCAGAGAGTGCTACAGTGAGTGGCCGTGGCATCCTAATACCCAAAGGACTAGATTCTCAGTGGGCAACAGACCAGCAAAGACCTTGGGTGTGGCTCTTGTCTGAAACCCCACTGCCTGCTGCCCTGAAGACAGGAACATCTTCCCCTCCATCCAGCCACAACACTGGGAAGGCAGAAATAGCCCTCATTGGGGATTGGACCTTTGAGTTGAATTCATATTCTCTCCAAATCAATTTGGACCAACATACATTGTTTTAAGCTGGAAGGTATCAAGTTATATTTAATTGTTATTTGTATGTTTCTGCTGCCAGTGAAAGTAGGAACAACAGGGCAAGATGAGATGGTTATAGATAATAAAGTTATATGTCTTGTGTGTCTGGTTTGTTGTATGTAAATTTTTGAGGTGACACAAATAATACAAAAGATGAACTCAAATATTGACCAAGTAGATCTAATAATTTCTCATTACTATTTCATAAAAGTACAGTGGGATAGTACTCATCAATGATAAAGTAAATGCTAATACATACAACAATCTGAATGAAATGCAAAAACAATGAACAAAAGAAGCCAGGCCCAAAAGAGTGCATATAATTTGTTAATATGAACTTGGGGAATGGGAAAAGTAATTGATATGATAGAAGTCAGAATAGTGATAATTGTGGTTATTGACTGGAAGGGCATGAGGAAACTCTTTGGGGTGATGGATATGTTCTACATGTAGATCTGCATGGTAGATAAATAGATGTATACATATGTAAAATTCCACTGAGTTGTCCACATAAGAGTTGCATATTTTATTGTATATAAATTATAAATAAAAGTACTTTTATAAAAAAGGTAGGGGGTAAATGAAGAAAAGCAGTCCTACTCATTTTTCACCCAAAGATTAAGTTAAATTGTCAGAACACAAAGCCAAGTGTTGAAAAGTGAATGGTGCCATATAAAAATATATGTGGTGCTTAAGTTTGCCAGAGGTTGACTCAGTCAGGCTCCTGGAATAGTTGAGAGAAGACAGAGATTTAGACATGAGCAATGAGGAAAATGTGTTTTCACCAAAAAGCCCCTTGGGCTTACTCTGACAGCTTCTTTCTCTCCCTTGGAAATTTTTAGATGCATTATGTTACCACAGCATTTTTCCAAAACTCTCCTTCTGGAATTGATTTGTCTAAAGACATACTGGCTTCTTTAAAATCAAAACTAAGCTGTCAACACATCTTAATGGCATTTTTTTGGAGAGAAGATTGGTGGTGTAAGTAGCCCTGGAAGACACAGAAATCATGCATGCATATGTTCTGAGTCTTTAGGAAGGTTGCTTGTTTTTGTTGTGGTGTAGTGGGAAGACTGTGTTGGTTTCGACATGAAAAAGATGTGAGGTCAGCTTCCAACTTCACTATTTCCTATCTGGGTGATCTTGGGAAAGTGGCTTGTTCTTTCAGTACCTTTGTTTCTTTACCTGTAAAAAGGATATAATATCTCTTTCACAGATTGGGGTATGAAGATTAGATTAGATCATGTATTGGTGCTTGGCATAGGATAGGCTCCCTATAGATGAGTACCCATTATTATTGCTATTATAAAATTACAGTCACCTACCCAGATATCATCCTCATCAGTCATGGACCTTAGTTCATATGCTTCTGTTCTTTTAGAGTTCTCTTCCTCTTTCCAATCTCAACCCAAACGCTATCTGCCTCAAATCATATTCTGCCTTTTGTCTCCTTTGTTACCTTATAAGACTCTTAAAGGAAGAGTCTTTTCTGTTCACCAGTGTGCCCCACAGAGGGGTGAGCTCAGTGGTATATGGGAAAACACCTAATGTTTGTTAACCTGAAGGATTTGTTAAAAATACAAAGGTTTTAGTAGAGAAAATATATACTATTAACATATTTGCGATGCTTTACACAGTAACCTCTATCAGTTTATTGTATCAACTGCTTATGAACTTCCAGAGAACATTCCCTGAAGTTAGGAAGAGATATTACAACAAGTACCTTATGGGTGAGATGGTAGTGTCTGGGCACTTTCAAGAGTTCGGCTGATACTAAGCCTGTTGTACTAATTATCTATTGCTGCGTAAAAATCTCTCCAAAACTCAACAGCTTAACACAACAATAAATCATTTATTATCTCTCACAGGCAATGAGAGTCGAGAGTTTACAAACAGCTTGGCTGAGTGGTTCTGACTTGAGGTTCCTCGTGGAATTACAGGTAGGTGTCAGATGGTGCTACAGTCATTGGAAAGCTTGGCTGGAGCTCAAGGTTCCACTTCAGGGGGCTTATGGTTATCAAGTTAGTCCCAGATGTTGTGGGAGACGTCAGTTCCTCTCCATGTGGGCCTCTCTACAGGGTGGCTTAATGTCCTCACAGCACGGCCACTGACATCTCAGAGTTAGCAATTCAAGAAGCCAAGCAGGAGCTACAGTGCCTTTGTGTAGCATTGGAAGTCATGCAATGTGACTTCTGCCACATTCTATTGGTCACACAAACCTACCCTGACTCAGTGTGAAAGCAGGGCATGTGCTGGGCATGTGAAAGCACGATGCAAGGGCATGAATACCATGAGGTGAATATTGTTGGAACCATTTTGGAAGTAGGTACCACATTCTGGCACTAGGGACTAGGTAGAACCTATTCTATATGCTTCCTGCAGGATGGTGAGTTGTACTACATTTGTCTCCACTGAAAGAAGTGCTTTGTTGTGTAGCTGTGGAGATTTTCTTGGCATTTGAGTATGCGTGCCCTCTTGAGTTGTATAACAAAGTAGCCCACTGGAAGGCCCTTAGAAGTCCTGCTTTAGAGAGACTTTTGGACCGGAATAAGGGGACTAGAAATTTAAAAAGCAAAGGACAATGTTAGAAAATACCCTCCTATGGAGCAATCTTTCTGAGGGAGGATTTTTTTCTACTTGTACACAGCTTTATTCCCAGAGTCAGAACAGTGCCTGACATAGTATCAATGCTCAAAAAATATATGTGGATAAATAAATGCATGAGTTTGAGACCTGTTTAATAACTGATGTCTAGTACAACTTGTCATAAGAAAACTGTAGGAACCTTAGTCTGTTATGTAAATATACATATGATTTATGATGAGACATTGTTAATCATTAATGTTTAGAAAAGGTTGTTTTGTAGTTAGATGAGTGTTACTTGAAAAATTACCTAAAATATCTGAAACTTAGTTTTATAAAATTATTTTATATGGCATTTTCTTGTGAAACATCTCTTTTCTTTTTTCTTATTTGTAAATCATTGTCATGGGGAAATAATAGGAAATTGGAAATGCTCTTGGAAACACTGATTCTGGAAATAGAGTTTTTTGTATTTTGATTATTACAGTAAGTTGTAAGTGACTGTTACTATTATATGATGGCAGGCACACTGTAGGAAAACATCCTTGGTGAAATATGTAAGGTAATGAATTTAGTTGCTCTATCTCTATGATATTGAATAATGTATTTTATTTGAATAACTAGCCACAAAAATAGAACGTAGGAGGGGCACCTAGGTGGCTAAGTTGGTTAAGCAACTGGCTCTTGATTTTGAGTCAAGTCATAATCTCACAGTTCATGAGTTCCTGTGTCAGAGTCTGTGCTGATAGTGTAGAGCCTGTTGGGGATTCTCTCTTTCTGCATCCCCCCACCCACCCCTTCCCTGGTCATGTGCACATGTGTGTGCACAGTCTCTCAAAATAAATAAATAAACTTAAAAAAAAGAATGTAGAAAAACTCTGAAGGTAAATTTGAACTCTGAAATTGGGGTTGCTCTTCACAATAAAAACTGGCTGAAATCAACAGTCAAATACCATTATCCACCACTCTCAACTTCCCACTGGTTTATCATCAACGGTTATTGTGAAAATGACTTTGCTCCTAAGTGGAGGGAGGCATCTGAGAGAGGCTGAGGTAACCTTCGCGTCCATTCCAGGAAATGTATCAAGAGCCATGGGCAAAAGCAGATAAACAATGCTCCCCTAACCAGAAAGAATAATGTGTTGTCAAAAATAGAGCTAAGTTTCAGCATTTAAGTTGTGATGGAAGTTGACAGTTTTTGCTTCCATATGCAAGAAAAATGCAATTTTTGAAAGCTTGTCATAAATTATTATTAGGCGTTCTGGAGGTTATTACAATGACAGACTGGGAAGTTAGGGGGTTCTCGGGCAATGGGACTAGAGTGGCAAGTCTAATTTGTACTGGTGAACAGCTGCTCCTTAGGACAGAAAGCAACATATATTGTGGATCTTTTCAGAGATCAGATACAGACACTCAGTTGCTTATCAAAGTCCTGCCTTGTCTCTTTGGGTGGCCCCAGTGGTGATTACTTTGAAAGGAAATGCTTCCTGTTAGCCTTGGAGACAGATGTTTTATAGGTGGGTCCGTAGGAATGTGGAAATATCACTTTCCTGGGGTTGTCTTGAGAAACAGCCCAAAGTTCTGTTCATATACAGGTAATGGAGTCCCTCCCTTAGCAATTTCCACCTTGAAATTTAATTTGATTTTATCAGCTATGAGTTGTTAACAATGGGTCCTACAGCACTTAGCTCTAGGGGAGTCTCTTTCTGCTGAGGAACTGACTGGGATCCCAGGAAATTTCTGGTTGGACATGTTCTGCAGGATTCCTGCCCCCAAATGCTGAGAACTGACAACAGAAGACCCCATTAGCCCAGAATTTTCAGTTGGTGTGTTGGCAAAAGTATACGTGTGCAAGAAAGAAAGTCCAGATTTTGCTTCCACTAGTCTTATTAATTTGCACGGTGACTTTAGCTTTACAGTTTCTTTCTGAGTCTCCATTTCTCTTTCCATTAAAAGGAGATAATTTTAATTTTAAATTGCTGCTTTCCAGTTCCAGTATGTTCTAGCCAAGCCCCTGTAGGCAAAACACATTTGAGTGTTTTCCCATCTCTAAAATGGAAATAGAAATGACATATAAGCCAGATGGTAAAATTCTAATATATGTGGAAGCATGTTATAAAGCATAAAGCAAGGTATACACATTGATTTTGTCTTGTCAGTGTAAAATCCAGGTGGTTAGCACATAGGCAGGTCAGCTGCCCTCTTCCTAGGGGATTCCTTTGCTCACTTACATGGAGTCAGAGTTAACTGCAGTGTGGATGACTGAGTTTCTTCCTCAGGCCAATGGGATTTGTGAAAGAAGAAATAATATGAAATAATATATTAGAATGAATTGAAGTAAAATAACAAACTCTTGTGTGGTCTAGATGGAATTCAATTATGCCATAATAGTAATCCAGGATATTTACGGCTCTTTTCTAATACAAACCATGTATATGCATGTCTGGAATCAAACATTAATTTTTCCTAAAGTTTGCCTGCTCCTGACTTATCTCCTTCCCCAAGGTACAGAAAAAAAACATGTTATTCCTTTTCTTATTTTCATATGCAAAAACTAGAACCACAGATGAGAATGTATATGCAGAACTTCCAAACCAGAGTTCAGCATAACTTTGTTTAGCATTAAATACACCCAGTCACTCACTGTTTGGAACTCAGTCATGTAGCAATTGGAATAGGGAAAGGAAAATGACCAGTTTAAAAGCCAGTGACTGTTAATGACACTTCAGGTGGAGAAATGAGCATTCAAGTGGATGTGAGACTAACTTTACATTGGTCTGGACTAGGTTGAATTAAAAAAAATTCCAGTATAATTAACATATAGTGTTATATTAGTTTCAGGTGTACAATATAGTGATTCACCAATTCTTTACATTACTCAGTGCTCATCACAAATGTGCTCACAACCCCCTTCACTTATTTCACCCATCCCCTCTCTCCCTCACCTTCCCTCTGGTAACCATCAGTGTGTTCTCTACACTTAAGACTTTGTTTTTTGTTGATGTTGTTGCTTTTTTCTTTCCTTGTTTTGTTTCTTTTTTTAAAGCTTATTTATTTATTTTGAGAGAGAGAGAGAGAGAGAGCAAGCAAGAGCATGAGCAGGGGAGAGGCAGAGAGAGGGGGAGAGAGACAGAATCCCAAGCAGGCCCTGTGCTGTCAGCATAGAGCCCGATGCAGGTCTTGATCTCACAAATAATGAGATCATGACCTGAGCTGAGATCAAGAGTCAGACACTTAACTGACTGAGCCACCCAGGCACCCCCCTTTGTTTTGTCTCTTAAATGAGTGAAATCATATGGTATTTGTCTTTCTCTGGCTTATTTCATTTATCATTATACCCTCTAGATCCATCCATGTTGTTGCAAATGGCAAGATTTAATTTGTTTTTATGGTTGAAAAATATTGCATTGTATATAAATACATCTTTTTTATCCATTCATCTATTGATGGATACGTAGATTGCTTTCATAATTTGGCTATTGTAAATAATACTGCAAAAAACATAGGTGCATATATCTTTTTGAATTAGTGTTTTCTTATTCTTTGAGTAAATATTCAGTGGTGGAATTAGTGGATCATATGGTAATTCTATTTCTAATTTTTTTGAGGAAACTCCATACTCTTTCCCACAGTGACTGCACCAGTTTGCAGCCCCCCCCAACAATGTATGAGGGTTCCTTTACCTCCACATCCTCATCAACACTCATTGTGTCTTGTGTTTTTGATTTTAGTCATTCTGACAGGTGTGAGGGGATATCTCATGGTGGTTTTGATTTGCATTCCCCTGATTATTAGTGATTTTGAGCATATTCCATGGGTCTGTTGCCTATCTGTTTGTCTTCTTTGGAGAATGTCTGTTCATGTCTTCTGCCCAATTTTAATTGAATTATTAGGTTTTTATTTGTATGGTTTTGAGTTGTATAAGTACTTTATACATTTTGGATACTAACCCTTTATTGGATATGTCATTTGCAAATATTTTTGTAGATGGGACTTTTAATTTTAATACCTGCAAATGACCCCAAATCAATGGAATATCTCCAAAACGAAGTTAAAAGGGTTTGCTATAGCACATTGTGATGGCAGCACATGGAAAGAAGGAAAACCATTTCTGTGTGTATTCCACTGTATTTAGACATATCAGTAAGCTGGTTACATGTGCATTATCTCAATTTATCCTCACTACATTTCATAGACATTAAAACTGAGGCCTAAGAGGCCCAAGATTACATGGCATGGAATGGAATGTGTGGTTCCAGAGCTGAGACCGTAATCAGAAACCCGGATTGGTGGTTGAGAGCAGGAATTAGGAGTCACAAAGGTAAAGATTCTTAGTATGTTATAACATTTTCATGTCAGCCAAGGACTGTTTATGGGCAGGACGCCTTACAGAAATTATTTATTTTCAGGGGAATATATCCTTTCACTGTCCAGCCTGGGAGGGTGGAAATGAGAACTAGAAGATCTTGGAACATCCCAGGGCTTCATTGAAGGTAGTAGTTATTATTGCTATTGTTATTTTTATTATGTAGTGGAGCCCTTGTGAAACCCGTTGGAAATAATAGCAAAGAGGTTCATTGCCCAGGAAATTTTTAAAACTCAGGTCATACGATATTGTCATGTCCACTCATACTTGTTATGCTGGCTGATAGAGAAAAACATCTAGGAAAAATGCATTGGTAGAGCATGTTTGGAAGAGAGAAAGAAGTGTGACAATATTTTGGAAGAGTAAGCTGAGGTCTAGCTAAGAACAATTCCATGAAACAAGGGTGGCAAGGGAGGATTCATGGAGACTGAAATGTGGAAAAAGGCATAGAAAGTATTTACTTAGTCAAAACAAAGCAGCTGGTTTTGCCAAAATAACTGGATGGAAAATGATCTACCCATTGTTTTGGACTAGACAGTACCAAATAACTGCTTTGACAGATTTCTTTCTCCCAGTACATTGACCAACATTTTGGCATTGAGTAGACACTACTTAAATCACAGGGCAGAGAGAGGGACCAAGGGGGATCATTTGCAGATACTGGGTCTAGCTAACAATAATGGCGGTAACTTGAATTTGTATAATTCCTTAAAAAGTATTTTCACATAAGTGATCTCATTTGTTTGAGACTGATCTCAGTTTGTGTTTTTGGGTAATTCCCTGTTACATAGCCTTAAGGCAAAAGTGGTTACTGGGAAAAATAGTTGATCTTGGAAATTTATATAATCTCTAAGGCTGGTCTTTCTTCAGGGCTCTGAGGGGAAAATATCTTTAATATCAGAATATTTTCTTTTCATCCATTTGTCCTTGTGCCACTTTAATTACAACTCACAAAGTGAATAGTATCCACATAGACCAAGTAGATAAAGAAAATTGGAAACTTTTCATATTTTCTCTCGTAGCTAGAGAGGCAGTATAGAGAATCAGACTGTCCAGGTTTGAACCCAGCCTTTATCTCTTTCTAAATGTGTGAATATGGGCAAGTTAGACAGCTGCCTTGTGCCTCACTGTTCTTATCTTAAAATGATATGAATTAAAATGATGTCATGGGGTATTCCATTGGCTCTCAAACTTTAGTGACATCAGAATCACCTGGAGGACCAGTCAGTAGATGGGGGGAAGGGACAGAGAATTTACAGTCCTAACAAGTCCTCAGATGAGACTTAATGTACTTTGAGAATTTTGGGGGTATTCTATGAGTTAATTGTGTAACCAAAGTGCAGAGAACTCAGAATACTACAAGAGTTCAATAAGCATTAGTTGTTGTTATTCCTCTTGTCCTCCTCATCCTCATCACCATCGCTGTCATCATTACCATTGTCATCAAATAAATGATAGTGAATTGAGTCAATAGCAAGGCAGTCCCCAAGTTCTCCCAGATAAAATAATAACATTTACACAAAGTAGAGGCATTTTTCAAGATTCCTGAGCAATTACCAATGAAGAAACTAAACTGGTATCCATGGCAGGTCTCCCTGTGGTCGGCTCAGCCTGGCTTACCCATATGGCTGTGGAAATAAACCAAGACAATCAGATGAGAAAAGTAAAGGCTGTTTATATGACTCTTTATATGTTTATATGACTACCTTACTATAGCAAGGTAGTCAGCCACCACCTGTGTTTTGGCAGACTCGAAGGCAAACAGAAGAGTAGAATAGCCAAATCGTAGGAAAAAAGTAAGACTTCTGGTATGCCCTGATTGGAGGCTGTTTGCAGGGGAAAGTGGAAGGCAGGCTATGTAGAATTGGGGAATTCTGTGTGATTGGTTAGGGTGCATATTTGGTTTTCTCTGGTTGGTCCTAATTTTGATGCTGTCAGTTATTAATCAAGTCCTGATCATTTGGGGATGATTGTTAGAGAGTTATTGTCCAGCTTCCTGGATTGTCACCAGAGATGGCAATCTGACTTCCCACACATTTGACTCATAGCAGGCAGGCTTCCTGGGTTGTTTAATGCAGATAAGGAGTTGATTTCCTGTTTAATGCAGATAACCTGTAGATTACTTCAGGTTGTGGGTCAAATTTCAATGTTTATATATGGTCTGGCTATTGTCTATTTTTATATTCAGTCTCTCATAGTGCAGGGACAATCCACAGGGAGAAGTTCTGGCTACATTGACTAGGGATCCAACCCATGTGGCACTTATAATTATTATTACAGCTCACACATTGGCTTTCTTCTGCATCAGTTACTTGTGATCCTAGCTAGTGTTAGTCTCTCTAAGGAAATGACTTACTCTTGGCACACTAGCAAATCAAGACTTACCAAAACAAAGGAATAGATTCTATAATTTACTAAGTCATAAGCTAATGCCACTTGACAAGCTTCTTGTTGGCCATGCAGCCATTCTTTCACGGGCAACAACCCAACTTCATTGTCATTTATGTTTAACTTATGACTGTCTTGCTCCATACATCTGCTTTAAGCCACCACACCAGGGTCTAGAAGTAATGACACTTATAACTCAAAATTATTGTGTTTTGTATGTCAGGCTAAAGTGTACAAAAGTGCTTCACATACATCATTTCACTTAATCTACATAGCAATGCTGTAAGGTGGTAAATGATTCAATTGCTCATTTCAAACATGTATGTGAGGTGGGCTTCCGCCACACCAAAAGGCAATTCTAGGGACCCTAGATGGGTGTTCTGCAATTTAACTCATTCTGACTCTACCTACTCCGAGATAATGTCATATCCCACAGGTTAAGGGGTCAGTCCTACATATCTGCCTCCCCCGCCCCACTTGAGATTCTAGTCACAAGCCCAGGTTGTTACCCATACTTTTGACTGGCTCTAAATCAGAGGCTCCCATGACTCCCTCCTGAGGTTCTATTCATTTGCTAAAGTAGCTCATGGAACTCAGAGAAACATTTTACTTACTCAATTACTGTTTATTAAAAAAAGAGGATGTAACTCAGGAACAACCAGATAAAAGAGATGCGTAGAGTGAGGTATGGGGAAAGGGCGCAGAGCTTCCCTGCCCTTTCTAAACATACTCCTCCCCAGAAACTCCATGTGTTCATCAACCGGCAAGTTTTCCAAACACCCTCCTTTTGAGTTTTTATGGAGGCCTCATTACAGAGGCATGATTGATCACATCATTGACCATTGGTGGTTGATTCAATCTCCAGCCCCTTTGCACTCCCTGAAACTCAGAGGGGTAGGATTGAAAGTTCCAACCCTCTAATCACATGGTTGGTTTTCCTGGCAACCAGCCCCCTCTTTAGGTGATTGCCAAAAGCCACCTCATTAACTTAACAAAAGACACCTATATCTTTCTATGCACCTGGGAAATTACAAAGATTTTAGGAGCTTTGTGCCAGGTGGGGATGAAGACCAAATCTCTGGAAACAGGGATGAAGACCAAACAGATCACAATGTCACTGGTGGGTGATAGATATGTTCCTTATCTTGAATGGGTGATGGCTTCATAGGTGTATGTGTTTGTCAAAATTTATCAAATTGCACAGTTTAAACTTGTGCAGTTGATTGTATGTCAGTGATACCTCCATAACACTCTTTCAAAACATAAAAAAATGAAACCATAAGTTGGAGGAAAACATGGCAATTTCTTATCTCCGAGTGGGAAGACCTTCTTAAACATAAGTGCAAAAAAAGTACCATAAAATGAAGAAAAGTTTAAAGAATTAAACTACATGAAAATCTAAAACTTATTAAGGAAAACACAATAGAATGAAAATTAAAGGGCACATGACAAATTGGTAAAATATTGACCAACATGTCCTTGCAATTTTTAAAGTATAAAGAATTTTTACAGAGAAATCAGATGACTAAGAACATGCCAATTGATTAATGGGCAAAGGACATAAATAAGCAATTTGGAAAAGGAGGACTACAAATGGTGAAGAAACATCTAGAAATGTTTAGGCTGTTTAACTGACTTCCTCCATGCCCATCTCCTTACCTACAGCCCTGTAACTTGGGTAGTGCTCATAGAACCAGAGAACAGGGAGGGTGGTGCTCATAATTAAAACTGAGCAGGGTGATAATGTCACTATCTACTTTGTAAACTCATATGGTAAATTCACTTTTAAAAACTGATATAATTTAGTGTTGACAATGGCGATAGAGGAAAAACAAACACCACCTCATACTGTCCCACTAATGGAAGGACAGGCATGCAGCCCATTTGGAGGACAGGTTGGTGGCATGCATTATAAGCCCTCATATTTTGAGTTAGAAATTCCACACTAGTAATACATCCTAAGAAAATAACTCCAATTTAGGAAAAAATGTTTTACCCAATTCACAGCTAAGTTTGATACCTAAAGGGTGTTTTGAATATCCCACCATCTTACTGATTATCTACTATAGCTCTTCCCAGCCTGGAGCTTGTGTTCTAAAACTTAAGGGGTAATTACTACCCAAATGTTACTTTTCTTTATGATTTACATAGTTAGATAAAGACTATATTTACTATTAACTTATTCTTTTTTTGTGTTTCAGAAATATTAACACTGTATCTTCTGTGTCCATTTGCAAGTAGTTTTATTTCTACAATGCAGCAGTTAATTTGGTTTCTACTAAAAGTCCAGCTTAATAATTTCCAAATTTACTTGGAATGATTTCAAATAAACTCCAAATTATTTCCAAATAATTTTAAATTTTAATGTTTACATTTTAAATTTAAATCCATGAATTACATTTTCTTAAACATGAATGATATATTTTGAGATCAATATATGCTTATATTCAGAGAATTGAGTTTGTTTGTACAATATAGCAAACCAAATATAGTTCTAGACTTCCAGTGGTTTTAAGATATAATAGGTTATATTGAACAGAATACTTTAAGAAAAAGCAGATCATAATTTTTATTTTTATAAAATTATTTTGGGGGCGCCTGGGTGGCGCAGTCGGTTAAGCGTCTGACTTCAGCCAGGTCACGATCTCGCGGTCTGTGAGTTCAAGCCCCGCGTTGGGGTCTGGGCTGAGGGCTTAGAGCCTGGAGCCTGTTTCTGATTCTGTGTCTCCCTCTCTCTCTGCCCCTCGCCCGTTCATGCTCTGTCTCTCTCTGTCCCAAAAATGAATAAACGTTGAAAAAAAAAATTAAAAAAAAATTATTTTGCCATGTGGTGTTTGATTGTCAAATGAGACAATCAATGAGAAGTTTCATCGGTAAGATTCTTTAAAGTTTCTTTCCTTGAAGAAAATTAATTTTGTGGTATCTTTGCCATGCTGAAATTACAGACGTCTAGATTATCCTATGAATCACTGGCCTATATGTGAAACTTTTATTAAGCTTAGCTCAGGAAACTGGGACCACATGCCACACCTATGATAAAACAGAAGGAGACTAGTTGAGATTCATCCAAAAGTTTTATGCGTTCCGAGTTTGTCATTGCATTAACTACATCTGTGACTTAAGTTTGTGGTATTACTTAGGTATATTGCTACATAAACAACTTTTGTTGAGTGCATATTCTCAGCTGCATACAGAGAACTTATTTCCTGACAAACAACCCTTTTCATTTCCTCTCACCTCTGAACTAAACTGTTGTAAATGTAGAGGGAAAAAAATCAGTTTATATTATTCAGGCAGTAATATTAAATATCAAGAGAGGAAATGGTCCAATGTGGTTATACAGATTTGGCTTTTGACTAGTTACTAATGTGAACTACTTTTCCTGACTGCCTCCACGCTGACTTCCTCCATGCCCATCTCCTTCCCTACAGCCCTGTGACCCTGGTAGAGCTCACAGAACCAGGGAACCGGGGAGGGTCGTGCTCATAATTATCAGATGTGTGAGAGTGTGAGTGTATGACTATATGCACACAAAATATTAAGAAGTTAGTTTTTATAGTTAAAGAATCCTTAAACTTGAAATGGCAGTAGATACATGTCATATAATAATCATAATGATAATAGCTATTATGTTTGAGCCTGTGCTATTTGCCTCATGCTATTGTAAGCAATTTGTGAGTAGATACTGCTTTTCCCATTTTAAAGATGAGAGAGCTGAGATTAGAGAGGTTATATCACTTGCTCTAGGTCATTCAGCTATAGTAAGTAGGTGGCCAAGCTGGGATTTGAATCCAAGTTTCCTCTGGTCCTAAACCCAGGCTCTGAACTATATGGCCTTTCCTTTTCAAAACTGTGTCCATGAAGCAGGAGCCTTGCTGCTGGGGGAAGATTTGGATTCATCAGGCCAAGTGATCATGGAGCAGCAGACTGTGAGCTCAGTTAGCAGAATTTGCTGATTAGAATTTTTCTCCCTACTTACCACTTGATAGTATGCTTTTCAGTTATATATTTTAAAATAGTAGATGTAAAACATACAGTACTGGTAGAGTTCCATTATTTAAAGTTTATTTATTTATTTATTTTGAGAGAGAGAGAGCGAGAGAGCACGCATGCAGAGGGGAAAGGGCAGAGAGAGAGGTAGAGGCAGAATCCCAAGCAGACTTTGCTGCTAGCATAGAGCCTGACATGGGGCTCAAACCCACGAACTGTGAGATCATGACCTGAGTCAAGATCAAGAGTTGGACACTCAACCGAGTGAGCCACCAGGGCACACCGGTAGAGTCCCATATTTACAAAGAATTACAGAGAATATCTCGAAAGAATTTGGGAATCCTTTAAGGAAATAATTCCAAACATTGATAGTTATCAGTTCTTCCAGGTGATTTTTGTAGATAAGATCTAAAGTGTTTCTACCTTTGACATGGTTCCAAATGTATAGGTTTCATCAAACTGAAAGAGGTTTGGTCTTCCTGTGACTCACATTAATGCTTTAATAGTGACTTATTAATTCAACAATATTTCCTTGGCTTTGGGGATTTTGTGGAAAACATAACAAGCAGAGTCTCTACTTGATTTTTTTTTCCAGTTCAATTACCGCTCTTGAGATTGGGAACATGACTTAAAACTAATGGCAAATGAAGAGACAATTATACACTGGCTTTAGGAGTATAAAAGCTATTGAGTCTTATACCTAGAATTCAGTATGAATATTATGATATCAAATTTGAACTGGGATTGATTTTAAAATATGTAAGAATTTTTTAATGAAAATAACTTGTATTTTAAAAATAGTTGACCTTAAAACTATTTGCAGCTGTCACTATAAAGACAAGTTTATGTACTTGGTTTATATAATGACCAATTTATTTTGACTTATGTAATTAAAGATCTGAGAAATAATTAAAGAATCTGGAAGAAAGGGAGTAAAATGTGAGCCTCTTAAAACAGAAACATTTAAAATGTTCCTAAAGGCAAAATACGAGCTACAGTTTGCATCAGAATGTCAAGTGTCTGCAGCTAATTAATCAACTAATTATTTTCCATATTTGATGTCGCAAGTTGGAAGATAAGGGAGTAAAGGTGAGTTTTCACTTGCAGAAGATAAAGAGGGGCATTTTGCAAATTGTGATACTGAGCTGAGCTTAATCTGTGTGGACAAAGACATGCACTGTCTTTCTAGATGAGAAGTTATTAAACCTCATGGTCACACTGGGCAGTCTGCAGAGAATTAAAGATCTAATAAGAAAATGTTCAGATCTTTGGCAGAGGAAGAGGTTGTGACCTTTGGAAAGCAAGTCTGCTTAACTTAGACAAAGCAAGATTTAAAGACATTATACAGTTAGGGCTGTTAGAAAAGATGACTCATATTAATTCTTCACTCGCATTCTAGAAACCATGTGATTATGAGTCATAGAAAATGAATTTTTGAATTAATGATGTGAATATAACCAGAATGTGGGTTGGACAAATTTATACATTGTAACAACTACTAGGTTGCTTCCAAGTCATATTTGCGTGTAAAATGAGAAAATGTGCTTTTTTATTTTAAAGCAGGTAGTAAATGACCCAACTCCCGATTGTGCAGTGGACAGCCTGACCCCCCATTTATGGGTTTTTACTGTGACTTTTTTATATTCCTTAAGATTGCAAATTGGTTCCTAATTACCAACTTCCCTCTTCTCAACACGACTCCTCAGCTGCAGGTGCTGCTTTGTGACCAGGCCTTGTACTAAGTGTATTATGTGGATGATTGTTCATTGTTCCTCATAACAATCCTAGGAGAGAAGCATTGTGATCATCTCCATTTACAGTTTTTAAATGTTTATTTCTGAGAGGAGGGAGGGGCAGAGAGAGAGAGAGAGAAAGAGAGAGGGAGAGAGAGAGAGGATCTGAAGCAGGCTCTGCACTGACAGCAGACAGCCTGACGAGGGGCTCGAATTCGTGATCCACAAGATCATGACCTGAGCCAAAGTCAGATGCTTAACTCACTGAGCCACCCAGATGCCCATCTCCATTTCCATTTTGAAGAAACTGAAGATGTTAGGACAGTAGCTGGCCCAAGAGTATCTAGTTACTAACTGGTAAAGTCAGGATTTGAGTTTAGGCCTGTTGGATTTGTCGAGTTCATACCTTCAACCATATTCCAAGGTGGGCATAATTCTCTGAAATTATCCAAGTGCCTCATTGACTTCAGACCACCCCTGTCTCCCCTTGGACTCTTCTACTGGGGGACTTATAGCCACTGACCTGTTACCTGATATTTGTTCTTTACCATGGATAGGCTTCTGGAGACATGCTCATTTCCTTATTTTTGAACCTGTTACTTTAGTTTCTTCCATTCCTTAGGTGGAACTGTGTTATTCTATTGTTGAAATTCACTGCAGACCATGTGGCATGAGTCTCATATTTTTACTCGCTTTTAATGAAATTAGATAATAATTTTTTATTTCTGCCCAATGTATTCCTAAATTTCTGAAATCCAGAGTTCCTCTAAAACCAAGCTGTCCGTGTTTTAAAATATTTACAGAGCTTCAGAACATTTGAAGAAAATATGTAATATTAGGAGGCTCACAAAAATAAAATCAAAGTAATTAAGTTTTATATCATCTACTGCAAATTAGAATGTTTAACTTGATCATATTGGTTTATGTAAAAAGGAAAAAAAAATCCATGCTGAAGATGCATGCATTTCCACAAACCATTTCCCAAGTATGTAACTAGAATGGAAGAAATTCCCATTTTCCGTTAAGATTTCCCTCTATTGAGGAGGGCACCTTTTGGGATGAGCACTGGGTGTTGTATGGAAACCAATTTGACAATAAATTTCATATATTGAAAAAAAAAAGATTTCCCTCTATCAAGCCCAGGTGTCTGGTGCAAGTAACTTTTGGAGATAGTTTTAGATTTTTCTGTCTAGTCTCAATTAAGACTAAATCACTCCTCTATTGATTACCGTTGTTCCCGATCGAGTCAAGATAGAAATTTATGTTTTTAACTGAACAGATGAGTTGAATTAATGGTTATTTTATTAAAGGTCTTTCAGAATTTCCTAACTTGAAATAGTTACTTTTCTAGCAATAAATGTCTTGAAATATTGTTAGAATCGTTTCAACTGATCACCATGTAACATTGTTAACCAGGGAGAAAGACAGGGCTGTCTTTTTGATTTGTGACGCAATATCACTGAATTGCAGTTAGATTAGTTTTTAGAATCTTTCCTCTGGCAAAGTTTGAGAGCCTAGTGAAATGAGGAAGAGGGTAGTTTTATGTAAGAGAAAACAACAGGTAAGCTAGGACCCATGTTGCAGCTACTTTTTGAGAGGGAGAATTATGATTATCTTGTTGCTTCTAACTCAGTATGTTTTTCTAATTTCTCAGGTTTGAATTAACATATGTGAATTATAAAGTATATTTTTAATATAATAAATTTAATCTAAATGAAGAATCCATTATTAAAAAAAACTGCCCTAGATTCCTTTCAGATAGATCAAAAGATTTCAATGCTTAATTATGTTTTCATTTTGTATATATATGCTTAACTAAAATGTATGAAGAGCTTTGATAATGGAAGATAACATATCTAATCAAATATTACATCAAAATAGAATCATGTGTTTCTCCCAGTTTGCTCTTGCCTTGTATTAAAATTTGTAGTCAGTCATCACAACTAATGATAATTAAATATCTGTTGGAAGAATGACACAGTCATATAGAGGGTCTCAATTTTTATATTACTATGATAGAAGTGGATGCAATTTCATGGCTGAAATTGTGGTGGGACATCTGGTTCTGTCTCATTTTCCCTTAATCAGGTGTAGGGGTGGGTCTGTCTTCCATGCTGCTGCCATTTTCCTGTCCAGGTGTCTAGGGCCATGTCATGTTCAGGGCCAGTGAATGGAGAGATTGTCCTCCTAGGGGAGTACTAAGCAATGTGTTAGCTCTAGGAACTGGATGCTATTTGGGCTAACAGAGACCACCCTAAACAAGTTCATGATTATTTGATCTCTGAGAGTTTCTCTTTAACCCAGTCAATGTTCAGTCCCTACTGCTTTGAGGAAAGTGTAAAGCAGGAAACAAAGGTGGTAACTTCTTGGAGGGACTCAGCTTCAAACTAGCAAAGCAAGCTTTTCCTGTCCCTAGACTAGATAAAAGAGATAACAGGCTAGTATACAGGGGACACCACCTAGAATGGAGAAGAGTGAGGACAAGATAGACAAACACCAAATCAGTGCCCAATTACTCTTTTCACTAAGGTCCAGTGAGCAGCCTGAATATTGCCCTGGCTTGTCTAGTAGGAATGGCCCTCATTTGTGCCTTAACACATTGCTTAGGATTTACCTGGCACCTTGGGTTACATATAAACATTGGCAAAAATCAAGTCTTTCATCTATTGCCAACAACAGAGAATTAAGGGATAACTATAACCAATATTCTTGGTAAATTTAGGGGTTCTAAGAATCAGAGATAGAAACTGCTAGAATTTACTTGGGGCACTTCGGAACAGTAGTATAGTGTTTGTGAAGAACTGTGAAAAGTATGAGATCTTACCTACTTGCAAGCTCACAAGTTAGCCTGCCACAGTTTTGATGATGGCAGAAGTCACAACTTCTGACTCAGAGACAAAGGAGTTTATTACTCACAGCACAGCAAGCAGCATGTTTGTGTGAGTTCTGTGTGTCCAACGTTCCACTGGGACAATGTGTTGGGTTTAGATTTGTGCCTATACATGTGGTAGGTTTCATTACAGGAGAGAAGCACTGAACTTAAGGAATCCAATTTTTAAAAAATGACCAGCAAGCATGCCTTCCCTTTGTTCTGGAGGTAGATACCATCTCTAATTTCTAGGACTGATCAGTATATAAATACCCATGGAAATATAGCCTGGAGCAAAACCAGTTAGTGCCTCTGCTCATAAAATGTGCAGAAATGTGAGAGACCCATGAATAATTGATTCCTAACTATATTGTGATGAAGATGGTAGGTTTGTGTGTGTGTGTGTGTGTGTGTTGTTTTTTTAAGATTTTATTTGTTTTTAAAGTAATCTCTATACCAAACGTGGGGCCTGAACCCAAAGCCCCGAGATAAAGAGTTGCATATGCTCCACTGACTGAGCCCACCAGGCACCCTGAAGGTCACGCTTAATTTGAAGTTTTACAATTTTTACCAGTTTTGTACTCCCAGTGGATGAGCCATTGCATGTAGTGTCTGTGAATTTGGTTTCCTTGTCTGCAAAATTTAGTATTCATTCAGCTAATACATATTAAATGCTCCTGTGTCCAGGCACTGTGGAATAAAAGCAATAATTAAACCAGACAAAAATCCCTCTCCTATGGAGTTTACATTTTACTGGTGTGTATCAATAATTTTAAAAATTTAGAAGATGCTAGGGGCGTTCTGGGTGTCTCAGTCAGTTTAGCATCCGACTCTTGGTTTCAGCTCAGGTCATGATCCCAGCCAGAGTCATGGGATGGAACACTGTGTTGGGTTCTGTGCTGAGTGTTGAGCCTGCTTGAAATTCTCTCTCTCTCTCTCTCTCTTTCTCTCTCTCTTTTTCTCTCTCTGTTCCCTGTGCCCCTGTCCTCTGCTCATGCTCTTACTCTCTCTCTCTCTCTCTCTCTCCAATAAAAAAAATTCAGAAGATGCTAATGCTCTGGGAAAAAAAATAAAACAAAGCAGAGAAGGGGGAAAGAGAATCCTGGGTGGAGTGATGGGAGAGAGCTCATTGTTGTTTTAGAAAAATTTGTTAGGCTTTTCTGATAAGGTGACAATTGAGCAGAAGTCTAGAAGAAGTGAAGGTATAAGCCACGTGGATATTAAAGGAAAGAGATTTCCAGGTAAAGGAAACAAAATGTGAAACCCTGAGACAGGTCCTGATTAGTGAGTTGTAGAAATAGCAAAGAAGCCTGTGGCTAGAGTGGAGGGAGAGAGAGGAAGAAGCAGGAGATAGTGTTAGAGAGTTATATGTGTGTGTGTGTTTGTGTGTATGTGTGTGTAGTTTCAGACAAGTGCAAACAATTTCAAGAGGTTTTATTGAAAACTAGGCCCAAGAGGGGCGCCTGGGTGGTTCAGTCAGTTGAGTGTCTGACTTCGGCTCTGGCCATGATCTCACAGCCTGTGGGTTTGAGCCCCATGTTGGGCTTCTGTGCTGACAGCTCAGAGCCTGGAGCCTGCTTTGGACTCTGTGTCTCCCTCTCTCTCTGCCCCTCCCCTGCTCACACTCTGTCTTTCTCTCCTTCAAAAATAAATAAACATTAAAAAAAATTTTTTTTAATAAATTAAACCAAAAAAAAAAAAAAAAAAAGAAAAATAGGCCCAAGAAGTGGGATAGTAGCTAGTAGGATCGATACTAAATATATACTTTTTGAAGATAGGAGTGTTTACAGCATGTTTGTATGTTGATGAGAATAATCCATTAGAGAAGGAAAAATCAATGATGTCAGAAAAGGTATGGTGGAGAAGGTAAGAGGGAAAGGATCTGGTGTACGCATGGGAAGACTGGTCTTATTTAGATACAAGACTAACTATAATAGGAATAAAGGCAGAGGACATGGGCACAGGTGCAGGATAAGTGGGTGGTGGTGGTTGTAAGAGAGCATGGAAGTTTTCTCTTGATAGTTTTTCCCCCCTGAAATAGTAATCGGAAGTATGGTTGTCAGTTGAGAGTAAGGAGGCAGATGAAGGTTTGAAGATTTGAAGACCCAACATTTATGAGGAAGAGTCTAGGCGAATGGAAGAGAAAATGTACTAGCAAGTTGTTGGATTTCCAGGTATTACAAAGTGCTAGTGGACACATATTTGACTTACGACCCGTCAAGGTGGTTGAATATTCGTTTTTAGTCACAGGTACAGGGTTAGATTTGACTTCACAGGTACAGGGTTAGGATTAGGCAGAGTTGGATTTAACCAGAGTGACAGTTGAACGAAGAGAATCTAATGAAGAAGGCATGTGACTTGAGGCTCTAGACAAGAGTCTAATTATAATGATGGACCATGGATGTAGAAGAGCATGGATGATGAAGACAGCAGGGATCAGTGAAAAGTATTATTAAGAGATTGAGAATCTGTTGTCTTTGAAGTGTTTTCGAGGGCAGAAGAACTAGATGGATTGAGCTGGGGAGATAAGAGGTAGTGGTAGAAAAATTCAAATTTGAAATTGAGATCATGGAGAGGTTCATATTTGTCATGGCAAATCTGCCAGTGATATGACCATGCAGGTAGGTAACTGAGATCACGTGAAGGGCACAGTCAACTATGGAGAGAAGGGAGATCGAGGGACTGAGGGTCTGGAATATTGGAATAATCACCTACATGGATCTCGAAATTGCTAGAAGTTACAACAGGAGAATCTGCTGTACAAGGAAATAAAATCCTCACACAGTGAGGAGGACTCACCCAGGGGTCTGCAGCTGGTTGCAACAAGGAGGCATTGTGGTAGTATGAAGGTTGCAGCACAAAGCCATAATGTTATGGGGAGAATTAAAGACATGGACGCTTATCAAATGGGTTGCACGGCACCAGGTGAATGGTAAAGGTCAGTAAGTCATCTTTGAACTTGTAGTTTTAGTTCTGACATGGAAAGAGCTCATAAGTCATCACTCTCATCCTTACAAGAAAAAAAAGCTGAACAAACTAAAAATCATTGACTTTTCATGACCCATCAGAGAACTGAGCTTGTGGAGCAAACAGCCACCCTGAGATGTGGAGAGAGGTGAATTCAGACATTCACAGGTGGGTTGAGATAGGTGGATTCAGACAGTCACAGCCGAGATTTGCTTAATGGGAGTAGAAGCCACTAGAGCCATAAACTGGTAGGGACATTTGAATGATAATTTTGATGAATTGCTAGAGATTGAGTGTGGACCAGCATGATAACGAGAAACTCCAGGAGGCTGTGGTCTTCAAATCCTACATGACACTTCTGGAGAAGTAATATGCCTCAATGAGTAGAACAGGCTTACAATTCGGATATTTGCAACACACTCTGCTGCTCAAAAACATCTCAGTATTCATATAAAACTATAATTCTTTTATAAAAATAAGAATAATCTGTTTGAAAATGTATATTTTTGGTTTTTTTTTTGAAAGAGAGAGAGAGAGAGAGAGAGAGAGAGAGAGAGAGAGAGAACTTGAGCAGGGGAGGGGTAGAAAGAGAGAGAACCTCAAACAGGCTCTATGCCCAGAGCAGGGCTAGATCTCAGGGCCCTAAGATCATGACCTGAGCTAGAATCAAGAGCTGGACGCTCAACTGCTCAACTGACTGAGCCACCAGGTGCGCCCCAAATATGTATTTTTAATTGTAGTTTTTCTTAGCAAGCATGTAACAAACTTATGACTCCTTTGTAGTTCAAGGACATGTTTGTGTTATTGCAATATAGTAACACTTAATTAAGTACCATGTACAAAAAGAAAATCAGTTAGCAATGACATTACAATTACTGTAAGGTGTGCTTTTAAGCTCCCTTTTCAGGGGAAGGAAAAAGGACCCAATTAGCCTAACTCAGGTAATTGAAAAAAATCTATGTGTAAAAATAGAGGAAGGCAAATACAGAGGGAAGAGAAGGGAAAGAGGAAGAGAGAGAGGAGGGAGGGAGAGAGGAAGGGAGAAAGAAGAGGAGAGAAATCGCAAAGGAAGTGAGGAACAGCTTCTAGAAAACAGGAAATGTAATTTGGAAATGAGAAAGATTCAAGATTCAACCTGGATCTAAAGATAAGCGTTTCTAGTGGCCACTCAGCAGCAGGCATCCAAGATCATCAGTCTTTACTTTCTTCTCATGTATAAATTTCTGCAATCAACTGACTGATTCTCTCCATAGGTCTAAATTTAAATTTCAGAGTGAGAGAAACTTGTTGATGCAACCAGTCATCCCTGGCCACATTTGTGAAGAACTTTTGTGTGAAGCTACCTCATAGCTGGTTGGTCAAGCTATGGGTTATCTGTTTTTGTGGGATCCAATCAAGGGGAGGAAGTTAGGCCTGCAGGCCCGGGAGGGCTGTCACAGGTGGAGGACACAGGCACCCTGCTCAGGGAATAGGTCAGGGTGCCTTCATGAGGCAATATCCTTTAAAAGGAGCTGAATGTAGCCTTACTGTACTGTATGGTCAGACACCTAGATAAAAAGGAAAGAATCCATTATTGGGATTGATATTCATGCATTTCCCTTGTTTATAATCAGTCGAAGTGTCTAAATTTATCATGCTGGTATTAAATAATTCCCAGTTGCATTGATTTTTTAAAATTTTTATTCTTTTAGTTTGGCTTCTGTCTTTGCAGTGACATCCCATAATAATGGCAGTGCTCAGGCATTCAATTACATCATGTTTACAGGTGATCCACCATAGGATAAAATGCCAAGGTACAAAAGAATCTATGTTACTGTATTGCCCTCTAGTGGTATGCTCTTGGGTTAACGGTCACTGTTCTGCCATATGTAGAAAGCAACCTTGTGCACTAATTAAAAGTTATAAAGGAAACTCTTTGCTTCTGTTCTACTTAGAGAATGCATTGTGTAAGAGCCATAATATCACAGTCTCTGCCTATTTCTTACCATGGAAAATCACAAACTAGGCTTATCGAACTCTAATAGACAATTCGAGTTGGAGACTATGGAAACCTTAGTTTTGAAACTTAGAAACTTTTTGACATTGTTAGAATTATATAACATTAGGAATGAAACAAAATTTAAGACCATTAAATCCAACCCAGTCATTTTACATTTGAGAAAACCAGCTTCAAGATGTAAATATATTACCCAAGGTGCTGCAGATGATTTACAGTAGAACTGAGCCTAGAATCCAAGTTTCCTGCCTCCCAGGCAGGGAATCTTCTTTCACACTTTCACAACTCACATGTTGCAGTTACATTTATTCAATGGGGGGAGGGCTCAAGGTCCTTGATGTTATTTAAAAAAATGTGTCATATCTTGAAAAGGAAAATTAACGCATGGGTTATTTTAAGGAAGGAAGGATATATGCTCTTTCTCTTTTAGGAAAATAATACAATTTTAAAAACCTTATTCTCTTTATTAATTCCATAGCATTATTTCTGGGCAAAGCAGGAGAGAAGGGAAAATAGGCTGGGCAAGGCAGAGGCAAGGGGGGGAGGGTATACAGGAATACCTCTATCCATGTTTCTGTCCTCAGGTGCTTATTCTTATTCAAAGAATATGTTGTGAGGGAGGGTGACTTGACTGGAATATCCATTCCCTTCTTATCAGTGATCCGAATGGCTATGCTATGGACTGAATTGTGTTCCCCACCAAATTCACATGCTGAAGCCCTAACCCCCAGTGTGACTATATTTGGAGACAGAGCCTATAAGGAGGTAATTAGGGTTAAATGAGGTCATAGGGTGGGTCCCTAATCTGATAGAACTATCTTCTTATATGAACAGGAGGAGAGAGAGGGAGAGAGAGAGAGAGAGAGAGAAAGAGAGATAGAGAGGGAGATCTGTCTCTCCACTATGCAAGGACATATCCAAAAGACGCTATCTATAATCCTGGATGTGTTCTCACTAGAACCTGACCATACTGACACCTTGCTATCATTATTTCATTTTAACTTTGAAAATTTTGGAAACTAAGGATCAGAGAGTAACTCACCACCCTTGTAAGTGGTGGAACAAGAAATCAAATCAAGCTTTGTGTGATTCTGAAACCCAAAATCATTCCAGCCCATTGTACTTTGGCCACGTTAGTTTCCTACCAGCTGCGTTAAAGACGTGTCATTTGGCCAGTCTTCCTAGTGTAGGAGGCTGTGAACCCAGCGTCTTTACTGACTTCTCTGATGCTTTTGCCACTCTGGACTATACCTTCCTTATAAACCTCTCTTCCCTTGTTTTCTTTGATACCAATTTGTATTGGCTATCTTTCTTCCTAACTAACCCTTCCTTGTCCCTCAAGGACATGCTTTTGTCCCTTTATGTACCTTAGTGGCATTGATGTGTCCCAAATGGTGTTTGTCATTGTTATTTTTGGCAACCTCATGTCTTATGCATTATTGTATTTTTTACTACCAGTCATATTCTTTGACCTTCCCAGTAGTTTTCTCTTTCTTTCTTTTTGTCTTGAAGTTTCTCTTGAACTTCAGATCCATGTAGCAAGCATCTGCTGGGTATTTCTATCTGAATCTCTGACAGATACTTCAAAGCAAATTATAAATCTGAACTTAGAAGTTTTCATTCAATGAATGTTCTTACTCAAACTCATCACTCCCTAACAAATACCAACATCCTCTTAATCACCCAAGCAAGAAAACTGAGGGCCAGTCTCAATTCTTTCTCCTACTCCTTCTCCAATCAGTCATCAAAATCTATGTTTTATCACCAAAATCATCACAGACTCCATCCCTTCTCTCTTTCTCAACTGCCATTACTCTAGTTGACGAGGTTTCATTGCTTGTTCGCATTAACCTTGTAACTCATCTTTCTGCTTCCATTATGTATCCACTTAAATCTTTCATACTACAGCTAGACTGAATAATCTAAAATGCAAATATGAGTGGTTGCAAAAGAGAAAATTCTTTTTTTCAACGTTTATTTATTTTTGGGACAGAGAGAGACAGAGCATGAACGGGGGAGGGGCAGAGAGAGAGGGAGACACAGAATCGGAAACAGGCTCCAGGCTCTGAGCCATCAGCCCAGAGCCTGACGCGGGGCTCGAACTCTTGGACCGCGAGATCGTGACCTGGCTGAAGTCGGACGCTTAACCGACTGCGCCACCCAGGTGCCCCAGAGAAGCTCAGTCTTTAAAACAAGGTCCTTGTAATCTAGATTCTGCTTTTCCTTCCAGCCTCATCTGCAGTCACTTTTACAGCATATTCCAGGTTTGCTTAATTTTTTATAGTTTCCTGTTCACAAAATTTTGTTGTCAGTTCATTATGTTCTTTATTCTATCCATAACTCTTAAGTGCTCACCCTCACTCAGCAAGAATGATGCATATCATGACTCATTTTTTTTTCAGGACATAGTTAAGGTGTCACCCCCACCAAAAGACTTCCTGATATCACATTAGGCTACATGTCTTTCCTCTATGCTCACACAGAGTCCTGAACATTCCTCTGCCGTTGATGATGCCACTGTAGTTACATGTCTGTCTTCTTTGCTCCTCAATGGAAGTGGAGTCAGGAATCAGCAGAGCATTTAATGAGTCCTCACAAGTGTTTGTTAAGCTGAAGTTTTCTAAGGGCAAGTTTTTTTTTTTTTTCAGTCAGAGCCTTCAGTTTCAATATCTTGTGGTTCACTAATTATTTTTACAGATCTATATCTATATCTATACATACAGATATGCATTTGTGATTTTAAATCAAAATGATTAGTTATATAATATGATGACATATACATATATGCACATGTATATGTCTGTATATATGTATAACGTATACATTTACACAGCTATAACCATGTTAGTTAGCTGCTGTCTTTCAAAGTAGAATAAAACTCTTTTATAAATTTGTAGAGCCATACTGTGGATCCACCTGAAGGAAACTTACCTTATTGAGATCTAACCCTCTCATGAAAATAAGGAATGTAATTTTTCTTTACCCCAACTACGAAGGGTTCTAGCAGCCTTCCCAATGTTCTTTCTTCTTTTCATTGTTTATCGGAGAAAGGACTAGAAAAGGCATTAAAATGCGTGGGGTGGCAATGCAGGGGCCCAAGTGACTCACTGCCAAGGGGCTATGATCTGGACCGCTCCCATCATTATCCCAGGAACACATGTTTTCTAACAAATGCTCTAATCTAACAACTCATATCCTGGAACTGGTCTCTGCTCACTAATCCAAGAATTGTATTCTCTGGTTTATTCTTTTTACTCACGATCTTTGTACATTTGTCTTGGCCAGGGAAAGAGTCATTGTATTCTTTAGAGCTAGAGTTTGATGGGCTAGCACAAAGAGTTTTGAAAGTTTTCTCCTTATCCAAATGGTGTCTTTTAAAATACATTGGTAGGAAATAGAGTCAATACCATTGTATTAACTTTGTTTTTTTAAAAATGTTTATTTATTTTTGAGAGAGAGCGAGTGAGGCAGGGGCAGAGAGAGATAGGGAGATAGAGGATCTGAACTGGGCTCTGTGCTGATAGCAGAGAGCACAAGGTGGGGCAAAAACTCACAAACTGTGAAATCATGACCCGAGCTGAAGTTGGAACTTTAACCAGCTAAGCCACCCCGGTGTCCCTATGTTGTGTTAACTTTGTAAGGTAACAGATAGTAACAAGACTTACTGTGGTAACAATTTCACCATGTATACAAATGTTGAATCACTATGTTGTACACCTGAACCTAATATAGTATTCTATGTCATTTATACCTCAATACATTTTAAAAAATGCACTGGCATTTCATTGCTAAACTTATACTCTATCTTTTAAAAGATAGCTGAGCAGGGGCACAAGCCATGCAGCCAGTCCCTGGAAAAATGTCCTTTTGCCCATCATCTCCAGCATGCTTGTTCTCAACATGGTCTAACAATGTGAGACTTTGACATTTACACTGGCAGCTGGAGGTCAGCTCTCACTTGGCTAAGCCATCTCTCCCAAGTACCAAGTCCTATAAAGGTACATACAACTAAATTCGAACTTTATTCTTTTCATCTCCTCTTGCCTGGAGCAATTGTGTGATTGATTAATCTAACGTTAATTAAAAGACATTATCCTTAAAAAAAACCCATAAGTGATAGTTATTTATTATTCCTGTTAGCTTGATCAGTTGCAACATCTGAGCCAGGTATTATAACTCACGTTTTAATGTTTATTTATTTTTGGAAGAGAGAGACATGCACACAGAGTGTGAGTGGGTGAGGGGCAGAGAGAGAGAGGGAGACACAGAATCTGAAGCAGGCTCCAGGCTCCAAGCTATCAGCACAGAGCCTGAAGCAGGGCCCTAACTCACAAACCTTGAGATCATGACCTGAGCTGAAGTTGGATGTTTGACTGAGCCACCCAGGTGCCCCTAAAACCCATGTTTTAAATGTCTATTCCTAAAGTATGCTCATGGACCAAATAGTCAAATAGATTTCTGGTGAAAGGAAAAAAGATTAACATATATACTAATAGAAATATGTTTATATACTGTGTTGTAAATATTCTATAACATTATAAATATTAGTAAATATGTAATTATATGTAACATATATATTCAAATATATATTTATATTAAATATATAAATGTATTAATGAATACATATTTCTTCATTTGTTCTGGACATACTCCTTGGCATTAGATGGTAAGGCTTTTGCTATGAGACTTTTTTTTTTTCACCAGTACCATATTTTATTTATTTATTTTTTATTTATTTTTTTCAATATACAAAATTTATTGTCAAATTGGTTTCCATACAACACCCAGTGCTCATCCCAAAAAGTGCCCTCCTCAATACCCATCACCCACCCTCCCCTCCCTCCCACCCCCGATCAACCCTCAGTTTGTTCTCAGTTTTTAAAAGTCTCTTATGCTTTGGCTCTCTCCCACTCTAACCTCTTTTTTTTTTCCCTTCCCCTCCCCCATGGATTTCTGTTAAGTTTCTCAGGATCCGCATAAGAGTGAAAACATATGATATCTGTCTTTCTCTGTTTGACTTATTTCACTTAGCATCACAGTCTCCAGTTCCATCCATGTTGCTACAAAGGGCCATATTTCATTCTTTCTCATTGCCACATAGTACTCCATTGTGTATATAAACCACAATTTCTTTATCCATTCATCAGTTGATGGACATGTAGGCTCTTTCCATAATCTGGCTATTGTTGAGAGTGCTGCTATAAACATTGGGGTACAAGTGCCCCTATTTTTGCTATAAGACTTAACTAGCTAGACACATTATTTTGACGCAATTATGTATTTGTAAATGGCCTCCAAGTAACTTTTATGAGAATAAAAAGAAAGCCCTTTCCAATACTAGTACTTATATTTAAATAAAATTATTGCTCAGTGATAGTCCTATTAAAGAGTTATCTGGAGAACACTAAAAATACTGATACTCAAACTCGCCTAGAGATTCTGGTTCAGTTTATTTGGAAGGGCTTGAGCATTAGTATTTTTAAAAACTCCCCAGTGCATTCCATTGTGCAGCCAGGATTGATAATAAAGGACTGAGCACAATTAATAACCAATCGAAGGTCAGATGGAAGCCTCTGCATTTGCCGTGTTCCTGTGCCCATCACCCTGGCTAAGATAATATATCAGAAGCATAGCATATCCCAGGGGAATAACAGAAATTGTTGTCATTTTTAAGAATCCTAAGTTGGGCTGCTCATAAGAATTCTCTATAATGAGGGAAATGTTCTATATCTATCTTGTCAAACAGAGTACCTATCAGCCATGTGTAGCTATTGAGCACTTGACATGTCGCTAAGGCAACTGAGAAACTGAATATACATCTTTTTTAAATTCTTTTTTCCCCAAATTTTTATTTAAATTCTAGTTAACATACAGTGCAATATTGGTTCCAGTAGAAGTCAGTGATTCATCACTTAGATACAACACCCAGTGCTCATCTCAACAAATGCCCTCTTTAATACTCATCACCCATTTATTTAAAAAATTCTTTTCTTTTAACCTTTATTTATTTTTGAGAGAGAGAGAGACAGAACGTGAGCAGGGGAGGAACAGAGGAGACACAGAATCCGAAGCAGGCTCCAGACTCTGAGCTGTCAGCACAGAGCCCGACGCAGGGCTCGAACACACAAACTGTGAGATCATGCCCTGAGCCCAAGTCAGACGCTTAACTGACTGAGCCACCCAGGTGCCCCAAAACTCATCACCCATTTAGCCCATCCCCCACCTACCTCCCTCCATCAACCCTCAGTTTGTTCTCCATCGTTAAAAGTCTCTTATTTTTTGTTCCCCCCTCTTTTTTCCTTCCCACAAATTCATCTGTTTCTTAAATTCTATATGAATGAAATCATATGGTTTTTGCCTTTCTCTGACTAACTTATTTCATTTAGCATAATACACTGTAGCTCCATCCATGTCATTACAAATGGCAAGGTTTCATTCTTTTTGACATCTGAGTAATATTCTGTTCTGTATACATACCACATCTTTTTATTAATCAGTTAATTAATTAGTTAAATTTTAATTTTTTTATACTCAAGTTAGGTAACATAAAGTGTAGTCTTGGCTTTGGGAGTAGAATCCAGTGATTCATCACTTGCATATATAACATCCAGGGCTCATCCCAACAAGTGCCCTCCTTAATGCCCATCACTCATTTCCACTTTTTCCACCCCATCAACCCTCAATTTGTTCTCTGTACTTACGAGTCTCTTATGGTTTGCCTCTCTCTCTGCTTTTATTTTATTTTTCCTTCCCTTCCCTTATGATCATATCTGTTAAGTTTCTCAAATTCTACATATGAGTGAAATCATGTGATATTTGTCTTTCTCTGACTTATTTAGCTTAGCATGATACCGTCCAGTTGTTACAAATGGCAAGATTTCATTCTTTTTCATCACTGAGTAGTATGTATATATATATGTCACATGATGATATATATATGTCCACTGATGAATGGATTATGAAGATGTGGGGTGTGTGTGTATATTTACATATATAAATATATTAATGTATTAACATTTATATTATATATATAATATACCACGTCTTCATAATCCGTTCATCAGTCGATGGACATTTGGGCTCTTTCCACAGTTTGGCTATTGTTGATAATGCTGCTATAAACATTGGGGTGCATGTACCCCTTTGAATATATATTTTTGTATCCTTTTGGTAAATACCTAGTAGAGCAATTGCTGAATCATAGGTAGTTCTATTTTTAACTTTTTGAAGAACTTTCATACTATTCTCCAGAGTGGCTGCAACTATTTGCATTCCCACCATGAGTGCAAGAGCGTTCTCCTTTCTCCGCATCCTTACCAAATCCTGTTGTTTCTCATGTTACTTTTAGCCGTTCTGATAGGTGTGAGGTGGTATCTCATCATGATATTGATTTGTATTTCCTTGATGATGAGTGATGTTGAGCATTTTTTCATGTCTAATGGCCATTGGGATGCCTTCTTTGGAAAAATATCTTCATGTCTTCTGCCTATTTCTTAACTGGATTATCTCTGTGTGGGTGTTGAGTTTGATAAGTATTTTATAGACTTTGGATACTAACGCTGTATATAATATGTCATTTGAAAATATCTTCTCCTATTCTGTAGGCTGCCTTTTAGTTTTGTTGATTGTTTCCTTCACTGTGCAGAAGATTTTTATCTTTAAGTCCCAATAGTTCATTTTTGCTCGTTTCCCTTGCCTCTGGCAACATGTCTAGTAAGAATTTGCTCCAGCTGAGGTCAAAGATGTTGCTGCCTGTGTTCTCCTCAAGGATTTTGATAATTTCCTGTCTCACATTTCAGTCTTTCATCCATTTTGAATTTATTTTTGTGTATTGTGTAAGAAAGTGGTCCAGTTTAATTCTTCTGCATGTTGCTGTCCAGTTTTCCTAGCACCATTTGTTGAAGAGACTGTCTTTTTTCCATTGGATATTCTTTCCTGCTTTGTTGAAGATTAGTTGACCACATAGTTGTGGATCCATTTCTGGATTTTCTATTTCTTCTATTGATCTATGAGTCTGTTTTTGTGCCAGTACCATATGGTCTTGATGAATATAGCTTTGTCATAGAGCTTGAAGTCCAGAATCATGATGACTCCAGCTTTGCTTTTGTTTTTCAGGATTGATTTGGCTATTCAGGGTCTATTGTGGTTCCATAGAAATTTTAGGATTATTTGTTCTAACCCTGTGAAAAATGCTGGTAGTATCTTGATAGGGATTGCATTAAATACAGATTGCTTTGAGAAGTATAGACATTTTAACAATGTTTGTTTTTCCAATCCATGAGCATGGAATGTTTTTCCATTTCTTTGTGTCATCTTCAATTCCTGTCATAAGTGTTCTATAGTTTTCAGAGTACAGATCTTTTACCTCTTGGTTAGGTTTATTCTTATGTATCTTGTGTTTTTTGGTGTAATTATAAATGGGATTGATTCATTGATTTCTTAGTCTGCTGCTTCATTATTGGTGTATACAAATGCAACAGATTTCTGTACGTTGATTTTATATCTTGTGACTTTGCTGAATTCATGTAATAGTTCTAGCACTTTTTTAGTATAGTCTTTTGGGATTCCTATATAGAATATCATGTCATCTGCAGATAGTGAATTTTTAACTTCTTCCTTGCCAATTTGGGTACCTTTTATTTCTTATTGTTGTTTGATTGCTGAGACTAAGACTTCCAGTACTATGTTAAATAGTAATGGTGACAGTGGACATCCCTGTCTTTTTCCTGACTGTAGAGGAAAAGCTCTCAGTTTTTCCCCATTGAGGATAATATTAACTGTGGGTCTTTCATATATGGCCGTTATGATATTGAAGTATATTCACTCTATCTCTACTTTGTTGAGGATTTTTATCAAGAATGAATGCTGTATTTTGTCAAGTGCTTTTTCTACATCTATTAACAGCATCGTATGGTTCTTATCCTTTCTTTATTAATGTGGTGTATCATGTTGATTGATTTGTGAATACTGAAACACCCCTGTAGCCCAGGAATGAATCCCACTTAATCTTGATGAATAATTCTTTTAATGTATTGTTGGATTCGATTTGCTAGTGTCTTGTTGAGAATATTTGCATCCATGTTCATCAGGGACACTGGCCTGTGCTTCTCCTTTTTAGTGGGTTCTTTGTCTCGTTTTGGAATCAAGGTAATGCTGACTTTATAGAATGAGTTTGGAAGTTTTCCTTCCATATCTTTTTTTAAAAAACACTTGAGAAGAGTAGGTATTAACTCTTTCTTACATGTCTGGTAGAATTACACTGGGAAGGAATCTGGACCTGGACTTTTGTTTGTTGGGAGATTTTTGATTACTGATTCAATTTCTTTGCTGATTATGGGTCTGTTCAAATTTTCTATTTCTTCCTGTTTCAGTTTTGGTAGTTTGTATGTTTCTAGGAATTTGTCCATTTCTTCCAGATTGCCCAGTTTGTTGGCATATAACTTTTCATGATATTCTTTTATAATTGTTTGTATTTCTGTGGTGTTGGTTGTGATTGCTTATCTTTCATTTATGACTTAATTTATTTGGGTCCCTTCTTTTTTCTTTTTGATAAGTCTGGCTAGGGTTTTATCGATTTTGTTAATTCTTTCAATGAACCAGTTCTTAGTTTTGTTGATCTGCTCTACTGGTTTGTTGTTGTTGTTATTGTTTCTATACCGTTTATTTCTGCTCTCACCTTTATTATTTCCCTTCTTCTGTTGACTTTAGGCTTCATTTGCTATTCCTCTTCTAGCTCCTTTAGATGTAAGGTTAGGTTGTGTATTTGAGACTTTTCTTGCTTTTTGAGTTAGGCCTGTATTGCAATATACTTCCCTCTTAGGACTGTCTTTGCTGCATCCCAAAGGTTTTGGACTATCATGTTTTCATTTTCATTTGCTTCTATATACTTTTTAATTTCTTCCTTAATTTCCTAGTTAATTAATTCGTTCTTTAGTAGGATGTTTTTTAACCTCCATGTATTTGTGGTCTTTCCAAATTTTTTCTTGTGATTGACTTCATGTTTCATAGCATTGTAGTCTGAAAATATGCATGGTATTATCTCAATCCTTTTGTACTTATTGAGGGCTGATTTGTGACCCTCAAATGTGTTCTATGTGCATTCGAGAAGAATTTGTATTTTGCTTCTTTAGGATGAAATGTTCTGACTATATCTGTTAAGTCCATCTGGTCCAGTATGTCATTCAAAGCCATTGTTTTCCTTATTGATTTTATGCTTAGATCATATGTCCCTTACTGTTATTGTATTAGTATCAATGAGTTTCTTTATGCTTGTTATTAACTGATTTATATATTTGGGTGTCCAAGTTGGGGACATATATATTTATAATGTAATATCTTGATGGATAGACCCCTTAATTATGATGTAATGCCCTTCTTCATCTCTTGTTACAGTCTTTTCTTTAAAATCTAGTTTGTCTGATATAAGTATGGTTACTCCAGCTTTCTTTTGATGTCCATTAGCATGATAGATGGCTCTTCATCCCTTCAATTTCAATTTGGTGGCATCTTTGGGTCTAAAATGAGTCTCTTGTAGGCAGCAGATAGATGGGTCTTTTTATTTTTTATTTTATCCATTCTGATAACCTTTGTCTTATGATTGGAGAATGTTTTCCATTTATATTCAGAGTGATTATTGAAAGATATGAATTTAGTGCCTTTGTGTAGCCTGTAAGTTGTTTCTGATGATGTTCTCTGTTCCTTTGTAATCTATTGCTTTTAGTCTTTTTCCCCCCACTTAAAGAGTCCCCTTTAATATTTCTTGCAAGGCTGGTTTAGTGGTCACGAACTCCTTTAGTTTTTATTTGTCTGGGAAACTATCTTTCCTTCTATTCTGAATGACAGTCTTGCTGGATAAAGTACTCTTGACTGCATATTTTTCTCATTCAGCACATTGAATTTATCATGCCACTCCCTTCTGACCTATCAAGTTTCTGTGGATAGGTCTGCTGTGAACTTTATCTGTCTTCCCTTGTAGGTTAAGGATTTTTTTTTCTTGCTGCTTTCAGGAGTTTTTTCTTGTCTAAGTATTTTGTGAATTTGACTATGTCTTCATGATGGCTGACTTTTGTTGAATTTAATGGAAGTTCTCTGTGCTCTCTTTGTCTGTTTCCTTCCCCAGATTAGGGAAGTCTTCAGCAAAATTTGCTCTAATAAAACTGCCCCTTTTTCTCGCTTTTCATCTTCTGGGACTTTCATGATATGAATGTTATTACATTTTAAGGAGTTGCTGAGTTCTCTAAGTCTACATTCATGATCCAATATCTTTATTTCCCTCTTCCTTCCAGCTTCATTTTTTCTCATTTTCTTCTACATCATTGATTTATCCCTGTGATTCATCCATCTTTGTTGTCCTGGCATTCATTTAGGTTTGCATCTCAGTTATAGTGTTTTTTATTTTGGCCTGACTAGTTTTTTTTTCTTTTTTTGATCTCTGCAGTAAGGGATTCTCTATTGTCTTCTATGCTTTTCTTTTTTTCTTTAGTGTCTTTATAATTGTTTTAAATTCTAGTTCAGACATCTTCTTTATATCTGGCCATTACTTCTTCCTGTTCTTTCTTTTGGAGTGAATTCCTCCACTTGTCATTTTGTCAAGGACACTCTTTTTGTTTTATTTTGTTTTGTTTGTGGTTGCTCCTGAGAATGATAGCTATATTAAAAAGAGGTCAAAAAAAAAAAAAAAAAGGAAAGGGAAGCTAAATCCTAGGTCTGTTTTGGTCTGCTTGTTAAAAGAGGATAGATCCAAAAAATTGTAAAAAGTAAAGAATAAAATAAAGTAAAATTTAAAAGTTGCTTTTTCTGTATCCCATAGAAAAAATACAAAAACAAAGGAAGCTAGATCCTGTTACCCCTAGAGCTGAAGATTTTCAGCACCTATGATCCTTCAACTTGGGGCGTATGAAAGGTTTGTGCTGTCTTTGGTGGAGTGGGGCCTCCTGAGCTGATTCTCAAAGGATTTGACCTAGTAGAGATGCACCTGCAGGGCACAGGTGTAAGCAGCTCTAGCTCCACTTGGCATTGCTGTTTTGCTTACAGAAGTTGGTCAGTGTTGTGGAGGGAAATGGCTTGGCTGTCTCTCATATCTGTCTTGGGAGTGAGGACTGTGTGCCTGCCACTCCTCAGGAAGCCCTCACAGAAGAGCAAACAATCACCCCCCTTTGTAGCTGGCTTCCACAAGATCTGCCTTCACCTTGCCTGCCTCTTAGCTCTCTGCCTGCCAGACGGCACAGCACCCCTGTATTTTATCTCAGGTGCAGCTGGGTTTCAAAACTCCAAACTTCAGAGACCTCCGTGGCATGGACCCACTCTGATCCTGTGGAGGAGGGTCTTGCTGCACAAACAGTGTTTGTTTTTCCCAGAAAATGGTCATAAGACCAAGCAGCAGCTTTGATTTTATGACAAAGTGCAAAAGAAAGTTGGCACCAAGGCTTACTGCTTTGAGCCAGCATCCCTGTTCCTATGCTAGTGAACAAGGCAGCTCAATGGTGTCCACTGGGTCTTTTGTCCCTGAAGAGGCTGTGCCATCACTCCCAAATGCATTCCAAGAAGAGGAACTGTTTGTCCACCTGTGACCCAGGGGATCCTCAGACCATGCTGCCTGCTCCAGGGTCTCTGCCTTTCTTCCCCACCAGAGCATCACGAATCCTGCCAGGTATGACATTGGTGATGGTGCAGAACTCTACAACTTCAGACTTTGAGTTCGGTTGCTTATAAAAACTTGCAATGGTCACCCCCTCTCCTTTTCCCAGTCAATGGTTTTGGGGAAGTTTTTCTTGTACAATTCCCTGTGCATGTTTTCACTCTTATTCTCTCTCTTGCTCCTTTCTCCGTGACCAGGGCTCCCTCCCCTCTGCAGCACCTGCAGCTCTTTTCTCCCCCACATCCACTCTCCGCAGCACCTGCTTTCCATGAAGTGGTCATTTTTCTACTGTGGACATGCTGTTTGTTCTCTCAGTTCTCAGATTGATTTCTTGTGTTTGAGGGACAAGGCAAGCTTAGGGTCCCCTATTTCTTTGCCATCGTAAATCCTCTAAAAATTTTATTTTTAGTTCTAGTTTAAATTTAGTCACATGTATTTAGTGACTACTGTACTAGACAGTACAGATCTAAAGGATGCAGAAGTGAGATCTCTGTTATATTTCCATTTAATCTCCTCCAGAAAACTGTTCCTGATGTCTCTAGTCAGAAGTAATTTTGTTCCTATCTGTCTGTTTCCTATTTTTGCTGTAACAACTTACCCCCAAACTTAGTGACTTAAAAACATAAAGTGGCTTAAAGGAACATAAATCGAGTTCTGAAGGTCTCAAGCTTCTGGAGGTCAGGACTCTAAAATGGGTATTATGAGGCTAAAACCAAAGCATTAGAAGGATTGTGCTTTATGAATCAATCTGTTTCCTTACCTTTGCCAGCTTCCAGAAGTCACCTGCATTCCTTGGCTTATGGGTCCTTCCATCTTCAAAGCCAACAGCATAGCATCTTCAAATCTCTGACATTCCTGTATTCCTCTCACTTATAATGACCTTTTTTATTACAGTGTGTTAATCTGGATAATCCAGATAATCTCCTCATCTCAAAATCCTTAATTTAATGTCACCTTCAGAGTATATTTTATTATGTAAGGTAACATATTCACAGGTTTGGGGGATTAAGATGTAAGCATTCTGAAGGAGCCATTATTCAGCCCACCGTAGTATTGTACTTATTCTGCTTTGTCTTATAGTTTCCCATGTGCTTTTCTGAGTCCTTTTCTATGAGCAGCAAATGAGCCTTAGTATAATTCCTAGGTTAAAACTGTGGCCTGCACACTATAGGTGCTCAAAATATATTTGTTGGAATGAGTTGGTTAAGGTTAAAAAAAGAAGAGAGAGTATTTGATAGATGCTGACTGAGTGAATAAAGCATCAAGGGGAGTCCTGATGCAGCAAATTAATTTTGAGCATCTGAGTGGATTAAATATTCACCAATCAATCAACCCATGGAACAGATTTGGGGGCAGTGCTTATCAGTTGCCAATCAAATACAGACTGAATAATTGTACCCTGGTCTGTTCACTTTAGCTCAGTGTGTTTTGAGCTAATAAGACAGCAATGGGAAGCCAAACCTGTTTGCGTAATTCTCTAGGAAATAAAAAGAAAAAAAGGTAGAATGATAATTATTAGCTTATGTTTGATGAATATACTCCAAAACGTCGCCAGCACATTTTAAGATTAATACATTATTTGATAAAGGAAGCTATTGTATAAAAATCTATGATTACTTTATTAAACATTTATATTTAATGAGTGAATAATTTACTGTAGTTTGTTTTTTTTAAAAAGATATTTCAGGATAAAAAAATGCCTAGTTTAATTATTTATAAATTAAGCATTTAGTGTAACAGACTAATATTTTTTCTACAAAAATTTAAACGTACACAAAAGTTGAAAGGATCATATAACAGACACCATGTACCCATCACCCATGTTAAACAACTATCATCCCATGACATATAGTATTGTTTAATCTGTACTCTATTCCCCACTCCCTATCCCCACCTTCACCCCCAACCCTGATTATTTTCAAGCAATTCCAGAACCATATCATTTTATTCATTAATTTAATCATTTATAAACACATTTGGGCAGATTTGTTCATGAATTTCCTCATATTCATGTTGGCTTCCTGCACACTTTGGCGGCTCCATAATCTTTCTGATATTTACTATCTTTTCTTTACCTTATGTGGAGTTTTGTTCTGGAGGACAAAATATAACAACTAAATATGGAAAATGCTAAGCTGGCCAGATTTGTTTAATTTTCCTATTACTTTGATTCATATTTTAGAAAATAGCTTACAATGTGGAAATATATATGAGAATGCAAGTAAAATTAAAACAATATTTGGATTTTTTGGGAGTAGAGAAAGGGGATCTCTTAACTACAGGGGAAATATGAGTTAATATGAGTGGAAACCTCCAAACTCTACTCTTCTTATTTAAGGAACATATTAAATAATGTTAAGGTAAGACATATATTACTCAGTTTAAGAGGAGCTTAGAGAAAGTTCAGGATTAGGGGACATTCTGAGGGAAAATTTTTCATAGGCATAATTAAGTGAAGCCTACACTAGAACTGAGATAAAAGATGTTGTTGAAGATGAAAGTCTAATCAGAAAACATTAAGCCATATAAAATATGGTTTCATAAAATATGAAAATATGAAATGTTTCTTTGGGAACTAAAATACTATCTTCTCATATTTGTCTATATACAGTGATTATAAGTGATATTCCTCAATGTATTAAATATATTAACAAAAGTATGCATTATCAGATTTGGCTGGGCTGGAGGAGGATGATAATTTTATTATTTTAAAATTATATGTCATTAACACGTGTGATATATCTTTATGCATTTCTGTCTTTCTGTATTTCTTTCTGTTCCCCCCCCCCTTTTGTTTTTGGTCTTTACCAGGAACCATTCAGTGTATCTGAGTCACAGTATTTTATCTATGAATATACAAGTTAAATATTTGGAGGAATAAACAAAATCAATTTCTAATTTTCCAAATCCAAATTTAGCATTCTAAAATTTGTCGAGCTGAAATTCCCTGTTGTGCCACTGTTCTAAAGAAGAAAGTTTCTGTGGGCCTGTTCCTTTTGTGGACTCAAAGATTTTTAGCTGAACAGAATCTATGAAATGATCGAATTCAGCTCCATATTTGGAGCTGGAGGTCTGTGGATCAAATGAATTGCTACAGGTAACACAGCTAAAAGTGCCAGTTCAGTGCTCACTTAGCAGTACAAATACTAAAATTGGAACTGTAAAGAGAAGAGTAGCATGGTCCTGCATGAGGATAACCTACAAATTTGTGAAGCATTCCGTCAAGAAAAAAAAAAAGTGTCAGGTCAGAGAAATGTAAGCAACTTTCTTGCCTTCCACATTGATGATCCCCTCCCAGATATTATAAAATATGAAGTTTTTAAATTTTTTATTTTTGTTTTATTTAAAAATTCTCTTTTAAGTTTATTTATTTTTGAGAGAGAGACAGAGAGTGTGTGTGCACGTGAGTTGGGTAGGGGCACAGAGAGAGAATCCCAAGTAGGCTTTGCACTGTCAGCCCAGAACCTGATGAGGGTCTCACAATCTATGAGATCATGACCTGAGTCAAAGTCAAGAGTTGGCCACTTAACCAACTGAGTCACCCGGGTGCTCCAAAGATGACGTTATTTTTATCTCCAATGGCACATGAATAAAACTATTTTATTCTTTTACTTATGACGGTATAGAAATCTGTACTTTAATAATATGGCCTTGAATGCAAGTTGTTTCAAGGAGTTATGTGATTTTAAGGTTTCTTCAAGCTCTACGATGATGAATTTCTTTTTAAAAATTTTTATTTTGGGGGGCGCCTGGGTGACTCAGTTGGTTAAGTATCCGACTTCAGCTCAGGTCATGATCTCACAGTTCATGGGTTCTAGCCCTGTGTTGGGCTTTGTGCTGACAGCTCGGAGACTAGAGCCTGCTTCAGATTCTGTGTCTCCCTCTCTCTCTCTGCCCCTTCTCAGCTTGTGCTATCTCTTTCTCTCTCTCTCTCTCAAAAATAAATAAATAAAAATTTAAAATTTAAAATTTATATTTATTTTATTTTTGAGAGAGAGAGAGAGAGAGAACACAAGTGGGGGAGAGGGGTAGAGGTAGAGAGAGGGAAACGTAAGCCCTGAGCATGGAGCCTAACATGAGGCTTGATCCTCCTTCCCTGGGATCATGACCTGAACCGAAATCAAGAGTCGGACACTCAACCGACTGAGCCACCCAAATGCCCCAAAGGTGATGAAATTTCTAAGAAGAGGTTCTGGTTTGCATTTTCAAAATTGAATACTATGTTTTTGCATAAACTAATGCTATAAAACTATAAATGCTATAAAACTATAGTGCCAAATATTTCCGAAAGAGCAAATGTAAATGCAAAGACGAAAGGGTTAGTTGTCTGCTTCTGGTCTCTGTGTTTGATGTCCGTGAAGTGATGGTATGTTGATACCTGTGCTGTAGCAAAAGAGTTCTAATAACAGCAACCTCCCCACATCCCCAACTTCTTCTCTAAAGACTTCCTTTACCTTCTTTCCTTAATTAAAACTTGGTTCACACTCAGATATCACCTCACGCCAGTCAGAGTGGCGAAAATGAACAAATCAGGAGACTATAGATGCTGGAGAGGATGTGGAGAAACGGGAACCCTCTTGCACTGTTGGTGGGAATGCAAACTGGTGCAGCCACTCTGGAAAACAGTGTGGAGGTTCCTCAAAAAATTAAAGATAGACCTACCCTATGACCCAGCAATAGCACTGCTAGGAATTTACCCAAGGGATACAGGAGTACTGATGCATAGGGGCATGTACCCCAATGTTTATAGCAGCACTCTCAACAATAGCCAAATTATGGAAAGAGCCTAAATGTCCATCAACTGATGAATGAATAAAGAAATTGTGGTTTATATACACAATGGAGGACTACGTGACAATGAGAAAGAATGAAATATGGCCCTTTGTAGCAACATGGATGGAACTAGAGAGTGTTATGCCAAGTGAAATAAGTCAGGCAGAGAAAGACAGATACCATATGTTTTCACTCTTATGTGGATCCTGAGAAACTTAACAGAAACCCATGGGGGAGGGGAAGGAAAAAAAAAGAGGTTAGAGTGGAAGAGAGCCAAAGCATAAGAGACTCTTAAAAACTGAGAATAAACTGAGGGTTGATCGGGGGTGGGAGGGAGGGAAAGGTGGGTGATGGGTATTTAGGAGGGCACATTTTGGGATGAGCACTGGGTATTGTATGGAAACCAATTCGACAATAAACTTCATATATTGAAAAATAAAATAAAATAAAATAAAATAAAATAAAATAAAATAAAACAAAACTTGGTTCTACCTTGAATTATATCACCTACCAACCAACCCCTTAGACTCAGGGCTAAGGGTGGAATGGTATCCCTCACTCTCCATTACTATTTTCACACCATTTCTCCTTCTTCCTCAGACCATATATCCAGCTTCCAATTGCACATATGGGTTTTCTATAGGCATAATGAAACCAACTGCTTTTAACTCTCATCCCTCTGCCATCCCACTGTCCAATCTATTCCATGTCCTATGCTCACTCTCCCACAGAAAGACACCCTAAGTTTATAACTGTCCAAGACAGACACCTGGGAACAATACTTGGCCCTTCCCTACCTCACCCAATTAAAAGTCAATTCCTGTTGATATTACCAGTTAAATACATCTCCAGTCTGTTGCTTTTCTCCAAACTTGTGGACTTGCATTAGTTCTACTCACCATCATCTCTTTCATGAATTGTGGCCACAGCCTCCCTTGCCATTAGACTTGGCCCCTTCTAATCTGTCTGTGTTTGATAACAACCGTGTGCAAGTTATTTTTTTCTTTTAGCATTCATATTGCTTCCATAATATAAAATTAATGTCATGAAAACCAAAAAATTGGCTCACACTAACACAACTTTTGAGTGTTTGAGCCAGATATTCTTACTCTTTACTAGGATTTCACTTACTTCCATTTGCCCCTTTTGCAGGTCTGGAGATATGTGTACCCCTGAAGAATGCACACTGCAGAATTGAGGCCTAACTGAGGGTAAAATAATAGAAGGCTCCCAACTTTTAAACCCTAACTGTAACATAATGTTCAGCTGTTCAAAGGACACATTCTGAGTCATAGTAATGGTATTTAGAGGCCATCAGTCTACAGCATTGTGACCTTTTGAGAACCATAACTTCATTGTGTATAACTTGTTCCTATTTCCCAATATCTCATTTTATCGTCATTATAAATCATGTTTGTTCCTTGAGGACTTTAGTTTTCAGGTTGCCATAAATAAAAAACTAAGTTATCCTTTGGAGTTATACCAACCAGTTGCCCATGAAGCCAAATAAAAAGAAATTACAGTCAATGAAAGAACATAGTAAATAACTATTCTTGACCATTCTTTTCAACTATTAGAATTATTTGACAACATGACAGAATATTAAGCAAAGTAAAAATATGTATGTTGCCTCACATACAGGGACCTGTCCATCTTTGTAAGGCCAGATGGCTACTAACCAAGTTTTAAGGTCAGTGAAAAGTAATCTCAGGTTTCACCTTATTTAAGCTGAAGAGAATAAACAAAACAATGGATAACTAGAAGGAAATTCTGAGATATGAAGGTTTTGGGGGGAATTTACTGAGATGACTTTGAAGGGTAGAAAATGATAGAAACTAGTTTTCACTTGTGCAAGATTATATTCATTCTGCATAACTCAGGTTCATTGTAAACTTGATCTGTACTCAGTCATTTTTCTACCCATGTATATTGTCATTTCAACTTGTTTTTAATTCCCCCCCCTTTAAAAATTAGAAAATATCTGAGATCCATATTGGATCTCTATGGGAGATTAGCAATTTAATATAGTAGTAGGCTGTATTATCAAGCTGCAACAAGAGTTCTGTTGACTGTGAAAATTCAAGAAATGAGTACATGCTCAAAGGGGTCTTAGATATCTCATGGATGGTAATAGCTAAGGTTGAGCCTTCTTTGGATTGCTAGATAAGTCAGTAATTTTGGAAATATATCCTCACTTTGATAAAACATGTCATACTTTCATTCCTGTAATCTGTTTCTTGTATTTAATGCCTGTGGTAAAGCATTTCTTAAGTGTTCTATGGACACTTATGAATTACTTTTGTGAGGATAAAATGTAAGAGTAGTTTATTGTTCTAGAGAGCTCTTCTTGGTGGTTAGTATTGTGGGAATTTCACATGAAGTTTTCAATCTGGCCATCCATGTGGTGGTATATTCTTTCCCAAGTGTTGGTTTACCATAACAGAAACAGTCCAGATATTGTCTCAAGGAGAAGTTTGGCATAATGTACAGTGTATCTGTAAACAATCCAGAGCCAATGATAAAAATGATAAAATTGCTTTGGATGTTTATTGCACATGGCACCTATGATTGTATTGAGAAAATTAGAGGGAACATAATAGTAGTTTAAAAATATTATGATATGTGTTGAGGTAATTGGAGACATAGCTAAGTGTCATAGGCAAAAATTTAAAATCATTAGTATACATAATGGTTTAGAGAAGTGATTTTGACCAAGAAAATTGGAGGGTTATTTTGCTTAAATATAGTTTTCATTCAAGACTGGAAAATGTCATTGCTACTTATCTACACCCACTGGAAGTTATTTGGATTATCATTTTTTTTCTTCATTTAAAAATATGATGTATGTTGGGCATACTCTTATTTTAGAAGTTTTAGGTTAGAAAAGGAAAGATGATATATTGCCCACCTTGCTTTAAGACATATATTACTGAGTTTAATGCTGAAACATACTAATATTAATTAAAGTAAATCAAGATCTCAGCAAACTGAGAATAGAACATCTTTAACTTGATAAAAAAATCTATGAAAAATCTACAGCTAAAAATCATACTTAGTGGTGAGGAATTAGATACTTTCTCACTAAGCTCAGGAGTAAGGCAAGGATGTCTCACCAGTCCTATTTAACATTGTGCTGTAAGTCCTTGTTAATCCAGTAGGTCCAAAAAAGAAAGAAAGAAAGAACAAAAGAAAGAAAGAAAGAAAGAACAAAAGAAAGAAAGAAAGGATACCATTTAGGAAGGAAGAAACAAAAATGTTTTGATTCGTAGATGATAGGATTGTCTATGTAGAAAATCCTACAGAATAACAAAACAATTTCCAGAACTAATAAGGAATTATAACAAGTTTATAAGAGGCATAGTTAATACACAAAAGGCAGTTACTTTCCTACATAACAGCAATGAACAATTGGAATTTGAAATTGAAAACACAGTACCATTTACATTAGTACAAAAAAAAAAGAAAAGAAAAATAGGTATAACAAGATATATCTAACATCTATATGAGGAAAACTGTAAAACTGTGATGAACAAAAACAAAAAGAGATTTAAATAAATAGATATTCCATACACATGGATTGGGAAACTCAATGTTGTTGTCTGCTTTTCCTGAGTTGATCTATAGATCCAGTGCAAGGCCACTGGACATCCTAGCAAGTTATTTTGTAGATATTGATAAACTGATGATAATGTTTATATAAAAAGGCTAAAGGCCCAGGATAGCCAGTCAAATATTGAAGGAAATAAACAAAGTTGGAGGATTAACACATGTGAACTTCAAAATTTACTATAAAGTGTCAAGTATACTCAAATAAGTAATTTTTTGAACATTTATTTATTTTTGAGACAGAGAGAGAGAGAGAGAGAAGAGCATGAGTGGGGGAGGGGCAGAGAGAGAGGGAGACACAGAATCTGAAGCAGGCCCCAGGCTCCGAGCTGTCAGCACAGAGCCTGATGTGTAGCTTGAACCCACCAACCATAAGATCATGACCTGAGCCGAAGTCGGTCGCTTAACCGACTGAGCCACCCAGGCGCCCGTACTCAAATTAATTAATTAATTAATTAAAAAAAGATGTACTATAAAGCTATAATAATCAAGACAATGTGGTGCTGATGAAAGAATAGAAAACATGTAAGTGAAACAGAGAGCCCAGAAATCGACTCACACAAATATAGTCAATTGATCCTTGACATAGACAATTCCATGGAGAAAGGATATTTTTCACAAATGGTGCTGGAACAATTGTATGTCCACATATGGAAAAAAGAAAAGATTCTAGACACAGAGTTTCATAAAAATTAACTCAAAATGGATTTACCTCAATAGGCCTAGAGGTAAAATGAAAAGCTATAAAACGTCCAAAAGGTAATGGCCATACATTTGTAGGTCCAATCCTGGGTTCTCTATTCTATTCCATTTGTCTATGTGTCTGTTTTTGTGCCAATACCATACTGTCTTGATGATTACAGCTTTGTAGTAGAGGTAAAGTCTGGGATTATGATGCCTCCCACTTTGGTTTTCTTTAAAAAGAACTCTTAAAACTCAGTAAAAAAAATAATCCAATCTTAAAAATGAAAAGAAGATCTGAACAGACGCTTTAACAAAGAAGATAAACAGGGAGATGACCATATCATTTGTCATTTGGGAAATTGCCAATTAAAACAATGAGATACCACTATATACCGATCGGAATGGCTAAAATCCAAAACACATTAACACCAAATGCTGGTGAGGATAGGAAGTGACAGGTGATAGGAATGCAAAATGATACAGCCTCCTTGATAGGTAGTTTGGCAGTTCCTTAGAAAATTAAACATGCTGTTATATGATTCAGCGATTGTGCTCCTCAGTATTTACACAAACGAGTTGAAAATTTATGTCTACATATAAACCTGCACGTGAACACTTACAGCAGCTTTTGTCATAGTTACCAAAACTTAGAAGCACTAAGAAGTCCTTTAGTAGATGAATGAATATATAAACTGTGGTATATCCAGACAATAGAATATTATTTAGTGATAGGAAGAAATGAGCTATCAAGCTGCAATAAAGACATAGAAATGCATATTGCTAAGAAAAAGAAACTAATATAAAAATGTTGTGTATTACATAATTACAACCATATGACAATCTGGAAAAGGAAAGCTGTGGAGACAGAACAAGGATATTCATTTAGTGTAACTGAAGCTTTACATAATTTAACAACCCCCCTTTAATGTCTAAAATATATAAGGAACTCCTACAACCCTATAGCAAAAACAAAACAAAACAAATGGAACTTGTGGAATGGGAAAAAAATATTTACAAATCACATATCTGATATGCATTGTTTCTCAACCCTTTACAAACTCTTGTGCTGTGGATTATTAATTGATTTTTCATTTTGACTGAAAAGGCAAAAAATGTTAAGCTCTCACACATTGCAGCGAACTCATAAAGGAAGCAGAAAATTGCTACTTAATTTAATCTTGCCTTTTTGTATGATTCAACATCAAAATGCAATTGTAATGATAGCCTTATTTAGTTTAATAAAGTGAAGATACGAGTTTGGAATGATTTTGATTGGTAGAGTAACAAAATAATTTGGGTCCAATTCTGGTTCAACTAAATTGCCATTTCAAATCAATTTTCTGGTCTTATTTTAATTGAGTTTGACTCACCACATGCAGTTTTTGCCATATGCACTTTGCAATGAACCAGGATAAATTCCAAAAGGAGCTGGTGCATCTCAGCTGTTATAGTTCAAGTTCAGTTGAAACATAACACGATAAAAACCTTTCTCCCTTTTCATGCTAGTTTCTAATGCCTGAAATCATTTTTGCATAATTAGCTAACTGCTTGGAAATTGTCATGTAACTTTTTATTTATTTTAATGAAATTTAAAAATCAAATAGCTTTCATGTGTTTTCTCTATCTCCTTAAACTTTTCTTAATGTTTCTTAAATTTCTGTGATTTTTTTTTTTTTTTTTTACTCAAGAGCAGGATTTCTATAATATGTTTGCTAGCAATGGAGTCAGAGTTGCCTAAGGATATGAAATTTTCAGAAGGGTCTTTATCTATAATCTCATATTTTATTTCATTAATTATCAAAAATCATTAATAAATTCATAAGATGATTTAAAACTGGGGTTTCCCCCCCTTTTAATGTAAGACATCTGGCCTTCTAGTTTCTACATAGTAAATACATGATTATTAGGAATTACAATTTTTTGTTGTTCTTTGAAGAATGTCATATAATATTTTATCAGCATATTTACTCATCAATTTACCCATCCACATTCAGAATAATCCCTAAATTTCACATGGATTGTCTTAAAGAACTTAAAAATCTCAGAATCCATGGTTGATAAAATATGTGAGAAAAATAACCCTATACACAAACAAAACAATCTCATAAAATAAAATATTTTGGCAAGACTGCAACAAATGTGAACGTTTGAATCAAAATACTTGACACTTTTTGTGTTACTTGATTTTTTTACTTCATGCGAAAGTTGAAAGAGAATTTATAATGTTTGAACGTAAAAACTGAACATGTACCTATATATGGAACTCTGATCTTAGTGTATTTTGGAACTATGAAGAATCTTCCCACATTTGAAAAAAAAGTCATTTTGTTTTCATTCACACTTTCATATGAGCTGTGTTCTCACTATAAAAGCATACTATAAATTTCCATTTATGTAAAATTGAATATGTGTGCATATGTTGTTTACACTTGCCCACATGTGTGAATATATTCCATTTAAAATAACTTTCTAATGCATTTATTAAAAAGATTGGCAGTTTTTAGGAACGATTATACTTCAGCTTTAAATAAATTCAAAACGCTAGACTTCACACTTGAAGTCCAAGCATAAGAGTTAAGGATGTCCACTGGGTGGCAGAAGCGTACCAGGAACGTTCACAAATAAACCCCCTGTCCTGGGACCGTGCTGGCTATGCCAAGGTGATGCTATGGAGAACATGCTGATGCTCTGGAGGAGGACGTTTGCGGACCAGTTATGTTCTTCAGCTGCGTCCGTATGTGGGCACTGAGCCGCCATGCTTTCCCACCTGGTATCTCTTGTGGTGAATAAGGCACATTTGCCAGATGCCTGGTGGAGTGAGACACTCCAGCCTCTTTCCCGGAGAGAAGCTGAGGCGCTGTGTGGTAAAGAAATACTCAGTTCTCAGACTTACTGGTCCCCTGGTGAGTTAAAGGACCCAGAATCTTCTTGAGGGCTCTTGTTGTGTTGATATTAATTGCACACTTGAAGTTTTTGGATTTTACTTAGCCATTTAAGGAAGTACTAAGAAACAAAAGAATGCCGACTTGCTTTTGCTTGTAATACTTTGAACTAGAAGGGGAAAAAACAGAGAGGGAAATACTGAGTTTTTAAGAGAACACAGAGCCTGAATTCATTTCTTTCTCCCTTGACATATGAGACAATAAGACGTATAAAACCACAATAATACACCATTGGCATTGTGATTATTTGCAAGTAGGGGGTTGCCGCCAAGCTACTGACTAACTTGTAACTTGTTTAAGGTAACTTGTTTAAAAGTCAGGATTGATAAAAGAAGTGACAGACTCTGCAGCAGGATTTCCTACACCTTGATGTGCATGGGAACCCCCTGGGGATCTTGCTAAAATGCAGATTCTGAATCAGTGGATGTGCCTTTGTTAAACTATTGTCTCTCAACTCCAAACCCACACTTTCAAGCTCCCCTTGGTGTTGCAAGGGCTGGACTCTGCAAACCACATGGATGCTTTGCCAGCTGGCTCCATGCTAGATAGACTTTTCCAGTTGGGGCACTAGAGGGAGACTGCAGAGCTGGAGGAGGGAGAAAGGATCTGTCTACTTGCTGCCCCTGTGAACATCACCTCAGCAGTGCTTCTCCCATCTGGGAGCAGCGCGTCCTTACTGTGGCAATTTTCAGTTTTTCCAGCCTTCTCAAGATGAACTTCATTGTGCCCTTCAGAGACCCCAGCACTGGCCATGCAACTCCCCTGTCAGAGGTTTCAACCTCTTTCCTGTATTTCCCTAAGCTTAAAGGCGGTCACTGCTTTCTGCAGTTGTTATCTCCCTAATATAGTTGACCTTTATTTTTACTCTTTCAATTACCTACTTAACAACTTTAATAATTTAATGAACAATTAAAAACTTTTTTTTGATTTAAGTGTAGACGCCATACACTATTATATTAGTTTCAGGTATACAACACAGTGCTTCAATGTTTATATACATTATGAAGTGATCACCACTAAATCTAGCTAAATCATACACAGTTGCCACAATATTAACTAAATTTCCTACGCTTTACATTACATCCCTGTAATTTAATTATTTTATAACTGGAAGTTTCTACCTTTTCATCTTCCCTTATTTTGCCTGTTCCCACACTCTCCGACCCTCTGGTAGTCTCCAGATTGTTCTCTGTATCTATAGGTCTGTTTCTATTTTGTTTGTTCATTTGTTTTGTTTTTTAGATTCTGCATTTGAGTGAAATCATATGGTATTTTTCTGTCTGATTTATTTCACTTAGTATAATATCCCCTAGATCCACCCATGTTGTTGCAAATGGCAAGATTTTATTCTTTTTTATGGCTGAGTGATATTCCATTGTGTGTGTGTGTGTGTGTGTGTATGTGTGTATGTGTGTGTATACTACCCTTTATCTATCCACTCATCTATTGATAGGTACTTCGATAGGTTGGCATGTAAATAATGCGATGAACAAAGGGGTGCAAATATCTTTTCAAATTAGTGTTTTCTTTTTGTTCTTACACCATATAAAAAAATAAACTCAAAAATCATTTTGGTGTAAGAAAGTGGTTCAATTTCATTGTTTTGCACGTAGTTGTCCAGGTTTCCCAGCATCATTCACTAAAGAGACTGTCTTTTCCCCCTTGTATATTCTTGCCTCCTTTGTCAAAAATTAGTTGACCATGTAAGCATGGGTTTCTCTCTAGGCTCTCTCTACTCCATGCTATTGATCCATGTGTCTGTTTTTGTGCCAGTACCATACTGTTTTGATCGCTGTAGTTTTGTAGTATAGCTTGAAATCAGGGAGTATCATACCTCCAGCTTTTATTCTCCCTTTTCAGGATCGCTTTTGCTATTCAGGTTTTTTGTGTTTCCATACAAAGTTTTGGGTTACTTGTTCTACCTCTGTGAAAAATGCCACTGATCTTTTGATAGGGATTGTATTGATTCCGTGGATTGCTTTGGGTAATATGGACATTTTAACAATATTAATTCTTCCAAACCATGAGCATGGCATATCTTTTCATTTATTTGTGTCATCTTCAATTTCTTTCATTATTATCTTCTAGCTTTCAGAGCATAGGTCTTTCACTTCCTTGGTTAAATTGATCCTTAGATATTTTATTCTTTGATAAGTTGTAAATGGGATTGTTTTCTTAGTTTCTCTTTCCGGTAGTTCATTATTAGTACATAGAAATACAAATCTATTATATATAATCTATATTTTAATTTTATATTGTGTGATTTTACTGAATTCATTTATTAGTTCAAGTAGTTTTTTTGGTGGGGGGTTTTTCTATACATGGTATCATGCCATCTGCAAATAGTGACAGTTTTACTTCTTTTCCAATTTGGATGCCTATATTTCTTTTTCTTATCTGCTTGCTGGTGGCTTGGACGTCCAACACTATGTTGAATAAAAATGGCGAGAGTGGGAATCTTTGTTTTATTCATGATTTTAGAGGAAAAGCGTTTAGCTTTTCACTGTTGAATATGATTTTAGCTGTGGGTTTATCATATCTGACATTTATTGAGTTTTTATCTATCACAAATATTGAATTTTATCAAATGCTTTTTCTGCATCTATTGAGATGATCATATGATTTATGATATTCACCATTCTTTTTGTGAATGTGGTGGATCATGTTGATTGATTTGCAGATACTGAACCATCCATCCTTGTATCCCTGGAATACAAGGGATTCCTTGTATTGACTGTGGTATATGATCCTTTCTTAATGTGGTTTGAATTCAGTTTGCTAATATTTTGTTGAGGATTTTTGCATCTGTGTTCGTCAGGGATATTGGCCTGTAATTTTCTTTTGTGTGTGTGTGTGGTGTTTTTGTCTGGTTTTGGTATCAGAGCAATGCTAGCCTCATAGAATGAGTTTGGGAGCCTTCCTTTCTTTATCCATTTTTTGAAATAGTTTGAGAAGGATAGGTATTAACTCTTTAAATGTTTGGTAGAATTCACCTGTGAAGCCATCTGGTTCTGAACTTCTGTTTGTCGGTAATTTTTGAATACTGATTCAATTTTATTAATAGGGATAAATCCATTCAGATTTCCTATTCCTGATTCAGTCTTAGTAGATTGCATGTTTCTGGGAATTTATACATTTCTTTGGGGTTGTCTTATTTGTTGGTATATAATTATTTGTAGTAGTCTTTTATGATCCTTTGTATTTCTGTGGTATCGGTGTAATCTCTCTTTGATTTCTGATTTTGTTTATTTGGGCCCTCTCTCTCTTTTTCTTTTTTCTTTTTATTTATTTATTTTTGAGAGAGAGACAGAAAAGAATGAGTGGGAGAGGGGCGGGGTGGGGCGGAGAGAGAGAGAATCCCAAGTAGGCTCTGCACTGTCAGCACGGTACCTGATGCAGGGCTCGAGCTCATGAAGCGTGAAATCATGACCTGAGCTGAAATCAAGAGTCAGACACTTAACTGACTGAGTCATCCAGGCCCCCGCCTTTTTTTCTTAATGAATCTTCCTGAAGATTTATCAATTTTCCTTGTCTTCTCAAAGAACTACCTCTTAGTTTCCTTGATCTTTTTACTTATTTATCTAGACTTTATTTCCTCTGGGTGTGATGGGGCAGGGAAGTGCTCGAGAAGTGCCCTGGCCGGGGTAGGCAGGTTGGGCAGGGTGAGTGTGCAGGGGAACCCCAGGGCAGAGCCAGTGGTGCTGGCACAGCACATGGACAGTATCAGAAATGGCTCCCACCAGTGCCAGGCCAGGTGGGTGGAAGGGGAGTAAAAAAAAGAGATGGCTGCCAGTCCTTCCATCAGACAATATTCTAACAGATCCCTGCCCCTTTGGCATATGCCCTAAAATTTGTCAGTGATTCGCCTTCAAGTGTAACCACGGTACTTTTCAAACTGCTGCCTCTGCACTGGGACTTAGAGTGAGTAAGATTGTACTTGTGCCCTTGGAGAGCAAAGTCTTGGTTTCCTGCTGCTCTCCAGCTCTCCTGGACAAAAGACCTGCTCATTTAAGTCAGACCTTAGCGGGTCTCTACTTCCTGGTACAGGTCCCCTGGGCTGGAGAACCCAATGCTGGGCTCAGACCCCTCATTTGTCAGGGAGGGTCTCTATGATTGTGATAGCCCTCTCATTTGCAGGTTGCTGCTCCAGCGATGTGCATCCTGATTAGACTGTGTCTCTGCCTCTCCTGCCCATCTCAGTGTGAGTTTTCTTTATGTCCTTAGTTGTGTGTGAAGTCTTTTCTGTTAATCTCCAGTTATCAGAGATACTCGTTCTGCAAGTAGTTGTAGTTCTGGTTTGTCTGCGGGAGGAGATGAGCTCGGCGTCTTCCCACTCTGCCATCCTCATCTAGTTTCCAGTTAACAATTCTTTATATGAAATTCTCACTGTTTAAATAATTGGTGTGGTTTCTGTCTCCTGCCTGGACTCTGTCTTGAGTCTGAGTCTCAGGTAGGGCCTGAGATTCTCCATTTCTCCCAAGGTAATGCCCAGCTGCTGGTCCAAAGACCACAGTGTTAATAGTGAGCAGCTAGAGAAGTGATTCTCAACATTTGGCTGCATATGGGAATCACTTGAGTGCTTTTGGAAACTACTGATGACTAGATGCCACCCTGAATGAGTCTGACTTGATTAATTTGAAGTGTGCTCTAAGCCTTGGGTGTTTGAAAGTCTTTCTAAGTTATTCTCACATGCAACCATAGCTGAGGACCTTTGTTCTAAAGTGGAGGTTCTTAACCAGGGGCAATTTTGCACCCCCGATTGGGACATTTTTGATTCTCACAATTGGTGGGGGATGCTAATGGCATCTTGTGGGGAGAGGTCAGGGATGCTACTAAGCATCCTATAATGCACAGACAGTCCCCTACAACAAAGGATTGTTTCGCTCAAGATATCAATAGTACCGAGGTTGAAAAATCCTGATCTAAAAGATGTGCTAAGGTCAACCAAATTCATCTCTTCATCTATTTGCTCATTTATTTGCTCATTCAGATATATTTACTGAGCATCTACTGTGGGCTTATCTAGGTGTCAGAGACTATTAAAAGATTTGTGAGCCACATATTTTCAGATAACCTTAGGAGAGAAAAGATAGTCCTATAAGGTGCTTGCTGGGTAAAGATGCCTGCTTTGTCACTTATTTTAGGTCCTGAATTTAGCCTCATATATTCAAGGTCTGAATATTAGAGTGTAGACTTGTAGGAGGGCATTATTCTTCCCACTGCCTGGCCACAATGTAAAAGAGTTTGAAAAACACAGCTTTATGATAAAACATTCTGCTTCAAGTATATCAAGTAGCCTTGAAGGGCTTAGATGTAGTTGTGGATCAGGTTTAATGTCATGTCTCATGTGTATTTGAGCCTCAATCCGAGGATCGTGTTTGGTTTCTCTTAACATGCAAATCCATTCACAGGCCTGAAATGTACTCAATAATTCTGCCACTTTCTATTCCTTCTTTCCCTAAGAACAATTAGTATGATACTGTAACATGGAACACTAAAGTCAAATCAGCATTATCTTTAAACACGTAAAAGCCAAAAAGCAAACAAAACAAGGCTGCTCTTTTCAGAAAAGAAAATCTAAACTTCCTGCTCCTCAGATTATTCCATCTCTCTCTATGAACATTCCTTTCATCTCCAGTCTTATTTTATATAGAACTTGATGAGATTATGAACCTTATCAAATTTGCATTCCCCTTTACAAAAGTGCATGTGCTCCAGGATCATGAGCTTTGAGCATCCCTATAATTTTATGAGAAAAGTAGGGGTTTTTCAGTTTTCAGTTGGAAAAAACAAGATATGAAGTTATATAAAGAAGGTCAAATGATTAGTAAATTTAGACATACCAATGTAGAAAATTATGTAAACGTTTTGAGTTAACTTGTATTTGTTGAGTACTTCATGTGGGCTCAGCTCAGTGCCAAGTGCTGTGGAAATTTACAAGTAGAGGACATGGTACCAGCCTCATGGAACTTAGACTTTTGTTTGGGAGGTAAAATAAGAGTGTGCATACATGTGGATTTGTGTACATGTGCATATGTGTGGATATGGATATGTGCAGCTATGTATGAGTAGTATATGTGTGGTTTTTTCCAAGTATGTTAGTATGTATCTGCGTGTATATGTACACAGACGTGCAAGTATGTGTTTGTGTCTCTCTGTGTGTATGGACATGTGCATGTATGTGTGCACTTGTACTTGTGTGTACATATGTTTGTGCGTGTGCGTGTGTATGTGTAACTGAACTTCAGTGGCAGCAGAGTGCTCAAATGCATGCACTTTTGAATCAAACTGACCTCCCTTCAACCCGTCTTTTATGGATATCCTCTTCTCTAACTTGTTTTGAGTATGTGCTATTTAAACTTTGCATGAAATCATACCTGGGCACAATTATTAGCCTAAACACTAGGATGATTTCTGATTGGCCAGTTAATTAGGACTTATCAAGGGAGACTTTAAGTCCTTTGCTCTTTTTGACTTTTCTGTTTCCTGAAACAGATTGAGCTAGTGGAAATCCACATTTAATTAACTGCCGGTATGAAAGCCTGAGGGGAAAGGCAAAAAAAAAAAAAAAATTAGTATTGCCATTCCCTTTTCATGTGAGAGCCCAGAAGGGAAGAATGTGTATGGCAGGAAGAAAAGAGTAAGCAAACCATGTTTGGGAGATTAGCAAACTTTATTACAAATAGTGCCTTTAGAAGAAGGTGGGCTGAGGAGGAGAGAGGGGTTGGAAGGGGAGGGAGCACGGCCCTGAAGGAAGGGTTTAAAGAGTGGGAACAGCCTTTGGATTTTACTCAATAGAGAACAGGGAGCCTCAGGAGTTTTCAGTTAAATACCATATCATGTGAGTACTCGAGAAGACTTTACACTAATTTAATAGATGTCACCTTTTTGTCACGTGTTTCCTTCTTATCCTAACCAAAAAGAAATGAGGTTTCTACTTCCCATGTAAATATTCTTTTGTGAAGTCATTGTACTTACATTTTAAATGTATGAATTCCTTGTGTTGTGTGAGAGGGACTGTTCAGAACAAACACTATCCTTAGAGTTGTATCCTAGAGACAGTTGGATTTTAAGATCCTTTCCAGATCTAAAATATACAAAGTTAGTATAATGTTAAAAAGAAGTTAAGTGCCTGACACCTTAGCTAATTGACACTCTTAAAGAAGAGCGATTTAAGACAGTGATTAAGGGCTGGAAATCCCTAGTGATGATTTCAGTGAATTAAAACACAGTTTTATTGAGTTTTTATTCTAAGCCAAGCTATATGCTAGATGTTGAATGGGCAGGAAGGAGACAAAGGAGGTCAGATATGAAAATTAATAATGCCTCGCACATAAAGGCACATAGTAAATACCCATTGAATGAAGGAATGAATGAATGGACAAGTCCCTGTTATTTATTGATTCAATTTGTGGGAGATGGTAAGGGGTGGTGCTAGGGGGACAGACACAAAAATAGAAATGAACAGAGACCAGATAAGTGATTCCCCACATTTGGCTGCACATTCAAATTACCTGGGAACTTTAAAAATTTCTAATGACCAGATGCCTCTCTAAATCTGACTTGGTTTGAAGGCAAAGAGAAGGGGAGAAGGGAAAAACGTGACCATAGACCCAGGAACTTGGAAAAACAAGGCATATTATGGAGCAGGATGAGTGTTTTGGAGTAGGTAAATTGTAGGGTAGACAGATTTTAGCCAGAAGATGGAACTTCTGGGCAGACTATAAACAGGTTGATGGAGTTCAATTCCTGAAACACCTGGCTTGGCACTGAGAGCTAAAGAATTATGGCCACTCTTGTTGCTTTTACTGTTTGAGGTCTCTTTGTCTCTGTCTCTCCTTCTCTCTGTTTCTCTCTCTCTCTAGCTGAGGAGGTTTTGTGTGCATGTGTGCATGTGTGCGTGCGTGTGTGTGTGTGTGTGTGTGTGTGTGTCCCTGCTCTGCCTTCCTGAGACTACATCTCTTTTATTGGAATTTTTGAGTTAAGGCATACTCCTCAGCAAGGCCTCTTTATTTAAAACATTGGTTCCTGCTACAAATGGCTGGTCACATTTTTCTATGGCTTTCACTCATCTTTTGGAGACTGGCCTTCTTTCCTTATTTGTGGTCCCCTCACACACCAACAATCATACCTGTTTTTCTATCACTGAGCAACACTGACAGAAATGGTGTTGGTCTATGTCTTCCTGTAAAAAATTAGTACATTTTCATTGTAAATACTTTTAAAATATAGGAAAGTTAGAGAAGAAAATAAGAATTATTCATAATAGAGCTCTTACACTTTTAGCATCTTGGTATATTCTAAGCATGCATTTGGTTCATGCCTATACTTATTTGTGAAGTTGGAGATGGCTTCCCAGTGAGTTTTTATTCTCCCTCTTTAATTTTTTTTCTTGTAACTTTGAATTATGAGAATTTCTCTACATGATTAAATATTTGTTAAAAAACATTTTAATGACTTATATTGTTCCAACCAATGGGTTCATAATGATTTTTTACTATGGTAAAAATTGGACTTTGTTTTTTTTTCAGTTTTGTGAATAGTATGACACTGAGAACATTGCACATAAATCTTTAGGCACGTTCTGACTTCCCTGGGACATATACTTAAAAGGAGGATTTTATTGGGCGAAGGCTTTTATCTTTGAAGATCTTTTATAAAGATTGCTAAATTATTTTTCAAAAAATTTGAGCATATTCAATAAATGTTAGAGTACATTGTTTATAATGGATTGAAATAGAAGTTTCTCCTGACCTACATGGAAAATTTTCTAAATGAGATTCATCCATAAAACAACATCTTTGCTGAGAAAGCCATGGGAAGAAAGTTCACATGAGTAGGCTATTATGTAGCCTGGTAAGTGGATACAGCATATTCTTATTTTTTTATAGTGATGAAGGGGATTATTGACATAAATAATTTTTAAGAACCGGAGTTCATTAACTCAGTGGCCCTGTAGTAGGTTTGCAACATGGTTTGAGATGGCAAGGAGTCTTATTTACTGTATAAGGAAGGATCATTTTTGTTGGAGGAACATAATCCATCATCTGGGTAACTTGTGTACAGATGATAGCCTTCTTTGCAAGATGGTTAACATCAACGTACACATTTCTGGGGAAACATCAATGTACACATTTCTGGGGAAACCTTCCTATATTGAAACTTGTGAGAGCTAAACAAGTGTCTGGATCTGGTTTACATAATTGAGCATGTAATCAATGCATCTGGAAGAAGTCTACATGCTGCTCAAGGCTCTGCATTCTGGTCTGAGCACAGAGGAGCGTTTCCCATCGTAAGCTGGACACACTGAACCATTTATATCAGGTATCTGGCATCCAGGGGTCTTCTCATGTTTCATAATAATAGAACAATAGAAAAATGGCTCTATTCTTTGTACCTTTGTTTGTGATTTTCTTTTTTTTTCTCTGGGAACATTTGTTCTAAACTTACTTTCTCTTATTATAGAAAGACCATGTGTGTAAGAGATGATAAAATCTTATTTTAAAATGAAACTTACCACCAACCCCCAATAGGAGCTAATGTCTCTCTCTCCAGCTTAAAATTTTCCAGTTTTTTTTTCTTCTTTCTTTCAGGGTTCCATGAAAATCTTCATTGCTACCTATAATTGTAATACAATTTTGATGGCAACCAATACTAAGTCTTTCTGAAGCGCTTCTCTAATCTGGGAACACAGACTTTTTGTGTGTGACCCCAATCAACAGTTGCTTATTTGGCATTCCTGGAACTATAATTTGAAGGCACCAGGGCTTTTAGAATTCCTCCAAAAATACTTAGAATGGAAACTTACCACTTAGAAAACAGCAATTCTAAAAACCCACTCACGTCATCTTCCAAAACAACAGTGAAATTATTCCATTTTAAAGATTTTCTAAGAGTTTCTAGAATTCAATAGTTCTCCTTTTTGAACTCACAGATTATTTTTTTCTCCATACCCACTTATGACACTTGACCTTTTCTTGGAGTATTGGAGTTATTTAATTATAGACTTTATCTGCCAAGTCTGGGTGCCATCTGATTCACACCTGTGCTCAGCCTCCCACATATTCATGATCAATTGATACAAGGAGTGGGTACTTCTTGTATTTCTTAATTTTTCTGTTTGAGATCTGGAGGCAAGCACACTCACCTCATAGGCCTTGGAAGTGCCACTCCAAGTTAGCAGCATGAAGTTAACAGGGATAAAGAAGGAGACAGGTAAGTTAACAGAGCACTGGTAAAGCATTCTCTTGGCCCATGATGAGGAAGAGCATTAGCAGAGCTGGAAATTTTACTTTTATAAAATTCTGAAAGTATTCTTGAAGTCTAGAGCTCACATAGCAAGTGCTTGTTTAGGTCGATGATGATAATGTTGGTGGTGGTTGGGGGTGAAGTTTCTTTTTTCCATATCACACTAATTTTTAAAAAAAACTTTTTTAGTATACTCCCATAGCATTTACCATGTGTGCATTAAATGATAAATTACTTTGTAAACTGTAACTTTGTCATTGTTATTTGATATTGTGACTATCCTTTAAAAGGTCACTCTCTTCAAAGACATATAAAAGCTCCCATTTTCTTTCTTTCTGACAGATTGTGGTCCTGTGTCTGAAGCCTCCCCATCTGGGAGCATCTGGGATATAAAAGCTGCAGGGAATACGGATGGCAGGGCTGTTGAGCTATGACGACTGTGGGAAAGTCTGGTGTAAAGGAATGAACATTCTTGCCTTGTGGGTCAGACAGACTTAGGTAAGTTATTTCACCCTTCTGAGCCTCAGTTTCCTCACACGTAGAATGGTGATCGTAAAATCGTTCATATGCAAGGTCATGTGTATTAAGTTCCTGGCCTGGTCACAGAATGTACAAGCTACACATGTTTCTAGCCTGCTTTCTTTCTTACCTGCAGCCTTTGATTGGGCTTCTCTGACTGCCCTCCGCACAGCATAGTATAGTCACCTGCTGGACTGGGGAGGCTTTGAGGGGCAGGGATAGTGTCTTGTTTGTTTTTCCCCTCCAGTGACTGGTTCAGTGCCTTGGAGACTGGAGGCTCCATGAGGGACAGCTACACTGAGCTGTGTCCAACTGTGCAAAAGAATCCACAGTAATAGCAGGAATTTGGAGAAGAGTTGAGACACTTGGAGGGAAGTAGAATAAAGCAATAATAGCCTGGTTCTGTGCCACCTATTCAAACTTACCTCTTGATGGTTTGGGGCTTAGTCAATACCTGTTGAGTGAATGATATTAATAAGAAAATGTGTAAATGAGCCCCACAGGAAAGGTATGTGGAATTGAGATTAGCTGACCTAGCCAAGGACCTGGCCCATACTAGACACTGGATAAATATTTACCGAATCAATGAAAAAGTAATTAAGCAAATGAAAGACATGCATGGATGGTAACTCATGGATAGTAGTTAAGTAAAATAGATTATTTGGAAGGTAATGGATGTAATGGAAGGTGGTACCCACATTATCTGTGTGTGTTTGTATTCATGTAGGACAAAGGAGGTAAGTGGAGGGACGAGAAGGTGTGTTCAAATGAACATCTGAGGGATTGAATGATTTATCAGGCTTAGTTTCCTTTCATTGCTATTAAACACTAATTTAATTACTGGGGGAGGTTGGTGGTCTTAGAGACAGAGGAGAAATTCTCATCTGATTCATACAGCCAAAATATAAAACTATCTGACCTTGGTGGACAGAAGTCACCTCCATGCTCTTACTAACACCTTTTTCTGGTTCATCTCTTGCTCGTGGACAGTATTGTTCACAGGCATAACCTAACACTCATAAAAGAACCTCCTTTGATATTGTAAAGCAATTAAATGAACACTGCTTTTATTTTGCACCTGAGGTTTGTGAATCACCCTTAAGTATTTCCAGTATTTTTCCTGCACGACCCTGGAGTTATCAAATCTGGCAATAGGAACAGGATGGTTCTCAGGAGGGCTGCCTCAGAGAGGAGTGGCTCTTGCTTGGCTGCCAGGAGACAGGCACTCCCGGCCCCTGCTGTTGCTATCAGAGATTCCAGGAACTGCAGGGGGCCCAAGCAAAGACATGGCAGCCAGCTCTGCGACACACAAGTCCCCAGTCCATGGCAGCCTCCTTCCACGGCCACTGATTCCTAGCCTGGGCTAGGTAACTTCATTCTCGTGCATGAGCATAGTTTATGTAAAGACTAGGAGATTAGAGTTTTTTTTATTACTATTTCAGGAGAGAGGGTGTTCATGGAGGTGGAAGTCTTCAGGTGTTTAGGAAGGTGTTTAAGGAGGTCTGTGGAGGGTCCTAGCGCAGTGGCCATTCTTCACCAGGCATTGGTGTGATGTGGGGAAGCTGCTGCCATTCCTGAGCCTCAGTTTTTTCATTTGGATTATGACCATGCATCTCTTCAGCCACAAGGAATAGGACCTTATTGTCCTAGAGATTAGCGAAAACAGATTTGAACAGGCTTTGTAAAATGTACCATGCTGTATACATACACGAATGTGTAGTTTATATCCTGCATATCTGGAGGAGGGGGAAAAGGGAATGAGGAGAAGGAAGCCTCTCAGGCTATTATTAGGAGTTTGGCTCATTGTAGGGAATGTTGACAGTGCAGTGTTTATAGACTCCTGGGTAGGCAACACATAATGAGAGCACGAGAGGACAAAAATGACATTCTTATAAAAAAAAGGCTTCTTTTCCTTTCCATCTCCAACCCCCTACTGTCATACCTCCTGCTCCCTTTTGGCTTTTACGTAGGGTTGTGTCAGCTGGAATGCTTTTTGAGATCATTAAGTGTAACCCCCAGGCAGTTATTTTACAGTTTTTCAAACATCCCACGGTTATTTTAGCCTATTCACATAAGCTGAATAAGACGGATCTAATGCTCAAGGGAGAGGAGAGTGGTGGTAGGAATTCTTATGGGGAAAGGAAGATGAAAGGTTCTGGTGCTTGTTTAATTCTGTGCTTGCCAAATAGAAAATATACAAAAAGAAAATTGCAATGTAAATAGCACAAAGTGTCCAGAATTGTTTTGAAATAAATCCAGGTTTAAAGGACCTAATTTGCCACTTTGAACATATTATTTCATGCTCCAACAAATAAAAGATGCTCGGAGCTCTTTAATTTTGGCCAGTATTAAAAAAAAACTTACGGAAATTAACCAATGATAATTTGAGTCAGATCTCTGTTGCCTTTGTATAATTAGCACAAATATCATTTATTTGTCAGGAGTGTAAATATAAGTCTTGCCTTATTAGCCACTTCCCATCTCTTCTGAATTCACAAACTAATATTGGCGTTGTTATAGTTCACATGCTTATCTGTAGTTTATTGAGTATTTTCTGGTTTTAACAAAGATAATAATATCTGAAATGACTTATGCACAATGTGATGAAAATGGTATGTGGGTTTCTAAGATCAAGGAGTTTTAGGACATTTTAAGAATCTGCTACACATTAGTGTGGTAATATTAATAAAAATTACTAGTGTATATGGTAGACATTATAAATACATAGCAGTAATAACAAAAATATCTTTTGATTAAATGAGAATACCTGTTGGAGCTATGCTACCTGTGGTAACAAACAAGTCAGCAAAGGTATCATGGAGCAAGAATTAGAGAGGATAATTTCTCACTCACAGAATGTACAAAATGGGGAATCTTGATTGACAGCAGGCTCCCCTCCCAACTGTGGTTGGAGAATGAGGTTTCTTCCATCTTGGAGCTCTCCCCTCTTTAACAGTGGTTTTTCAGGTTGCTGGGATCATCTCCTTTGAATCAATGAGAAGAGAGAGTATGGAGGACCATGCACCAGAGACTTCTGTGGACCAGGAACAATCCATTAGTGGGACCTCCAGCTGTGTCCCTAGAAGAGGAAGAAGCAGATTTGCTGAAGAGTTAGACAGTCTCTGGGGCACTGGCACATTGTTAGCTTTCAATGACATGGCTACTAATATTATTATATTGAATGTCAATGTACAGCTCTTATAACCCCTTTTTATTTTAGGTGATATGAGAGATAATTTGTGTGTGTGTGTGTGTGTGTGTGTGTGTGAATGTGTGCTGTATTGAGACTCATGATTAGTAATTTAGATCTCTATTTGGAAGGGGAATTGAAGAAGGTGTTTATTTTCTGTTCCTTACATTAAAGTCAAGTTTAAATTAACCAGATTTTAAAGTTAATTATGTGCATTCAGCCTGAGCTGTATGCTGTAGAAAATATATTGATGCAACTGAGTCAATACATTCTGTTAATAGTTAACTGAACAAAGGAAAAGAATGGTAAAATTGTTTTCTTTTCTTGAACACAGTTTGAGGTAGCTAATCTTTGTCAAACACATTATCTAAAGAATAAAAATGATTCTTAAAATGAGATTAGTAAAGCACTTTAAATGTCCTTCCCCCCATTTCCTTTAGATGCTATTAATGAAAATATTATGTGTAAGTAGAAACTTCCTTATTCATCTATCATTTATTATCTATCTATCTATCTATCTATCTATCATTCTATCATTCTATCTATTACCTATCTATCTATCTATCTATCTCTAAATGAATCCTACCAGAAAAGATTTAGGTACTCAGTTACTTTTCTTTCAAAGGAGAGCAGCCATTCTAGCATAACTAGAGATAATGCATTGCAACGAGAACAGGAGTTAGCAAGTTTTCTGTAAGATGGCAGGTAGTAAATATTTTAGCCTTTGTATGCCATATAGTCTCTGTCACAACTACTCAACTGTGCTGTTTTTGTGTGAAAGCCCCTGTTGACAATATGTAAACAAATCACTGGGGTTGTCCTTGATAAAATTTTATTCACAAACACAGGCAGTAGCCTGGATTTGGTCCATGCACTGCATTTTTCTGACTCCTGGTCTAGAATGTTCAGTACTTTCTAAAAAGCGTACATTTTCTAATTTTATATTAGATGTTTATGTTATTTATGAAGCTAATTTCTCTCTACAGAGTTGGAAATATTACTGTCAGTTTGATTTTTGATGGCAAGAATAACCATGACCTAAGATAGCATTGACTAAATTCACTGTCCTTTGTCATCGGCATTAATGAAGCTATAAATCATAATTGTGTTGGCAATTTTTGTTAGATAACAGGCCTATAAAAGTGATTGGTTATTCAGAGTAAAATTGCTTTATTAAAAGCACTTGGAGACAGGCTTTAGTAACTGCTAAAAAAGAATTCATAAGGCTTTTGTCTTTCAGGAAAGTTTAGTTGGTGTGTATTTGCTTACTTTTTCTTCTCATTGGTAGATGGAATTTAATTTTTATATCTCACAAACTTTACACTTATAAGACTCCAACTAGCATACAGAATTTTATTTAATGTTTTCAAACTGTCTAGGAGAGGGTTTTTTCCTAAAATGTCATTAGCAAGTAGAGTGAAAATATAAAAAGCAACCCTGTGCACCCTGCAGAAGCACATAAAGAGGTCTAATTAAATGACACAGATGGAAGCAGGCCCCCTGTTCACTGAATTAAGATGACACGATCTGTCACATATGGGAACTATGAGATATAGAGTCTTCTTTAAGTACAGGGATTTGGAATTCTGATACCTCCCACATTTGTTTATGTAACAAGTGTTTTTGAAGTAGAGTCTAGACCCACTTTGCACTGGGGGTGGGGAGTACAATTGTTTGTTCTTGGGTCAGGCTGTTCTGGTAGGTGGAGTAGGGAGGAGAGAATGGAAAAGGACAGTGTCTCTTTCTTGGTTGGCTCTGTTACAGTCCTTGAGCTGTTAGTTCCTGTTTTTTTTTTTTTTTTTCTTTTGGACTAACACTGACTAACCTTTAGTGACACATATGCAAAAAGCATCCAAATTCTGGCTCTTCATGAAGAACTTGCATGCATTCTATTACCTCTTACAACTCCCCACTTAGCATCTGCCCTGGCAGTCCCCTCCAGAGCCTCTTTTGTCTGGGATCCCCATCAAGAGTTGTGGGACATCCACTTGACCCATGGCAAATCCACACATTGCTGATTTTTCCAAGTTGCCTGTGGACTGCTTCAGTGCCAGCCCTGTCTCAGCCTTGGCATCTCACTCCAACTGTCCTCTCCTTTTGCTCAAATAAGCACAATGGGCAAATCCACAAGACCTCTGTGTAAGCAGATATCTGCCATGGACTGGGACGCCAGTCTCCCCTTGTGTAAGCATCTCAGTTCTCTGAGTGATTCTTTTCTAGTTTGTCCCTCACTGGATTGCAACAGGTGCCTTTCCTTCTCTATGTGTAAAGAAGGGAAAAAAACCTCATCAAGAACTACTGATGGCTCCTGGGCAGCAAGAAAGTCCCATTCAACATCCTCCTTCAGTGTCTTGTGCTAGGCAAATGGTGACAGTGAAGGATAAAAGTGGATAGATTAGAAATATTGAGGAGATAATATTTATAGGACTTGGTGCTTAGATTATATTTGATTAGACATAGGGTTAAAGGAGAAGGGGATGAGAAAGGAAAGCATTAGAGTAGGATCAGGTTGAGAGTTCATGTATTGCAAATTCAGTTTTTGATAAGTTGAGTTCTAGGTGCTAGGTGGGCATTCAGATGTCAATGTCACATGGGCAATTAGTTACATGTACAGGGGACCTTTGAACAACATGGATTTGAACTGTGCGAGTCCACTTATATTTTTCTAGTATATTTTTTACTTATATTTTTTCAATAAATACAGTAAAGTACTCTAAATGTATTTTCTCTTCCTTATGATGTTCTTAACATTTTCTTTCCTCTAGCTTACTTTACCATAAGAATATAGTATATAATACATATAACATACACACTATAATCTAATTGGCTATTTATATTATTGGTAAGCTTCTGGCCAACAAGAAGTTTTGGGGGAGCTAAAAGTTACAAACAGATTTTTAAGTGTGTGGGGGTTGGCATCCTGAACCCCACCTCATTCAAGGCTCAGCTGTACATTAGCAGCCAAGTCTTGAGGCAGATATAACTTTGCAAGTCTTATGAAGAAAATCTTCTAGGGAACCGGGATAGGATGAAAAAGAAGAAAGTGTCTAAGATTGGTCCTTGAAGAATTCTGACACTTAATGGTTGGGGGATAGTAATAAGCATTCCAAGGAGACTGAGAAAAAGCAGCCATAGAAGTAGAAGGAAAACCAGGCGATGGCTTCCACGGTACACAAGATATTTAAGTTGAAGGCAAGTGGTGGGATTCGGAGTCAGTGGCAGAAGGGTGACTTGTGGATTATTCTATTTATGTTGCTCCTACTGATGCATGAAGCCATTAACCAAATGGAAATGCAAATGAAAATGGAAGCATTATGAAACTCTTGTGAATTTATTTGGAATGTTCATGCTGCTAAATAAAAATTTATTTCAGCAATTTGCTTCCCATGTGTGTTATAATCAGTTCCAGAGAGACTTCATTTATCACAAAGACAATGCTTTATGTGTCACAAGGAAAACATTATAAACTAAAGAGTTTCCCATAAGGGAATATAATTTCATTCTTTATAGATTTTTTAAGAAGTTTGTGTGTGTGTGTGTGTGCGTGCGCGTTTCTCTTTCTAAAGCCAATGTTATCATTTGTTCTTTCTGCTAAGATTTCCTTTTTTAAAAAAATATTTATTTATTTATTTGAGAGAGAGATAGAGAAAAGTGGGGAAGGAGCAGAGAGAGAAGGAGAGAGAATCCCAAGCAGGCTCTGTGCTTGTCAGCTCAGAGCCCGATGTGGCACTCAACCTCACCAACTGTGAGATCATGACCTGAGCCAAAGAGTCGGATGCTTAACTGAAATCGAGAGTCGGGGATAACGCATTTCTTGCTTTCATGGAGTTTGCCTTCTTGTAGCAGTGTAGTAGTTGAGACCACATGTTCTGGGGTCACTTTTCTTGGTTTTGCATCCAGGCACCCCTTTCTTCTAATATTTCTTATAGTATCTCTTATGCTCTATGCTGAGTGAATGCTCAAATATCAGGAAAATGTTTAAATAACTGCCTAAATTGTATGAAGCATATTATAAAGAGAATGTTAAACAGCTGTTTTCCATTTCTCCTGATAGAAAACAAGAACACAGCTTCATCTTTAGCCATAGAGATGTGGGTAACAACAAAATGGAACCTTTGCCTAGAACAGAGTGAACAATGGTGGGTTCCTGGAGTACAGACTAAAACATGGCTTAAATGAACCATGATTTGGAGATATTATGGGGCACACTTTTGACTTCCTTGGCTGTGGGCATTGTTACAAGTGGAAATGTCTTTTGGAATGTACAGTTTTGAATTTCTCTCTGACTTAAGCATCTTGTGATTGAATATGGTGAGGCTTCCACAATTCAATACCAATGTACTTTTTAAGCCTTATTTCCTACCACTCCCTTATTTCAACCTTCCATTTCAGTATGGAAGCCAAATATGGCTTTTGTGCTACTGGGTCAAACTTTTTTCTAGATCTTTAAAAAATCTAGCACAGATGTCACTTCTGCCATGGAACCTTCCACAGCACCCAATAAAATATAATCTCTCTTTCCTACTGATCTCTTTAACTTTTCCTGAAATACCACTTATTTAAGCCTAAACATATTCATTCACTCAGTAAATATTCACTATGTTTACTATGTGTCAGACTATATTTGTGATGGGTTCTGGGGAGAAAGCATTTCTTGCTTTCGTGGAGTTTGCATTCTTGTAGCAGTGTAGTGGTTGAGACCACATGTTCTGGGGGCCACATTTCCTGGTTTGTATCCCGGTTAGTTTCTAGCTGTGTAATCTTGTTTAATTGTTATATTTCTGTGCATTAATTGCTTTAGCTGAAAGCTGAAATAAATCACAACTACCTGAACCAAATGTTTTTGGCATGGGTTTGTCTACTACCCCAGACCCACATTTTCACCTTGTTTTCTAGCTGGAGCAGTCCTTGTAACCGCTTGTCTTCTTCTCTTGGGCAGGAAGCCAGGCTGCAGCTACTAGGTCTAGTGTCTACGGAAACACTACTTCCAGTCTAATTGGAGACTGGGATGAACTTTTCAGAGAATAGTACTTTTCTGCCTCTCTCAGTATCTCTTGATTTCCTGTGAGCATGTCACAAAACCATGGCCAGCTCTGTATGCCAGTTCCTTATATGTCTTCCCTGTCCTTCCTGCCCCTTTGGCCTCTTCTTAGGCTCCAGTGCTTCTGGGATTGCCCACTGAATAGAAGACTAGCATATACATTTTCATCTTAGGCTCTGTTTTCTAGGGAGCTTGGGCTGCAATACCACCTCATTGGCTTATTGGGAGGATTAAATGGAAAGTGCTCAGAACAGTCCCTGGTGGAGAGTAGAAAATAAATGCTAGCTATTATTGTGACAAAAGCAAATGAGAACACAGTAGAGGGTCTAGGTTGAAAGAAGGAAGGTTATTTAAGGATTCTTGGAAGAAATGCTGTTTAAGCCAAGACCTGAAGGTTGAGCAGCCAAATGTAGGATTTGGCAGTGGGGTGCATTTGTGGTGAATATGCCAGGCAGAAGGAGCCTTATGTTTCAAAGCCTGGGGTTAAGAAAGAGCCTAGGTTTGAGTAACCAGTTACATTAATAACTAAAATTCTTATCTGTTGTATTCATTTGTAGTTATTTATATATGTGTGTCTAGCAGAGACAGTAAGGTTTATCAAATATTCTACTTTTTTCCTTATCTTTCCCAATCCTCTTGCAGTTCTGGATAATGAAATGTGAAGGAAATGACATGAGTCACTCCTGGGCTGAGGCAGGGTAAAGTCTACATTTTTCCTCCACGATAGTGACCAGAGACCACATGTTCCAGAGAGATGGGATACAACATGATAAAGCTGCTATCACTAAGTTTCTTGAGTAATTCCGTAGGTAAAGCAGAGGGTCCTGCTTGTGGTGAGAATAAGAAATAATTCTTTGTTGAATAATGCCACCAGAATTTGGGACTGGTTTGTTATTGCAGCATAACTTAGTTTAACCTGACTAATACAATGATTAATCTTCCCGACTGCAGTGTTAGCTTCTGGATTAGAGCCATGCCTAGGGTGAGGCAAGAGAGATGCCTGTGGTACAAAATTGAAGGAGGCACTTCCTTTCAGGTTTATGCAAGTGGGTGACATTATGACCAAAGCAGATTAAGTGAGAGGGAAAGTGTGGGAGAAGAGGTCTGAGAGGTTGTAACTTCGAAGACCATTGGAAGATCATTGGATTTTTAGTGGAATTATATTCTTTAAAGATCTAATTGGCTTTATTAAATGATTCATGAATCAGGCAGCATCCCATCTTGCAAGAGGAGAGGTGCTCCCTGTAGTGGAATTATGGTTAACTCCTTATTTGCTACAAAATAAGGCAAGAAAACCAAAAGACAAAGGAGTTCATTTAGACAGTGAAAATTTGCTTTTATTATTTAAGGCAAAATTGTACTCCAAAAACAGTCTTCTTTGGGAAGAAAGTTATCTTTCATTTCCACTTTCTAAAGAATCTTCACTCAAGTTACACATTGCCTGTAATGTTTAACAGTACCTCACAACTTTCTTTTGGGTTAAATCCATGGTTATAGAGGAATCACTCCATCAGGTATTGAGTCATTTCTTGAAGGAGGATAAAAAATAATTCAGTTTGAGCCTAGGTTCCTGAATAATATTCTCCTGTGAAACCAGACTCATTATTTGGTTAAAACTTTCTGCCTTTTCCCTGTTGTTGAATTTGAAACATGCTGTGTATGTGCGTGGTGGAGTGGCAGTGGGTCACTCCTGCTGGGTTAGAATCCAAATGTTAACGTGAGAAAGAATGTCATGCTTTTCCCCCTTGATAAAGAGACTTATCTGAAAATTTCCAGAAAAAACCCAGAATACCATAATGTAGCCTGGAAACCAATAAATACTGAACTGGCCATATATTTCTTTAAGCTCTAGTTATATGGGGCACGTATTTACAATCTAAAATAATAGGTTTCATGAAGGCTGTTGTAACCTGAAGCAATATTTTATTCTGTATGCTTTGTAGACTGGCTGTAGAAATTTGCTTTTGGAAAAAGTAGATGTTTTTCTAAGAAGCTATTAATTGAATTAAAGGTTAATGCAGAACTCCCTGGTGATTGGACATTTGAAAGATATTGCCAAAAGAGAAACAATGAGATGCATTCAGAGAAGACTGTATATTGGATGTGCTCAATTCTTAGAAAAATAAATGTGGGAACATCTAATCTCATCACAGTTGGATACATATGTTTTTGCAAATGGAATGTAATTTTCTAAAAATGTCAGCTGTGTATGTCTCATGGATACTGAAAACATATGCTAATTTTTGGCAGAAGCCAAGGAAAGCTATGGTGCTTTTAATTTAAATTTAAATACACAGTTGGTGAGTGAGCACTCAGTAATGATGGGAATGCATTAGAGTGATAGCACATGTGGCGAGGAATCAGAGAGATTGATAGAAAGAGAAGCAGCAAGTGGAGAAGGAGGGAGTTGAAGGCACTCAGTAGTCTAAGTAGAAATGCAAATGGCGGCAGTGCTAGAGCAGCCAGGACAATATAGTGGAACCTGGGCCAGAATGGGCCAGATTTAGTCTGAGACCGTCACCATCCAATGCAGAATGATTTGAGGGATGCTAAGCATATTAGTTTCCCCACCTCCACTTTCCCAATCAGCTCTTCTATTAGCCAGGTCAGGGTATCTCCAAGAGTGTTCCTTGGGAACACTGCTTCTGCTGGATGTTTTTGATATTTATGTGTTTCTATTAAAACAAAGTACAGAGGCAGGGAGGGGGCAATACAGAGGGAAGTCACAAATAAATTTGGGGTACAATGAATTACACAAGTTAAATGGGTTACCTTTACTTTTGGACTTTGCAAAGCCTTTAAAAGCCTTTATATTTATGAATATATATTATGAATCATGAGTCTCAACAATGGAATACTGTAAGCAGCATCTCTCAAAATGATCTGAACATAGATCTTATTTTCCCCCCTGCAATAGCTCCTAAGACAAGTGTTTGTGAAATACACTTGGGAAATGCTGGCTCAGATGCCTGAAATTTGTCCGTCAGCTAATTATTCAATTGAGTTAAGATATTAAGATTCCAACCCCCCTTTTAAAATAAATATAAAGATATTTCTGGAGGTCCTACAGAATGAGTCCTTATCTAGTATGTACACCACAGCACTGACACAGCAGGTGACAGGCTGCTTGTTAACTGACCAGGAGCCAATAGCAGGTGAGCAAGAGATGAGGGAATGGGGTGCGTGCAGGTGGACTTTGAATGGCAAGCCTCGGAGGTTAGAGAAAGTATATTGGAGATGAAGACAGAGGGAAGTAGTTGGAGGATTTTTAATGCCAGGACGGGGAGCTGGGGCAGCATGCACTTACTGAGTAGCTGTGGAGAGCTGAAGGGTGTGCAGGGCTGGGAAGGGAATGAAAAAGTAAGGGAGACACCCTGACTTTGAGGCTAAGATCTAGTATAAATTAAAATAATTTAAAAAATTAATATAATTGAAAAAATGATATGCCCTTAAAAATAAATGAACTGAGAGCTTCTATTTACACAAACGGTGTTGTTTAAATGTTATTGCTGAAAAAGAGTGCAAGCTTTGTCAAGAAATTTCGGAAAGTCCAAAGTTTCTGAGTAATGTTTAAAGAATGAGAAAGAAATGAATCCTTTTAGCCAAAAATGTTGTTCTTAAAATATCATTTTAATCATGGAATTACATATGCTTATTGTGGGAAATCCAAAAAAATACAAACTAAAGAATGAAAGAAAAATTAAACATATCACCCATAATCTCTCAATCTAGAAATAGCTACAATAAATCTTTTAGCATATTATCTTCCAGTCTCTCCTTTGTCTCCTTTTTCCACGCTCTCCACCTCCCTACCAAATTGTATAATTTTGGCTGATAGTAAACATGAACATATAATTTTAATGAGGATACTATAATTTAATCAATCAGTTGGAAAATCTGGCCTGTTACCTGTTTTTGTAAAACCCATGAGCTAAGGATGGTTTTATATTTTTAAATATTTAAGATAATCAAAACAATAATATTTAATGCTATTTGAAAATTACATGAATTCAAATTTCAGTGTCCATTACTAAAGTTTTATTAGAACCCAGCCACACTCACTTACTTACTATTGTCTGTGCTGTTTTCACATCAACGATGCAGAGTGGTAATTGTGACAGAGACAGCATGGTCTGCAAAGCTTAAAATATTTCCTATGTGGTCTTTTATAGAAAATGTTTGCTGACCTTTCATTTAACCAATCCACAATTTGGGGGCATATTTGTTTTTTTTTTAATCTTTTCCCCATTATAAATAATGTTTTAACTGATATCTTTGGGCACAAATCTTTGCCTACTTTTCTGATTATTCTATTTGGGTATTTTCCTAAAAACAAAATTACTGTGTCAAAGGGTATGAATATTTTAAGGCCTCTGATGCATAATGCCAAATTTCTTTCCAGAAAGCTCAAACTAAGTTCTTTTCCCACCAGAAGCATAAGAGAGCTACAAAGATTTTCTTTTTGGCAATACAATCTGTATCCTACCCCACCTTAAACTATTTTAAGTTCAATAATAAAACAGTGTTAATCAAGTCCAACCTTGCTAGTTATGAGGATTTGCTGAGCGGGGGCCGGGGGGGGGGGATAAGTTTCATATGCTCTATATTTTTATCTCTCCTTTCAATACAGCCCTGAATCATGCAGCCTCTGCTCTTGATACATCCTGTTGTGAGACGTCATTGCACTTGCTTACTCCTCAGTCATTGTAAATAGAAGTATGTAATGGAGAAATACCTACCTATAGTATGAGAAATATGATTCATCCAAGTTTGTACCTGATTCTGTATAAATTGGAGATGAGGGTTGCTTTGCCTATCTACATGAATTTACTTGTATTTTGAATGACTGATTTTAGACTTAACATTACAAATTCTTTTTTTTATATGAAATTTATTGTCTAATTGGTTTCCATACAACACCCAGTGCTCATCCCAACAGGTGCCCTCCTCAATGCCCATTACCCACTTTCCCTCCTCTTCTCCCCATGAACCCTCAGTTTATTCTCAGTATTTAAGAGTCTCTTATGGTTTGTCTCCTTCCCTCTCTATAACTTTTCCCCCCCTTCTCCTCCCCCCAGGTCTTCTGTTGAGTTTCTCTGGATCCACATATGAGTGAAAACATATGGTATCTGTCTTTCTCTGCCTGACTTATTTCACTTGGCATAACACTCTCTAGTTCCATCCATGTTGCTACAAATGGCCAGATTTCATTCTTTCTCATTGCCAAGTAGTATTCCATTGTGTATATAAACCACAATTTCTGTATCCATTCGTCAGTTGATGGACATTTAGGCTCTTTCCATAATTTAGCTGTTGTTGAAAGTGCTGCTGTAAACATTGGGGTACAAGTGCCCCTATGCATCAGCATTCCTGTATCCCTTGGGTAAATTCCTAGCAGTGCTATTGCTGGGTCATAGGGTAGATCTATTTTTAATTTTTTGAGGAACCTCCACACTGTTTTCCAGAGCGGCTGCACCAATTTGCATTCCCACCAACAGTGCAAGAGGGTTCCTGTTTCTCCACATCCTCCCCAGCATCTATAGTTTCCTGATTTGTTCATTTTAGCCACTCTGACTGGCGTGAGGTAGTATCTGAGTGTGGTTTTTGATTTGTATTTCCCTGATGAGGAGCAACGTTGAGCATCTTTTCATGTGCCTGTTGGCCATCTGGATGTCTTCTTTAGAGCAGTGTCTATTCATGTTTTCTGTCCATTTCTTCACTGGATTATTTGTTTTTTGGGTGTGGAGTTTGGGGAGCTCTTTATAGATTTTGGATACTAGCCCTCTGTCCGATATGTCATTTGCAAATATCTTTTCCCATTCTGTCAGTTGCCTTTTAGTTTTGTTGATGGTTTCCTTTGCAGTGCAGAAGCTTTTTATCTTTATGAGGTCCTAATAGTTCATTTTTGCTTTTAATTCCCTTGCCTTTGGGGATTTGTCAAGTAAGAAATTGCTGTGGCTGAGGTCAGAGAGGTTTTTTTCCTGCTTTCTCCTCTAGAGTTTTGACGGTTTCCTGTCTCTCATTCAGGTCCTTCATCCATTTTGAGTTTATTTCTGTGAATGGTGTAAGAAAGTGGTCTAGTTTCATTCTTCTGCATGTTGTGTCCAGTTCTCCCAGCACCATTTGTTAAAGAAATTGTCTTTTTTCCATTGGCTATTCTTTCCTGCTTTGTCAAAGATTAGTTGGCCATACTTTTGTGGGTCCAATTCTGGGGTCTCTACTCTATTCCATTGGTCTATGTGTCTGTTTTTGTGCCAATACCATGCTGTCTTGATGATGACAGCTTTGTAGTAGAGGCTAAAATCTGGGATTGTGATGCCTTCCGCTTTGGTTTTCTTGTTCAATACTACTTTGGCTATTCGGGGTCTTTTGTGGTTCCATACAAATTTTAGGATTGCTTGTTCTAGCTTCGAGAAGAATGCTGGTGCAATTTTGATTGGGATTGCCTTGAATGTGTAGATAGCTTTGGGTAGTATTGACACATTTTAACAGTATTTATTTCAGTCCATGAGCACGGAATGTTTTTCCATTTCTTTGTATCTTCTTCAATTTCCTTCATAAGCTTTCTATAGTTTTCAGCATAGAGATCTTTTATATCTTTGGTTAGGTTTATTCCTAGGTATTTTATGATTCTTGGTGCAGTTGTGAATGGGATCAGTTTCTTTATTTGTTTTTCTGTTGCTTCATTAATAGTGGATAAGAATGCAACTGATTTCTGTATATTAATTTTCTGTCGCGACTTTGCTGAATTCATGTATCAGTTCTAGCAGACTTTTGGTGGAGTCTGTCGGGTTTTCCATGTATAATATCATGTCATCTGCAAAAAATGAAAGCTTGACTCATCTTTGCCAATTTTGATGCCTTTGATTTCCTTTTGTTGTCTGATTGCTGATGCTAGCACTTCCAACACTATGTTAAACAACAGTGGTGAGAGTGAACATCCCTGTCATGTTCCTGATCTCAAGGGGGAAATCTCTCAGTTTTCTCCCATTGAGGATGATATTAGCTGTGGGCTTTTCATAAATGGTTTTTATGATGTTTAAGTATGTTCCTTCTATCCTTACTTTCTCGAGCATTTTTATTTAGAAAGAATGCTGAATTTTGTCAAATGTTTTTTCTGCATTGATTGACAGGATCATATGGTTCTTATCTTTTCTTTTATTAATGTGATGTATCACGTTGATTTGTGAATATTGAACCAGCCCTGCAGCCCAGGAATGAATCCCATTTGATCATGGTGGATAATTCTTTTTATATGCTGTTGAATTCGATTTGCTAATATCTTGTTGAGAATTTTTGCATCCATATTCATCAGGGATATTGGCCTGTATTTCTCTTTTTTTGCTGGGTCTCTGTCTGGTTTGGGAATCAAAGTAATGCTGGCTTCATAGAATGAGTCTGGAAGTTTTCCTTCCCTTTCTATTTTTTGGAACAGCTTAAGAAGGATAGGTATTATCTCTGCTTTAAATGTCTGGTAGAATTCCCCAGGGAAGCCATCTGGTCCTGGACTGTTATTTGTTAGGAGATTTTTGATAACTGATTCAATTTCTTCTCTGGTTATGGGTGTGTTCAACTTTTCTATTTCTTCCTATTTGAGTTTTGGAAGTGTGTGGGTGCTTAGGAATTTGTCCATTTCTTCCAGGTTGTCCATTTTGTTGGCATATAATTTTTCATAGTATTCCCTGACAATTGCTTGTATTTCTGAGGTATTGGTTGTAATAATTCCATTTTCATTCATTATTTTATCTATTTGGGCCCTCTCCCTTTCCTTTTTGAGAAGCCTGGCTAAAGGTTTATCAAATTTGTGTATTTTTTCAAAAACCAACTCTTGGTTTCATTGATCTGCTCTACTGTTTTTTTTTATTGTATATTGTTTATTTCTGCTCTGATCTTTATTATTTCTCTTCTTCGGTGGGGTTTAGGGTGTCTTTGCTGTTCTGCTTATATTTCCTTTGAGTGTGCTGTTGGATTTTGTATTTGGGATTTTTCTTGTTTCTTGAGATAGGCCTAGATTGCAATGTATTTTCCTCTCAGGACTGCCTTCGCTGCATCCCAAAGCGTTTGGATTGTTGTGTTTTCATTTTCATTCGTTTCCATGTATTTTTTAATTTCTTCTCTAATTGCCTGGTTGACCCATTCATTCTTTAGTAAGATGTTATTTAACCTCCATGTTTTTGGAGGTTTTCCAGACTTTTTCCTGTGGTTGATTTCAAGTTTCATAGCATTGTGGTCTGAAAGTGTGCAAGGTATGATCTCAATTCTTTTATACTTATGAAGGGCTGTTTTGTGACCCAGTATGTGATCTATCTTGGAGAATGTTCCATGTGCACTCGAGAAGAAAGTATATTCTGTTGCTTTGTGTTGCAGAGTTCTCAATATATCTGTCATGTCCATCTGATCCAATGTATCATTCAGGGCCCTTGTTTATTTATTGATTCTCTGTCTAGATGTTCTATCCATTGCTATAAGTGGAGTACTAAAGTCTCCTGCAATTACCACATTCTTATCAATAAGGTTGCTTATGTTTGTGATTGTTTTATATGTTTGGGGGCCTCCAAATTTGGTGCATAGACATTTATAATTGTTAGCTCTTCCTGATGGATAGACCCTGTAATTATATAATGCCCTTCTTCATCTCTTGTTACGGCCTTTAATTTTAAAGTCTAGTTTGTCTGATATAAGTATGGCTACTCCAGCTTTCTTTTGACTTCCAGTAGCATGATAGATAGTTCTCCATCCCCTCACTTTCAATCTGAAGGTGTCCTCAAGTCTAAAATGAGTCTCTTGTAGACAGCAAATAGATGGGTCTTGTTTTTTTAATCCATTCTGATACCCATTCTGTGTCTTTTGGTTGGAGCATTTAGTCCATTTACATTCAATGTTATTATTGAAAGATATGGGTTTAGAGGCATTGTGATATCTGTAGGTTTCATGCTTGTAGTGGTGTCTCTGGTACTTTGTGGTCCTTGCAACATTTCACTCACAGAGTCCTCCTTAGGATCTGTTGTAGGGCTGGTTTAGTGGTGATGAATTCCTTCAGGTTTTGTTTGTTTGGGAAAACCTTTCTCTCTCCTTCTATTCTGAATGACAGACTTGCTGGATAAAGGATTCTCGGCTGCATATTTTTTCTGTTCATCACATTGAAGATTTCCTGCCATTCATTTCTGGCAAGTTTCAGTAGATAGGTCTGCTACTACCCTTTTGTGTCTACCTTTGTATGTTAAGGCCTGTTTATCCCTAGCTGCTTCAGAATTTTCTCTGTATCCTTGTATTTTGCCAGTTTCACTATGATAATGTCATGCAGAAGATCAATTCAAGTTACGTCTGAAGGGAGTTCTCTGTGCCTCTTGGATTTCAATGCCTGTTTCCTTTTCCAGATCAGGGAAGTTCTCAGCTATGATTTGTTCAAATATACCTTCAGCCCTTTCTCTCTCTTCTTCTTCTGGAATTCCTATGATACGGATATTGTTCTGTTTGATTGCATCACTTAGTTCTCTAATTCTCCCCTCGTACTCCTGGATTTCTTATCTTTCTTTTTCTCAGCTTCCTCTTTTTCCATAATTTTATCTTCTAATTCACCTGTTCTCTCCTCTGCCTCTTCAAACCACGCTGTGGCCACCTCCATTTTTTATGAACCTCATTTATAGCATTTTTAACATTAAAATTCTAACTGAACCTGCCCACACTTATTTCTCTATCAATTGATCAATATATTTACCTCCTGATGGGGAAGCACTATTAATTTCACTCTCATGTGAGACTAAAAAGCATATAGCTTTGCCCTTGAAAAGGGCCATAAAACCCTCATTTTAATGTTATTTGGTTGGTGGAGTGAGAAAATAGATATTTAGGGTTCAAAATCTTAAGTCTAGATTTTACTCATCCTTAGTATGAAACTAATTTATATCATGGAGGATACAGTTTTGAATCTCTTTTTCTTTGAAGCTTTACTTCTGGCACTACATAAAAGTGATGTCTTGATTCTGATTCTGACTATTTACTTGTTACGTTTTCAAGGATCTAATTTGACGCTAAAAATTTTCATTTTTTTCTATTCATAGGGAAAATATATTTCTTTTAAGTAAGAAACTTTTAGGGACACTAGACATGAAAGGGCAGGAAGTAAGATTCATTCTGCTAGTATTTGAAGAGAAAACACAATGGATGCCTATGAAATGAATATTTTCCATCTCTGTCCACATTCCTATATCCACCAGAGATAAAGGGGGTAGATCAGAAGCCCTGGAAGTCATCCTCAGACTAAGCTTTCCAGATCCTTAAAGAAGAGCAGGGCGAGTGTAACTAGGGTGGAAAAGTGATATGAGACCATTGAATTAGCTTTAATTTTAGCCTGGTCTTAGGCTGCTTGGCGTCGAGAGAACTTCATGTTTATTCAGCAACTATTTAATGGGTTAAAGTGCCTCCTAAAAATACTCCAGAGTCCTGTAACTGGTCCTTACGAAAAATAATCAGAAAAACTTATAGGGAGACTCTATAATCCTAATGCCCTTATAATTCATCACTAGATGAGAACCTTGGGTGAGGATCTTTTAGCTGAGCCAAGCAGACCTCTCAGAATTGTCACGGTTCACGTTTGCGGAAAGTGTATAGCGATTGTGATTACCCTGTGTATCACATCTCTCAGAGCCCAGCTATGGTGAGAAATGGACTGGGATTCTCTTTAAACCTTTGTTGTTTTCCTTTTTTTTTTTTTTTTTTTTTTTTTAATCAGGTACATTGTGGCTTTTTCAAATTCAGGCTCAAAGGCTTTATCAAAGTTGAGCTCCTGAAATGCCTGAGGGGAAAGCCACATCTCTCCTGTACACAGATTCTAGCAGATGAATCTGCTACAGAAGAGGGACTGCTCTTTTGAATAACTTGGCATTTCTGCAAGGTGGGCAGACAGCCAAGCCAAGGCATTCATCCCCGCCCTTTGCTGCTTCACTGAGGCTTCCTGAGTATGCTTTTGGCCAGGGAAAAACCTTGGCAGAGTGAGAGGGAGATATTTCTCTCCCTGTTCCTTTACAACAAGATGTCAGGCAGGCAGGTGGCCTAATTTATGATGGCAAGTTCTAGAGATTGCATCTAATGAAAAGAGTCATGTATGTCTTTAAGAAAAGATTAGTTTTACAGGGCTCTGTGCAGTTAGACTGGGGCACAATCTATATAGACACTAAGTACACATACATTCTCCATTTTAAGAACAACAATCAGTCTAGAAGGTTAGAAAAGAAAGATATTATACCCAGAATTGAAAAAGAGAGTAATGAATCTAGAATACAGTTTGTTCAATTAGCTCTGATTTAGAGAACATGAGAAGTAGGAAAACAAAATGCAGGTTATAATGTCTGATTAGGACTATGGCTTGCCTGTCCCACAGAGGTTCAAGCACTTTAGATCTGGGAAGGGACCATAGGTATCATTTCATCAACATCCTAATTTTTCATAAGCATATGATGAAATCTCTCTTAAATCTGGTCAAAGTGACTTATATAAAAACAAAGTATTGGGAATTAAACAGAACTGAAATGTAAGGGAATGAGTGTGAGCCATTTACCTGGGGGAAAATGTAAGTTGGATAATAAATGACTTATTATGACAGAAAAAAATCTAGGATTATTAACATGAATTGGGAAATTAAACAGTATAGGGTTATCTCTCTTTTTTATTTATGTATGTATTTATTTATTTTAACATAGGAAGAGAACACAAGTGGGGGGGGGTGGGCAGAAAGAGAGGGAGAGAGAGAGAATCCCAAGCGGGCCCCACACTGTCAGCACAGAGCCTGCCGTGAGGCTTCAACTCATGAACCGTGAGATCATAACCTGAGCTACAATCAAGAGTCAGAGATGCTTAACTACTGGGCTGAGACACCCAGGTGCCCTGGATTGTCTTTTCTTTTTAAAGCAAGAAGCACACTGTAGGATGTCTTCTCCAAGTGGTTATCACTGATAATTCCCTGTATGAACTATTTATTATTCAGGGTCCTATGCAACCCTTGAAGCAATCTCAGAGTGATGCTAAGCAAACCCTCAGGGGAATAAAATGTGACCTTTAAGAAAAGTTAAAGAACCAGGATTTCTAGAAAATACAAAATTTTTAGAAAAACACATTAAACAACTTCAGTATCTTCAAATATTTCTCATTCTACCCCCCCTCCCCACACACACACATGCACACTCACACATCCATTGGAACTTGAAACACTAATTTGATATATATCACTGCTGACTTCAAAGTTAATGGGAAATGAGTTCTCTCTCTCTCTCTCTCTCTCTCTCTTTTAATCTATCCCAGCCTGTTACTAACCATGTCTATAAGGAATTCAGGGACTTGTGGAATCCTTGTGGACAGGCCTCTATTTCCAATTTTTAAAAAAAGTTTATTTATTTATTTTTGAGAGAGAAAGAAAGGAGAGAGAGAGAGAGAGAGAGCACAGTGGGAGAGGGTCAGAGAGAGAGGGAGACAGAGAATCCAAAGCAGACTCCGTGTGCAGGACTCCAACTCATGAACCATGAGATCATGACCTGAGCCAAAGTCAGATGCTTAATTGGCTGAGCCACCCAGGCACCCCTCTATTTCCAACTTTTAACTGTAACTCAAAGGAACACCAGTACTGAATATGTACTTTCACTTTAGATACAAAATTTCAATCATAAGTAAATTAACCAACAAAGAATTTATCTTCCTTTTACTTTTGATGATGCCTGTATATAAATGACTTCACCACAAAAGCCATTTGCCTCTTCCATCTTGACAGTAACAACCATAATGAAGCATCTTTTGAAGAGTTTCTGTGGAAAGGGGTCTAACAAGAAATCATTGCCGCAGCTGGCTGGAAATAGGGTAGTTACTCATTTCTGTTATGGTTTAAATCTAGGGAAGTTGAATTTGCCTTTTAGCCCTAAAATAAAAATGTAAGAAATGTGACCCAAACCTTGGGGAATGTGAATTCATTCAGTGTTCTCTTGGCTAGAAGAACTTGGGACTCTGAATGAAAAAAAGAGAAGCTATGAAATGGAATAATTAACTCTTTCTGACTGCACTTTTGGTGTATTTGTACTTTTTTGCAACTTTTCCTGCTGATTTAGGTGTCTCACATTTCGATCTGAGAACCTGCCCTCGGAAATAATAACTGTAGGTCACCCAACAAAATTAGAATATGAGTCAAATTATCTTGAGCTTTTGGGCTTTTATGTACATTTGTTACTTTGAAAACATGTTTATTTATTTATTTTGAGAGAGTGGGAGAGGGGCAGAGAGAGAGGGAGACAGAGAATCCCAGGTAGACTCCATGCTGTCAGCTCAGAGCCCAGTGTAGCAATCTCACCAATCCTAGATCTTGACCTGAGCAGAAATCAAGAGTTGGACACTTAACTGCTGAGGCAGGTGCCCTGGGATCTTGGAATTTTAAAGGGAATAAAAATATTCATTTTTGATGTCAATCTCTAATATTAAGCAATGATATTTAGCATCTCAAGCTATAAATTTAAGAAGGATTTAAGATACAAAATGATTTTTTTCATGTATAACAAAACATGGTATTTATTAACTAATTTATATTTTTATTTAAATTCAATTTAGTTAACATATAGTAAGTACTGGTTTCAGAAGTAGAATATAGTAATTCCCCACTTACATACAACATCCGGAGCTCATCCCAACAAGCGACCCCTTTTATGCTCATCACCCATTTAGTCTATCCCCTCACCTACCTTGTCTCCAGCAACCCTCATTTTGTTCTCTATATTTAAGGGTCTCTTATGGTTTGCTTCCCTCTCTATTTTTATCTTATTTTTCCTTCCCTTCCCCCATGTTCATCTGTTGTTTCTTAAATTCCACATGTGAATGAAATCATATATTTGTCTTTCTCTGACTAGCTTATTTCACTTAGCATAATACACTCTAGTTCCATCTACATTGTTGCCAATGGCAAGATTTCATTCTTTTAGATTGCCTAGTAATATTCCATTGTGTGTGTATACACACACACACACACACACACACACACACACACACACATCTACTTTATCCATTCATCAGTCGATGGACTTTTGGGTTCTTTGCTTAATTTCACTATTGTTGATAGTGCTGCTATGAACAGTGGGGTGCATGTGCCTCTTCTAGTCAGCATTTTTGTATTCTTTGGATAAATACCTAGTAATAGACACTAAATGATTTTATATTGACATTCTGTTTTCTTAAGGCTCTTTCAGCTTTGAGTGTTCAGTTTAGGACTCTTCTCACTGAGAGTAACAGAAACCCAATTCAAATTGGTTTAAACAAAAGAGGGATTAATTGACTTAAGGGAAAAAATCTAGAAGTAGGACTAGGTTCAGTAATGGCTGGATGTAGATATTCAACTGGTATCTGTTGATTGTACTTTCTTCCTGTGTTTCTGTTGATGTCTGTGTTGTTTCCATTCTCAGTTTTAATCTTCTAGGAAGATTCAGACTTATATGGTCCCTAAAGTTCAAAATCCAAGAAAAACAACAACAAAAACTCCTCTTTCTGTCCCTTCCACAATTCCAGAGAGATCTCTGCCTGGCCTAATTTGGGTCATTTGTCCATCCCCAAACCAGTCTGTGTGGATGATTTCTTCCGTGGATTGAGTGGTCCAGTAATGTTATCGTGGGGGCCAAAACTAGGGACCATTAGAATCACTACTGAAAAATCATGGACCTTTGGGATGTGAAGTATTTTCCAGTTATTTCCACGGTAGGGCTATTATATGCCATACCTACTTAGAATACAATCAGTGTATATTAACCCTTTGGATTTAACCATCAAAGTGTGTGTATGATACAAGAATGTAGGTGTTGAAAGGAATAGAAAGTAGTCTCTACAGTTGGTTCTGAAAAAGTCCTAAGGAAATAGCATAGCTTTCCTTTCTCCATAGTAGCTGTATTATTTTGTCTTGCACACACAGCACTCATTCCTTCTTTTTATGGTACCAGGCATCCTGATTTCCTTTGTGGATTTCTTCTTTCCCATGGTAGGCAGTTTTAGTAGGCCAGTACAATTATATGCCTTGTTCTTTCCTAATCTGAGGGGTTGACTGATGACCCAACCTAGGCCAATAAAATTCACTATCTTTATACATTGAGTAGATTAATATATGAATGGGAAAAGTAGCTCATTTCTACCACCAGTGGTATCCTTTTAAACATGCTAAATAGTTCTGTTATCTGTGATTTCATCTGGTTCTTCTTTTCCTAATGTAGTTTTCCAGACCTTCTGTGACCTACTCATATATTTCAAAAGGATTCATTTTCTGTGTAGATTGGAAATAGTTTCTGTGCTTGTAACCAGAAAGCCCTAATTGATACAGAAATTGGGGCCAGAAGTAGGGTGATACAAGTCACAATGCTTAAAATGTAAAATTATCTATGCAAGGGAGGATGGAGGGTGGAAAAGATGCTATCCAGGGCTAGGAAGTTGGCCACCATTATTATGCAATAGGAGGAAAGGTTGTTAAGCTGTAGCCTGTAGTAAACTGGGATTCAGACCATTTGAGTCTTTCAGAAACACAGAAGGTAAATGTGAAGGTATTGATGTTTTGGGGATATATTTTAGTAGGACACTAGAAGAAATTGACGCGTGAGCTAAAACTCATTTCAAAAACAGGAAAAGTTGGGTGAAAGAAAGCCTTTTTATAGTCACTGAATGCAGCCTATAAAATGAAATGGCATAAAGCCTGGTGCTCTGGGGACTTGGATAGTTGGAAAAGCCAAGTTCTCTGGCCAATGATAAAGCTTGTAGGATCAACGGTAGGAAGGTAGGAACCACAGAAGGAAATAAGAAGCCTACTCTCCAGGACCCTTGCATGTACCTCTTGTTATCAAGTGTCTGATTGTCAGAGGGGATAATGACATTTATTGCAAAAATGTAGTTGGCTCTTGTTTGGAGTCAAAGGTCAGACTGGACAAGACTCTCCACCCCACATTCCTGTTGATAATTGCTTAAATGGAGGCTAGGAGATGGTCAGAACACTGAAACTACTTTCCGGAAACTGGAATCCTCAGTAGATGTTTAGATTCAAGGACATGACTCGATAAGTTAATGACCTTTAGATTCTAGCCTCGGGAATTGAAAGAAGCCTCCTAGAGTTTAAAGGAAGTTGTCTTCTCAGATAGACCTCAACCTTGGCAACACTGTCCTTTGATCAGTGATCAAAGGAGATGCTCCTGGGAGAGAATTAGCAGCTACTAGTGTGCTGACCAGGACACCTACTTCTCTTCTGTGGAACGGTCTTGGCTGTTCCTGTTTAGCAGGATATATTGACAGTGGTGGTATATATTTTATTCTCTCTCTGTCCCTTTTTTTTTTTTATCCAAATCGGGGGTCTTTATTGAAGTTACTTGTTCTCTCTCTAATATTGATATTGGTTAATTTTATCACTTAGTCATGGTTGTTGGACCATGTAAACCTGACCAAGAAAAATGCACATCTTGGATTTGGAGCTGCATGTCTGATGAGGTTTTGGGTTCTCTTCACTTATTTGGAGCCTGAACAGCAAAAGGTGTAAATGTGGTGAACATTTGTTGCTTTTTAATATCCCTTTCTCTCAGGTTTGTTTCCTCTTTTTTAGTTAACAGAGCCCTGATTCTCTCTGAAGAAATGCCATCTCCCTCTTCCAGTCTGTGGGCCCTGGGTCGGCTCCGCTCCTGACTCCAAGGATGGAGCATGTGACCTAAGCCTCTTCATTTAGCACCCTGGATAGTCCTCACATGGGAACTGCCTCAAGGTTGGCCACCTGGTCAAGCAATTTCCTCATGACTTTGGGAACTACTTAAGTCCACACTGCATTTGAAGGAGTGCTACTGGGTACAGCTGATTTTACGGTCAGGTTGATCAGACAATGCTTAGTTTCTGGTTGTCAGCTGGTGTACTAGGATCAGATGTTTCTCCACCACTGGCTTCGGGTCTGTCAGATTCCCCAGACGAGGGAGTGGGCTTAGAACCCAAGCCAGGCTAACTGGACTCTCTCTCTGGACTTTGGGTCTTAGGCAGAGTGCTCTATGCGCAGGAAAAATAGACACAGTTTGTTTTCTCATGCTGTGTTGCCCTTACTGGACTGTTGGGCAGTAATCGCTGCACAAGTCTTGGCCCGACCAGTCTGTCTTTGTCTGAGCCTGATTCTCCAGGCTTCCTATCATTTCTGTGGCCACTATGTTTCTAATACATTCCTTTGCTGTTGAACTCATCCAGAGTTGCGCTCTGTGATGTGCATCCCCAAGACTGTCAGGTAATTCACCTTTGCCTTTTCAAGCTGCCTCTTGTACTTCTCACTCCCTTCATGCCTGCCTTTGTTTGATTTAAAGGGTAAGGCTGGCTTGGGATGATCCTGCCTGCAATCCGAGAGAGAGTATTGGAGAACTGCCTTTGTGAATGGTGCATTAACTGAGGGTGATTTTAGCTACTTCTGAAGGAAGACAGGGGCTTGTTTGGTTCGCAGCTCTATCCCAAAAGACTAGCCTGATGCTTGGAACAACATCAGTGCACTCAGTGTATACACACTCATGTTATTCTCCCTTGGTCTTGTCACATTAGCCAATTTGTTCATTCAATAAATATTTGTTTATTGTTCACATGGGAATATAATGGTGAGCAATACAGATATGACACTTGCTTCTCAATGGTACTGACTTGTAGTTGTCGCTGTGTGGCTCAGCTGCGGTAGATTGGTTAAATATGTTTTAGCTGTTGCAAATTTGAGATTTTTTTAAAAATGCAATAATATAGGCTTATTCTTCTGGAGAACAGGAAAAATTGTTGGCTTGAGCAGGATTAAGCCCTGAATAGTCAGGGCAGAAGGCATTTCTAAGAGAGCAGTATATCAATTATAGGCAATCTTTTTGTAACACAGTTCCTTCTATATCCGTATTCTGGGTTTGGATGGGGCCAAGATGAGACAAAGGGGACTGTAAAGGAAATGAAGGATTTTTTTTGGTCTCTTCCGTTCTGGTTTTGGGATCTATGACTAAGCTCTCTGTTACCGAGGAGGAAGAGGCTATATTATAGATCTGATACAGTAATGTCCTAAAACAAAAATTGGGAAATTTTATTTGGCAAGCATGTTCTGTTTTCTAAATTTTAAATTTACATGTTTATGGACAAGTCTTAAAGTGTTTAATAGATAATAAATACGTTTATTAAACAAATAAAAATTAAATAATAGATATTTTTTTAAGTTTACTTATTTATTGACAGAGAGTGAGAGAGAGAGAGAGAACGAGCTGGGGAGGGGCAGAAAGAGAGGGAGCCTGAGGATCCGAAGCAGGCTCTGTGCTGTCAGCATGCCAGGCTGGAACTCACGAACTGCAAGATCATGATCTGAGCTGAAGTCGGATGCTTAACTGACTGAGCCACCCGGAGGCCCCAATAAATAAGGTATTTATTGAGGAATACAATAATTTATTTTTAATACCTAATTAATATTATTCGAGAAAATAGCCCAGGGAATTCAGACTTTGCTAGAATATCTGGGTTTATGGTCACCGTATTCGTTTTCTATTGTCACATAACAAATTCTCCAAAACTTAGCAGCTTAAAATGACACAAATGCAGTATTTCAGAGTTTCTGAAGGTCAGAAGTCTGGGCACGGAGGGTTCGAGGCAGCGGAAGTTAAGTATGGCTAGTGTTTCAAGGATAAGGGGGTGAGAAGGTGGAGAGGAAGCGTCAAGTCCTAAGTGTGGAGAAAAGTCGTGGAGACACGTTAAGGAATTCAGAGCTTAAGAGCAAAGGAAAACCATGTTAGTGTTTTAATCAGGAGAGGGTCATATTTACTTTAGAGTGAAGACTGAGACAAAGTCCTAGCTTGAGCAATTGGATGACTGGTGGTGACTTTGAGAAAGGCAAGAAGGCAGAGAGGAGGAGCAGGTTTCTAAAGAGGAAAACAAAGATAATAAACTCAGGCTTGACCACATTTTATTTGAAGTGCTTGTCATTCATACAAATAAAGATGTCCCTCTAAAAGTTGGAGAAAGAGACGTGGGTTGGAGATGTAGACATGGGAATACCTGGAAAGCTTTTAACCATTTAATACATGAAAAGCAGAGGGTCATGCTTTGAGAATCTAAGAAGTCATTGAACATGTCCCCAGATAATTACAGCTATATATATATATGTATATACACACACACACACATATATATATATATATACATATATATATATAGCTGCTATCTATGTCTCCTTATTGGGAAATTGTTATGTTTTCATTGATATGACCTAGGAAGAAACATATTTGCAAACCAATGGACTATAACATGAATGTATAAATGAATGAGTGAAGAAATGCAGAAAATGACAATTCTCCCAAGATGTTTGTATCTGACCTGAATTTAGGATTCAGTTATTGAAGGAAGGCATTTCTTTGTGAACATTCTCCCCTGGAGATAAATTAGTTCACACATTCATTCAGCTGATATTTACTGAGCACCTACTATGTTCCAAGTATTGTTGTAGATGCAGAAAGTGAGGCACAAAACCAATTCTCGCTCATAGAGCTTACCTTGAGATGGATGCAAAACAAAAGAACAAATAATACAATTTCAAAGAGTGGTGAGTAATCTGTTGAAAATAAAGTGGGGTTGGGGAATGTGAATGGTTGTGTGAATTTCATTTGGCTATAGTGTTCAGGAAGGACTTTCTGGAAGAGGCATGTGATACCTGAATGAAGAGAAGCAGGAACTGAAAAACACACTGGTGGCAAGCAGGCCACATGGGGGTGGGGAAGCAGTGTGAGAAGTGGGGAGAGTGACAGGTGAGGGGGGTAAAGGGAGCCAGGGCACAATGGAATTCTAAACACAGGACAGTGAAAGAACTTTCTTGCGCTCTGTGAGTAGTGGACAGAACAAATGAGTATTCCTTTATTGTCACAAAGGCAGTCACCTTGTTCCAGGACTTCCTGTAACTTTTCGGTCCGCAAAGGCAACCGCCTACCTATGTGAAAGTGAACTCCCCTCAAGTGTTCTGGTAGCTGTTACCTTAGGTCAAAGACAGGTACAACAGTCAGCTGCAGGGCGGAGCAGGGTGACTAACCCTGGCGACCCCTGGGGGCCGTTCTCAAGGGCCAAGCGAGGCAGGCCACCTCTGATGAGTGCAGGCGACGCTCCCCAGGTCCTCGCTCCCTTGGTGCTTTTGCCCTCTCACCCTCTGAAAGTCGCCTTTAACCTTCCCGCTTCCCGGGGAGTCCCTCAGTCCGCCCCTCCAGTCGTCTACTTGTCCTGGCAGGATTTTAACTGAGCGTGTTTCTACCAGGGTTCCACTAGTTTGGAGATCGCGATCCAAAACCCACCCTCTGGCCTTGCCCACCGGAAAGGGGGCGGGTGGGGAGCGCGAACCTTATCTCCCGGGCTCCGCCTCCAGGGGGCTGAGAGCAGGCTTCACAGCCGCGGCGCTCGGCACTGGTCGCTGCGGGGAGACGGGGCTCGGGGCGGAGGGCAGCAAGCCCTCTTCGGCCCAGATTCTGCCCCGGTTGGGGCAGGTCACTCCCTGGGACGCCCCCGAACCCTTGGCGCAACACGCAGCTGGTTGCGACGCCACCCCGACCCTGGACGCTGCGCCAGGTAAGGTGACACTGCCTTCTCCCCTCTCCCTGCTGGCCCTCCAGGGGGGCTGCAGCCTGACGATTTGGTTGGCCTGAGAGTACGGTTTCTCCCTGCGCTGAAACGGTTGGTGAACTGAGAGGTAAGTCCCGCACCCAGGCTGGAGGCTGGGATGTCAGGGTTTGTCTTGCAAAGTTACTGAGTGCTAACGGATCACGGGAGGTTCGCTGGGTGCTGATTTCTGCCTCGAGGTGTTTGGCCCCGAGAACGAATGCTGTGCGGTGAGGTACCCCCTAAGCCCAACGTCCCCCTTGGAAGAGGCGGTGGCGTCCACACGTGGCGCGCCGGGAGCGTGGGTGAACGCTCAGGACGCTGCCCAGAGGCTCTTGAAGATTCCTGCGCTGTACGCGCGCGTGGGGGAGCTTCACAAACTTGGTGCTTGAGCAGGACCCCAGGCCAATTAAATCAGAGTCTCTAGGAGTGGGGCTTGGGGCGTCCACATTAAAAAAACAAAAACAAAAAAACAAAGCAAAACAAACAAACCCCAACTGTTTTCAGGTGATTTCCACGTGGAATAGTTTGGAAACCAGTGAGTTAAAGCATTGGTTCCCAAAGTGTAATCTCTGGCCAGCAGCAGGAGCCTCACCTGGGAACTTGAAGGGACACTTTAGGGCGCAGACTGAAACTCTCAAAGTAGGGCCTAGCTCTCTGTGTTATTTGAGTCCTCCAGGTGATGCTAGCATTTGCTTGCTTTTGAGAACTATTGGGTTGGATCTCAGTTAAGGGCAAACACCTGAAGATTCCCCTCCACAGAAGGAGAAGGAAACCATACCTTTCGGAAAATCCGAGGTATGCATTGGTAGGGTTTTACCCATATTGAAAAAAAAAAATCATACTGGGAACTTTGGAGGATCCTATAAAGGGTATAGAGACTTAGCTATCATCTTGAGCAATTTTGACATAGTGGAATTTGCATACTTTAGGGGAGAATAGGACTTTTATGTTCTTAGAGTTGAAATGAAGCCAAAGAAGAAATGTACATAGGAGTTTTCTAGTTGTAATAACATGAATCTTTGGCTCCCAGCGACAAGATTCCAGATCATCCCTGTCATCAGTGTACATTACAGGACTTTTTTTTTTTTTTTTTTTTTTAAAGCAGTTGGAGGTTTAAGGAATTTATGCCAGTTCTCCAGAGTGAAGGGGAATTCAGCATTGCAGGTCTCTGGATTATCTGAAGTGGTTCCTTTTTTCTTTTAATAGAGATCTGAGATTTCAAAATTTTGGCTGAAAAGATTCCAGCTGTTTCTAAGTCATTAGTACAGAAATAGAATGACTTTGCAAATAAGCTTAAATGGATTAGAAAATCTGACATTGGATTAAAAAGCTAGAATAGGCATGACTCCAGCCCCAGCACATGTGTGGTGTGGTGAACACAGTGCTAACTGTAGCAAGACACCTGTACAGAGAACGTTTATTTTCCAAGCTGGTATTTGCTGTGCGAGTTTGTGACTGTAGTATATAGGCTTGCTAAGGGACAGGTACCGAGCTTGTGTTTAGAGAACTGGGGAAAATACAGGTAGTGGTTACGAACAGGAGGCTTTGAGGCTCAAGTCTCAGGTTCAAAATGTGCTCTTCTGCTTCCCTGTGCTCTGGGAGGGTTGCATAACTTTTCTGAACCTCACTTTCCTCATCTGTAAAATGGGGACTGTGGTAGTACAATAATGCATACTTTTAATTTTCACATTGTTGTCAAAGTTAAATAATACTAAAGTGTTTAAAATAGTAAATATTTGTTAGCTTGAAATACACACACCACACTCAAACTAAGCGAAAACCTAACCCCAAATACTTTTTGAAATGAAAAATATGTTGATACTGTATTAGATGTTGTATTCACATGTCAACCTAACCCTTAGAATTTACAGTATTTACTTTTTACCAGAATGTGAACACAGGAATATTTTCAAATTATTTTTGTAATATTATTGCATGTTTTTAATGGAACTTTCTAGAATTTTTTTTTTTACTTGATTAGCTTTAAATCAACTAGTCTTTATTCACTATCTGTGGTGAAGTATTTCAACATCTGGTGGATTTTATAATCTATTAACATTCACATTTAAATAGTCTTGAACTCTGGCCCTCCACAGTATCGTTCCTTACAAAAGAAAATTCAGATGGTAAAAGAGCATCTAAAAGTGGCATGCTGTGGCGTTGAAGAGAACCAGTTGAGAAGTACCATCTGGTGTTTCTTAAGTATTTAAAAAACTTTTTTTTTAATGTTTATTTTTGAGATAGAGCGTGAGTGGGGGAGGGGCAGAGAGAAAGGAAGACCGAATCTGAAGCAGACTCCAGACTCTGAGCTGTCAGCACAGAGCCCAACACGGGGCTTGAACTCAATGACCTGTGAGATCATGACCTGAGCCGAAGTTGGACTCTCAACTGACTGAGCCACCCAGGCGCCCCTGGTGTTTAAGTACTTGTGAGTGAGAATAGAATGAAACCTTATCCAGTTACATCAAGGTTTGTTCAAGACAATATCAGGGAAAGCAAAATGAGGACACAGCAAGGACAGGCCTAAACTGGCAAAAAGGGGAGGTGAGGTAATTTAAGAATCCTTTTCCTCCTGAACTGCAATAACTTCAAAATGCTTCAAACCACATACACAAAAAGCAATTCTTTGCTCGGTATTTGATTGGAACTGATCTGGACCAAAAAGTTCTCATGAAAAAATAGGGTATCAGTTCCAAAAAGGATGCCAGATTATTCTGTACCTGGAAATTAATCTTGATTATCCTTTGATTTCAGGGATAAAGCGAATATTAGATTTTGAACTTAAAGTGCCTTTATCTTGCATCTTTGAATGCAAGAGGTTATACTATTACTGTGTCTAATGAGCTTTCTTTGTGACCTTAAAGGTACTTATGGGCAAGTTGCACCTTTTGCGCTCATTCTCAGCTCTTAGAAGTCCCCTTGTGACTTTTGAGTCAGCTCTGTGGCTAGGCCTTTCCTGTTCTTTTAGCCCTTAGAAGTGGCTCTGAAGGTGTGGATGATAACCCTTGGGGTGGCTCTGAGGGTGTGGCCAGCATCTGCTTTATTACTCCACCCTCACACCTAACTAACAATACCTGCCTATTACGAATCTTATGTTTCTTCTGGAAGACTAAACTGTAATGGAGGTTCCAGCACATAAGCATCTTAGTAACTCCTTCATTTGCGAAATCAGGTCTTTATTAGGATACTTTTGAAATTACAATTGAATGTTATCAAATTGAATATAATTAGAACTTAATGTTGGTAAATGTCATTACAATTTCATAGAAGTACAGTGTTCTGTTTCACTCATTATGAGATGAGAAGTAGCTGTGGGGGTGGGAGGAGCGATCGATCAGAAGCACATCTCTGGATGGGGAAAATGAAGGGCATGTGGAAGAAAATTCAAACTTCCAGTAATCAAATTATGTGTTCTGGATAATTTATCTGAAGAACCAAGAGAGCCTGTGATGTCGCAATTTGCAGTGACAGGATGTGGCAGCAGTGCTTGTGGTAAGTGGCCAATTAGGAATGATCAATGCTGCAATGCCCCCGCGGTGATTTTAGGATTCTCAACTTTTAGGCATAAGGACTGGAGCAGAGATCCTCTTTGAGAGGCTAGCTTAATTGCATTTGATTTACATAACCTGGCTCACTTAGAGAAGGGTTTTGATGAGAGTTACCTGGCATTCATTTACTTGGTTTCAGGGGCCTATTTTGTTCCAAAGTGGTTGGTTTTACTATGAAGGCCAATCTTGAAAGTCTTGTGAGTAAAACACATCACTGGAATGGATCTATGTTTTACTTTGTATTTATTATCTTTGGATTATATTTCTTAGCATGCAGTAGTAATTCTTTAGCTAGATTCATTATCATTCTTGTGAGAAACAAAGGAGGAATGTTTATTCCTGGCACGTGATCCGGTCTCACTCAGAGAATCAGACACGGAGGCCGAGTTCCCTGACTTTCTTCTCCATCTTATGGTTGAGGACACTGTTCGGCCATGCTGCCTAGCCACTTATTAGTTGTTTGAACTTGGATAAGTTATATACCTTTATTTTTTGCATCTGTTTCCTCATTAGTAAAATTGGGGAAACACTACCTCCCTCAGCAGGGTTGTATGGAGTAAATGAGCTAGCATATATAAACCTGACTCTTAGTAAATGCTTAATAAGAATTTACTGTTATTTTGTCTTGGAATTAATGAATGGTTTAAGTGGCAGCTCTCTTTTCTGTTTTTACCTCTGAAAATTGGATCCTAAGAAAAAAAATAGTATAGGTTATGTTCATGTGATGGCTTTTCTGTATTAAATAGTGGGAGAATTTGTTTCATAATAAGTGAAGTACTTCAAGTTTCTCAGAAAATAATACAACATTTTGAATACCATTTCTAAAAGTTCCCAGATGCTTTTGCTGCTGGCCAAAGACCACACTTTGAGAATCCCTGCTTTAACCCACTGGTTCCCAGGCTTGACTGCACGTTGGTATCACCTGAGGAGACTTTTTTAGAATTTTGGTGCCCAAGCTGATTTAAAAAATAATCAGTTGGGTTAATGTACTGTGCAAAAGGAGTAATCATGTTCTTAACATGTTCTGTAACATCACACATTAATATCCGTGGGATTCCCAGGTACTCATAGAATTTTTAGAATGCTAAAGGGTATTATAATTTTTGTAATATAAAATGGAAACGGAGGCTTGGAGGCATCATTCTTGGTGAAAGGCTCATGTATAGCACTGGATAACAAATCAGATTTCCTGTGTTCTACTCAGTACATTTTTCATTCAACTACTTTGCCTTCTGAAAAGTCAGATGATGTGACAAAGGCACATAATCCAAGATCGAGAATGCTTTTGGAATGCTACAGATCTACCCATCCCACTTAACCAGTTTGCGTTCAGAGTTATTTATTCAAAAGATTTTCTTAATGAAAACCACAGAAAACAATGTGTCCACATGCCAAGCTAATAAATTTATAGCTGTCAGTTGGGAAAAGGATTTTTTTCCTACTAGGTTTGTCTTTTCTAATGATTCAATTTAGTTTTTTCTCTTTGTTGTTTCTTTGGCATTTTGGTTTTTCTAATGAAAACACTCAGAGATATCTTTGAAAATTTCAGGAAACGTTGACAATTTTCTCAAGTCCAAGTTTAGTGACCTTCTGGGAATCCTGCCAGTTGCTTGTGTTTGGTTCAGTGTTTAGTTTTTGTTTTGATTTGTGTGTGTTGTTTTGATCTAGGTCAATTCAGCCATGATTGCAAAGTTATGCTATTTGTTAACTGTTTTTAGAGTTATCGGTGACAAGAAGAAAAGATAAAGGACCAACAATTTTTTTTTAAATCCAAAGTAAAAGGAAGTTCTAGTGAAGTTTGAGCTTTTAGAAAGTTGTTCTAAAAATATTCTTTGGAAATTTAGTTTTTAAATGTTTTATTACACTGTTGGGGCAAATATAAACACCAGAATGTAGGTGTCATATTGTTATAACTTTCAAATCCATAGATGATTCAATGATTGAAACAACTTTTGAAATACTTTCAAAAATGCAAAATCCTATTATATATGTATTTTGCTACTTTATTAGGAAGAGAATTTGATTCCACTTTGTGGGATATGTCTAGGCCTGTGTTTTCCAGTAGTATCCAGAATTAAATAGAATATTAAGACAGGAACATTCTTTGTAAGTGTTCAGCCAGTCATCAAATAATGATCAAGTGCTCACCCTGTGCTTGGCTATCCTAGGGGGATTCTTAGAAGTTGCTAAGTTCAGTTTAGTAAGTCTATAAATAGCCAATTGGCAGTTCTCATTCTTTCTTTCTCTTTCTTTCTTTCTTTCTTTTCTTTCTTTCTTTTTTCTTTCGTGGGAAACTCCCTTCAATTTATTATATAACAATAACATTTTGTAAATTTCTATAAGTGAAAAAAATGCATAATACAAAAATAGTTCTGATTTAAATTTAGAATAATCAGTCACTGCCTGATGTGTCGCTTAGTTTCTTCAACCATTTTTGACTGACACTTGACATGCTACCATGTATCAATCTTTAGAAAGGGTTGAATATGATTTGAAGGGTATCTTGGCAAGAAGGGAGAGTTGATTCTAGAGAGAGGCACTGTGGAGAAGATTAACACCTAGGGTCCTGAGAATGTATGCACTTCACCACTTTCTGGAGAAATTTCCCTTTGCCTTGGGCAGTCTGCCTTTTCTCCGTTTTATAGCTCCTTTGACAGTTCTGCTGTTCAAAACACTTGTGAGCTAGCACCTTTGGACTAAGGTTTGAAATGAGAAAGAGTGAAATAAAAACTGGGGGAAGCAGGGATGACACGGTCACTGTCTTCACTAGAATGGTATAGGTAGAGTTCCTACTTGGGTTTCTTTGGAATGAGGAGGGAGCAGGGGTGAAAAGAAGAGGCAGGGTTCATATTCTTGCAGGGAATTGGAGGCACCTGGAACCTAATTCAAAGTCTATCTATTTAATGGAAGCAAGCAGGTGAGTAGTATGTAGTGGGCCAAGTAGGTACCTACTGCCTAAGTTATGTGTCATTTCTATACTGCCATTTAAACAGTAATAGTAATACTTACACGTCAAATACTAAATCAATAAATGCTCTTACTATTCTCAAGAAGGCCCTAGACCAGGAAATGGGAAACCTGGATTCTCATCCCAGCCTGCCACCAACTCCCTGAAAGCTAGTAGCTTGGAAGAGCCTACAGTAAGGGACAGCTGGGCAGGTGTGATTGTAAAGTCTTTCATTTCGCTCTTTGTATGTTTTTACATACCAAAACACCATTTGAGGCCATCATGGGGCATGTAAAGAATTTCAGCGTAGGACATCTATATATAGAGTTTAAGTTAACGTGGGATAGAATCCTTTAGGAAATTAGTCTACTGGGAAATGTAGAATGCATTTCTAAAATTTCTATGAACATGCTTTTTCAGTGTTCACTGAAGATGGACAACAGTGGATGAGGAATAATGAGATAACAGATCTTTTTATTTCAAGAAAATTGTAAATGCCTTTTCATGATGGCTAAACAAAATTTTCTTTGGCCTCCATGTGGGGATTATATTCAAAGAAATTGGTCTTGTCAACACTTGAAAACATTTTTTTTTCCTGATTCTGAATTATGGGTTTGTGGGGGAAATCAGGTTTATATGAGTAATGAAATTATATTTTTGAGCTCTGAATTGTCTGTTTCTCAAAACGTTAACAGTTGCGTTTGGTTGGTAGAATGGTATTTTCTTTCTGCTTTTCTGTGTTTTGTCTATTTTTTAATATACGTGTGTTACTTTTATAATGCAAAAATGAATGCCTAATGACTTATAGATGGAAACACTTGAAATTGTAATTTGGAATTCTCATACAAATGAGAGATGATATTATAGTGTGATTAGTTTATGTTCTTGTAATTCATAAAGTACATATTGTGCCACATATGCTTTTAAAAACAAGACACAGACGGTAAAGCATGGCTTTACTACGAATTACAGATGGTAAATCATGGCTAAAATGACAAAGAATGTTTTTGTAACAGCAGAATATCAGTTTATTACTCCTTGTGAAGGCCCAAAGAATATTCTGTGTTCTAAGATGTTGAGGGCATGTAAGATAATAGCTGAGATCATGGGTGTTGTGTAGTCGTGTCCCTGACACCTAGCACCTGTGTGACCTTGTGCTTGGTATTTAACTTTGTAAAGCTTAATTTGCCCTTCTGTCAAGTCAGGAGCATAGGACCTACTTCCTAGTGTGGTCAGGAGGGTTAAATGGAATAATTCAAATAAACACCTCAGCATAGTGCCTGGCAGATAAAAAGTACTCAAGTTAGCTCAAATTTGTTATACTAAGTATAGTATTCTCCCTGCTTCTCAGCTTTATTACACTTGGGACTTGGATATCTATCTTTTGGAAAACATGTTACTAATTTCGATGAAAATATCCTCTGTACAACCTGGGTCATGAAGAGGCACATGTCGATTTTTGCCATTGTCCATGTTGGGATGGGGGAGAAGAAAGTGTGGACGCAGGGGATGGAGTCTCCTGAAGCTGGCAGTGCACTAGCAGCAGTAACAGAGGCCTTTGAGAGCAACACCTTTTGACTGTGAGTATTGATCTAGAGTCTGCAAGACTGTCCTTCTTTGCTAGATGGCACAGTCCCAGAAGGTCACTATGGTGGTTTCATGGGATTGAGGGTATCCTCAAGTCTTGTTTGCAGCTAGAGGTGGTTTGTGACGAGCTCCTGGATTTAGCAATTACAGAGATCTCTTTGGTCAGGGCCATAGATAGCCCATTATCACAGCTTTGTGAAAATTAGAAGACAGCCATTTCAATGGGCAGGTGTAGCCCTGGATTTGAGTATCCATTTGCTTTGTCAGCCAGGTGCCTTTGTACTGTTGCAGCCTGGATTTCAGTGCATTTGTATAGGAAATGCATTAATCCATCCACACGGAAAATATATTTTTTACTTCTTTCTGTAGTTTAAACTAGATCTTATTGATGTAGCAATAAATGAGACACGATCCCTGTCCTCAAAGACTTGTATTCTCTTAGCAAATTTCCCCATGGATGCTTTGGACATCACATCACAAAGCCCCTCACCCTGTTTTATTGCTGCTTACAGTAGGGTCCTTTAAGAAGGTTGTTTTATTTGCATTCGTGTATTAATTGCCCCCACTAGACCTGTTAGTCTGAATGTTTACTATTAGCATCTGTAGTTGGATCTATGTTCTCAGAACCATGGTGAGTTCTACATATATGATATACATAAGTTTCCACAAAGTATTTGGACTTAATACCTAGTCTATTAAATGAAAAACCAAACCAAAAAAAAAAAGCCCAGAAAACAAAAACAAAAACACCCCCACGATTAATTGAATTCAACCGACTGAGGCCTGACGGAGGAAAGTTAGGGAGGCACTGGGAGATCAGAATCAATTATTTTTAGGCTATACATGTCAGAACCCTGGAAGAAAATGTGAATATTTTTGATCTTTTTTTTCAATATATGAAGTTTATTGTCAAATTTGTTTCCATACAACACCCAGTGCTCATCTCAAAAGGTGCCCTCCTCAATACCCATCACCCACCCTCCCCTCCCTCCCACCCCCCATCAATCCTCAGTTTGTTCTCAGTTTTTAAGAGTCTCTTATGCTTTGGCTCTCTTCCACTCTAACCTCTTTTTTTTGAAAATGTGAATATTTTTGATCTTTAATTCATTTTAAATCAATTAAATGAATGGCCAATTACCGATATAGAATAGTTAAAGCCATTTTGTGCATCTGTGTTTCCTTAACTATACCTCTAAATATTTTTAATTTTTAGCTGGGTAGTGTAATTTCACATTGGACAATTTTTGGCCAGACGTACTACATTATTAAATACTAAGTTTGAGTAATGCAATGAGTTTGTGCATTTAAACATTTTGGATATGGCTGCCAAGCTGAATCTGAAATTTCCCTTCTAGTAACCTGCCATGTTTCTGAACTTTGAGCCTAAAGCAGCCTAAGTAAGACTAGAGAAACAAAGATAATTTTACATTTTCAAACTTAATTTAAGTACTAATGACTTAAAAAATAAATGTGTGTACACTTTCTACTTCATCCTGTCTTCCAGTTTATCTTCAAAGATGAGCGGTTATCATCAAGTGAGCTGTAGGAGAAAGTTTTTACTGTTTATTTCATTGTTTTTGTACTTCGAATTCTTAGAAAGGCTGGTCTAGCCAGTATCCTAAGGAATCCACTTATACACTGTACTGTTTCCAGACCTTAGTGACGAGGACATGTAGCCTTGCTTCTCTTGAGTGCAAGACTTTGCTAATCTTTATTACTCTAGACTCTAAAGAACTGTATGTTTTGATTTTTCTCTCTTAAAAATCTTCTGGGATTTCTGTTCTCTCAGAGCCATCTATCGGTATGTTCTAAGGTAAAAGGAGAAAGGAACAAGGTGTATTTTATTACCTGCAAAATCCACAAGAATGGGTTTCAGTTTCTGTATCCGTGATTCTCACTAGGGAGTTGGGAAGTTTTAAATGCAGCAATTTTGATATATCAGGGGGGAGGGGAGATATAGAAACTCCCAATGAAACCATTCCCGTGTATTTCATTATTTTCACAACAAGGACATGTTGCTGATTATAAAAACATTGACTATGTGCTATATGAAGAGGAAAAAAACCCAACAACAACCCAAAACAAGAGAAGTGATGAGTCAGCAAGTTTAATTTCGGTGGCTACCAGGGCACCTAATAGATTGACGTTGATCATGACCCCAGGTTGCTTATGATACCATTCGGAGATGGACTATTTCAAGTATAATTTTTAGGAGGCAAAATAAAACTGTAATGGAGCTCTAAATGGTCTAATACTGGTGGTAGGCACTGTGGACGGTGTGGTCTGTTTTTGTCATGATGTGCTTCATAGAACCTGCTTCTAGAAGCATGGTGCAGTTTGGATAAATGATTCAGTTTAGATACACACCCCAGTCAACATAAATCATAGGTTTGGAAATTATCTTAAAAATAATTGTTTACACTATAAATGCTGTTGATACCAGTAATGCTTATCCCTGTAGCATACCTACTGAGTATTGTCCAATTCCAGACACGTCTAGTGATGGGAAATTTTCAGTTTGAGGGACATCTCCATTTATTAAAAACTTTTTAAAATTAAACTGAAAACTTCCTTCCTGGAGTTTCCAGGCTCTGGTCCTAATTCCGTACTCTGGGAGTGACAGGGAGAATCTTAATTTCTTTTCCACGTGGCAGCCTTGCCAGTATTTGAAGACAACTTATGAGAAGTAAGGGAGATGATTCATTTTCAGAAATACAAATAAAAGCTGAGCCATCTAGTTAACAGATTTACAACCTATTGGAAATATGTATGAATTGCCCCCCACCCCTTGGCGTCCCAAACCCCTGGATACTGCACTTCTGGTTCTTGTTCCCCTCTCCCTTTTGCGGGCTTATTTTCATGGGCTTTGCAATGAGCATGTGCCAAAGAACTGAAGTGTCTGTGTCACCTCAGGGAATGTACACTTGTTCCAATCAGACTACTTTTTGCCTTATATGGGCACAGGCCATGTCTGGGTAAGGCTGTAACCTCTGTAGTACTCAGTCAATGAGGAATCAGGGGAGGGACTTGCATGCTGGGAGATAAGTTGTCTGCTGTAACTGCCCAGAGTGTGCCTGTCCCTCAGACATCCACTCTTGCAACAATGGTGATAAAAGCCTGGCTTGGCCGTGCTCCAAGTCTCTGTGTCCCTCCTTTGACTGGGTTGACGGGCTTATTTCTAACAAAGTGAAACATCAGATTTCTGACACTGCTGCTTTTTTGTAGTTGTTTGCAGTTACATCTCCAGTCTCAGCCTTCTCTAGACACATTTGAAGCTTGATTCTATCTGACCATTGGTTGCTGAATAGAAAGGGTGTAGCCCAAGAGCAAACTAATTGTTGGCAGCCAGTTTACAATAATGACTTCAGTTTACCATTAGCTAAGACCTTTTAGTCTATTTGGACCTCCAGCTGTGAGGCCAACAGATTCCTACTGAGCCTTCTACACTCCAGATTTTGGAGCCCAGGATTTTTTTGTGTTTCTTTTGAATTTTGTCTTGTGGCAGTTGGTCCATTATTTATCCAGGTGTGATCTTTTTAAATCCAAAGTCTTTATTCATTCATCCAGAGGTCTTTCTTAGCTCTGCTTTGTTTGGAATTTTCATTTGCAGGTCATCAGTGCTCTTACCCAAATTACAGTAACCAATTAACTGGAAGTGGCAGAATTCTAAACACCATCACTAGAAACCTTCTACCATGTTGGCATTAGGTGTTACTCTCCGTTGGGGAGCCATTTTGTTTTATATTAAGCTTAGATTTAATTTGCTTTCATTTTTGTAATCTCTTGAGCACAGTATTCTTCTGATGTCACCTTAGTACTCCCATCAAAGAAGTACAGGTGAGTTTGATTTGAAGTATTCTTGGAACTTAACACATGTTGTAGGTGGGTTTCTTGTAAGCAGCATGTAGGAGGACCTTAAAAAAAAACACCTACAATTTGAAACCTCTAAATGCTAAATACTAAATTTAACCCATTAAACGTTTTGATTGCTAAAATGTTTGGACTCTTTCTTTGCATTTTCCTTTGTTTTCTGTTTTTATCATGCTTTCTTGTTCTTTATTATAATTATTACTGTTATTTTTTCTGTCTTTGTTTGGAATTAAATTTGTTTCCTTTTCTTCCCTTACCAGTTATCTCTGGAAATTATATTCCTGCTTATATAATAATAGTTATCATTCTATTTGTATAAATTAAAGCATATTTTCCTACTAATAGCTAGTTAGTATCTGTTCCCCTCCCTCAGATAACTTATCTTATGTACATGATTTCTATCATCTTGACCACCCTCCATCTCCCACTCCCCACCAGCTACCAGTTTGAGAGCTTGTATTTCTAGCACATTATTAATTTTTTTTCAGTAATAATTTTAGACAGAAGTTTAACTTGGAGGAATGTTAGGGGTAGGGGGCAAATCCTTTTAAGTGAAAAAAAAATTACATCTTACAACTAGCTCTTAATTTTGTTTATCCCCTAGTAATTTTTTTTGGAGAGAGCAAATAAGTATCCTCTCTATTTCCTCTCTTCCCCACCCCATAAAAACACTTAAGATTTTTTTCTTTATCCTTTGAATTATGATATTTCACCAGTATGTGTCTAAAAGAGGTCTTTTTCCCCCCACATTCAAGCAATTTGTAACTTGTGGGACACTTTAAGTCTGAAGATTCAGGTCTTTATTTAGCTCTGAAAGCTTTTCTTCCATTATTTCTTCATATGTCTTTTAATTTTTTTCCTTCTGAAAATTCTTTTTTAATATTTTATAAAATTAGTGTCCTTTTGCATTGTAACTTGGTAGAATTCTTTCACTTGATTTTCTGTTTCACTCCTTTCCTCTTCAGTTATCTCAGGTATCTCTCAATATATTAATGTCCATAGTCAAATATTCTCACATATACTTTTGAATATATTAAGTACATTTAAGCCAGTTGTCTTTTGACTGTATTAACTCTTTCTATGGGTGTTAGTTACTATATTTTCTATTTTTGTGTCTTCCTCTATGATGATGATAGTTTTTATTGAATATTTGTTCATATCTTTGTGTTTGTGATTTTGTATTTACTACCATATGGATTTTTTGTCCCGTTTCCCATAGCTTGCCCCTAATGATTGTGGAGTTGGGCATTCTAATCTCTTCTGGACATGGCTTTTTCCTGTTTCTCTCCGGTTTTGCTAGTGGGGAATTTACCTGAAGTTGCTTTGCCAATTCAGTCTAAGAGCCCATACTCAGGACTTCCTGTGGATACAAATGGAAAAGAGTTGAATAATGTCCAACAGGCCATTTGTTCTTCCTCATTCGTGCAAATCACTTCCTACTCTATCTCTTTCTGGGAACTTTTCCTCCTCCTGCTCTGAGAATACTTTTTCTTTTAGCTCTGAGTAATATGTTTCCTCTGACCTTCGCAGCAGTATAGGGCATGGACTTGTGAAGACATCATGTTCAGTGCTAATCCGACAATATTCTAAAACACCTGTAATTGTTGAAAGGAGAAGAACTCATTTTGGTACCTGCTTTACTACTTCTGCTATGAAATGAATATTTTGGACCAAACAATATGTGGACAGCCATAATTGTTCCTTTGGGACACTGCTTAATATGACTTCAGGGATCTTGTTTGCAATTTCTTCTGAACAACATTTGGATGATGTACGAAAATAAGAGCATCTCCTTTTGGATAAAGTCTGACATACTGTAATTCTGAGACTGCACTTGGCACTTGCTAGAGAAATGTCAGTTTTCCAGCATGAACAAAGTCCAGTGCAGCTGTTTCTGCTTTAGACGATTGAATTTGAAAATCTCTATAAGAGAATGGAACCAACCAAGTTCAGAGTGAGCAGTGAGTTATGAGAGTTTCCCAAGTCATGAGTATCTTGCATTGTAGGGGGAAATTATATAGTAATAATACGATCTTGAGTTTGTGTGTTGTGATCCCTGTTAGGGCTCCTTTCTGCAAGAATTTTTATAAATATTTAATGACGGTGTCACCTCCTATAATTCATTCTCTTTAACACACTAGTCTTATATAGCAGGGATTTAAAAATACTGTTTTAAACAAAGCATACTCTTCTCAATTCCAAGATGTGAACCAAAATATTTACAAACTAAACTGTTTTCTAGTTCTCTTGGGTTGGTTTTTTCCTAGGATAGTTTCATTATTTACTCAGTTTGAAGTACATTATTGCCAATTTCTAGAGTGCCAGGAATTGTTTTATTCAAATAGAAGAATAAAACACATTCCAATGCCCAACTGTATATTTTCCCAAACTCTGGACCATTTAAGAAGATCTGTACTACTTGTTTCTTGCCACCCAGTTGACAGATAATCCAGATTTGATCCAAATTTGACCAGTATGTATTTGCTGTCGTTGTGTGTGTGTTGGGGGAGAACAATGTAAAATAGTTTAAGAAATTATACATTTAGGGTTCAAAACCAAACTATAAGCATTTAGTTGGATTTGTATAGTGCTTTTCATTTGTTTAAAAGGAGGAGGATTTCAAGGAGCTGCTTTTTGTCTGATAACCATAAAAAGAGTAACTATCACAAAAAGAGAATGATCAGAATGATACTGTGCTTGTCTTTGGAGCTCTCTGAATGTAAAAGAAATGCTATGGGTATGGTAATTTTGATTACAAGATGTTAATTTATAGAAAATTCATAATAGTAGATCCAGTTTGGGATAATGGCAAGAGATGACCTTTTGTTTTTTTTTTTTGTTTTTTTTTTTTGGTTTAAAGAAGCTAATTATTAGTCTTGTATTTAATGGAATAAATAATTAGGTTAGTTATTCAAGAGAGTAGGACTGCAGAAAATTTAAAGTGGAAGAGATCCTCACTCGTGTCCTCACCTCCTGGTCTTAAAGAGGAGCTACTGACATCCTGCTGAGCTTGCTTTCTTGCTCAGATTCTTGTAGTGTCTTAGAGGCCTTGCTGGGATGTGGAGGGTCCAGCTGCCAGTACAATCCTCTTTTCCCCACACCTAGCTGCATAAGGCCAGGAAGGAACAGAGTATTATGATTCATCATTTTTAAACAAGTTACTGTTACTAAACTGAATATAATGCTTCCTCAATTAACAAATGCAGGATGTTCATCATTTTTCCATACCAGAGCTTCCTTTTATATGGTAAAAAATTGCACACTAGTTTATTTTTGAGGATGGTCTTTTCATTTTCCATTCTTTTAAATGCACTGAGTCATGTTTTATTTGGTTCTCTTGAATGTCAGGACGGTAGATTGTATTAGCTCCCGTTGACTCTTTTTTTCCCTCAGGAAGCCTCTCTGGCATATCTAATTAAGTGGCAGTGGAGCCATTTGGGAGGTAAAAGAAGCTTGTACTACATGAGGCATTTCGTTATTCTTGGCGGTTTAACCAGTATTTTCTCTGTAGAAACAAAAGGATGGCTTTGGAACTGGTAGTGCTGTGAAGGGGAGGTAGGAAAAAGTATGGCAGGGTATTTGGGGGGAAGGGTTGAAAATAATGACTAGTTGAAGCTCATGCATTTACATAAGCATTTATAAACATTTCCCATGGATGGAAGAAAGAGTAATAGAAGGATTCATTTTGGAAATGAGAAATTTGAAATTAAATTGACAAACATTGTACTTTCCCCAAAAACAAACATATGGAGTATGCATATTTCAAATTTGTATCTCCTTAGTTGAAGGTAAAAAGTGGAATATTGAAAATTGGGAATATTAATTCTGTGACCAGAGTTGCGTACAATAGGTATTTTACCATTTTGAAATGTGGATTCTCCCCTTAAACATCAAAACATAAGTAAGCCTGATAATCATTCATGAAAATGTTTTAGAAGTTAATACCCATACAAAGTAAAAAAGTTTTATTACCATTCTCTTGGTCAAGAATGCCATTTAAATTAATATAAGATTGTGTATATTCCTAACAAACCAATAAAGTGAGGATCTGTATAATTAAGGGAAATGTTTTGAAACTTGAAATTTTTTATTTTAGGAGAAATTAAAAGTAATGAAACTAATACTCTCAGAAGGTGCTAACAACGTAAGTTACTTCATGCTGTTTCTTAATTTATTACTGAGAGAGCATTATACCAAAGAAAAGGTAAAAATTGGACTTCGTTCTTTGAGATGGATACCATGGAGGAAGAACAAGTTTTCCCAATCATTCATGGTAGTCCAAGAATATAGGATTAGAAGAGGCTGGTATGGAAATTGTTATGTTTCTGTCTACGTGGCTATGTTTCTATCTACGTTATGTTTCTGTCTACCCACAGAATGATGACTTAGAAAATGTTTTCACATGACCCACAGGAATATATTTTACATTGTGACATATCTGGCAATGCATTCATTCTCTCTCTCTCTCTCTCTCTCTCTCAAAAAAAAAAAAAATCCATAGGTTTTTTTTGGGGGCTGATGAATTTCTAGTTGTATATGATCATTATTAGCTCTGTTAATAAATAGATTTCAGGTTCATGGTAGGTTTACATCTCCTAGCCCTGTGTTCATTCTGGCCAGTGAGTTTGATGGAAATTGACTAGTGTTTCTGGACTGGCACATATAATTGCCAGTTTGAGACATGTTAGAGCTCTTTACTTCTGCCATGGCAAGTGACCATATGCCTCAGATTGGGTCTTAAAATGAGGAATGTGGAACAGAGCCCCTAGCCAGCCCAGGGTGGACATATCATAGGAGCAAAAAGTAAACTTTTGTTGTTACAAGGCACTACAAGTTTTGGAAATCTTTGCTATTTAGCATGGCCTAACATCTCCTGATTGGTAGGGAATAATTATGTTTCTGCTAGTGGTGGGAGAGAGCCTTTTTAAAAAAAAAACTAACTTTGCCTAAAAACATATACCAGTTTAAAAACAAGTTTATTTCTGGTTTTAAAACAATATGTTCTTTATAAAAAATTTGGAAAACATGAGAAAACAATGCAAAAATTACATATTTGTAATGCCCCTGCCTGGAGGTAACAATTTTTGACAGTTCTATGTGAAAAATATTTTTATAATTAGCTTACTATATAGTTTTGTATTTTGCTTTCTCTCTCTCTTTTTTTTAATGTCCTTAACTATTCTTGGAATGCATGAATATCATGCCTCTGTAATGCTCCATCATATAAATGAACCAGCATTTATTTAGTTAATCTTGTACTGTTACATGTTTAAGTTTAGTTCAATACAAAGAATTTTAATGGATGAAAATCTCAGCCTTTGGCATTCAAAAGCAGATAGTAAGCCAGAGTAGGATCCATATCCATTCACTCTGCTTAGCGTCAGTTTTATCTCCCATTACTCTACTCCTGGGACATGGTGAGTTCATATACTCCGCTGCCAAGTAAACAATTCCATATGTACATACCACATATGAAACTTATACTTAATTTTCCTGAAAACTGATAAGGTTTTAATTTTCTCTCCTATAACCCCAGCAAACAAATTGGGTTTTCCTTCTTGAGTTCTTTCTTTCAGGAAAGAACATTGCAATCTTTTAGATGCATAAGCCAGAGCTGGGGTCATTCTCATTTCTCCTCTCCATACTGATACAATCAGTCAAACTTGGCCTGTTTTTGCTCCTGAATATCTCTCACTTCTATTCTTATTCCCTCTGTTGTGCATCAGGCCCTCACTGCCTCTCTGTGGCCCATCTGATTTCCCATGCGTCATTCTCCCTTTTGAAGCCATAGTGAGCTTTCTAAAATGTGAGACAGAATATGTCACTCCCTGCGTCAAAATCCCTCTAGAATCCTAGAATGAGCTTTACAGATGAAATGGATCCTTCTTTACTTGATACGAAAGGCTCTTCATGATTTGTTTCCTAAGTACCCACCCCATCCTTGTCATTCATTTCCCTCACCACCTGCTATGAACTGAATGTGTCTTAAGGGTGGGGCTCTGATATGATACGAATAGTGTTCTTATAAGAAGAGACACCGGAGAACTCACCCTCCTCCCTCTCCCCTCCACCCCTGCTCCCCACAGATGAGGTCTAGTGAAGACATAGCCAGCAAGATGGCACTCACCTATAGTGAGGTCTCACCAGAATCCAAATATACTGGCATTCTGATCCCAGATTTCCAATATCCAAAACTGTGAGAGAATGAATGCCTGTTGTTTAACCCACCTGGGCTATGGTATTTTGTTTTGGCAGCCCAAGCTGACTAAGATACTGCCTCCCATACATACCCCACAGGTACTTCACTCCGGGCACCTTTACTTAAGAAATATTGTTTTGCTGAGCACATCTCGCTCTTTGATGTTTCCAGGCATAACCAGGTACTGTCTTCTTATCTTCCCAAGAAGATAAAATCCCTGATTCTGCTGAGGGTACAAGTCAAACTCTACCTCATCTTGGAAAACTTTCCTGTCTCCTCTCTGCCAGGCGGATTTAGGTATTGATTTCTCTGAGCTCCTCTTGCACCTTGCCCGCACCTTCATTAACATCTTTGCTTCTCTGTGGTAACTGCATGTTTGATGTCTTTCCACCAAACCCTATGCTTTTTGAGGCCTTTATCTATGCTTTTTCATCTTTGTATCCTCAGTGCTTAGCATATTGCCTGAAGAATAGTAGGTGCTCATAAATATTGTTGAGTGAATAGACAGATAACAGTGGTAATTATTCATTTATTAACTTGTATCTCTTGAAGATTTTTTCCTCTCTCTTACAATCTAAACAACGAAGCTTCATGTATTCTTTTTATCAAAACCAGCTGTGAAGACAGGATTCGAAATTCATTTACACTGAAGTATAAATAACTGATAACAGTTTATGTCTCCCAAGAGAATTTCCATTTTAACAGGGATGGAATTATTTTTTCTTATTTGTAATTTTTTTTTAAAGTTTATTTACTTTGAGAGAGAGAGAGAAAGATTGAGAGAGAGCAAGTGCACATGAGCAGGGGAGGGGCAGAGCGAGAGGGAGAAAGAGAGAATGCCAAGCAGTTTCCACACGGGCAGTAAGAAGCCCAACATTGGGCTCGATTTCACCAACTGTGAGATCATGACCTGAGCTGATATCAAGAGTAGGACGCTTAACAAACTGAGCCACTGAGGCACCTCAGGAATTCTTAATTTAAAGAAATAAATTTTGGTGGGATTTCGGGTTTAACAAGCATATGAGATTGGTTTTAATTGGAGGTGGAGCGGAGTTGAAGAAGTTTTCTCTGCTCAAGTTCAAACTTCATAGCTTTGCTTTAGACCATGCCTATTCCCTGCTGGCTCATAGAATGAACTGGCATGTCAGATTACACAGCAAATTCATTTTTGTTTCTATTGCTCAGCATGGATCATATGAACTTCACATCTGGTAAGCCTTTGCACATAAGATGTGCATCTGCCAAGAATTGTGGTTTCCTAGCGCATCCCACTGACTCTGAGTCAGGGTCACAAACCAGCATCACAGAGTTTTGGTGGTCTGGAACTGCATTCTGCATTTAGTTCTTGAGAAAGAGTTGTTCTCTTAATTTCTTTGAAGAGCCTCCATGTCACCATTATAGGCTTGAAAAAGCACTTGGGTGATTCCAAGTCCATTCAACTGTTGGTGGCCTCCCCCTACTTAAAAAAAAAAAAAATCTCCACAGTATTTTCTCAATGGCCCATTTTCATGTCTGGTAAGTCTCATCAAAAGTTTCCTTCTCAAACTAATTTAAATCTTGCCTAATTTAGTTTTGTCACCTTGTTTGGTTCTTTGTGGAAGTGAGGAGCATCTGATTTTCATATAAACTGCAGTACTGGAGTTACTAAGCAGTACATCGTCCCATAAAAGCAAAGCAAACCAAAGAACACCATCACAAAAACAATTCAAGTTAAATTAAGTTAGGAAAATGGGGTTTCCTGAATACATTGTGACTAAAACCAGATCAGCTAGTTAGCAGGTTTGCTAGTGAGACTGGAAGTCTGACATTTTGGTGTATTTATATGGTCAACATCCCCAGTGAATTCTGTCCTGAAAATCCAGGTAACATTAATATAATTGAAGAACTAGTTCATTTTATATAGTTTTAATTCAGAAAGCATTTAAAAAACATTCGATGGTAGTTTCATTTCCCTCCACTATCATGAACGAGATGGGCAAATGCTTATCTCTCAAAAAGTGTAATCATTTAATTGATCTGTGTAAATTAAATGATAGGGGGCATTTGGTAAGAAGTTACCTTTCTCTAATTCCTAGAAAGATAAATTACATTCCTGTTATTCTAGGTGAGGAAATTAAAGTGACTTACCTTGGTATATATTCTTGATTGTAAAAGCTACCAGGTTAGGGTATCCACTGTCGCTAAGAGTTTCATGAATGCCTTAACCACTGGTAACGTTTCTAATGTAAGGTTTAAAAATGTAAAATTCAAGACCTATGGATTCTTTGAACAATTTTGTTTGGTGTTTGTACTCTATAAACAAATTCTATTTAGTATTTGTACTTTGTTGGTTCTTGGGAATAGTATTTGAAATAAGCTGACAAAATCACAAAATCGCATTGTAACTTCTATAAATACGTTTTAGAGATTTAAGATTAAAAAAGGCAAGATGCTCTCTTAATGATTAATATATTTAAAAAGTAAAGGCCATAAACAGACACATGGAAAGATGCTCAACATCGATTATCATCAGGGAAATACAAATCAAAACCGCAATGAGATCCCACCTTACACCTGTCAGAATGGCTAAAATGAACAACTCAGGAAACAGCAGATGTTGGTGAGGTTGTGGAGAAAGGGGAACCCTGTTGCACTGTTGGTGGGAATGGAACCTGAGTGCAGCCACTTTGGAAAACAGCATGGAGGTTCCTCAAAAAATTAAAAACAGAACTTCCCTACAACCCACCAATTGCACTACCAGGAATTTATCCAAAGGATACAAAATTGATGCTTCAAAGGGGCACATGCATCCCAATGTTTATTAACAATAGCCAGATTATGGAAAGAGTCCAAAAGTCCAGTAAGTGATGAATGGATTAAGAAGATGTGGTTATATATATACAAAGGAATACTACTCATTAATGAAAAAGATGAAATCTTGCCATTTCCAACAACATGGATGGAACTGGAGGGTATTATGCTAAGTGAAATAAGTAAGAGAAGGACAGATCTATAATTTCACTCATATGTGGAATTTGAGAAACTCAACAGATGAACATAGGGGAAGGGAAAGAAGAACCATACAAGACTCTTAAATATGGAGAACAAACTGAGGGTTGATGGAGGGGTAGGTGGATGGAGAGGTGGGTTAAATGGATGATGGGCATTAAGGAGGGCATTTTTGGGGGATGAGCACTGGGTGTCATATGTAAGAGATGAATCCCTGGGTTATACTCCTAAAGCCAAGACTACTGTACATTAACTAACTTGAGAATAAAAAAAAAGAATGTAAAGGCCATAATATATTTAAAAATTTCAAAATTTTGCCTGTGAGTCCTATCAGTGACACATCCTTGCCAGTTGAAGTCCTTTTCTTTAAAATGATATTTTTGTGCCAATATCCTGACCAAATTCTTTTATGGTGTAGGTTATTTTCATTGAGTCCCTCCTTTGTCCAGGAAGAAGCTGAAAATTTACTCAAGTGGCAACCTTTATGCAGTCAAATGCCAGGTCACTGCTGTCAGAGTAGGTGTTGGTTGCTGTCATTCCACCAATTAATGTAGGTTCCCTCTGTACTTGAGCAGAGAAATTAGCTGCTTAAAATTTTCAAGTTTACTTATTATGAACCAGTGGCAACCACTAAAAGCGAAACAAAAGAGTCTCAGAAGTGTTGAGTCACTGCCTCACTCAGCAGCAGGTGTTCTGAATCAGGGATGATCAGTTGGTCTAGTGCTTAGTTTCTTGGTAGCTCAGGGTCTCAAAATGACTTAAAGAAATGGCCATTTCATGCAGAGGAAATTGTTTGCTTTAATGGAAGCCTTATTGTAACTTGCATAATATGAAAGGAAAATGGAACACTTTAAGGGTTTTGTGGGAAGAAAATTTAAATTGTGGCTTCGAAGGAGTCAGTGGTGTTTAGACTAATTTAGTGGTTAGAGTGATTTTATTTTTAGAATTTTGAGAAAAGGGAAATCTCTTCCTGATTTTTTTTCCTGGAGGTTTGGGGATTTTGTCTTTCTTTTCCTGTTTATTGTCTTAAGTGGTTTTTTTTTTTTTTAATGTTACAATTTATATTGCATGGTATCTTACTCAAGAGCCTCGCTGTTCTCCATCATCATCAGTATTGAAAAAGCCAGGAAAAGTGGTTGGTGGGATTTGGTTCACTGGCTGTGATAGTTAAAGCAGTACTTTTTGTTAACTGCGTTTAAATAATGCAGTTACACAGAATCGGATACTGTCCAACTGTAATATTTCAGCATGGTTGTCCAAGTGAAATCTAATACCATTATTTTCATCAAATGGCTCATATTGATTTTTTTTTTTGCAGTAAGGGTAAAATAGAGCAATGTCAGGAAAACAAAAGCCTCATAGTGTTACTGTTTTACTTTTTTTTAAGTTTATTTACTTATTTTGAGAGAGAGAGAGAGAGACAGAGAGAGAGAGAGAATATACCATGCAGGCTGTGTGTTGTCAATGCAGAGCTCTATGCAGGGCTCCACCTCACAAACTAAGATCATGACCTGAGCTGAGATCAAGATTTGGACACTTAACCAACTGAGCCACCTAGACACCCCAAGATTGGGACTTCAGTAGTCACCTATTGAAATGAAGAAGGTAGGTGTCAGAATAGAAAATATTAAAATAATCAGTATTTTTTGTTTTAATTGTGTCTAACATGAAGTATAGACTATAACATATACTTTTGCTAAGGAAAATTGTAAATCTACATGATAAATTATGGAGTTCAGTTATACATGGTGATTTGGCCTCTTCATTTAACGTTTACAATTCCTGTGCCTCTTCTGTGTTTGTTTATATCAAGAACTGTGAAGGTTCTGAGATTTTACCCTACTTGTGATCTAACAAGTTAGTCTGGCACAGTTTTAGGCAGAGTGGAGACTCTTGGGTCAGAGATAAAGGACTTTATTACTCACAACACTGCAGACAGCACGAGCTTCATATCTACATGGGTTCTTCTTGCCCATGAAAGTCCCATGAGAGCAGTGTGGAGGGACCCAGGTGGATACTGGAATACGCAGTGGTTTAGGTCACAGCTGAGGAATTTTGAACTTAAGAAATCCCTGTTATTAAAAGGGTGCTAGTAGACTTGTCCAACATTTGTGCTGGAGGGAGAGATCATCTTTACTGAGTCAGGAAACAAGTCTGGCCTCATCTCAGGAGGGAGACGCTATCCATCTCCCAAGGCTGTTTGGGATTTCTCCTGCAATCTTTGGAAATAGTCCAGGACAACAGCTGATTCAAGAGGGTGCAGAAATACCATGTAGAATTGTCTTGTAACACTTTACAATAGAAAAATCAATTAAAATGCAAAATTTTATATTTATTTACATATCAGCTAATCAAGAGGAGGTGTGGTGCACTTTGTTACTCTGGCAATAGCTAACGGCATTACATTCCCGAGCATCTTTGATTTAAGGGTAGTTTACCATGAGTGCATTGTGCAAATACAGTTTTACACTGTTTAAAATTTTTATATAATTTTTGAACTTAGAATTACTCCTTCACTGGTGTAAGACCAATGTAATAACTTTCTTTATCACCAGAAACCATTTACTGCTGGCCTCCAGGAAATTTTAATGTACTTTATTGGCCACCATATATAGAAAATGACGTAAATCTGATACCTACATTTTTAGAAGAATTCCGTATATTTTTAATTTTTAAAATGTAATGATTTACTTACCTGGAAAAGCAAACAACTCAGTATTTCTGCAAAGCATGGTATAGAGTGAAGAATATTGCTTAGGCATCAAAATAAAGCATGAATAGAAATGTGAGATAAGAGAGTACAGACCTTTTCCTTCATATTGTCTTCATGGAGGACACTTTTACTCTTCCATGGAAAGGAAAAGATATGATCTAGACAATAAAGAATCACAGAATACAGGAAAAAATACGGTATTGTCCTCCATTCTATTGATATTATTGTCAGTCACTAGCAGCCGTTCTTCAGATGAACACAGCTAATACATGGACTGATAATCATAGAAAGTGATATTGGTAGGACTACTGCGTATCTCAGAAGTGAGTGGCCTCGTGTAGTTTGTCCAGGGATTGCAAAAGTTTTTTATTCTGAATAGACCAAGGATATCTCTTCCCTCTTCCCAATATGTACCTTTTCAGCATTTAACAGAACATAAATATATGAACCATTCACATGTGATCTCTTTGGTGTGAGAGCAGAAATGTAAAGGACACAGAATTAATCCACTTGGCTACCATTGCCAAAGTCATCAAGGAGATTTAGTTTTTTGGGATCTGGGTGTTCTGATCTGTGTGATCCACTTTGAAATTCTCTTAACACCTCCTGGGGAGCCCCTGTTTTTGAAGAATATGAGCTTAAACTGAATGAAAATATATCCAATTGACAATCACATGAAAATCCTCTAGGCTGAAAGCCAAAGAATCTTTTTGTACATGATTTTTTCTGAGCCTTAAATGTAACCAGATGAATTTTATTTTTGTACTGTGCTACTCAACTGATTTAAATGAATGATTTGTCTTCTAGTAGGAAATCTGCATTTCATCATAGAGATGGATTACATGCCTTAAACTTTACTCCCCAGAGAAGCGGTACTTCTTTATCTTTGAATGCACTAAAGACTCAAGATTATGTAACAATTTCATTATAGGTATGAGATTTTAGAGCTTTGCAGAGGTATGGATTGATAAACATGAAAAATATAACCACCATTATCATGTGAGTGAGTGGAATATAATAAAAATCCTCATAGAGAACATTATAGTCTTTTACAATTAGTTTTCTGTGAACACAGAGTAAAATAGTAGGAGAATGCTTCCAATTTTAAAAGAATTTTGTTATGACCAAAGAGTAAAAAGCAGGGGTGCCTGGCTCAGTTGATAGAGCATGAGAGTCTCGATCTTGGGGTTGTGAGTTTGAGCCCCATGTTGAGGGTAGAGGTTACTTAAAAAAGTTAAAAGCAAATATAAGCAAGCCATGAATTGTGTGTGGTGAGTTTATTTATTTGCCTGATCATTTTTGGGGGGGGCAGAAATATCTCCTATTATAAGAACATTTGATTCTGAACTAGAAGCAAAATCCCGGAAACACTGATGGTAAAAGAATGGACTTTATGTAACATCTGAAACTGAAGGGCTACCCAATAAGCTTAAATCTTTTTAATATTGTAAACTGATGCTTTTATTTTTATCTTAATGCCTTATTCTTTGGGTGAAGAACCATAAATAAGGTGGTTGATTTCTACTATGAAATCTAAGACTTAACCAAGTTCAAAAGCAGTTTTATTAAGTCTTCTAACTGCCAATCATTGAGGCAAGCCTCTTTTGACTAAATTTGTGATTTTCACTGGAATTGATTTTATTCTCTGGTCATGTCTGGGAACATTTTTGATTGTTACAACTGGAAGAGGGTACTACTGTCATCTTGTGGGGTGGAGCTCTGGGATTCTGCAAACATCCTAAAATGCACAGGATAGACCCCATGATAGTCATCTGGTCCCAAATGTCAACCTAAGTTGAGAAGCCCTGAGCTAAGTACACAGTAGTGCATTTAATGCAAAAAGAAGAACTGGACCTACAGAATATCACTTAACAAGAGAGGTTTTTGCCTCAAGACTAGCACTGAATTGTAATAGGAAGCAGAGGTCATATGACCTCAGAGGGATTTCCTTAAGACTTCCAGCTCTGCCTTTGTGTGACTACTTTCCTTTAAATCTCTCTAAGCCTCACTGCCCTATTGTCAAGTAGAGCTAATGGTATGGTTGCTACTTCAAGGGCTTACAGGGTTAAATGAAATTATGTAATTGTTGAATCTATTGCCTGGTTCGTATAGGATCCCAATAAAAGTTAGCTGTTATTCAGGATACTATCAGGAAGAACCTTGTAGCATTTAAGAGATAGCAAATTTTCTGTTTTTGGATGAGTTCAAGCAGAGTGTGGACAACATTTTGGGTTTCATCTGACTCTAATAAGTGTTCAAATGTTATTCTCTTTCTTAGTTATAAAAACCATTCCTAAATAAAACATAAAATGACTGATGGTCTTCCTTGAGTCTTGAGTAAGTAAGAAATAGATAAGGTTGACATCAGGTAGGCATAGGTAGCACTGATATCATTCAGTGATATTAAATTTGCTTTGTGTTTTGATACTGAGGCATTGACTCTAACTTTTCTTTCATAATGTTCCCTTAGTTCCCTCTGCTAACCAGTATTAGTTAATTGCTTGGATTCAGTTAGGCTATTTTCTGTGTTTCTGTAGCATCAAAATTCTTTGTACATATATTGTGTGCCCTTTTCTTGATAGAAGCCGTAGCTGGCTTGCTATTTATCTCTCCATCTAACATGACATTTATTAAGCACCTCCTGTATGCCAGGTGCCATGCAATGTGCTAGGCATGTATTATATCATTTGAAAGGCATGTAATAAATAATCAGTGAATGAATGAACATATAATTAACCATAAAAACAATATTATTTGAGCTTCTACTATGTATTATGCAGTAATACTGTTATTATTAAAAATAAAAAAAGTGTCTACCCCATAAAAGCTCTTAGTTTTTTGAAGAAGCAAGATGCATTTATCATAAACTTCTTCTACATAGTTAAGTGCTTTGATGACTACATCTTCATAATACCTCAGTGCTTATCAGGCATTCAATAAATCAGGTACTTAGTAAATGCTTAAAAATCACTATTTCAGTGGACCACATTCAGTGAATAGAGAAACAAAATATTCATCACAACAGAAGTCAGCTCTTTGACAAAATACTATTTTAACTGTGTAACTAAATGGAATGTATCTTGATACCACAAAGGATAGATATGGTTCACTAAAGCAATAGATACAGTAGATGTCATTTTTGCTAATTACATTTCTATAAACCAAATCAGGTTTTTAAATTTTAAATCATCTGAATTTGTAAGAGGTTTCACCACTTTGGTTTTACCATTACTCACCCCACATAAATTGGTGAAAATTTTGCAAATTTTCAGTGCAAAATTATAATGGGGACAGCCTCCTTCCTCTACAATAATTTTTCTCCGTGAACCTAATCACCGATTTCGTCATTCAGAGTACTTAACGTACATACTAATCAGTTGAAACTTTTTTTTCCTTCCTGCTTTCTGTGGGCAGAGAGAAATACTAAGATTGTGTCTGAGATAAAGACAGCACCCTTTAGTTTTACTTCCGAATATAAAATGAATCCAAGATTTAAAAAATGTGAAGTAGTAAATACCAGTTCAGAAATCCCAGACAGTTGTGTTCAATATATTATAATATATTCAACACAAAGAGAGGAGACATAAAACCTACTCCAAGAATTAAAAGGCATTTCAAGAATTTATGCAATAGGCCCTCATTTCACACAAGGTAAACAGTTACTATTTTAAAGTGGTGCTCATGTGATGGGAACTACAGAGTACTTACTGTATATTGGGTATTTTCTCCACAGTGGAAATGAATGAGGGACGTGTTTTATTTCCATCTAAGTGGGAGCTGTTCCTTGTAGATGTACTGCAGTGACAAACCACGTAGTGGTCTCATTATGCAGTTAAGGAAAAGCCCATGACTTTAAGAAGTGTTGGGAAGTGTATTAAGAACAAAATAATGATATGGTTAACAACTTCCATGAAGTTACTCATGATGGTTTTCTTACACTTTATTTTTACAAAGTGAACTACTTTTATGCCTTGGAGTAATGTTAGAGACCAGTTAGGAGTAGAAGACCCCTGAATGTTCATATTCATCAAGTATGTTTTCTCTGCTTTGAAAGCAAAGTACTTTAGAAAGGTTTGAGGACCTTCCTGATATTTTATATCAAGCTAGTGTTGTGTTAAGTGTTTTAATGCATTCCTCTTTGAAGAAAAAGGTAGTAAGTTGTGTTCAGATAGTTTTATCATACAGATCAAGGAATGGGTTATCTCCTCAGTTGGGACGTAGAATTTTTAATAGCGTGTTTCACGTGTCACAGTATGTGAAATACTTGAGCCTCCATGATCACATTTAGTCCTCATGACATTGATATTTAATAGAGTGGGCTTCCGATATCTGTAACATGTTGTGGCCTGCAGCTGTCAGAGGGGCCCAGTGATGAGAATTGTGCATCTGCAGCTTTGCAGAGCTGGGGCTGGAGTGGGATTGTGTCTTACTACGTGTTATAGAGCGGGTGGAGCTGTTTTGAGGTTCCTGGGATATCTTCTATCTGTGGATAGAAGCCTTCTTTGTGCTTAAGCCATGGGCTGACAACTGTAGGTTGCTTCTAGAGCAATAACATTAAACCTTCTCCCAGGTAAGGGAGGCAGTATGTTAGATTGGGGAGAACATTGTTTTGGGAACCACTGGACCTTGGTGCTGATATTGGCTCTGTCATTGCATTTGAAATTGGTTAGAATATTTAAGCTCACTGAGCTCCAGCTTTTTTTTTTTTTAATTTTTAAAAATTTTTTAATGTTCATTCATTTTTGAAAGAGGGAGAGAGAGAGAGACAGAGCATCAATGTGGGAGGGGCAGAAAGAGAGAAGGAGACACAGAATCTGAAGCAAGCCCCAGACTCTGAGCTGTCAGCACAGAGCCCAATGCAGGGCTTGAAATCACGAGCCATGGGATCATGACCCGAGCCGAAATTGGACACTTAACACCGACCGAGCCACCCAGGTACCCCACTGAGCTCCAGCTTCTTATCTGTTGGTGAGAACAGACAGTGAAACAGGGTTGGAAGGACTTTCTGGTACCTTTCAGTCAATAAGTCCATTTTTCTTAAGGGCCATTCCCTTTATTTTTCTTTTAGTAGGAAGTGTCTTATTTGTTGATGGCATTTAATGCATGCTATACTGAGTCTCAGAGAAAAGTCAATCCTTAGTTGTCACTGCTATGGAGCCCACAGTTGGGCTGGATTTCTGTTCTAATCTGGTGATTGAGTTAACTGAGATAAAAGCTTGACTTAATTGGTAGTTTGGCTTCAGATGACCAAATAGTGGGATTCTACCAAATTATGTCTTCTGTTTACTGGCCAAATTATTCAGACAGAGGATACCATTCAGCAAAACTCGTAACATGTCCTTTCGTAGAAATCTTATTTTAATTAAAAAGCTAACATCATACTTCTATCACATTTGAGAATATTTTGAAACTTGATATATTTCTTCTTATTTTGAAACTTGATATATTTTATAATTACCACTAAACTCTACACTTAAAAAGTTTCTTAAAAATATGGACTGGCCACATATTTTTTTATAAGAATTCACACATTTGAAGAATATGCATATCACTGAAGTTGCTTTGGAAAATGTAATTAGGACTTACCTTATAAATATACAAATTTATTTTCTCATGTACTTGATTTTCAGAAAGAAATGACTAATTCATCTTGTTATTTAAATATGAAGAATGTTGAGTCAGAGGTCCTCGAATTTTTTCATTGTTTCTTTAAAAAATATAAATGTGTAGAAAAATGCAGCTTAGTCCTCATGTGTTAAGTTTTGCCCTGAGTAAAAAGACACATGTTAAGAAAAGTATAGCTCTAAGACTCTACAGGTGGTTAGGGACAGGAATTCAACTGGAATCTTGCCATGGTCAGAGGCATTGAATAATGCTGACATAGTATTGGCTGTATATAACTATTGAGGCTCTCACATCTGTGTGAGGCTGACTGTAATCAAGAGGTCTGTTGATGATTCCAATGGGTATTACTTGGATAACAGAATAGAGCAGGGGAGAGGACAGGATTCTCAGCATTTCTTTGAGTCATCCTACTGTGGATTGGGCTTTGAATGACATCCTTGGCCAAAAAGAAATTTATGTGTGTGCGAATAGGGGATGGATATCTTTTTGTTGTTTTTCCTTTTGGTTCTATCACCTTTTGGCTCTACTCGGTTCACAATTTCAAAGCTAAAATATGAATTTTCTAAAAATAAGCTCTTCTCCAAAAACAATATTGTTGGTCTTCTGTGTGGGGTTGGATGGTCTCTGGACTGGTTTGGTTAGTTGGTTGGTTGGAACATAGCTACTAGGGTACCAGTAGGTCCTGTGTGCCAGTTGACTTTTAGTGTTCCACAATGGCATTCTGTACACTTCGTTCTAGCCAATCGTTCCACTGTTGTGTGACCCCAAAGGAAGTCATCTCAGAAAATGCAGATGAATTAGCATCACTCTATCGTTGTGAAAAAAAAATACCTTACAGTGGTGGGTGAGCCATCAATGTAATTAACTGATTGCCTATAATATGTAAAGCATAGTGTGGCTTGGGGGAATTGGTGGTTTTAAACTCTGTGTCTGGGAACTCGCTAGTCAGGCAACTAAGAGATACACATTTACACGTGAATGTATATTACCTTTCAGGAAAGTGATGGATGCCTGCTTAAAATTTGCGTGTAATCTATAGTATTTAGGACAGAATGGGGAATTCTTTTCAACTAGAGCAATCAGTTGTTTTTCCACTCATGTATGCGTTGTATTTTATATATATATTATATATATATTATATTATACATATTATATATGTATGTATTTTATATATATGTATTATATATAGTTTTTTTTAATAAATTTAAGGAGGAGTGAAAAAAATTACTGAGTTTTGACTTCTTATAATGTGTGAGAGGCTTTATAAGGTGCTTTTATGCCGTTTCATTTAGCATTCACAATAACCCTTCAAGGTACATAGGATAGACTTCTCACTTTAAAAGAAGAGGACAGTAAGATTCTGAGAGATGAAGAAACTTATTTTAAGTCATACAGTAAGTGTAAGTAAGTAAGTGGTAGATGAAGGATTTAAATCTGTTTAAGTAAAAGCCTATGATCTTTTAGCAGTCTGTGCAGGAAATTACAGAAATGCCTAGATATGGACAAATCTTCAGAAATGTTTCCATCTTGATCTATAGGTAATTGCACTGCCAGGTCAGGATGGTGGACACTTCTGCACATTGAGGTTGTGGAACAGGAATGGGGGGCCCCAAGAGAGTACAGGTGTAGTTTAAGTAGCAGCACCACTCTTTGAAAACTAGAAATCTGGGTTAAGTGAACATGTAGGAGGAGGGATAGTGGCCACCCAAACTCCTAGAATCACTTAATGTCATACAAGTGTTTATGCCCATTTCTTTACTGGCAAAGAACATGTCTCTGTGAACTGAAAGCTGGTAGGAAACAAGGCTGACATTCAGCAATGGATGTCTGTGTATAGGTATCTATCCCCCATTTAATGAGTTCCTAATATATGATCGCACTCTGAAACACCTTTTGGTGGAGGAAGATGGACATGTATATAAGCAGTTGTTACATCAAAGGTTCTCTGAAGTTCTGGTGTGAGGCAGAATCCTACGTCCCTCTGAGAGTGGGAAAGATGTCATTATGGAAGGTAGCACACAGATTGTGATGTTTAGCAGGAGTGGATAATTCTTGAATGTTAGGTGGGGACTAAATCATGAAAGGGCTTATTTGAGGAGGGCTAGAGCTGAGTCCTGAAGGCAATAGGAAACCATTAAGGGATTTTAATATTGTTAAATTTAAACATTTAATTAAATATTAAAAAATTAGAGAATATTTTAAACATAAATAATCTAAACGCCAGTGAACCCATCACTCATGTTTATTTGTTTCAGATATTTCTGTATTAAAAATTTTTAAAAATGTTTGTTTATTTTTGAGATAGGACAGAGTGCAAATGGGCGAGGGGTAGAGAGAGAGAGGGAGACACAGAATCTGAAGCGGGCTCCAGGTTCTAAGCTGTCAGCACAGAGCTTGACATGGCTTGAACCCATGAACCGCGAGATCATGACCTGAGCCACCCAGGTGCCCCAGTCCTGTATTTTTTTAAGTAATACATTTTCAGATAAACAGCTAGAGATCTATCTTCATGCCTTTCATTTCTTCAAGCCCAGAAATGATTGCTGTTTGAAGGTTGCTGTGTTATTCCCAGGTATATGTTTGTACTTTATACTTATGTACCCCCAGACAACATATATTGTTATTGTGTAAAGTTTAACATTTATGTAGATGGCATCATACTGTTTATTTCCTCTGGGAACTTACTGTTTTCACTTATATTGGCACACATAGCCCTAGAACATCCATTTTTACTGTCTTGAAATAAGTGTTCACCCTCTTATTGATGGACAATTAGGCCGTTTCCGTTTTTTTCTGGTTACACATAATGCTGCAGTGATATATATGTCTTCTTGATAAGTCTACTTTTGTACATAGTTATATTTTTCACAGGGTACTCCTTGAAATAAAATCATGAGATTATAGCATATGCTTTTTTCAACTTTACTAAGCATTGTAAATTGCTCTTCAAAATAGCTGTACTAGTGTATTCTCATTCTTAGGAGTATGAATTGCTATTTTCCTATATACTCTTTAACTTTTGTTAACATATTTTTATGGGTGTGAATAGTATTTTGTTCTATTTTGTATTTTTCAATTATGAAGATTGCTCATATTTTCATTATAGACATCTAGGATTCCTCTTGAGTGTCTCATTCACAATCTTTACCTATTGTCTTATTGGATTATTTCTGTTTTTTCTTCTGAATGTAGGCATCAATATCCAAGGCATCAATATTTGGTTGGAAGTGCACCTGGCAGATATTTTATTGCAGGTTAGGTTTGTCTTTTAACTTTATGATGTCATTTGTTATGAAAATATACATTTCCTCCTTATCTGTTGTTAAGACGGTATCCTATATATTCTTCTAAGAGTTTTGAAGTTTTGCTTTATATATTTAGGTCTTTAATCCATCTGTACTTGGCTTTGGTATATGGTGTCACTAGGGATACAATTTTATCTATAATTCCCCTCCCCCATATGATTACTAGTTATCATAGAACATTTATTCAATAGTCCATCTCTTCAGAACTCATTTGTAATGCAACTTCTCTTTTGTAACAATTTCTTATATGTAGGTGGATTTGTTTCTAGGGCCATAATTTATTGATACCCACTGTTTTGGACTAAACTTTTGCCAATACTGAGTCTTTATAAATATTGTAGTTTTAAAATAAAATTTGATATCTGGTAGTATAAATCTATTCCTCCGTATTTTTCTTTCTCAAATTGGCTACTTTTGGCCTGTTTCCCCCTCATTTGATTTTTTTTTTATCAACTTTTCAACTTGTACACCCACAATCAAACACAAAACACCAGGGTTTTGATGAGAATTACATTAAATGTTTAGATTAATTTGAGGGAAAATCTGTTACCTTTTTGATATTAAGTCCTGTCATGAACACATTTATTTTCCCTATATTTAAAACTTTTTGTCCTTCAATTATAGTTTTGTTCTAGTCTCCCTAGACATGCCATTATTTTTACTGCCATTGTGAATGATCTCAGAATGTAATTTTTGAAATTTTTTGCTGCTAGAGTAAATGGAATGGTATTTGATTTTTAAAAGTGTACTTTTATATGCAGCATCTTTCTTAAAATATGTTATTGTTAATTATTTTAATGTAGATTTTTAAATTTAGATATTTTCCCTAAGAATATTGGTAATTTTATTCGTTTCTCAATCTTATACCTTATTTTTGTCATCTTAGATAGTGTTTATTACAGAGCTAAATAAAAGTGGTGATTGCAGCATCCGTGTATTATTTCTGGCTTTATTCAAGGAGAATTCTTCTAACATTTCACCATTAATTATTATGTTTACAAAGATTTTTGGTTTTATCATACTAAAAAACTTTTTACTTTCATATGGTAAATAGTATTGTGTATTTCAAGGTAATGAGTGTGTGTTGAAATTATCAAATATTTCTTCTGCATCTATTTCACTAGTTTGGATGGGTATGGAATCATAAAGCCCCAGCCTCTGAATATGGTGGTGGGTTTAGAGCAAATAGATAGAACCTTGGGGATTTTGTTATTAGTTGTGAGAGGGGATGGTCGGAAAACAGCTTTTGCAAGACACACATGATGCTGATTTAGGATAGCTGGGTAAGTGGTAGGGTCATTTCTTGAATAGGGAATAGAGAAAAGCCGTTTTTTAGGAGTAGATTTTGAGCTCACTTTAAGATTTGTTGAAACGGAGATGTATGTTGGTTGTTTAAAAGTTGATGTTCTGCAGAGTTTTAAATATAATTATTTAAAAGTCGACTTTTGGGGCACCTGGGTGGCTCAGTCGATTAAGCATCTGACTTCTGCTCAGCTTATGATCTCGTGGTTTGTGGGTTCTAGCCCCGCATCGGGCTCTCTGCTGTCAGCACAGAGCCTGCTTTGGATCCTCTGTCTACTTCTTTGTCTGCCCCCACGCTCTCAAAAATAAATAAATTAAAAAAAATAGAAATGGACTCTTGAATGCAAGAGTTAAGTATGCCCTGGAGATAAACATTTGTGATGTGGTGATATCAAAGTGGAAGCTAAAGCTGTAGGGGAGGATGAAGTTCTTCAGTGAGAGTTTGAAGAATTAGAAAAGCAGAGGCTCTGGCTAAACCCCAGGAACCTAGTCACATAAAGGTTAATATAGGGGGGACTCTAAGAGAAGTCTGAGAATAAGTCACTCCTAGGAAACGTGGTGTCAAGGAAGAGTTAGGGGAAAAATTTCAATAAAAAGAAAAAGCCATCTATATAAGCCAAATGCAGGGGAGGTTAAGAGAGATGGTTAGAAAGAGTTGACTTAATTTGGCCCTTAGGAAATCACTGGTGCCTTAAACAGGAGTGCTTGAGTCAGACACTGGATTGTAGTGGGATCACGCTTTAGCAGGAAGTGAGGGATTGGAGGGAAAAAAATGAAGACCTCTCTCTCTCATGAAGCTTGGCAATGAAGGCAAGGAGAGAAAGGAACATGCAAGTAAAAGAATCAAGGGAAGCATAATCTGTTAAGAACTAGTTGTAAGTTTCCCAGTTGCGGAATTGTCATATGAATGATGCATAGGAGGTTAAGCTTTAGTTGAATGTGATTGTGGGATAGTTACTGGATGTTGGGAAAAGCTGATCAAGGTTGTATGACTGGACAGTTTGAATTCAGAGTTGATCAGGTATATGTTTGCTTGCCTTTTGGCTCTTGTTGTGTCTAAAGGGCTTGAGATCACGCAAAAGAAATCCATATGAAACAAATTCAAAGGCTAGAGCTAATCCTTGTATAACAGTGAGGTCCTTAAAGAAGGGTAAAACCTTTAGTAAGTGTAAAACATAATTTAAATGTTTAAATGTAAAATGTTTAAAAATATTTTAAAGATATTACTATAAAACATAAATACTTTGATGCCTTATTTGGCTTAACAGCCATATGCCAATAATCAGCTGGATCTTTAGTTTGGAAAAAAATAATCTAAAAAAAACCCCCAAAACAAACGTAGCCTTGCCTGTTTGGAATCGGATGTTGGGTCTATTTTGGTTATCATGATTCAGTAAATGCTATTAAACCCACAGACTCTGCTAGTCTGTAATAGAGGAAGTTCTTGTCCCTGTTCTTGCTCCAACATTAGAATCAAAAGACAACCATATTCTAGATTCTGTTTATTCTGGCACAACTTAGTTCATTGGATTTGTTTCCAATTTAAATGATATCTTTGCCAGGTGAAGTTGGCAACAATTAAAGAAATTAAAAATACGTGTTTAATCTAATGAGATCCTTTCCGTGTATTTAGCTATCATTTGAAAATTACTTTATGATAGTATGGATAAATTTTTCAAGTTGCCAAATTTATTTTTATAGTTGAAATTACCCAAAATTGCCAACTTAAGTTGGGCTGCAACAAACCAATTCAGGGTTTCCATGGAAACATGATTTCATCCCATCTATGAAAACCCATTTTGTTTTTTCTTCTTTATCATGGAACTTGAATCTCTACAATGTTTTTCCTGTGATTTCCTGCTCCAAGAAAAAGAAAACAGGTTTCCAATTAGACAAATATTCACATTTGCCCATTAAAGTTTAACCCCAAGGGACATTTTCATTTAGGGAGATAAACAATGGTCACAGACTACAATCTTTCCTATTTAGTTATGACAATGACTATGTGTTTTTGTTATTTTTGTTTTGTATTGTTAAATACTTTGGCCAACCTCCAGTCACAATTATTCCAAGTTATGTTAAAATTACTTCATACTTCTAATATTCTTGTTACTGAGTGTGTAGCTGATTTAAAAATCTTCAGCGAAAGAACTGTGACATTCTTCTTCATTTTTATTTTCTCTCCATGCCTACCCCAAAGCCTGACACAAACTGGTTCTCAATAAGTATGTATTGAGTCCATGATGCCACAAATATTTCATTGCCTTCTGTGGGCTTAGAATTATTAAGGGCTCTGTGGAATTCAAAAGACATATATAAGATACTTTCCTGTTTGTGACTGGGCATCTAGTGAGGGTAAAGGATGAAATATAAGTCCTTGCTGCTATTTAACCTCACACAAGCCAGACCTTTGCTATATCATTTAATCTTTATAAGAGTCCTAGAAGGGCTGTGGTATCATACTCATTTTTCAGATGAAAAAACTATGGCTCAGCAAGAGTTGAGAACTTTCCCAGTGATTAGTGACCATGGTTTGAATCCTTGTCTTGCATGGACAAGTACACTTACTCGCTGGGGAGACCATTCTTCTACACATAAATCCATTAGTGAAGTAGTTGATGTGATTGGTTGTGAGGAGTTTAGACAAGGAAGAGTTATGTGGATGAGAACAATCAATAATATAAATGAAAGCTCTCTGCACTACATGATGAACTTCTGTAAATCTCACCAACACTATGTGTTTGTTTCTTATCCAGTGAAATAAAATGTCTTGGCTCTTAAACTTGTTTCTTAAATGTCTGTGATTTGGTTTTTTTAATCATTTTTCTTAAGTTTATTATTATTTTTTTAATAAATTTTTTTTTAACATTTATTTATTTTTGAGACAGAGAGAGACAGAGCATGAACGGGGGAGGGTCAGAGAGAGAGAGGGAGACACAGAATCTGAAACAGGCTCCAGGCTCTGAGCTGTCAGCACAGAGCCCGATGCGGGGCTTGAACTCACGGACCGGGAGATCATGACCTGAGCTAAAGTCGGACGCTCAACTGACTGAGCCACCCAGGCGCCCCTTAAGTTTACTTATTTTGAGAGAGAGACAGAGAGAGTGATGGGAGAGGGGAGAGAGAGAATCCCAAACAGGTTCCAGTGCTCTCAGCGTGGAGCCTCATGTGGGACTTGAACCCAGAAACTGTGAGATCATGACCTGAGCTGAAACCAAGAGTCAGATGCTTAACCAACTAAGCCAACCAGGTGCCCCTATGATTTTTTTTTAAAGCAGGTTACACAATGGTGTAATTATACTTTTGTAAAAAACAAAACAAAACATCAAGACTTCATGTAAATTGATTTTGCTGATTATCACAGACTGACTGGTCAACCTTTTTCTTTTCATGGAAAAGAAAACCAAGTCCCAGGGAGCAGTCCCAGCTGATTTCTCCTTTCTCTCTCGCTTAAATTCATATGATATAGCAGAATCAGGCCTAATACAATCCTGCGAAACCCACTCTAATATTTTCTAAGCCACATAATGCTTGCACTCCTTGATTTTTAGCAGATAGATACACGTCATTAATGGATAAAAATAGTTCTAATAATTTTTGAGAATACAACTTTCTCCTGCTTCGCTAAGCTATTACAGAAACATCTTACTGTGGAAACCATGCATTTCACATCCTGTACAAAATATTCTTAAAGATCACTGAGAACTTTAAGTATATTATTAAATTAGATGATAATGATGCTTTGTATCTATCCTTTGCCTGTTTTTTGGTACCTTTTTCTTGGCGATATTTTGTTTCTTTGTCAATGACTCTAAATTTTACTTTTTACCCAGGTTTTCTCTTGTTAGATAGGTCTAATACATGTGTCCTAATTTCCTGTCTGACCTTTAGCAGCATTAGTGATCCTTGCCTAGATCCATTATTTCATGAGAGATTGCAAAATGTGATTTTCTTTTTTTATTTTTTATTTTGAGAGCGAGAGAGAACGAGAATGCACAAGTTAGGGAGAGGGGTGGGGGGGGAGACAGAGAGGGAGAGGGAAAGGGAAAGAGAATCTTAAGCAGGCTCCATGCTCAGTGCAGAGCTTCGCGTGGGGGTTGATCCCACACCCCTGGGATCACAACTTGAGCCAAAATTAAGAGTCGGTCGCTCAACTGACGGAGCCATCCAGGTGCCTTGCAAAATGTGATTTTCTAATTCTGTTATTCTCCCGGCATTTATTAACTGTTGCTTCATCACCTGTTTTATTACCCTGAAGTATCACAGATGTAGGAAAAGAAAATTCTTGTCTTTCTTTACTTGTATACTAGCAACCTCCAAAGGTGACCCATGGTGTTTTTGGTATTTATCATTGTGAACTCATAGGTTTATCAAATTGTTAGGCTTCAATCCACTGTATTATTATTTTTAACGATCAGATGCTTTCATTGCTACCCAGTAGGAGCCCCTCAATTTAGTTCTCTGGTCCTTTTGATCTAATCCCAGTAGTTTTTGAGACTTCCTTGTTGTGATGACAAGATTTCTGTCGTTATAGATCTGGAATCTGCTGTTTTCCCAAAGAGCCCTGGTTCCTTTTAATGGAAAATGGTATTTAGAAACCATAATTGGGATGAACATAAAATGTTCATTTCCACCTATTTCCTTTACCCTGGCTCCTCTTTTGTTTATACCATATATTTTGTATTTATTATCCCATATTGCTATTTAACTTTGCATATGGTTATGTTTTATTTTCTAAGTAGGCAGACAGGGGACCTGCATGACTAGAACTCACACCTCATGACTTGTTATCCAGCATTCTTTTTGGTGTAACATGGATGAATTGGAAGATTAAGTTGCTGGAGAATAATTTGACCTGAGTTAGATGTTGAAAAATTTTCTTAGCTATCTCTTTGGAAATTGATGTCTTTTCCTTTATAATAATTTGTTTTAAAAACTAGAGGTGAATTAAAAGAATTAAAATTAGGCTAATATATGTTCATATAAGAGGAATTTAGGGATAGAAAAAAGGGCTACATTTTAAGCATAGCTTAAATTACCAACAGAATCCTATGGCCTGATTTCAGTGGATTTGCTGGCATAGGCAAATAAAATATACTTGCTCCATGTTCCTTGGCTGTCTTTTACTGGCCTCAATTTGAATGCCTGCACAGATGTGTGTATTTTGTTGCTTGAGTATTCAGAAGCTCCTATGGCCAGATGGAGTTTTAAACCACTCCACCAAACTACAGACAACCGAGTTACTGCACTTCACTTTGTCTTGTGTGGGTTTAATGGATGCTGTGTAATGTACAAATGAATTGCGAAAGTAGTCACCCACTCTGCAGCAGGAAGGTAAACTCTGCAAGGTATAACATAATATCTTTGAATTTGTTAGTCTGTCTGTGAAATGGGGATTTATAATTACCCATCTGCCCTACCACACTAGATTGTTGTTTAGAGAAATATAACCAATGTCATTTTTTAGATATCCACAAATTGTTACACACAATCCAGTAGCATTGATTAGTGATTTATTTTGGGGGGGCTTGCTTGGATCTGTGAAATGGCAAATGTTATAACCATAGTTCTGTTGTTTTAATGATAACTCAGACTCTAGACCAAACTCTACATACATCCGTATGTATATAGGTGAATTATTTCTTAATTTGTTTTCTGCTTTGCCAGCATTTTGCCCTTTTAAAGTCTATCTGTCCCACTTAATGCTTCTTTCTATAATAATGTCAGAAATCTAGAACACAATAGATGTGTGTGTGTATGTGTGCATGAAAGTGTGAGGACCGCCATTTGTTTCTCCACCTTTTCCTGTTTTACAACGTAGTTTAAAGGCAGAGCCTATAAATAAGCCTGAGTGTTAGTGTCCCAGGAGGGGACTATTTTTAGTCTTCAGTTTTATGTGAAGGTTTTATAGCCGAGCACAGCAACCAGATTTTGAGATGGCATCTTTCCTGACAGTCCCTTATTTTGAAAGCTTGTATTACATTCCTGATGGCTCCTCCTGCTGATTCCCATGCCTTTACCACTGACCCACTGCAAGAAACATTAACTGCAAGGAGACAAGAGACACAGAATTTGCTTTCATTTGTATCCACTGTTCTCACAAATTTACTCACAAGTAGTTACTTTGATTTTAATAAAATGTTAGGGACTGTGACAGTGAAATGTGATACAACACAGAGGTTAAAGAAATGGAAGAGAAGTGAAAAGTAAAAAAGGATAATAATTGATCAGTTGATCTTTGTCTTGCTTTCTCTGAGAATCAAGTGTTAAAATTTATAGAGCTCTTGGGGTGCCTGGGTGGCTCAGTCGGTTAAGCATCCAACTCTTGATTTTTGTCTCAGGTCATGCTCTCAAGGTTTGCGAGTTCAAACCCTGTGTTGGGCTCTGTGCTGACAGTGTGGATCCTGTTTGAGATTCTCTCTCTGCCCCTCTTCCCACTTGTGTGCACACACCTGCATGTGCTCTCTCAATAAATAAGCTTTAAAGCTCTTTGATTTGGGAAGTGGGACGATATACTAAATGTGACAAAAACTTGATCATGATGCACCTATCCTTAAAACCCTCCATTGGATTCACTTGGCATTTAGGGAAGACAGTCCTAAATTTAACATACTGTATGTAGGCCTTGGTACGTCATTTTAGTCCTGCCATTTTTTCTCTTGCTCTTACACGCATGCTTCACTGACCTTTGTTCTGTTCATAGAACAAACCAAACTTCTCCATCTGCAAAAGGGAAGGTTTATCCTCAGTTTTGGGCAAGGATGGCTCCTTAACATTACTCAGCTGTCAGCTCAAATGGCATCTTTCTAGAGGCCTGTTTGGACTTCTAAATCTACAAGAGCCCTTCCTCTCCTGGCCCCAAGTTACATGTTACTATTTGTATTTCTTCATAGCATTTACTGTTATGTGAAATTATCTCACTAAGTTACTTCTTTAGCCTCTGGAACAGGAACTGCATGAAAACAGATCCCTTATCTAGTTTGGTTGCTGCTGAATTCCCAGACCTATCTGTCACATAATAGGCACTTATTAACTGTTTATTGTTGAATGAAAATAGTCAAGAATTCTAGGTGAGAGAACCTGAGATTAAGTGTTGGGTCTGTTGTTGATTAGAGCTCATGTGACAGGCAAGCCATGGTACCTAAGCAAACCTTATTTTCTTCAACACTTGCCAAGATTAAATGAAGTGCTGTAGCCTCAACCATTGTAAACTACACATTTTCATTATCACAAGAATGTGAGGTCAGAGAATATGGATCATTATTTCTGTAGTTGAAAGGAAGATTATGGATCATCGATTTCCTTTTTTTTTTTTTTTTGAACATTATGGGAAAGATATTAAGGAAAAGTTAGTGGCAGTGTTAAATCTATATCCTGGATTACATGGTGTGCATTTAGCCTAATGCATATCCACGTTAACAGGTGAACTCAGTTTAATTCCTACATTCTGCTGGATCAAGAATTATTCCTATAGCATTAAAAGGTTAAATGTTTCCAAGACATTCAGACATTCCAAGACATTCCAAGACATTGTTTCCAGGATTTTCCATGTTTAAGGGTGGCATATGACCACTCTTTGAGTAGCAAATTTTGAGACATTTTTGCTTGAAGAGATTCTCTGAGTAATGCTTTCCACTTTGGGGTTGCTAGCTTACTTCTCTACCAGGGGAATAGGAACTGTAGGAGTTTAAAATTTTCTTACTTATTTATCATTTTTGTATTACCTTACATCAGAATTTCTAGAACTTTGGTATACAGTAGCATATGGATATGGGAAACTTTTTATTTTTAATGTTTGTTCCCTTGCTCTATAGTCTGAAGCTAGTGGGTAGGGCTAGGGCATCCATATGTTTAACAAACTCCCCAGGTGATTGACGTAAATGCTAACAGGGATATGTCTCAGTTTATATGCATTACACTTAAGCATATGTACAATGAAATAGTTATAAAACATATTTATGAAACATTCCAGTTATGTTTGTTATGTTTCAAAGGCTAAATAATATGACTGTAACATGTATTTAATACCCTTTTTATATCATCTACTTTAATAGCTGTCTATTTAGAATTGATAGCTATTTAATAGCTGTCTATCTAGAATTGAATAAAATTAGACAATTAACTTTAGCCCAGGAATTCTGAAGGAATTAGATACTACATAAAAATAGTAAGGATGATTTTGGTAGAGGAGCAGAATAACTTAACTTTGATGCTTTTGGGGTGGAAGCCAGTCAATATTTATTAGCATAACTTATTACCATAAAATAGTACATCCTGGTGATGACTCACCAAAAATGCTTCTCATTGACATTTTTCGACCTTTATAGCTCTTTGTCCAGAGGGGCCAGCCTAATTTGAAAAATGACAGCGATGATGTTGATTCTCACCGAGGTATAATTTATATACAACAAATTATATAATTATCAAGCCACAAGTTTAATGGGCTTAGATAAATTTATACACCAGAATAACGTCACTGCAAGTGTAGATGTTTCTATGACCCAGTCAGTTTACTTATGCCACTTTCCAATTGAATTCTTTTTTTTAAGTGTTTTTATGAATTTATTTTTGAGAGAGAGAGAGAGAGAAAGAGTTCAAGAGAGAAGGAACAAAGAGAATTCCAAGACCACTCAGAGCCCAGTGTGGGTCTTGATCTCATGAACCGTGAGATCATGACCTGAGCCAAAATCAAGAGTCATACACTTACCCGACTGAGCCAACCAGGTGCCCCTCCCGTTGAATTCTTTCATCTAAGTCAAATGTTTCCTGATTTCTAGAACCGTGGGTAGGTTTTGTGATTTAGGACTTCGCATAACTGGAACCATGCTTTATGTATTCTTTTGTGTTTGACTTTTTTCATTACACAGAACAAATCTAAAATTTGTTCATGTGTTGGTTATATAACAGTAGTTCACTTTATTGTCATTGCTGTGTGTTATTTCCTTATGTGAATATACCACACAACTTGTTTGTTTGTTCTCATGTTGATAGCACTTGAGTGACTTTTAGTTTGGGACAGTTATGAATAAAACTACTATAAACATCCTTAAAGTCTTTTTGTAGGCTCATGTTTTCATTTCTTTAGGTTTTATACCTAGCAGAGGAATTGTTGGTCATAGTTTAACTTTTCTAAGAGACTGAACCTAACAGTTCTCTAAAGTGGTTATTTCATTTTCCACTCTCACCAACAATGTATGAGTTCCAATTTTTCCACATAGTCTCAAAGAAACATTTGATACTGTCAATTTTAAATTTTAGCTATTTTAGTGGGTGTGAAATGTTACTTTATTGTTTTTAACATTTATTTCCCTGATGACTAATGATGAGTTCTATTTAATAGGTTTATTGGCCATTTCTGTATCTGTCTATGTAATGTATCTATTCAAGAATTTTACCCGTTATTAAAAAAAATGGATTGTTTTCCTTTTTTTTAAATGTTTATTTTGGAGAGAAAGAGAGAGAGAGAGAGAGACAGGGAATATGCAGGGGAGGGGCAGAAAGTGAGGGAGTGAGGGAGACAGATGATCGATGTGGGGCTTGAACTCAGAACTGTGAGATCATGACCTGAACTGAAGTCAGATGCTTAACTGACTGAGCCACCCAGGCACCCCAGATTATTTTCCCTTTTGTTGTTGATTTTTAGGGTTTTTTTTGCCAGTGAATTATTTTATTTTTAAAAAATATTTTTATTTTTATTTGTTGAACTATGATTGACACAAATATCTTGTTAGTTTTAGGTGTATCACAGTGATTCAATATTATACATTACAAAATGATCCTCACAATAAGTGTAGCTACCATCTGTCACCAGACATGGTTATAACTGTACTACTGACTATATTTCCTGTATTGTTATATCCTCATGGCTTACTCATTTTGTAACTGGAAGTTTGTACCTCTTAATCCTCTTCTCCTGTTACCCCAGCCCTTCAACCCCACCCCTGTATGGCTGTCAGCAGTTTGCTTTCTATGTCTCTCAGTCTATTTCTGTTTTCTTTGTTTATTTGTTTTATTTCTTATATTCCACATAGGAAGGACATAATATGGTATTTATCTTGTTCTGACTGACTCATTTCACCTGGCATAATACCCTGTAGGTCCATCCAAGTCATCACAGATGGCAAGATTTTATTTTATTTTTTTATGGCTGAGTAATACTGTAGAAGTTTAAAAAATATATGTATTCTGGATATGGGTCACTTTTCTTGAGTATTGTGAATATTGTCTTCAGGGTGTTTTTTGAGGAACAGAAGTGTTTATTTTGGCGAAATCGAATGTATCCATGTTTAAAGTTGCTAGTGGTTTTTGTGTCCTAAGAAAATTTGCCTAATCCTGAGATCATGAAAATATTCTCTTAAGTTTTCTTTTAGAAGCTTTATAGTTTTAGCTTTTACATTTAGGTCTATGCTTTATCTAATTTTTGTATGCAGGATGAGATGGTTCATTTTATTGTGTTTGTCCAGTTGATCCAGCACCATTTAGTGAAGAGACGCTTATTCACTTACCTTGACACTTTTATTGAAAATCAATTGACCACGTAAGTGTGGATCTGTTTTTTTTTTAAGTAATTTTTTTAAATGCTTATTTATTTTTGAGAGAGACAGAGTATGAGCGGGAGAGGGCAGAGAGAGAGAGAGAGGTACACAGAATCAGAAGCAGGATCCAGGCTCTGAACTGTCAGCACAAAGCCTGACATGGGGCTTGAACCCATGAACTGTGAGATGACCTGAGCTGAAGTCAGACGCTTAACCAACTGAGACGTGTGGGTCTGTTTTTGAACTCTACTGGGTTCCATTCTGTATGGTTATCCTTATACCAAGAGCACACTTTCTTGATTATTGGAGCTTTATAGTAAGTCCGAATCAAGTAGTATAAATTCTCTTAATTTTGTTCTTCTTAATCAAGATGGTTCTTTGTTGAAAATTGTTCTTCATTTAAGATGGTTTTTCTAATTCAAAATCATTTGAATTTTATATAATTTTAGAATAAGTTCATCACTTTCTTTTAAAAATATGCTGGAATTTTAATTGGGATTGTGTTGAATTTATAGGTCAGTTTAAGAAGGATGGACATGTAACCAAGACTGAGTCTTTTAATTGATGAATATAGATTCTTTATTTGCTTTTTTTAATTGCTCTCAACAATGTATTATATTTTTTAGGGTAGAGGTCTTTCACATTTTTCATTAGGTTTAGGATGCTTCTGATACTATTAAATAGAGTATTACATTTCCCCTTTCCCCCCAATTTTATTGCTAGTATATAAACTTAAAAAAACCCTACTACCCTTGTTTCTTGTGGCCTTGCCAAATTGACATATTCAACTAATGTCTTGGTAGATTTCAAAAAGTTTTCTATGGAAAAATCATATCTATAAATACAGTTTTATTTCTTTATAGGCTTTATATCTTTTATTTTCATTTTGAGTATGACAGTGGCTAGGACTTCCTGTACGGTTTTGAATAGAAGTGCATTCACATTTTGAATAGAAGTGGGAAGAATGTGTATTATGCTGCTGTTAGGTGTTCTGTAAATGTCAGTGAGGTGAAGTTGGTTGATATTTTTGAAACCTGTACAATCATAATTTTTTTGTCTAATTCAATGATTACTGAAATGTGAGCATTAAAATGTCACATTTTTATTTGAATTAAAAAAATTTTTTAATGTTTATTTTTTTTGATAGAGAGAAGGAGAGTGAACAGGGGAGGGGCAGAGAGAGAGAGAGGGAGACACAGAATCTGAAGCAGGTTCCAGTCTCTGAGCTGTCAACCCAGAGCCCGACGCAGGGCTTGAATTCATGGACTGCAAGATCATGACCTGAGCCGAAGTTGGCCGCTTAACTGACTGAGCCACCCAGGCGCCCCTGAATTATTTTTTGACATATTTTTCATGGCAAGCATTTCAGTTTGTATCTTTTTTTACCGTTTCCATCTCTCTTCTGAAATTTCCCATATTTTTGCTCATTGTTGTTTGTCTTACTCATTAGATCCTTTAACATATTTATGATAGCCATTTTACATCATCTGGATGTGCTTATACTATTTTAATCCTGATCAAAAATCAGATTTTTCTTGCTTCTTCTCACATCTTGGGAGACCCTTGGGAAATTTCTTTCAGCTTGTCAGTATGATTTCCAGCCTTTTGTATTTACAAGTTCTGTTTTTCTCTCTTGTCCTTTCTTTGGCTTTCTGCTTTTTTTTTTTAAGCTTATTTATTTTGAGAGAGAGAGAGCGAGCGCGCAGGAGAGCAAGAGAATCCCAAGCAGACTCCGCACTGTCAGCACACAACTCCATGTGGGGCTGGAACCCATGAACTGTGAGATCATGACCTGAGCCTCAGTCAGATACTTAACTGACTGAGTCACCCAGGTGCCCCAGCTTTCTGCTTTTTGAATTCTCTTTCTTTCTCCACTGTAGTTAAGAACTGGCATGTCTCCAAGGGATTTCTGTTGAGTTCTGTTGCTTCTCCCCCCCCTCCCCCCTTCAGCATGCCAAAGATTTGCATTTGAGGAATTCCCTGGATACCTGAACAGGGAGAGGAAGGTAGATCTCTCTTGTTGTTCCGTGTTGTTCTCAATTTTCTCTGTAGTACTTGTCTGTTCCATGTACTCTGTTAAGACTCATGGGCAAGTATTGCTGACTAGGGGCATACTCTTTCTGTGTCTGGGACCCTCCTGAAGAGGATTCCCTTTCTGCTAGGGATGAAATCAGCCCAGAATCTCTTCTATCGTATAAAGGATTGCTAACTTTTGAAATTTTACTCATTTAAGTTTCTTTAAATCCTGTCTTTCCCAGTGGGTATAAAAGACTATAGTTGTGTAGTTTATCTGGCGTTGGTGGGAATGATAGTGTCTTGCAACTTTCCACATTCTAACCAGAAGTGAAGTCCTTGGACTAACTTAGAAGACGTATTAAGGTCATATAACTGAGTGTTTATGAATCAAATAAAATAGCTCTTAATGCTCAAAAAAAATTAAAATCCGCTCGCTTTATTATGTAAATATTTTTACCAGATGCCCTTTAAGTGTTTCTTAAATGCAAATCCATTTTTAAAAGAAAAATGTTTGCTCCCAGTGAGATAATACAAAGAATGTGTTAAGGCTCTACAGGCTATGCTGGAAGGAGGAATTCTAGTAAATATTTTGAGCAAAGCCCAAAGTTTTAGAAAAGTTTATACCTTTTCAAGATAGTTATGAATTAAAAGACTTACAGTTTTCCTCAGCTCCTATTCATTGTCCTCTTGCATAACATATTTAGAATATGGTTATTTCTGGGGCGCCTGGGTGGCTCAGTGAATTAAGCATCAGACTTCAGCTCAGGTCATGATCTAGCAGTTCACGAGTTCAAGCCCCACGTCAGATTCTGTGTTGAGAGTTTGGAACCTGGAGCCTGCTTTGGATTCTGTGTCTCCCTCTCTCTCTGTCTGCCCCTTCCCTGCTCATGTTCTCTCTCTAAAAAATAAATAAACATTAAAAAATATGGCTATTTTGGACATGTAAATTATTCTAAGGTTACTAAAAACTGTACTCCAGCTGGATATTACAATGAAAAAATCTAGACTTATAATAATGACTAGCTATTTGTCTTTATTTTTCTAATATAGTTAACTTTCCTTTTTTCCTCTCTCTCTCTCTTTTTAGGAATCCTAAAACCAAAATATTAGAACGAAAGAAGAAACATGGCTCACCATAATATGTTTCTTTGGATAGTTTCGGTCCTGCTTCTTCAGAATTCTGTATTAGCTGAAGATGGGGAAATAAGATCAAGTAAGAACTATCAGCATTTTTGTTATCAACAAATCGATTGTAGAAATCAAATTAGTGGAGCTCAAGCAATTCTTTTAAGGACCTTATTCTTATTGTCTTTAATGTTGTAATGCCCTAAAATAAAATGAATTGCTGTGTTACGTATTAACTGAGAGGAAAAACTTCTATCAGAGGTAATTTTGAGAAAATTCTGTGGTAATTGTTTATTTTACCCATCAGGCTTTGGAATAAATGGTCTCATATTGAGTTCATGCTCAGCCATTTATGAGGTTAGTGATGTGAAGATGAAGTATCTACCTCATAGGATGATTATCAGGACCATCCTATGAAGTTACCTTATAGAGATAATGAGATAATCCACGTAAACAGGAGAATGCATTTTAATGGCTTAGCACAGTGACATCTGAGTAAATGATTATTATTCTGATTGCCTGTAGGAGAGCTTGCATTAGAGAAGGAGGGTTATATTAATCGCTGTTCTGCTACCCAGGCCATTATTTATAGATATCATGCTTTTAAAAAAAAAAAACTTTGCTTATAATCATATTTGAAAACTCGTAGACACCCTACTGTAAATTAGTTATGGTTTCTCTAACACTTAAATCATATGGTTTGACAACTTGCTAAAAATTTATTAAAACAATAATAAATTTAATGTTTATATAACACTTTTATAGGTTAATCAACCCAAGCACTATAGAAGGTAGATATGCTTTGGTTTTTTGGGTGGGAAAAGAGATTCAGCAAAATTTAAGGGGCTTACCTAATGTCACACAGCTGATTAGTGCCATAACTAGTATTAGAACTATGCCTTTGCTCTTTAGTCCATTTTTTTTCCCCCCGGTGACACTGGTAATTCATCTCTTTAAGGAAGAAGTCTCTTGGAGTGGTATTTTGCCTAGCTTTTATAAACGGCAATACTTGCTTTCGTACCCATGTTCTTGGCTCACCTAGCAGTTGTGAAATATATGCTCCGTGGCTCTGGAAAGGGGTATGAAGGGCCAAGAACAACCTGGTTAGAGTTTATAAATACTGAATCAAGTGGCACACAAACACTAGCAGGTCTAGACAATGAGTCTCATAGCATTGAGGAAGGACAACTCTAAAGAACTCTGTAAACATAACTTGCCTGTCCTTTTGTGTCTCGAATGAAAGCAGATGTCTGTAATCCCAGTCCAGCTTCCAAAAAACCCCAGAAGAATTGCATTCCCTTGGGTTAGAAAATTCGCCTCTGGGGCAGAATTCCATTTCTGCTGTCCCTAACCTGAACCCTGGCTGTGGTTACCATGGCAGAGGATGTTGGAATAGAGTCCCTCAGGCTTTTTTGGACTTCCCCACCACCTTAAGAGTGGCATCATAATCATGGTTACAGTTTTGAGATAAATCTATGTTTTGGCATTGGAAAAAGTTTTTGGGAGGGGGGAAGTAATTTCTTGACTGCATGTTCACCTGACAATAGTGTTTCTTTTTGCTGGTTACTGTGTTGGGTGAGTTAATTTTAAAATTGAGGCATCTTCCTGTGAGCCCTGTCATCATCCTAGATATGGAAGTAGACAAAGATGAGGAAAAGAATGGAAAGGAAAGCAGAGAGAGATTGATTGATTGATTGATTGATTGATTGATTGACTTTACTCCTAAGGAGATATGAAAATGCAAATACTAATTGTCAGTAAACATTGCTTTTTCCTTCACAACTGTCCTTTGCAGTTGTGATATCTCATTTGCAGTGTCTATGGAAAATAAACCATTATAACTTTAAATTGGGCATCTGTTCACTACTTAAGGGAGACCATTGATTTGAGTAAAAACACAAGACTTGCAACAAAATTTGTTGTCATATTACCTTGACTCATCTCCTTCTCTTCCAACTTACCATCTCCAGGGATATGTGACCTTTATCATATGGGCCATAAACAGTAGTATTTTTGTTGCTTTGCAGAAGTGAGAGAAAGAGAAAGCAAGTATGGCTGTTCAGCATGCTCTGTTTCCATTTCAAACTATTGGAATTACTCAAATGAACCAGTTTGTCTTTTGGGCGGTGTTTTACTCTTATCTCTGGGCCTTGGCACTTGCTGTCCCCTCTTACTAGGAGGTCCTCCTCTTCACCTGGCTACAGCTCTCCTTTCAGACCTCAGACTCCCAGTCAGCTTTCCCACAAAATCTACCCTGGTTTTCCACAGTTATGTTGCTACCCCCTCCTAAATGTTCTCAGAATACTTTGTACTTTCCCTAAGCAGCCAGTTGTCTGTCTTACTAGACTTTGATATCTATTCGAGATATCTTATGTATCTTTGAAGCTGGTACCTAGCAGGATATCAAGCACCGAGTAGGTATTTAATATATATAGACTGAAAGAATGAAATAGGGTTGGAGGCATGTTGTGCGGTGTGGAAAAGACCGGTAAGATTTTTTCCCCCACAACTGCTTAGAACTTAGTCTAAGTGTAACTTAAACCAACGGTAGTTTTTTATTTTCCTTAATAGAAATGTAAGGTGTGCTGATCACATGTGTTTCCTGGCATCTTGAAACGAGAATCCTTATCGCTCTGGAGAAATAAATAGCTTTATACTTTTGAACATAGATTCGCTTAGCACAAGTATATTATTGGCTGACAATGAGATATTGGACCTGCATTGGTGATCTCAGTTCATTAAGCTTTTATTAACTATATTAAAGAATATGGATCTTTTTTGACTAGTTGAATCCTGAAGTTGGCAGAAAGTTTCTTTTTAAATTTCTTTCCTTATTCGTTGGTTTATTTTATTATTGTAAATACGTCAGGTTATCAGTAAACGAATCATATTTCATTGATAACTTAATGCTACTAGTGTATAGCTGAAAATAATTTATTTGCTTATTTTTGTGTTTTCATTTATTGGGTGGGGAAATAGAATAAAATGGTGCTTTATGGTAATACCTGCCCCTACAAAGAGATATCTAGATATCATGTCATATACATCATGTCTTTTTTATTCCCTACTTTTAAAGCTCAGTCATTAATCCTTAAATTAAGATAAAAGAATTAAAAATGTCAACAAAAATAATAGCCCTCAGAAAGAATTTTCATGAGCTAGGCGGTATATCTTATTTAATCCCACATAGCTCCAGTGAACTGGTTACTTTAAAAAAATTTTAAGCTTTATTGAGGTATAATGGACATAGGAAATAGTAAGATATTTGAAGTGTACCTCATGGTGATTTGACATACATGTATGTTGTGAAAGGATCTCCCTCCCCCAGTTGGTTACTTAAAAATCATGCAGTAAAAACTGCCTATGCTTTTCTTTTTATACAGCAAATGTGCTCTGATGGTTTTCTTTTTCACTTAGGTTGTCGTACGGCTCCAACAGATTTAGTTTTCATCTTAGATGGCTCTTACAGTGTTGGTCCAGAAAACTTTGAAATAGTGAAAAAATGGCTTGTCAATATCACAAAAAATTTTGACATAGGACCAAAGTTTATTCAGGTTGGAGTGGTCCAGTATAGTGACTATCCTGTATTGGAAATTCCCCTTGGAAGCCACAATTCAGGAGAGAACTTGATGGCCGCAATGGACTCCATACACTACCTGGGTGGAAACACAAGGACCGGAAAGGCCATCCAGTTTGCTCTTGATTACCTTTTTGCCAAGTCCTCACGGTTTCTGACTAAGATAGCAGTGGTACTTACGGATGGTAAATCTCAAGATGAAGTTAAGGATGCAGCAGAAGCAGCAAGAGACAGTAAAATCACTTTATTTGCTATTGGTGTTGGCTCAGAAACAGAGGATGCAGAACTTAGAGCTATCGCCAATAAGCCTTCATCTACTTACGTGTTTTATGTGGAAGACTATATTGCAATATCCAAAATAAGGGAAGTGATGAAGCAGAAACTTTGTGAAGGTAAGCCTTAATAGAATCTGGAAACAATTAATAATTGCATTTTCTAACATTTTAGTATAACCTGTGCTTATTATACCAGTGTAGTTATATTTAATGTCAAATTATCTATGATGTTAGAACTGAAATGAACACTTAGTTTTGTGTTTCATTTATTCTGGATAAAGTTACTTGAAAAAAATCTGCAGTTGGAAAATGTCATACTTTGTTACATTTGTTGCTTTTTCTTTTTGATCACAATATGTGTGTTGTAGAGATGGTAGAAATAAAGACACATAAACAATATGAAGAGGGGTGCCTGGGTAGCTCAGTTGTTAAACATCCATCTCAGGCTCAGGTCATGATCTCACGATTTGTGGGTGCAAGCCCCACATGAGGCTCTGCACTGACAGTGTGGAGCTTGCCTGGGATTCTCGCTCTCTCCTTCTCTCTCTGCCCCTCCCCCAGTTCACGCTCTCTCTCTCTCTCTCTCAAAATAAACTAAAAAAAAAATATGAATCCATGTGGGGTGCCTGGGTGGCTCAGTTGGTTAAGTGTCCGACTCTTGATTTTAGCTCAGGTCATGATCTCATGGTTCATGAGATGGAATCTGCATCTGGCTCTGTGCTGACACTGCAGAGCCTGCTTGGGATTCTCTCCCTTTCTCTCTCTGCTTGTCCCCAGCTCTCTCTCTCAAAGTAAATAAATGAAGCTAAAAAAAAAAAAAAAAAAAATCAAGAATATGTATAAATCACACATGATCATTATTACTCCTGTTAATGAGTTTTTGTCTTTTTCATTCCAGTCTTTCTCTTTTATTTCAGCATGTCTGAGAATTTATTCATGTGCCTAAATGAGAATAATATTGTATATATTATTTCATACTCTATTTTCTTATTATTTTATATTCTATTACTGTGTGTATAATTTTCATCCTCTATTAATGTGAAAGCAGACAATCTCAGTCTCCTAAGATAATTTATTGAATAATTTTTCTATTTTTGCATGTTTAGTTTTTTTTTTTAAGTTTTTATTTAAATTCTAGTTAGCTAACATACAGTGTAATATTAGTTCCAGGTGTAAAATTTAGTGATTCACCACTTACGTACAATACCTAGTGCTTATCACAACAAGTGCCCTCCTTGATACCCATCACCCATTTAGCTCATCTCCCCACCCACCTCCCTCCAGTAACCATCAGTTTATTCTCTACAGTTAAGAGTCTGTTTCTTGGTTTGCCTCTCTGTTCCTCCTGTATTCATCTGTTTTGTTAAATTCCACGTATGAGTGGAATCGTATGGTATTTGTCTTTCTCTGACTTATTTCACTTAGCATATATACTCTAGCTCCATCCGTGTTGTTGCAAATGGCAAGAGTTCATTCTTTTCTGATGGCTGAGTAATGTTCCATTGTATGTATGTATGTGTATATGTCTGTGTGTATGGGTAAAGAAGATACATCTTCTTTACCCACTCGTCAGTTGATGGTGTTTAGTTCATTTCTAAGTTTTTCTACTATAAATAACAGTGAATATTCTTGTACAGAATTCTGAATGCGAATCTCTCATTTCTTCCAAAAACAAAGGTCAAATTACTAATATTATTTAAGCTCTGGAAAAATGTTAAAAATTGCACTTGAGAGAGACTTAAATTTCTATAGTTAGTGACAGAACATTTGAAAATATAGTACTTATCAGTCAGTTATTTTTATATCATTCCGTGAAATCTAACTTTGTGTTTATGATAACTCCGTGGAAATGGAAAAGTTTGTATTTTTAGTAAATATTAATGCTATTAGGATATACACATGCTTCTGTTCATATTACTTAGGGGGAAAGTAATTTGTATCTTTTATTTTTAATATTATAGTCATTTAATATACAATATACCTAAAAATAATATTTGTGTAATATGGAAAGGCTTTTTTGCCCCCAGTTTACCTACAAAATCTTCAAAAATAGGTTGGTTAACATCTCATAGAAATATTTCTAGGGGCGCCTGGGTGGCTTGGTCGGTTAAGCGTCCAACTTCAGCTCAGGTCATGATCTCATGGTCCGTGAGTTCGAGCCCCGCGTCGGGCTCTGTGCTGACAGCTCAGAGCCTGGAGCCTGTTTCAGATTCTGTGTCTCCCTCTCTCTGACCCTCCGCCGTTCATACTCTGTCTCTCTCTGTCTCAAAAATAAATAAACGTTAAAACAAAATTTTAGAAATATTTCTAAATGATTGTGGCTTAGAAAAAGTTTCATTTCTCTTTTTTCTTCAAATTTGTTTTGGGTATATAGTACAGAAAAAACATTTAATCATTTTTTTATATTATTTAAGAAGGTATAGAAATTAAGCATTTTATTTAATCAAACTTTTAAAAAGGTACTGTATCACGTAGAAAAGGTCATCACAGTTAGACTGTGTTGACTTTTGTCATCTTGAACAGAACAGAGGGGTGTAGATTTGTTTCCCAGTTGTATTGAGAAATAATTTGACATACATAGATGTTTAAATGCCTTGTCATATTAGAATTAGAATTCTGTGGTTTTGAAGCTAGGTATATATTAATATTAAAATAGACTTTTCATGGTGATATTTTACTATTTTGTATCCTAAAATAAAATTTGATTAAATATGTATTTGTACTACTTCAGAGATTTTTTGTAGATAGGTATTTTGGTAAATGTATTCTATTTAAAAAATTCTAATTACACATGAAAGAGTAGCTGTGCTTAAAAGGGGTAAAAAATTCTTTTTACAGACTGGAAATGTCCAGTCTGTAAAAAAAAATTAAATTGGAAATCTTGCCAAAAATCTCTTCATGCACACTCAAAGAAAGAATGTAAGTAATGTCTGTGTCTATTCAGTTCACAAACATGCTGTACAATAGCCATCTTTGAAAATGTGGTTTTTTGAAATTGTACTTAGAGCAGTATATGAGCTTCTTTGAACTTGACTTTTTAATAACTGTATTAAAGTATGATTAATGCATTGCTGTAATCATGTAATTTGTATTTGAATCATTTGACAGTTTCCTTTTTTTTGACAAATGGTTAAATTTTACCTTGAGGTGCTTATCATATAGGATTATCATTTCCTAATATTGTTCACCTTTATACTCTTGCTGTGATTTGATCCACATTGAGCAAAATATTATTCACCTCTTTGTTCTCACATGGATTATTTCTTCTTCATAGACTACCATTTCCCTGAAGGTGCATTCTGCAATACATTCCTTATTTCAGATGATCTTTTTATAATGGACAATGATTTCTTTCTTTATCTGAGAGTCTAATTTTTTTCTTTTTTTCCTATTCTTTTTTTATTGTTGTAAAAAACCAATAAGATCTAATCTCTTAAACATTTTAAGTGTATACTACAGTATTGTTAACTACAAGCACAGTGTCATACTGTAGATGTCTAGAACTTTTTCATATTTCGTGACTGAAACTTTGTGCCCATTGAACAGCCACTCCCCATTTCCTTCTTCCTCCCACTCTGGCAGCCCACCATTATACTTTCTGTTGTAAGGAGTTTGACTCCTTTAGATATTTCATAAAGGTGGAATTATTCCATGTTTGTTCTTCTGTGTCTGGCTTTTGGGATTTTGATAGAGATGCATCACTTTGGGTGATAGGGAAATTTTTACAATATTAAGTTTTCCAATCTGTGAACGTGAGATGTTTCTATTGTTGGTGATTTCTTCAATTTCTTGTAGCAGTGTTTTGTCATTTTCAGCATTCAAGTCTTTCACCTCCTTAGTTAAGTTTATTCATTTGTATTTGATTACTTTTGCTTCTCTGCTAGTGCTTTCAATATTAAGTTGAATAGAAGTGGCAAGAGTGGGCATCCTTGTCTTGTTCCTGATCTTTTTTTTTTTCCATTTGAAATTTATTTTATTTTTTTTTCAATATATGAAATTTATTGTCCAGTTGGTTTCCATACAACACCCAGTGCTCATCCCAAAAGGTGTCCTCCTCAATACCCATCACCCACCCTCTCCTCCCTCCCACCCCCCATCAACCCTCAGTTTGTTCTCAGTTTTTAAGAGTCTCTTATGCTTTAGCTCTCTCCCACTCTAACCTCTTTGGTCTTGTTCCTGATCTTAAGGGAAGAACTTTTAGTTTTTCACCATTGATTATGATGTTAACGGTGGGCTTTTCATATATGACCTTTATTATGTTGAGGTAAATTCCTTCTTTTTTTATTTTGTATTTTATTTTTGAGAGAGAGAGAGACAGTGTGAGCACGGGAGGGACAGAGAGAGAGGGAGAGAGAGAGAATCCCAAGCAGACTCTGCTCTGTCAGCACAGAACCGTGATGCAGGGCTCCATCTCACCAAACTGTGAGATCATGACCTGACCAGAAACTAAGAGTCAGATGCATAACTGACTGAGCCACCCAGGCGCCCTGGTAAATTGCTTCTTAATTTGATGAGCGTTTTTGTCACGAAAGAAGGGTGAATTTTGTCAGATGTTTTTTCTGCATATATTGAGATGATCACGTAACTTTTATGCTTTATTAATGCGGTGTATCACATTAATTTCTTAGGTTAAATCATTTTTGCATCTCAAGGATGCTGTTGAATTCATTTTGTTAGTATTTTGTGTAGGATTTTTGCATCTGTATTCATGAGGAATATGGACCTTTAGTTTTCTTGTAGTGTCTTTATCTGACTTTTGTATCAGGGCAATGCTGGCCTCATTAAAAAAAAAAAAAGTTTAGAAGTATTTCCTCCTCTTCAGTTTTTTTAAGAGTTTGAGACGGATTGGCATTAATTCCTTAAGTGTTTGTTTGAATTCACCAGTGAAGACACCTGGTCCTGGGCTTTTCTTTGTTGGGAGATTTTTGATTACTGATTCAATATCCTGACTAGTTACAAGTCTTTTTCTGCTCTAATCTTAATTATTTTAAAGATTATTAAAATAGATTATTTCCTTCCTCCTCTTAATTTTGGGCTTAGTTCTTCTAGTTTTTTGATGAATAAAGTTAGGTTGTTTATTTGAGATCTTTATTCCTTTCTAATGTATATTTTTATCACTATAAATTTCCTTCTTAGTACTGATTTTGCCACATCTCAAAAGTTTTGGTATGTTGTATTTTAGTTATTGTTTGTCTCAAGATATTTTCTAATTTCTTTTTTGATTCGTTTTTTGACTCAGCATGTTGTTTAATTTCCACGTATATGTGAATTTTCCATTTTTCCTCCTATCATTGATTTCTAGTTTTTATTCTGTTGTGATTGGAGGATGTACTTGGTATGATTTCGGTCTTCTTAAATTTGTTAAGACATTTTTTGACCTAACATGTGATCTGTTTTGGAGAATGTTTCATTTGCACTTGAGAAGAATGTGTATTCTGCTGATATGTGGTGGAATGTTCTGTATATGTCTGTTAGCTCCTTTTGGTCTATAGTATTGTTCAAGTCCTGTGTTCCCTTTTCAATCTTCTGTCTGGATGTTGTGTTTATTATTGGAAGTGGCCTATTGAAATCCTCATGACTGTGTTTTCTGTGTCTATTATTTTTTTCTTCAGTTCTGCCAGCGTTTGCTTTAGATACTTGGGTGGCATGATACTGGGTGCCTATATATTTGTAATTGTTATGTCTTGTTGGTGAATTGACTCCTTTATCATTATATCATGTCCTTCTTTGTGTCACTTGAATTTTTGACTTAAAGTCTGTTTTGTCTAAGTATTGCCACCTTTGCTGTATTTTGGTTACTATTTGCACAGAGTATCTTTTTCCATCCCTATACTTTTAGCTTGTGTGTCTCCACAGTCCTAAAGTATATGTCTTATAGACAGTATATAATTGGATCTTGTTTTTTTCCATTCAGCAATTTATTTCGGAATTTAATCCATTTACATCTGAAATAGCAAGAGGGAAAGATTTAAGATCACCATTTTGTTAATTGTTTTCAGTCATATGTTTTTTGGTACCTTCTTTTCTTTCTTTCTGTCTTTGTCTTTCGTTGACTTTTTTTTTTTTTTTTGGTAGTGACATATTTTGATGTTTTTCTTATTTTTTTAATGTATCTTGTATAGGTATTTCCTTTGTGGTTACCATGGGGCTTATGTAAAATATGTAGTTATAGCAATCTATTTTAAGCTGATAACTTATTAACTTAATTTCATTCACATATACTCCACATTTTTGCTTCTCCCTGCCCCCCTCACACTTTGTAATTGGTGTTATAAATTACAATATCTTATATTGATGTATGTGTGTGTGTGTGTGTATGTATACTGTATTAGCATATTTTTACAGTTACGGTTATTGTTTATACTTTTCTTAAACTTCTATTTCAGAGTTAAAAGAGGCTTACATACCACTGTTACAGTATTATGGTATTCTGAATTTGTCTATATATTTACTTTAACCAGTGAGTTTTATATTTTGCAATGCTTTTGTGTTGTTTAATGTTTTTAAATTTCAACTTAAAGGACTTTCTTAATATTTCTTATAATGTCGATCTGGTGGTGATGAACTCCCTCAGGCTTTTTTTAACCTGGGAAGTTGTTTATTTCTCTTGTGTTTTTGAAGAACATTTTTGCCAGATATAGTATTTGCATTTGGCAGTATTTTTCTTTAAGCAAACACTTTGAGTATATCATCCCATTCCTTTGTGGCCGGAAAGTTTTCTACTGACAAATCTGCCGATAGTCATGGGGTGGGGGGGCTACCCTTGTATATAACAAGTTGCTTCTCATGCTGCTTTCTAAATTCTCTCTCTCTCTCTCTTTTGACAATTTGATTATAATATGTCTTGATGTGGATTTCTTTGAGTTCTTAAATTTGGATGTACATTTCATTTCCTATATTTGAGAAGTTTTTGGTTATTACTTTAATTAAATCCTATCTCTTTCTCTCCTGAAACTCCCATAACATGTATTTGGTATATTTAATGGTGTCCCAGAAGTCATTTAGGCTTTCCTCAATCTTTCTCAATCTTTTAAATTTTTGTTCCTCTGCCCCAATAGTTTCAAATGACCCATCCTTAAGTTTTCTGATTCTTTTTGTCTGCTTGGTCAAGTCTGATTTGGAGCCTCTCCAGTTCTTTTTTTTTTTTTTTTCCCCTGTTCAATTACTGCTTTCTTCAGCTTTAAGATTTCTTTTTGGTTCTCCTTTATATTTTATATCTCTGTTGGTATTCTCATTTTGTTTATGCCATCATTTTTGTTGAGCTCATAGGGCATCTTTATGATGATTGTTTTGAATTCTTTGTCAGATAATACACCTCCGTTTCTTTAGGGTTGCTTCTGGAGAGTTATTCTATTCCTTTGATAGGATCATGTTTCCCTGTTTCTTTGTGTATCTTACAGCTTTGTTTTGGGATCCACACATTTAAAAAAAATAGTCATCCCTGTCAATCTTTACCAGTTGTCTTTGTACAGGGGAAGTCCCTCATCAGTTAGTTTGTCTAGAGGTTTGAGGGAATCTCTGAAGCCTTTTTATGGAGGGATGCCATTTCTTTGGGATAGAGTGAGCAATTTCTTAATTAGAGAGGCTTGTTATTTTTTCCCCAGGAGCTCATAATCTCTCACTCCCTTTACTATTTGTTTGTACCTCTTTAAGTTTTCTAGTTCTGTAACTATAAGCTTCCCCACCTTGTTCCCAGTGGGCATTAGGCATCCAAAGTGTTTTGGTTCCCTGTCATCATGCTTAGGCAAGAGCAGTATCATTTCCTCAGGTAGCCCTTGGAAAAGCTAGAGTGCTGGATACATGCTCCACTATTTTCTCTTTCTCCGGAGGGAGAAGATTCCAGTTGTATGTTTCTCTTGATCATGCTGAGCCATGCTAGCCACAAAAAGCTCCCTTCTCCAACCTGCAACTGACTCTTCTTTGTTTTCAGCAGTTTCCAGGCATCTAATTGATTCTGGTTCCGTCAGTGCTCTAAATGAGGTGAGACTAAAACCTGTCTCTTGGGAAGCCCCCTGGAAGCATGCTTCACTCTTCTTTTTTCCACCCAAGGACAATATAAGCTAGGGCTTTCTCTCCTGGCACTTACTTGTACAGGCTTGGGGGAGGGAATGTTGTGGGTACAGTTAATTACTCATATTACTTGTTTCAATGAGGCTGTTCTTAGCTTTGTGTTCACTTGGGATATTTCAGTTTCGCAACCCAAATACGGAGTTTTCATAAAGGTATTTTTGTCTGTATATTATTGTTAAATCAGTGTGTCATTGGGGGAATGTGGGCTGGGACTTCCTATTCTTCCATCTTGCTGACATCACTCTTCTGTTTCTTTGAGTAAATCAGGTTCCTTATGTGTCTTTAAGAGCATCCAGCAGCCTGTGGCTTGAATTACTTGGTTTTAGGACCCATGTTTTAATTTAGGTATGTTGAGCTTGACTATGTACAGGTTCAGGTAAAGAATAGCCTCTCAAAAACTACTTGTGTATTCTTACTGTTCTGTTTCCTGCCATCTTGTCTTTTGGATGATGCAGGAAATTTATTTTTTAAGAGAGTATATTATGTTGACTTGCTCAAATGGGGCCAAAGGCCAGATGTCAGAAGATAATTAACTATGCATCTTCAGCCTTATCTTCTTTGAGTGAGTCAGTGAGAAAGAGAGACAGATAGACAGAAAGAGAGGGCGAGTGCCTGCTTGAGTGGAACTTTGGTATCTTACATGCGATAAAACTTAGAGGCTCTTTTCCTGCCAGTGCTTTCTACCATAATAAAGTTTAACTTGGAATGATGTTTAGGACTTCTGAATTTCTTTTCCTCCCATCAAAAGCTGCTCATACTTTGTATAACTGCTCTTTGCTTAGAGATTGTTGGATCTAATTCAAGCCTTACAGCGCTTTGTAATAGTGGCCTAGTGCATTGCCTTAACCTACTTCTATAATTCTACCTGTATTTCATTAGAAGTCACAAAGGGTAAGGATACATATATCAACAATCATGGCCAGGACAACTGAGATATTTTTGGAGGTGGCCAGTATTTTAGCTTTCACGATTTTATAACATGTATGTGATTAACTTCTCTGCTCTCTTATAAAACTGACTGACTTACATTTTTCCTCTTTACTATTGGTATACATATAGTATGAATTTCTGACCACTGAAGTTGGGCAGGAAGAAATGGGGGATGGGAGGTGGGATAAAGTTTCATGGATAGGAAAGGATTGAGTATAATATTCCATAAAATCTCAACAAACATGAGGGGAATCACTTTGTATTCTATCTGTAGATTGAAAGGATTTGAATCTAATCTGAGTTGAAGGGAATTTACATTGTGAGGGACTTAGGGTATATCCCAAAATAAGAATTTTCCATTTAATTAGAGAGGCAAGAGCTATGTTTGCTACAAATAAAGAAACACAGTAAGCTTATAGTTTACGTGAGAAGTGATATTTGATTATTCATTGGAAAAGTAGAACGATTATGGCATGATTTAGAAAATAGACAAATTATGGCATACAGATCTTGCTGTTAGTGTTTATGATTAGATCTAGATGCAGTTGTATGAGTTAATTATGACTAGGAAAGGAATGAAAGGCAAAATATTCAGAATAATTTTCATTAGGAGTGTTTAAAGCGTGTACAGATAGCCCATTCTCCCCCTCTTTTCTCTCTTTGAAATATCATGTATAATCTCTGTCCCCTAATTATGTATTTCATTTTCATAACACCTCCATCCTTTTAAAGTAGCAGCAGACATGCTGGTAGAGACAAAAAATTGGTACAACAACTTGGGAAAAGCTTGTGGCATCGTCTGCTAGAGTAAAGCATATAGATCCCCTATGAAACAACAGTTCTACTCCCAGATATATGACGACGAGAAATAAGTTCATATATTTACCAAAAAGCATCTGCAAGAATGTCCATAACAGCTTTATTAAAAATAGTCAAAAATTGTAAACAACTCAAATGATTGCCCACATAAAAGTGGATCGATACATCATAATACACTATAATTCATACAGTGGCATACTACACAGCAACAAAAAAAGAACAATTCACCGTTAGGTGCAACAACATGGATAATCCCACAGATGTTTGTTGAGCAAGCAAAGCCAAGTAAAAGAGTATACTCTATGGTTTATTTATATTAAGTTCAAGAATGGACAAAACTAATCAATGATAGAAATCCTAACAGTCGTGGTCTCCGGTCGTGGTGGTTACTGTCTGTGAAGGAACATGAGGTAACTTTCTATGGTGTTAGATGTGTTCTTTGTCTTGTCTGGGTACTAGTTATATAAGCATGTAAATATGTGCGGGTTGATGCGCAGTTGAAATTAGGGCATTTTATTGAATGTAGATTGTACCTTAATAAAAACATTTTTAAAAACTCCATACAGTGTCTGTTAAAGTAAAGCACTGTCTGCTGATTTTTTTTCTATAGACCTGAGGCTGTATGATTATATGGTGCTCCAGCCCAGTCTCTGGAGTCAAACTCAGGTCTAGGTTTTATTCCTAACTTTGTCAACATCACTTTCTTGAAGTGTGATCTTGAGTTAAGTAACGACTCTAACTTTGGTGATAAAGGTCATGTTTTATGAACATTAATATCCATGTATAGGAGGAACATTAGGGACATATTAAGATGGTTAAGGAAAAAAAAGCAATGGTGTGTATGTTAAAATGATACATAACTGCAGTATCTTACAAAAGCTCTGCCAAATTAAAAATGAAACAAGGAGTAAAGAATGAGGTAAAGGAATTATACACATACTATTGTCTGGGTGTGTAAAGGCAAAACACATTACCCTTTCTCCATCTATAGTATTCAAGTAGGAATAACCAAGAAAATTCATTACATTAGATAATCAGTGCTTTTACAATGAAAAATGGCAAAACCAGATGAGTTATTTGTATAATTTTGTAAGACTTTAAAATTGTACTTTCTTAACTATTTATTAAGCCAAAAATGATTTTTACTTTTTGTATTTTTCTTATTGTTAAAAATAATATATTCTATGATCAGTGAGGCTACTTAATGGTGCAAAAGATTCTGACTTGTCTGGTTGGTGCACAAGTTATACTAAAGAGTAATAAGAGTCTCTTGTTCTCATTGATTTACCGCTGAAATCTGTACTTACTGTGTCCCATTGCCTGTCAGCCATGCATCTGGCAGACATCTTCCTTAGATGAGAACTGTTGACTCTAAATTAACCTAGATTTCAAGGCCGTGGGATTACTTGATGGTGAAGGAGAATGAAATTATTCAGTCTGTAATGAGAAAAGAAATTGTGTGATGATGGGGCTACCTTCTTTCTTATTTAATCTTTGGTAAGAGGCTCTGTGCTTCCATAATTTATTTTGATTTTGTGATTTTGTTATATTTATTATTATTTGCTATTATATTACTATGTTATATTAATTAATTATTAATATAATTAATATATTATATTATTATATTTTTAATATGTGATTTAGTACCTTGGTACTAAATTGAAACAATGGTGACTGTACTTTCTTTTAATGAACCTGTGCATGATATTAAAGTACATGATATAATAGACATTCAGAAAGGCAAATGTATTAAATTGCCTCTGAATACCATTGAGGGGTGTGTATCAGTTGGACATATACTCATGTTTGCCTTATCATGAAAACCAAGTTCAATCCGGGAAGTCTTAAGAAGTTGGCTTGCACAGATCTGCACCAGAGGCCCCAAAGGCAACTCTATTTTATTGGACTATCAGGTGTGGATCAGTAAAATTACTTTTGGTTTCTGACCACAGATCTTGATAGAATTCCTTTGTTCTGAATAAAATATTTGACTTCTGGAGAGGGGCAACATATAAATAATGTGGCAATGTGGAATTAGATTAAATAGGCACTTAGAAAGTAGGCCAGATATATTTTGGAATAATGTATTCATTAGTGTTCCTATGATGTTAACTTATAGGTGGAAAAGTATAGCTGGAATTTGTTCTAGTTAGACTCAAGACATAGGTTTTGTGTCCTTGTCTGTGGCAGAATTTTAAATAAAACATGTTTTTATGACCTTGGTAAGACTGTATTATATTACTAAGCCCTGAGATTTAATAGAAAAGCAAATATTTTTTTCTGTGTTCTATGGATCATTTAAAAATTTTTTGATTTGAGTATAATTTTAAGGCCAGGTGTACAACATAGTGTTGGAAAAGTTTATACATTATGTTATGCTCACCACAAGTGTATCTACCATCTGCCATTATATGACACTATTAAAACATGATCAGCTATGTCTCCCACTCCCCTTTACCTGTATTGACCATCTCCCTACCTCCCTCTACTCTGGCAATCATCGATTTGTCCTCTGTAATTACAGGTCTGATTCTGTCTTTTGTCTATTTCTTCATTTTATTTTACTTAATTTTTTTAGATTCCACATGTAAGTGAAATCATATGGCATTTGTCTTTCTTTGACCTAATTCCCTTAGCATACTACTCTTTAGGTCCATCTGTGTTGTTGCAAATGGCATGATCTCATCCTTTCTTATGGCTCTGTAATATTCATGTGTGTGTGTGTGTGTGCGTGTGTGTGTGTCACATTTTCCTTATCCATTCATCTATCAGCAGACATTTAGGTTGCTTTGATATCTTGGCTATTGTAAACAATGCTACAACAATCATAGGGATGCATCTAATCTTTTTGAATTCATATTTTTGTTTTTTGGGGGGGTAACTACCCAGTAGCAGAATTATTGGATCATATGGCATTTTGATTTTTAATTTTTTGAGTCACCTCCATACTGTTTGACATAGTGGCTGTACCAATTTACCTTGTCCTCTACACTGTTCCTTACCAACACTTGTTATTTCTTGTCTTTTTGATTTTAGCCATTCTGACAGGTGTAAGTTGATATCTCATTGTGCTTTTGATTTGTCTTTCCCTGATGATCAGTGATCTTTTCATGTCTTTGTATGTCTTCTTTAGAAAAAAATGTCCATTCATGTCCTTTGTCCGTTTTTTAATTGGTTTGTTTTTTGGTATTGAGTTTTATAAGTTCTGTGTAAATTTTGGATATTAACCCCTTTTATTGTATATATCATTTGCAAATATCTTCTCCCATTCTAAAGTAAAGTGGATTAAAGTTCTAAATGTAAGACTTGAAGCCACAAAATTGCCAGAAGAGAATATAGTCAGTGATATCTCTGATATCAGCTCTAGCAACATTTTTCTAGATAATTATCCCCAAAGGCAAGAGAAAGAAAAGCAAAAATAAGCCATCCAAACTGAAAAGCAGACATTGCTGGACCTTAGTGTTTAAAATAAATAGAGTAATCTTTGCTCATCCCAGAAAGCATTCCTATTCTGAATACTCTGAACATATAAGTATAAAATGAAATTGAAACTGTGTAGTTGGTATAGGAAATCATTTGTGAAGTTAGGTCTTCTGTTTTGTTTACCCTTGTTCCTGAATGCATTCCTTTAAAATAACTTGGTATGTCTAGATTGTTCTAATTACTTATTGTGGGTGTTATAACAGGCTCCCAACCGAGTGTCTCTTAGCATTTGACTTGCCTCGTGTTTAGAATAAGTTCCACGTTTCAGTTCTTATTTCCAGTTTCCATACTTCTCTCTAGATGTGGTTTATATACTTATGCATATATTCCTTTTTTCTACACAATGGGGGAAATTATTTCCCTAGGTTTCCGCTGAAGTTTGTGCAGAACTGTTGGTTGTTCCATACATAAAATAATTGCTCCATCTATAAAACGTAGCATTTTATGTATGGAAGCTTCTTTTACCAGTTTCCTATAACTAGGTATATACAAACATAATACTGGTATCGGAGCATCTCAACTACCTTTTTTTTTCAGTTCCCATGTATTAAGATATCTTACTGTTCTCCTTACAGGTGAGCAAATTGGGAAGAAAAATTACCTTCAAGAAAATATAGTTGGTTAAATACATTTTTCCTAATAAGATGTGCTAGGTAGCAATGAAAACATGGCTGTATGGTACATTCTTGATGTCACAAGCCATGCTACACTGTTCCCCCATGAAATTGTGGGGATTACAATACAGTGCAAAGGACTTTGTTATAGCAAAAGAATGAACACAGTAATTGCTTTATCCCCTGCACTTATGGGCCATTTTGGACTCACAAAGCACTTTCACATACATCACATTCGATCCTCAGACAATCCCTGTGAAGGAGATCATTGTTCCCACTTCACAGATGATAATCCAGAGGTTCAGGAGAGGTTAAGAGAGAGGCTTAAGTCTAAAGCTAAGGTTCTTGTTTGAAGTCTGAGATCTTTATCTAACATCTTAGAATTTCTCATTTGTAAAGCAAATCAAAGGAGTAATTCAGATCTAAATATTCTTATGATGTAATGTTTCACACATTTTCTTTCCAGCTGACCTTCTTTCTTTTGTAGTTTTAAATCAAATGCATCTGAAATGAGGCTTCATATATTGTTCTGCATACCTCCCCCCACCGCCTGCCAAAAAAGAACCCCTGCATCATGACAGGAATTATTTAATTTGATTGATTTATGATTTAAACTCTAGAATATAGTGTTATTAGGAACATTCCCTGCTGTTCATGTTTTCATTGGGAGTAACTTCAACTAGACTGACTCTTCTGACCTCTCTCATCCCTTTCTAGCTCCTTACCGGTGAATGAGAAAATGAGTTTTCAGATTAGTGAGTTTGTTAAACGTCACTGGTCATGGTTGGCAGTGTGCCTTCGGTTTTCTTCTCCTTGAGTCAGTGAGCCTGGGGAGCTAGTGTATTCTGGCTTCCTCTCTAGACCATGTATGAGCTTAATGGGCAGACCCTGCTTCTGAGGTGGGAGAGGGAGTAAGTGAGCCCTGCGTTGCTGGGATGGTGTGGGGGTTAATCATGGTGTGCAGTCTCACGAAGCTCACTGGATCAACGTGTTTGCCTCATTCCTGTATCTCCCCATAAGTTAGCTCCAAGCTTACCAGAGAAAGAAGGTTGTAATTCATTGGGTCACTTCAAAACTTAAGACCCGAAGAGAAAAATATCCCTCCTTTTCCAGGAATACTTTTTATTTTATTTCTATCAAACCTTTATTTTATTTCCAGTATTCTATGGTGTAAGTTATGACTGTATGTGTTAGGCTCATAAAATCCATCTCATTACTTTTTATTGTATTGTAAATATGATACTTTTCCCTCTTCTTAATGTTGTGTAAGAATGATTGTTTTAAAGTATGTTTAGTGGAGTTCTTGTTTTATTTTGTTAGCTGCTCTATAAAATGTAAGCAGTCATGCTCAATATGTATGTTATATGAGGACTTTGGAAGAATCTGAAAATACTGCAACATATCTACAGAACAGCTTAATTGCATTCAACCATGTAAAATTTTCCATGTAATTTTAGGTGCTGGTTTCTCAGCAAAAAGCATGCCATATTTTTATAACATATAGACGATTGTATAATAGAAATCTTAATGATTTTTCTTAAGGAAATAGTCTTTATTTATAAATATGATTAATGTAATAATATAGTTAATAATAGATGAGATAATAGCCTCATTTTGAGTACTTTCATGAACAGAAAAGACCCACAGTTTTTTCCAGAGTAATAGAAACAATGTGCTTTGAACTGTGGAATTATTAACTGCTTAAACTGGAAAGAATATCAAGAACGACACCTTCTTTCTTTTACCCCTCAAATGCTGTGAATGCAAGAATGGAATCTTAGAGTTCATCTCCTAGATCCAAGAAATTTAGAATTCTGCAAGGTCATGTGACAAATTAACACCAAATACTGGATGAGAATCGTGAATGCCATTCCAGTCTTCTCCTACCCCACTGGTATCAGGTTGCTTCGTGTTCAAAATAGTGAAGTAAAAACATCAACATGGTGTTGTTCTTAAAATAGTACATTAGCAAGTGTTTCTTTTACATTTCTGTTTTACTTTTATCCCTTTTTAGGGGGAAAAAGACTTTTGACACTTCAAATGCCAAAATCACTCCTGCATATATTTTCAGACAATGCATTTACATCCATTTGTGTGCATATGCAGATTTTATTATTTTCTCTAATATTTCTCCTTTGACATTTTTTCTTTGTCGAAGTAATCTGTGACTAATTAACGTTTACTGCTTTTGCTTTGGATTTGTAGAATCTGTTTGTCCAACACGAATTCCAGTGGCAGCTCGCGATGAGAAAGGGTTTGATATTCTTTTAGGCTTGGGAGTAAAGAAAAAGGTTAAGAAAAGAATCCCGCTTTCACCAACAAAGATAAAAGGATATGAAGTAACATCTAAAGTTGACTTATCAGAATTCACAAGGTAAACATTATGACATTATGTGTTGATCTGACTTCTTTTTTTTTTTTTTTTTGGTATGTCTGTAGATATGTTGAGAATTCTTTAAGCTTATGCATATTCTTCCTTTTCTAGCAATGTTTTCCCAGAAGGTCTTCCTCCATCATATGTATTTGTCTCCACTCAGAGATTTAAGGTCAAGAAAATGTGGGATTTATGGAGAATTTTAACCATTGATGGAAGGCCACAAATAGCAGTTACCTTAAATGGTGTGGATAAAACATTACTGTTTACAACAACCAGCATAATTAATGGCTCACAGGTGGTCACCTTTGCTGACTCCCAAGTTAAGGTAAATATGCCTGGGTATGAGTATGGTGATATTCATGGTGGTATTAGCAGGTTTGTGTGTGTTTGGAGGAAGGGAGCCATAATTTTAACACGGCTGAAGTGTTAAAGATACTGACTTCATAATTTAATGTTGCTTTACTGAATAAAAGCAACAGATGAAGGAAATTTGTTTCTTTTTTTTTAATTTTTCAATATTTATTTATATTTGAGAGAGAGAGAGAGAGAGAGAGAGAGAGAGAGACAGAGTGCGAGCAGGGAAGGGGCAGAGAGATGGAGACAGAATCCGAAGCAGGCTCTAGGGCTCTGAGCTGTGAGACATCAGGACTGGAACTCATGAGGAGTGAGATCATGACTTGAGCCGAGGTTGGACTCTCAACCTACTGAGCCACCCAGGTGCCCTGAAGGCAAATTATTTCTTAAATGGGATTAAGGGGTGGGGCTAATTCACATTTTTTGAGTGCCTACTACTAGATGCCCTGAACGCGCGTAATTATAATATCCACCCAAGGAAGAAGGTATTGCTCTCATTGTACAGACAGAAAAAAAAAATGCAGGGATATTAAATCCCACCTCAAAATAACACAGCTAGTAAGTGGTGACATCAGGAATTGAAGTTAAGTCTTGTCAGTTTCAAAGTCTGGTTGGTTGTTCTTACATTACCATGTCCTACAAAATGCTGAGATCAAGACATTTGTTAGAACATCAAATACAGGTAGATAATGGGTAAAGAATTCACAATTATTGGGAGGACATTTTGTTTCCCCAGAAGGAAGCTGTATTTAATAAAATTGATAAACTAAAAATAAAAGTTTATTTTCCAAGTCAAATATGTTCGGAATACAGATGTAGTGATAAAGACAGTTATGTTTTGGTCATTATTATAATTATGGTAGTCTAACACTATATTGTATAACTTAGGAAGTGTACAAGGTTATATATGAAATTATGCATCTATGCAATTTCATATGGTAAGCAGATTAAATTTTTAAAAACTTTATTTTTATTAAAGGCAAATTGCTAGGTTCTGTAAGAAATCACAAATGAATAAGGCCTATTTCATACCTCGAAGGAACTTATATATAATGGAAGATTGAAGGTCTCTGATATCTAATAGGAGTACTAAGTATTAGTGGAGTGTAGAGGGAAAGGTAGATTCTAATACAAAATGTGGACAAGACTTATTAATGAGCTGCTTTTTGGATGGGACTTTGAAGAACGAATAGGATTTTGATGAAGAGAGCTAAGGATATGTAAGTCAGTGGTTCAGTATTGAGTAATCATGTATAATAAAATGCAGGGTTTTTATTTAAAGGGTAGAAAGTGGTGACCCCTGCATTTGGAATATAAGATACATGAAAGAAAGAGCTAACAAGGTGTGAACTCAATTTATGGGGACCTGGAAACCATACACAGGGTTTTAGACTTCATTCAGTGGATGACAGGATTCCATCTAAAAGTCTTTAATAGGTGTGCCCTAGTCAAAGCAGCTCGCTCTCCTCCTTTTGCTTTCACAAAGAATACTTGCATTTCTTTCCTGGAATTGGCATAGGTCCTGGGAATCCGGAAATTAATAAGATGTGGTATCTTCTCTTGATGAAATTCTAGTGAGAGAGATTAATGGTAGTAGAGGTATGAAGAATGGCCTAGAGAGAGCAGGATTAGAGATGTGTTTGAAAATTATTTAGATAAAGCAAGATATCCATGAACCTAAATGATGGTAATGAGAATGGAAAGGGAGAAGTGAATTTGAGTCAAAAGACATATTTGGTAGAACTTTGCGTCTGGTTATTATTAGAACTGAGGGGAGGGCAAGAGGTAAAGACACTTGTTGCAGTTTAGAAACTGAAGATATTATTATCTGAGGGAAACTGAAAGGAAGAAAGTTTTGGGGATAGTTCAAGTTCATTTTGCTTACACATTCTCTCAGTCTGATTGTGAAATATCCTGGTAAAATTATACTAGCCAGTATTAGAATTGTAGGTCCCATATGTAGGAATGAGGTCCAGGCTGTTGATGTAGATATGGGAGTTATTCCATCAAAGTAATAATTGTCCTGTAGAAGTGGGTAAGATAATCAAAGGGGAGAATGAAAAAGGTCAATGACAAACCTGTGGAGAATGACCTCATCAAAGGGCAGGTGAGGAAGAGGAGCCTTTGAAGAAACAGAATAAGCAAAGGGAGAAAAAGAAACGAAGATGATCAAGATGGTTTGAATCATGGAAGTTGAATGAGGGTATCAAGGAAGATGGACTCGTTAAGGGTGCAAAGTTGCAATGAAGTAAATAGGATGAAGAATGGGAGAAGCCATTTGGATTCAGACATAAGGAACTTTTTTTGTGACCTGGAAGGAATTGCTTCAGGAAATTGATACATCTACTAATATGTAATGAATATGTAATGGAAAATGGGGATTAATTAATTAGTAGCATTTAAGGTCCCGCTTGGGTCAAGGTGAATTAGTATATGGTACAGACCGTCTGTGTGGTATGGATTTATGGTTGGCAGCGAAGGAATGGGAACAAAGAAAATGAAAGATGGTTAGCATTTTGTTCATGAATGTTCCATACTTTCTTCCTATAGACATTATTTGATGAAGGCTGGCATCAAATTCGTCTCTTAGTAACAGAACAAGATGTAACTCTGTATATCGATGATCAACAGATTGAAAACAAGCCCTTACATCCAGTTTTAGGGATCTTCATCAGCGGGCAAACTCAAATTGGAAAGTATTCTGGGAAAGAAGAAACCGTTCAGGTAGATGAACAATGATTTGCTTTTTGCATTGTATAAAGTGGAGCTCTTGCTGTCCTTTGTGGTAGTATTTATGACATTTAACTGCATTTGACTTAATTATTAATTCCTTTAAGACACTTAAAATGTATTCAGTTTATTAGTGGGATTTTGTTTTTGAGTGTGTATTAAAATGCAAAGTTAGACTTAATAGATTTTATAGGAATCCTTAGAAAAATGTTCCCCTGGGTTAAGGGTAGAATTCTACATTCTTAGGAAACATTAATTTCATATTTCCCAGGAGATAACGAATTTGGAAAAGAAAATGTAAGATTGGAGCTGTGAGTAGGGGCTATAAAATTTGTTTGCAGCTGTGAGGATACAACAAGATGAATGCATCTTGGTGTTCTTTCTTCTTAAAACTAATTTTTGATATTTTTGAAATATTTTTGAAGCTGGAGTATCTATCTGTGGTTTGAGAAGTGTGTGTATAAAAAGATAGCCATTTCTTGAAAAATGCTTTGTTTGAAAAGGTGTGTTTTTCCCACTGTGTTTCTATTAAGGGAAGACTGTCACATCCAAATTATGCACATGGTCTCTCCGTATTAATGTTACATGTCAAATTGTAGTAAGTGTTTAAATAGAAACAGGTGTTTGGCCTACTCATCACATAACACTCCATGCCATCAACTAAGTGTCTGAAACGAAAGATGACTTCTTAAGCTGACTCTATTGTAATCAGAAATGTTGCAGAGATTTAGGATAAACACAGAAAGCCTGGGAAAGCTTTTAAGTGTCCTAGGAAATGCTCTCTAGACTAGCTCTTAATACAGAGATAATAATAAAAGCTCCACTGGTTCCTGAAGGACATCAGAGATTTGTTTTTAGTGCTAGAGCTTTCTTTATGAATTATGTTGCATCACATCTTTAAACTGTATCTTAGGTATTCAGATTTAGTGTTTTTATGTTTTAGCTGAGTGCTAAACCTTACATAACAGCTAATGTATTTGGGTTGCTTTTATTAAGCTATTAGCTTGTGCCTCAATTTTAACTTGAGTGGGTTTTGTTCCTAGTTTGATGTCCAGAAGTTACGAATCTACTGTGACCCAGAACAGAACAACAGAGAGACGGCATGCGAGATTCCTGGATTTGTGAGTAGGATGGATTATTTTCCCCCGAGTGTTGCTTCAGTACTTTCAGAGCAATAAACAAATGACAGATAATGTGTGAGCCTTAATTAAATATACAGCGTTAATTTGTTTGTTAATTGTCAGTGCAAATAAAGTTACATTGATTAAAACATATTTCATAATTGAAATAAAATTATAATGTATCTCTGTACACATAGGAATGGAAGAGCACAAGGAAGTATTTTTTACACATCTCAGCGTGTGATATTTCCAGTACTCAAGTGAAGCAGGGCTGGGCCTGCTCTAGAAAAACATAGGATTCTTTGTCTGAATATGTAGAGTGTAAATACATTTCAATATTTCATTAAATGTGTGGACAGAATACCCCACACAGCACAATTCTGAAGAATAGGAAGTGATTCATTTTCCTGTTCATCAGCATGTTTTCTCAAACCATAAGGAATATATAGGTTTCTTTTTGTTGTTGTTACCTAAGTAAGATTTTCTTGTTTCTAGGTTATAAGCCACTTTCTATTTATGTAGCTATATTCATTAATGTGTTAGGAGGAAATAATTATAAGCTAAAATATTAGTCTGATTATATATGTCTGCTCCTAGTATGTGTGTGTGTAATCAATCCCTCTCTCCTTGGACCTATATATATGTGTATATGTGTATATGTATACATATATATATATATATACACACACACACATATATATATACACATATATATATATACACATATATATATATACACACATATATATATATTTGTAATGCAAATAAGGCAGAATATTGTAAAAGTTTCCAGTGACATTTGAGCTCATGCTATAGTTCTTTTAGTTTGTAAAGTCATACTGTCATAATCTCCTTTTTTCCTATCAAACTGAATAATCTGCAAATCCACATGTTCTGAAAACTTGAGGATGTGGAGCAGTGCTATGAAGGATCTATAATGAAATCCAACATGGAACCTTTTAGAAATAATTCATTCTTGGTCTTTTAGATAGGTAGTTGTTTAAACACCGTAACTTTTATTTTAGATATTTATAGCTTAGAATATGAATCTCTAATCTCTCCTAAAAGTACTAATAAGTGATTGCATTTGAGAGTCCATCTTATATACTTATTTGTTGATATTTCTTCATCGATGTGATGGCCATTACCATTACCCTCCCACATCATGAAAGCCCAGGATTAAATGGTGGATTCTCAGTCCTCACAGCCACTGTTTTGTGTTTTTATGTCTCTTCCCTTCCTCTGAGGTGTGAGTTCATGAGGCTTGTTTGCCTTTTGCATCTTATTCCCACTTTCTTATCTTCTGATTGAATTTATTATTGTTTGGAAAGATTATTAACCTATTTAAAATCATGTGTTATTCACTGAGAAACAGATTGTTGAGTGAGAAGTTCTCCTAAAGTAAAAGGCATAAAATTTAATGCGTGGAATTTGTGACTTTCTCAGATGTGTTTTGGCTTTTTCCTCTGGTTCTTAAATGACTTCCAGAAAGTTCGAGGGGGCATATAAATCTCACCGAGGTACTTTTGCTCCTGAGTGGCCATTATACCAAGCTGCTTTGGCATTTTCGTTTACTCCTTTCACTCGTCATTGTTGTTCATTTCCTTACTTTATCCTACTGTAAATGTTGTCATAACATGTACAAATAGGTACTTTTTTTAAGGTTAGTTGCAAGCAAATGTTTTAACTCTTGCCGGTTCCAATACTTCATGTATCTGGAACCTGGACAATGAAATATCTGTAAATTAGGAAGAAAATTTAGAAAAAATGAAAAGCATCTTTTAAAACCCATTTGTTCTTCCTTTTCTTTCAGAATGGTGAGGTAGGCCTGGAAACTATTATTCTCCTTAAGGTAGTATTTGTACTGTGGGACTGTTTAGCTTGCTTCCATCAACTGTGAGTATATTAGACAAATAGAACTCATTTTTTATGTTATTGGAGTGTATTTCGTTTTCATAGCTTTTTGTGATTCAGAATTTCGTATTGGATTGGTCTGAATAAAATTGGAAAGTCAGTGTGAGATACCTTTACCATTTCGCACAGACATGCAGGTGCATACACATACCTGTGTACACATGCATATGTATGTGTCTTCCCACATTTGTTGTTTATTTCCATTTCTGTCTTTGCAGTGCCTCAACGGTCCCAGTGATGTAGGCTCTACTCCAGCTCCCTGTGTTTGTCCTCCGGGAAAGCCAGGACTGCAAGGCCCCAAAGTGAGTACTGCCTAATATGCTTTTCTTGTTAAAACCCACAAACAAAAGAGCTGAGCAAATGCGTAAAATTCCTAGGCACCGCTGACCCTTTATTGAAATTTCTACCTAGTGTCTTAGAACAGTTTAAAACCTGAATTTTAGTGATTTTTTTAAAAAAGCATATCCTAATCTGTAAGTGCCTTTGAACCTAGAACTGATTCCCCTGGCCCACAGTAAAGTGAGGGAACTTTATTAGTTTGTTTGCTGGTTTATCTGGTTCCCTCCCACCACCCTCAAAGACTGCTGCCAGATACCAAGAACCATACCTCCTTACAATCTAATAAAAAATGAAGAAAGGGCATTTGTTGAGATGTGTTCGAAATTCTCAGTTTGTCAAAATGATTTCCAGATAGGGGGTGCCTGAGTGGCTCAGTTGGTTAAATCTCCAACCTCCGCTCAGGTCAAGATCTCACGGTTTGTGAGTTCAAGCCCTGCATCAGGCTCTGTGCTGACAGCTCAGAGCCTGGAGCTTGCTTCAGATTCTCTCTCTCTCTCTCTCTCTCTCTCTCTCTCTCTCTCTTTCTTTTTCTTTCTGCCCCTCCCCCACTCACACGTTTTCTCTCTGTGTTTCTCTCAAAAATAAACATTAGAAAACTTTTTTTAAAAAATAAAAAGAAATGACTTTCAGATAGAAAAATGAAGTAGAAATATTAAAATTGACTTCAACATTATGTTTGATGTCTAATTCTAAAAAACAGGCATATAGAGATTTATTAATTTTACTTAATTATGTGATAATCACTTTGGGGGAGTAGGTCTATTAGTGATACTCATATATGCACATCTTCCAGTTGCATATATTGATTTGTGTATGTATATATGTTAATTGTGTGTATGTGTATATAAACATTTACATATTTATTTGTGTATTACACATTTTTATGTGATTGGAGCCATGATGTGCATACTATTTCTCAACTAGTTACTTTTTATATAACTAAATATTTTGAACATATTTCTATGCTATTAAATATGAATGATTAAGTGTAAGTTAATACTTACTGTGGCATCACTTAGACCCAGCCTGATACTGAGACGTTAAGTGGTTTGTCTACTCTATGTGAATCTTATTCATTTAATAGTATTTTACAGTATCACTTAAATAAAAATGATGTCTAACTTGGAAGCAGGTATGACTCCCTAGCCAAAAAGAGTGTTTTGTGTATTGATCATTTATTGCCTGAGGTGACCAAGCAATAAATATGAATTATGATGTTCATTTCGATGGAATTTCCTTAAGTGTTTTAGTCACCATCACTGAAAATTTAAGATTTTAAACTGCTCATCTGATTTAATTCTTCCTATCTTTTATGCATGTTTCTCCTGTCCATTTTTATGTGATAGTTCATGACACACTCCAGGTCTAGCATTAAAATCAAGAAACAAATATAATTTAACAAATAAAAGTACACATTCATTATTTTATTTAAAGAAAATCTATTTGGTTTGGAATTTGACTTCAGTATATTATAATCAATTTATTATTATAAAGTATTTTTAAATGGCATTTAGGTAAGTTAATCTAAGTGTTCTTCCTTTTAAAGTTTATTTATTTATTTTGGGGGGGTGAATGAGTGGGGAAGGGCAGAGAGAGAGAATCCCAAGCTGGCTTTGTGCTGTCGGTGCAGAGCCCCACACAGGGCTTATATGTATATGTATATGCATATACATACATATATACATACATATATGTATACCTATATACATATATACATATATACATACATGCGTATATGTATACATATATACATACATATATATATATAAATTCAATTTGAAATATTATACATAAGAATTATTTGATCTGTAAGATATATAATATGGAAATGAGAGTCCCATTATGTCTGACCTCTCAATGCCCAGAGTGCTTTCCTGACTCCCAGGGAGGTTCTGGCCACCCCTAGGGTATCTTAAGGTTTGTCTTCTTTTGGGGAGACATCAGATGCCTCTGATGCTTTCTGAATCTTTATTAGTGATCTGTTAGGTGTCTTGAAGTGACATCAGTTTTTATTCACATGTGTTTCTACAGCAAAGTTCCAGAGCACCCTTTGTCTTATCTGGTAAAGCCTCTGACATCCAGTGTTTCCAAGTTCCATGTGTTCCTCATGTTCATTTTCTTAGTCATAATCTCACACTATTGCCACCTACTGCTTTAAGCGAAATTGCAGTTTTCCACCAATCTTCAAGTTGGCGTGCCTTCTCGGTCTGCTTTCCATTTTCTTCAGAAAATCTGGCAGGAGAACAGGAACACACACATACTCTTCCATCCTTTTAGGGCTCTTTCCCCTGGAGGTGGTTCCTAGCCCACATCAGGGACCTGCATGTGAAAAACAGAATCCCTAGCAACACTCTGAGTTGTATTTCCTTTAGAGAATTTCTGGCTTGGGGAATTAATAGGGTTTTAATTAGATCAGCACAACTGGAACTAAAACAGATGAAGTGTTGTTACTTATAGATTGAACTGAGACTTAATGGGCATTTTTGTTAGATGCTCTCTGGAAAGTTTTGTAGATAACCATCAAATAGAGTTACCTGTGAAAAACAGATCTAGTATTCCTGCTAACCAGAAATAGATTTCTGGGAGCTGATAGTTGAGTCCTGAGACTGAAACTGAGGTGAAATTCTTGTGTGGGTAGGTGGGTAAATGCTTATTCTAGGATAAAGACAGTCATCTGTTTAGAATTCTCTGAGTTTCCAAAAGATAGGACAACCCTATTGGAAAACTAGGTCAAATTAACTGTGGTAGCCTGTACTTAGACTTACCATGGCATTATAACTCTATAAAAAGCATAGAAATATATGTCTGTTACTGGATTGCGAGTTCCTTAAAGAAAAGCTAATTCATTTTGCATTCTTAATGTCAAATATAGGGAGGATTCAATAAACCTGTTGGAATAATTTTTCTACGCAAGCACTTTACATTTAATAAAAACTAAATTCCCCTTTGAAATTCCAGTGTCTAACAGTGCTTAATGATGGTAGTTTTTTAATTTAATGAATTATGAAATCATTGAACAAATAAGATTCACCCCTCTTCCCAGTTGACTTGTGTGGGATGGAATGCCTTTGTTGTGCTATGGGAGATCCAGGCAATCCCCAATTTACAAACACCACCTTTCAAAAGACCTTTGTGATTGGCATGTTCTCTCTCCACTTGAGTAGTCATAGGAACGTTTGTGGGGGCAGACTCCCACATTTGATCTAACCTTGATATTAGAGCTATTAGTTCAGAAGTGGAAAGAAGGCGTTTTGTCCTCTTTTTAGGAAGGAGCAATTTCTTACTAATCCTTTCCTCTGAAATTACTGCCTCCCCCTCTCCAGCTGTATCTATCTCTATTGACTTCCTTTGTTTCACCCTCATCAGTCCACTGATTAGGGATTTCTTTGAGCTATCAAAGTATCCTCTGTTTAAAATACAAAAGCCTTTGGAAAATTTCAGAGGCCACCGGGCATTCACATTTTTATGTAGATTTCCCCAGACTAAGTGGATTCCTTCTAGCCTGTGAGTGGGTGTTTGAGTTTTGAGGGAGGGAAGAGGTTGGTTTGGGAGGAGGGAATAGGTCGTAGGTCAGGACTCCTGCAAGTCTTCAGGGGAGCATGAAGGCACAAGGATTTTTGAGAAAAGGGCTTGAATACCTGGGATGTGGGCCTAGGTGAAGGGCTCCAAAGACCTTTGTTTCAGATGAGCAACTTAAACTATTAGCTTGCTTCTGCAAGCACAATTGTTTCTTACTTTAATTATTCATATTTACACGACTTGAGAGGCCAGATGCAGAGATGTTTTAGCTTAGTCCATGACATTTCCACTCCTGTCAACAACTCAAAAATCCTGTGGCACGAGTTCAGTTCAACATAAGTAAGTATTGCTTTTCAGCTGAACACATAGTTTCTAAAATTCAAAATGTGCAAATGTTTCAACTAAATTAGAAGAAACTGGATTGGGAATTTAGTCACAGTTGTACAATAGGCCCTACGTCTCATGTAATGTATTTGGAAATTGTTTTCCATGTTAAGTTTCTTAGCAGTCCCCAGGTCTGGTTCTAATCAGTGTATGCGTTTTAATGTGGGCAGGGACAGTGGTGTTTAGGAGCATGGACTCTGGGCCTGCATTGGCTGAGTTCAAGTGACATCTTCACTACTGCTGTGTGACCTTAAGCAAGTGACCTACCCTTCCGGGCCTCAGTTGTCCTATACAAAAAATGGGAATAATGAAATTACTTGTGTCATGGGATTATTAAAAGGATTAAGTAATTTAACATATGTAAATCTCTTACAGCAGTGTGTAGCATATAATTAACAAAGGTTGAGCATCAGCTTTTATTACAGTAATACAATTGAATTTTTATTCTGATTGGTCGTCTCTCCAAAATTAGTGTTTTACTTTATTCTCCCAATTTTATGGAAACAACACCAACCCTTCCTGAGTTTTTGCAAATAAATAGTAGGGCAATAGTCAAAATAGCCAGTAAAACCTGCCAGAAATAATAGAACCTGAAAAAGAGATTATTTTCCCTCTTGGGGCCCGTTCACCAGTGTTATGGTCCTTACAAAGTCACATTGGATTTATCTTGTGAGTGATTTTTTTTTTTGTCTTGAAACCTAGTTTTTATTTATTTAAAATGTTAAGTATGTTTTGTACTTTTATGCAGCATTAAACCACAAATCTCATTTCTTCTTATCCCAAACCTGTATTTCAGCTTTGTCATAAAAAATAAACCCTCTAAGATCCTTTTAATATCCTAGATTTTGCTGATGATTAATATGCTGCAAATAAAGAGGGTCATTAACAGGAAATTTGACTTAAGTCAATTGGTAGGGTCACGTTGGTGGCTCAGTTGGTTAAGTGTCTGATTTAGGCTCAGGTCATGATCTCATAGTTCATGGTTTTGAGCCCCTCCTCTTGCTCTGAGCTGACATTGCGGAGCCTGCTTGGGATTCTCTCTCCTTCTCTTTCTGCCTCTCCCTTGTTTGTGCTCTCTCTCTCTCAAAAATAAATAAACTTAAAAAAAGTTTAAAATAAATCAACTGGCAAATAGTTCTTGAATCTCTACTTGATAGCATTTTCAACCCCTGCCTCTTCTGCCAAAAAAGGAAGTTTGCACAGAGTCTGAGTTCAAATGATAAATGCAGACTAATCAAGGAAAAACTGAAAGAATTCTACTTAAGAATAAGGAAACAGTTAAGAGCTGCTATCGCATTTCAAAAGAAAAAGACATCAAGTAAAAAGGAATAATTGATTCTTTTTTTTAAAATGTTTTCAAGAGAGAGAGGAGAGCAAGGGACAGGCAGAGGGAGAGAGAGGGAGACACAGAATCCAAAGCAGGCTCCAGGATCTGAGCTGTCAGCACAGAGCCTGATGCGGGACTCGAACTTGGGAACTGTGAGATCATGACCTGAGCCAAAGTTGGACGCTTAACTGACTGAACCACCCAGGTACCCCTTAAAAATAATTTTTTTTTAGTGTTTATTTTTGAGAGAGAGTGAGAGAACAGGGGAGGAATAATTGATTCTTAAGTGGATAAGGAAGGGAAACTTCTTGCCAAGAGAAAAAAAAAATGGAATGTGTTGAAAGACCTCAGGTCCAATCTGAACATGGATAAAGGATGGCACGGAGGCCAGAGATGAAGGTGGATCCTCTCATAATAAGAACAGTAAAACTCAGGGCGCCTGGGTGCCTCAGTCAGTTAAGAGTCGCATTCTTGCTTTCTGCTCAGGTCATGATCTCGTGGTCATAGGACTGATCCCCATGTAGGGCTCCATGCTGAACATGGAGACTGTTTAAGATTATTTCTCTCTCTCCCTCTGCCTCTCTCCCCTACTCATTCTCTTTCTGTCTCTCAATTAAGAAAAAAATAAAAAAAGAAAACGCTAACTACCTAGAGAACCAGAGTGTTACTCCTTAATGGAAGTCCTTGGGTTAGAATTATAAATTCTGTCTCTTCAGGAAGACATTACATGTTTCAGCATTATTTTTCTCCCTGGATTTATAGCTACTCTTTCTCTCTTTTAAAAATGACATTTCCATTTTTCTTAGCCTTTCCTTGTGCTATGCCTCGTGGGCAGCTCCTAAGTGAAAAGCCCATCCCTCCTTCATTGGCCACTTAATAGAGTTCGCATAGTTCTTTCCATTTTTCCTGTTCCATTTTTCAGGAACAAATCTCCCTAACCAGTAGCCTGAAGTAGTATTTCAGACTAGCAGATCTGGGTCTGTGAAAGTACCCTTAGTATTGGTGTTTAGTTAACTTACAATTATTGGGGTCCTGTGTGAATGATTTCTTAATTGAACTGAAATCAGTTGTCTTACCTCTAGGCAGGAGTTTACTGATAGTATATGTTTTTAAGCAAGATGCCCCATGTGGATCTCTTGGACTCAGTAATAGATTAATACATTAATTTTGAAGTATTTCTTAGAATTAAATTATACAACTTCCTTATCTCCCAAAAAACGTTCCCTTTTTTATGGGTGGTGACCATCTGAATGCCATTGGGCAACATACTAGAGTTCCATAAAATGTGCCTGGGTGAATTGTCATATTGTAGGGAATAGTGTTCTTTGGACATCCTTGATTGTGAAGGCAAAGGTCATTTCTTCATTTCTAGGTATTAAATGTGTTAAAGACTGTGGGGGTTGGGCAGATTTATTTGGCTTGGCCATGCTTTCATGTAAATATTCAGATTTAAAAATTTTAACATTATTAAAGAGACGCATTGACTGGAATAAAAGAAATGAGTGTCATACCGCTTTAAGCTTGAGTCCCATGTGTAAGATCATAGAGCCTGTGGACTTAAAAAAAAAAATTGTGAATTGAATTATGACATTATAGGTCATTGATATCTGTAGTGTAACATTTAGAATAAAGACTGTAGACTTACAAATGAAAGATGGCTATTATTGAAACCATATTAGCTATGACACTTAATTTGTTTAGAATTCTAAAAATGTCCTGCCATAAATACTGACATTTTACATTAGTGAAAAGTATCTCACTTGTTATACTTGATATACTCACAGAAATAAATCCTTGAAAATTTTGCATAATAAAAAGCCTTTATTTGGTAAAGTGGGTGTTTAAAATATGGCATTTTTCTAACCCTATTTTGGGACTTATGTTTTTGTTTTGTTTTGTTTTGTTTTTTAACATACAGAGAGGTACAAATAATGGAATTGGTTTGAACCTTGAAGGCGTCTGATTGCATCATTATGGTTGGTCATTTTGTACTGAGGATTTTTTTTCCTTTCTAGGGTGAACCTGGACAGCCTGGGAACCCCGGCTACCCTGGACAATCTGGTCAAGATGGTAAGCCTGTGAGTACTGAAAGCTTAGTCATCTCCAGTACTGGGATTATGTCAAAGTAAAAACTGCACTGGGTAAAGTTAAACAGGCAAGGAAGACTTTATTCAAGACTGTTGTAATAGGGAGAGAGATTGATCTTTATTCAGTGAAACAAAGGAAGGGTTCTTGCGTGCTGGCCTGAGCTAGTGAAAAAGTACTGGAGAACTTTAGGTGGGTGATCAATGGGGTGGCAGGAATTGAGTTATCCTGAGTTTGGCAGATGTTTTCCTGTGTGATTAGGGCAACTGTCTTTGGTAATTGGCACTTCTCAAAGTTAGGGTCCTACCCTCCCTCAGAGACTGGAAGATCCGGGTACTTCCCTTTCTTGATGAGTGTATTTCAAAGGGATGGCTCCTAGGTCCTTGAGAAAGACGTTCGTTGCTAGTTGCAAAACTGACAAGAAATTTTGAAAAGGTTTGCCACTCAGAGGGTCAGAGAAAGTGACAAATTTTCTAGAGTATAAATGCTCTAAGAAGAGGGAGATCAGGAGCCTCGGGTCAGGAAGAAGGCTGTCTGAAGTTTACTTAAGCTGAGGGGAACATTAAGCCTGGTTGGGTCAATAGGATCAGCTTTCCAGTCACTTTTTAGGTGCATTATCCCCAAATTGCATGCATCTTTGTTACATTTAAAAAGTTGTCTAGTGAGTATTGATGCATAGCTAGGTTCAGAAATCTTTTTGTCTTTTTCCTTCATGTCTATGGCAGTTTTCAAGTTGAAGATCTTTTTAAAAGTGATATTTTCCTAAGAGCATACGTGCACTGGAATATATTGACTAAAAAAATAGTATCTTGTAAGTTTCAAGAGAACTGTAGGGAGATTTTTGAATTAAGGAAACAAAGCAAATCCACTTTAAAGCATTCTAGGCAAATATTTTCAGATAGCTCAGCTGTCAACATGTTTATAACAGCAAATAAACATGAGGAATTTGCTTTTGAATGTTAGATAATTGTCATCCAAAATATCTCTTTATCATGAAACATTAACTTCTTGCATGAAGGATGGGAAGGTGTGTATTGTGAGTCAGTAATATTTAAGGAATGAAGGAACCACAGCCTAATGTTAGACTATCACTATCCCAACCATCAGGATAGAGGAGCTTGTTCGTTCCTGAGAGAGGTTTGCTGACAAATTCAATACAAAAATATAGCCGACTTTTGAAGAAGTAGTGATGTGCTGGGGTCTCATACGCCAGTTTTGTGTGGGAAAATGGTACACAGGTGAGTCTCTCTGGAGAGAGGTTGTTGGAGAAGGGAGTTGGAAGAGGTCACAAAATGGTCACAAAAAGCTGTAGAGAGCTGAGGAGCTGCTGGGTGGCTGGGGTGGTGCTGCTCAACTGACACACTGGGATGCATTCTAAGTGTGATGACAATGCATTTGGGAATTTTGAGATAGGAAGTAACTTGACCTGGCTTATGTTTTAGAAAGATAAATATGAATATTATGTGGAGAGTAGATTATATAGGGCAAGAGTGGAAACAGGAGATGTGTGGGAGGTTATTTCAAGATTCTAAGGGAGAAGTAAGACTGGCTTGGACGGGTTGATGTGGTGAAAGGGAAGATAAGTGGTCATATTGTGGATTTTTTTTTAATGTAAAGCTGACCAGAATTGCTGTCAAATTAGGTGTGAGGCATGAGAGAAAGAGTCGCGGAAGACTCTGAGGATCTTTGTGTGAACAGCTTACTGAGCTGGACAGCCCTGGGAGAGAATGCCTTGTTGCTCCTAGGATGCCCATGGTGCTTGCTAGGATATTAGAGGAATCTTGAGTTCAGGGATGTGAGTTCAGGGAATGAAAATACACAGTTGGGACTCCTTCGTTTGTAGATTTATCTATATCAAGCCACCAGAGTGGATGCGATCATTTAGAGAGTAATCACGGATTAGAGAAGAGAAGAAGGCAGTGGACTGAGCCTTGGGCTGTCTTTAGAGGAAAAAGGGGAGGAAGATGCAGCCAAGGAAATTGGGAAAGAAAGACCAATGAAGTAGGAGGAGAATCAGCAGGGGGTGGCATCCCCAGAAGCCCGGGGAAAAAAGCATTTTGAGAAGGGAGTGCTCAGTTGGGTCATTGTTGCTAAGAAGTTTTGAAAAATGAGCTCTATGCCTAGTCCATTGAATTTGCTAGATGGAGGTATTGGGGCCCTTGATAAATGGGGTTTAGGGAAGGTGGGTATAAAAACTGGATTGAAATGGGTTCAAGAGAAAGTGTGAAGTAAAATGATGACTGAATATAGATGCTTTTTCTGAGGGGTAGAATGAGGAACAGATGAATGGAGCAGTTGCATGGTTAGGATGTGGGATAAAAGGAGGGTTTTTTTAAAAGATGGGAGAGAGGTGCCTGGGTGGCTTAGTTAGGCCTGCGACTCTTGGTTTCTCCTCAGGTCATAATGTCACAGTTTGTGGGATTCTCCCTCCCTCCCTCTCTCTATGCCCCTCCCCCAACTTATGCACCTGAGTGTCCTCTGTCTCTGTGTCTCTCTCTCAAAATAAAAAAAAACTAAGAGATGGGACATGTTGTAACATGTTTTTATGATGATGAAAATGAGGCAGAGGGGGAAAATATCCGTGATTTGGGCGATAATGGATGTTTTCAGGAAGAAAACCCTTAGGTAGGTGGGAGGACATTGGTATACAGCATGGGCATTTGAATCTTTCTGTGCCATTGTAGGCCAAGCTGGTAAGTACAGAAGTAGCTTGGTAGCGATTTGTGGGAAAGAAGGTGAAAAATGTATCATCAGACATTTGAATTGAATGAAACAAATAGGTTCTTAATCTAACATCTCCTCTTTGCCTTTAGCCTCAACTCCTGTAACATGGCAACATTTTCCTTGGAGTTTCTTATATCCCAGCTGTTCTCACTTCATAACTTAAAGTGTCATGTGACTTGGTGGCATTCCTCACTGTGACTCCTGCGTCCCAGTAATGGTGCTGCCTGAGCCCCTGTGTGAACTCTTTCCTAATCACACTGGGTGGTGGGATGCCCTGGAGACCCTTTCCTGGGCCCTACTCTGTCTGGGTACTGGTAGCTGTGGTGCTTTCCCCCTCCGAAGCAGATACACTTGACATGCTGAAATATCATCTGCTGGCACCTCGTAATGACACAGAGCTCCTCTGAGAGCACTACTAAATTATTTAGTAATAATAATTTAGTATAACAATTAATTATAATAATATTAATTAGTTATATAAGTATAAATATTAGTTACATAAGTACTTATATTAATATATTAGTAATGTTAGTATATGTAATATATTAATATACATGGATACATATTAATGTATGTTAATATATGGTAATAATTAATATATTACTATATAATTAATATATGTTAACAATATAAATTCAATAATATAGATAATATATATATAAATTATAACTATATATAAGTGTATTAAATTATATTAAATTAGTTATAGAATTAATATTAATTAATTGTATAATAATTTAGTATAAGTTATTCAATATATCGAGGTGAGTGCTGAGCAAGCTTTTCACAGGCTATCAGCTCTAGTTTGCTTTTTTTTTTTCTTATTAAATATTTTGTCAAGAATGAAGTACTGGAAACTAGTTGCAATAAGCCTGATCTAATAATCATGGATATTGCTTTATGACTTTCATCTAAGCTATAATGGATTTATTATGTCATCTCATTGAGTACATGTGTATGTGTTTGTATGTGTATATGACTTTATGTATAGTTATAGGGAAAGGTACATAGTACCTGATATTAGAGGTTAGATGGTATTAGAGACTATCTGATGTTAGAGAAAAGACAGAATAATGTCCACATCCTAATCTCTAAGACCTGTAAATGTATTGATTAGGAACTCCGCACACATGATTAAATCAAGGATCTTGAGATGCAAAGATTATCCTGTGGAAATTTATCTGAGTGGCCGGTATAATCACAGTGATCCGTATAGGAGGGGGGTAGGGGTGTCAGAGTCAGGGGAGGAGATGTCATGACAGAAGCAGAGATCAGGGTGAGGTGTCCATGTCCAAGGAATGTTGGTAGCATCCAGAAGCTGGTAAAGGGAAAGAACACTTTTCCCCCTAGAACCTTTAAAGGGAATGCAGGCCCGCTGACATGATGAGTTTAGCTCCCTAAAGCCATGTTGGGCTTCTGACCTACAGAACTACAAGTGTGTGTTCGTTTAAGCCATTATGTTTGGGGTAATTCGTTACAGCAGCAATAAGAAACCGGTTTCTCTAATGTTAATCTGTTTACCCAAAGGTACAGCTTTTCCTAAATCTCTCCTTTTCCCTGTAGGAAATCTGTAGGAGATAGGAGTTGGGGCAGGAAGAGAAAGTGAGTCTGGGAGCCAGAACAGCTGAAGGTCATTAGTGTGTGTCCAGGGCCAGTGCACAGCGGGAGTGGGAAGGTGTGGGTGGAGTCTCTGGCTGGCGATTGAAGCCATCTGGACCAAGGAAAGTTGGATGGAACAATTCGAAGGGAATTCTGCTTTGTTTGGATTTGGTTCTGTGCAATCCCCTTCAATAAGCAGCTTGAATCTCTTTCGCATAACCAGGCCAAGTCAACTAAAGCTTTAAATAGGAATTATTCCATTCTGGAGAAATACTGATTTTCATAAGGCAAATGCCTTCAAACAAAACGAAAGAGTGATTTTCAAATTCTTCCCCTCCTTTCTCGATTTCTATCAGCAGTGTCTGAGCATATTACTATTTTGCTATTCTATCATTATATAGAGAGAAGCAGGGGAAATATTTCTATATCCTGCTAGGTAGTTCAGAGTAGTGCTATTAGTAAAGACATTATACTGTTATGACATTGATTTTTTTTGAAAGAAGGCCTACTATGAAAATATATAGGACTGTTTTATGATTTTGTAGTAGTGTTTGTTTCTGTCTGTTTTCTGTCATTATTAAGTACTCTTCATGAACTAAAGTACTTTATGAAACCAAAGCCCTTGCTGGCTGTTGGAGAGATCTGAGGCTGTTTTGCCCTCTGTTTTGCTTTTAAAAATTGCTTTGGTTTCATGGGCCTCAGTTTCTTCATCTGGGAAATGAGAAGATGGTGCCAGATGAGGCCCATGTTCTGTCCAATGTTGATTTTCTAAGATTCCATGAAGGCCATCACATTTACTGAGAGAGAAAAGTAAGCTAGAATAAACTGTCAAAATCTGGAGTTGGTTTTCTGTATTATTGGCTTAAGTGATTCAGGAATATTGATAGCACAGTGCTACCAATAGACAGAAGAATAGATTGGTCAGTGAGCCACACTCCATGATGCAGCACCCCTCTGTCCCCACCCCCACCCCTTCATTGTACCCCTGTGTCATCTAGAGATTCCAGAAAGCGGCTAGCTGTCTATGGAGGGTTCAACTTTACAGAAGTAGTCAACACACATGGGGAATTTCAAAGTTACCTGACTTGATCAAACTACAAATACGAGGGATGGGGCAGGTTAGTAGGAGATGAATTTGTGTACATAGGAGGGAGAAAGGAGGGGAGATCAAATAGGGTTCTTCAGGCCATTGTGATGACTTTGGCTTTCAGTTGAAGTGAACTGAGGAACCACTGGCGGATTTAAGTAAAGGAGTGATGTGATGTAACTTACTTAGAAACAAAAGTACTCTAACTTCTGAGTTGAGAATAGATTTTAGGGAGATGAGGACACAAGCAGGATCAGTTAGGAGGCTCTTAAAATAACCCAGGAGTAAGATGATGGCAGCTAGCATCAGGATAGTAAGTAGTGAGGCAAAGAGAACTGCTGACTTTCTGGGGGTATTTTGAAGTTAGAGCTGATGGAATTTGATGATGTACCCTGCCCGAGTTTGAGGGAGAGAAGTCAAAGGAGACTCCAGTGAGATGTGGAAGGATGGATACGGAAACTAGGGCAAGGGAAATTAAGAGTTTGGTTTAGGATATATTAAATTTTATCAGATGGTCAAGTAGAATTTTTTGAAAGATTATTTTTGGGGTGCCTGGCTGGCTCAGTCATTAAGCATCCAACTCTTGATCTCAGGTCTTGATCTCAGGGTCATGAATTCAAGCGCAATGTTGGGCTCTGCGCTGGCTGTGAAGCCTACCTGAAGGAAAAAAAAGATTAAAAAAAATTTTTTTAAAGTAATCTCTACATCCAGCTTGGGGCTTGAATCCACAACCCTAAGGTCAAGAGTCGCATGCTTAACTGATTGATCCAGCCAGCTGCCCCTGTTCAAGTACAAATTTTAAGTGGTAGTTGAATATAGAAGTCTGACAGTCAGAGTGATTTTCCTCTTGTCCTTTTCTATAGGAGTGATAGTATGTTTCATGTTGATTAGTAAGAGCTTCCTATACACTAAGAGAATCAATTCTTTGACATCTATGTTGTAAATGTTGCTTTTAATTATTTATTTGGTTTATAGTTTTGTTTTAATTTTTAGTAATGTAAAATTTTCTCACAATTAAATGTTCTGTTATTTCTTCCAGTGTTTTTTTTTTTTTTTGAACATTACTGTATTCATTTACTGTATTATGATTTTTGAGAATTTTTAATTCTTGATCTCACTTTTGGAATTTATTTTGGCATTTGGGGTGACATGGAGATCCAAAAAGATTTAGTGAACTTGGAGAATGGCTGTTCCAATGTAGTGAAATGCAACCCAAATAAACGTATGGCTCTTACTTGTCTGGGATGTGTTATTTAAATTTAACTGTGGTGAAAAGGGATTTGTAATGGGGTTGCCTGAAAGGCTGATGCAATACTTGGCATTGTTAGTAAATATATAATGTCTATATTAAGAAAGATGACAGTCCTGCTTTTGAAGTGTTAGATTTGGTTTAGGATACTATGGGGAATTGTAGAATTTGGATTTGACTTACAAGAGAGAGATGGGGAGAGAGTGAAAACTCAGAAGAATGTCTGTCAGGGAGAATTGACTGTACCTCAGGTGTAATCCAAACAAGAGGTGCTGTTTTAAAATTAGTCGAGAATGATGGTAGAGAATGGAAGGAAAGGGAAGAAATCTGGCAGTTATGCTTGTAGAGTAAGCGTGACAGGAGGTGAATAATTAGTAGTAGAACAATAAGACCCTTGAGACAAGTTTTTATGTTTTCCTCAGACTCTTAACATAGTGCCAGTTGTGGACTCAACAGTTTAAGAGCTGTGGGCAATTTGGGGCTGAGTGCCATGAAGATTAAGGCCTGGAAAATGGGGTACGCGAGGTTACAAGCCAAAGGAATGGCTGTTACTTAGCTTAGAAAAGAGAATTGTAAGAAGAGGCTTACTGAAATGTGTATACAATACACATCTAGAGAAAACTATTTCTACCTGAGCTCTTACTTCACCTCAGTTTGGATTCCTTTAGCAAAAAGGTTTATTGTCTCACTGTCTCCCGTACTATAAAATACACGCACACACATGATCAAACCCCTCGTGACAGTCTTACTGGTAAACTAAAATTTGGACCACTTGCCTCAAATGAACTATCTTCCACTTGGGCAGTTTATCTCCCTTTTGTAAAATAAAATGTGATTTAAAATTTTTCTGTAAAGCTTTCCTAGACAAAGCTTGGTCCACTAGCTAATTCATTTTTCTCGAACACACCCCTTATGTAAATCTCCTGTATGGATCTCTCCATGTTTTCCTCATGGGCCTCTTAAGTACATTACTTATTATTATTTTTTTTTATATTATGGATAGTATATACAATAATGATGTGTGTGTAGATATTATATAGAAATGTTACTTGTATTTTTTTTTTATTTTTTTTTTTAATGTTTATTTATTTTTGAGACAGAGAGAGACAGAGCATGAACGGGGGGGGGGTCAGAGAGAGGGAGACACAGAATTTGAAGCTCCAGGCTCTGAGCTGTCAGCACAGAGCCCGACGCGGGGCTCAAACTCACGGACCCCAAAATCACGACCTGAGCCGAAGTCGGACGCTTAACCGACTGAGCCACCCAGGTGCCCCATTACTTGTCTGTTTAAATTCTTGAAGGAATTGATTGATAACACAACTAGCATGTGTGATTTTAAAGATAAATTTATGCTTATATTTTGTATTGTTTTGATTGTAATCTGTATGAATGCAGGGCTGTTTCTGCCATTATTTTAGAGCCATCAGTAGTAGTGACTGGTTGGGCACCATAAACATTTATATGTTTGTTTTCTTATTCATTCTTTCATTCATCCATTCATATACCTGATATTGATTGGGTATTTACTTTGCTCTTGGCACTGTTATAGTTTGAGTAGATATGCAGTGAACAAAAAAGACAAAACCCGCCATTTTGAAGCTCACATTCTGCTAGGGAGGGACAACAATAATGAATATACAATAATAATAATAATAATAATAAGTGATATCAGATTGTGTTAATTACTATGGAAAAAATATAGCAGAACAGAAAGAGAATGAGGCTAGTTATTGGTCACTTCTCTTTGAATAGAAAATGTTACTATTAGAAATGTAGGTTAGGAAGTTAAGAACTATTAAAGATGCTATTGGTTACCTTAAAAAGTTGCATATTCTCCTTTTGTTTTTTTAAATGTTTACTTATTTTGAGAGAGAGCAAGAGCACGAGTGAGCAGGGGAGTGGCAGAGAGAGAGGGAGAGACAGAATCCCAAGCAGACTCCACAGTCAGCACCAAGCTCGATTCAGGGCTTGAACTCATGAACTGTGAAATCATGATCTGAGCCAAAGTTAAGAGTCAGACCTTAACCGACTGAGCCATCCGGCAACACTGTACATTTTCCTTTTTTTTTTTTTTTTAAATTTTTTTTTTTTAACGTTTATTTATTTTTGGGACAGAGAGAGACAGAGCATGAACAGAGGAGGGTCAGAGAGAGGGAGACACAGAATCCGAAACAGGCTCCAGGCTCTGAGCTGTCAGCCCAGAGCCTGACGCGGGGCTCGAACTCACGGACCGCGAGATCGTGACCTGAGCGGAAGTCGGTCGCCCAACCGACTGAGCCACCCAGGCGCCCCATGTACATTTTCCTTTTGAAATAAGCTTAGTATAACTTCAAGTGCAGTCATACTCAGGGAATGAGGCAATTCACCTAAGCTTAATTAAGTTTTGTGAATCTGAGAACCAAGCTGCATCTATAGAGGTTGTCAAAGGTAGGCAGAGTTTTTCTTTTATGTGCTTAACTCAAGGCAAACTATCATAGGAAAGCAGGTGATGTGTTCCATATTTATCACTCATCCACTCTTACTTAAGGGTGGGAGAATTAGATATAAATTTCATTTATAGTAAATGTAGTCTGCTTTGAGTAGAAATTTTGTCCCCCAACAAAAGTCTATAGCTTCCCATTGTCAAATGTAAATTTTTTATGTTAGTCCACAAAAATACATTAAAAAAATGTGCTATTATTTGGCAACCAAATAATAGTATTTTACTCCAGATTCCCCCAGTTAGTGATACATTATCTGCCATCCACTGCACAAATCAGAAACCTGGGCATCATACTATAACTTCAGATTCCTGACATCCCGTAGCTCATCATCAGGTTGAATTAAATACACCTTGAATGGACTCAGGTTCTACCTACCATTATCTCTCTTCTGCAGGAACCTCCCACTTGGTCTTTCTGCTTCCCCCTGCCACTTATAATTGTTATCTCCATAGTGTAGCAAGCAAGCTTCTCAGAGCTCCAGTCTGACCTTCTGGTATAGTGGATTGGTTCAAGACCAAAACCTGCATGGAGCACCTGGGTGGCTCAGTTGGTTAAGTGTCCGACTTTGGATTAGGTCATGATCTCACGGTTCGTGGGTTCAAGCCCCACACTGGGCTGTGTGCTGACAGTTCAGAGGCTGGAGCCTGCTTTGGATTCTGTGTCTCCCTCTCTTTATGCCCCTCCCCTGCTCACACACTCTCTCTCTCTCTCAAAAATAAATATTTAAAAAAATCCTTCATAAGACCCACCGGCTATGCATGAAAGCTGCAGTCTACTGGTCCAGTCTTGTTTGCAGCATGCTTCCCCATGTGCTGTCTCTTTTGTCTCCATGGATATGTCTCATCTTGTCATGCTTCATGGCACATTTTGAAGGGCTTCCTCTTCTGCACTGCGCTTCCTTTAGTGTTCCTTTGAGCTTGTCTCTTCAGAAAGCTTCCTTGACTATCTACTCTTCACCTCCCATAGCATTCCAGTTCTTTCTTAGATCTTAGCTCGGGTTTAATTTTATACATATTAATGAGATGTATTGGTCAAGTAATTTGAGCAGTCAGTTAAAGCATATAAACTACTGGACTGGTAGTTCAATTAGGTGGCAAATGAGTTGAGTTTCTACATTAGCTACACATGGAAAGACAGATTTATGAATATTTTTTGAATTTAGTTGTGTTGAGGTATAAAGTGTGCTGGTGGCAAGAAGAATCCACAGTGGATATTAAAAATATACACTTGATTTAGGTTACTTAGTTACCATGGCTGTATACTTAAGAGTGTCTGTGGGAATTTTGGAAAACTTTGAAGAAAATTAATGTAATAGAATAAACTTTGAATCACATTCTTACATTTCAGAAAGAAGAGTGACATCCAAAATGATTTCTCTGTATTTTATTCTCATTTTTAGAGTTTAGAGCACTGAAAGAAAATTGATTACTCTATCGTCCTCACTACTTGAGAAGATCTGTATATTTAGATTGGCAGAATATTTTATGGCCTGATCAGAATTGGGCTCAGAAGAGATTGTGACCCTTGCACATTTGCTGATTTTATTTCCTTAATTTCCATTTCAATGCTATACATCTTTCCTGGAGCATTATAACTATGAATCATGGAAGGAAATTAAATTGATTCTGTATTCTTCAACCCTACAATTTGGCAGTGAGAATATTTTTTTCCTAAAAAATGACTCATTTACAAAAAGACTTTCTGTGAACGTGGAAAAGACTTTACTGTCAGAAATCTTGCACATGGCTGTAGGGTGGATATTTGGACCTGCTAATAATTGCAAAATGGCAAAATTAGTGTCGAACAGTATTGATCAAAGATCATGTGAAATTTGCACGCCCACCTGAAAACACAGAAGCCTGTGTGTTCAGAACAATAAAAACTCAGCGAGCTATATGGAAAGCTTATCATTTTTTCTGTTTCAGGGCATTTTCCTTGTTCAAGTGTACCCTGCTATGAGTCAACCAGTGTTTAGTTCTTGCTCCTCTTGGAAATTGTTGTGTGTTGTAATATTCCTCCCTGTTAACCTTTATTTTCCTGATTTTTAGTCCAAATTTCATTTTTCTGAATTTCATCCAATTTCTTCTGGTGGTTTACCCTGGGATCCCCCAGCTTGGATGTGGTTTTGATTTTTCTTAATTTTGTTACTAATCATGCTTCCTCTAGCTTTAAAAATAATCTTTGAATTTCTTTATATAACTAAGTTTTCTAGAATGCCTTTCACCGTAAGTTAAAAAAAATCCCACATCAACTTGGTTCTCATATTGTGGGAAGCATTTGTTATTTTTTGTATTGCAATTCTTCAAAAGACAAAACAAACGGGGCCATTATAAAATACACTGAAGCCTTGTTCACATGTTCACCATTAGATCTATATGAATGTTGCAAAAGGGTTAAATCATGATGATGACTGGATCTGCCATTCCTCATGTGCTTGTGGTGCCACACATTTTGCAGAAGTGTTCTCATGGTTTTGTACAATAGCCATTGAATCTGAAGAACATAAAAAGAAAAACTCACATTTGAGTTTTTAGCATCTGCCAGGCATTTTCACCTGTGACTCCGTTTGTTTCTTTTCAGAAGTGAAGTGGGCACTGTTATCCTGGTTTGTGGTAAGAAACTGACACTTAGCTAGGCAAAGTTAGTCAAAATCCTGTAGAAAGTAAAGGGAGGAGCAAAAATTCAGCCCAAGATCTTCCAATTTCAAGATTCATTGTCTTTCCACTTTATTGAGTTGCCTCCCAGGATTTGGGGATATGATCACTCGGCCTGAGGTCACATTATGAGTCAGAGGTGAGCTGGGAACACAGTCTGGGGCATCTCCACATTGCTTTAATCCATTAAAATGTGATGTGTCTTCTCTAACAAATGGATCATATTAATTTACTTCTTCGAAGAAGAGAACAGCTTTTGATCTTCTACAAAAGATTCGTTTTGTAAAAAAAGTAATAAAGCAGATACGACATTTGGCTTAACTTTTGAAAAAATGTGAAAAAAATAATTCATTACAGTGAACTTTGCAGATGACTGGCCATTTTGATAAATAGCCAATCTCCATGGTAACTTTCTTTTGAGGAATTTTATGAACATTCATATTCTTTGGGCACTCAGAATTCTAAACAATTTAAAAGCAGCCTGGCAAATATGCTTTTTTGAATCTGATTAATTATCCTAGAATCGTAAGATCAGATCTACCGTGAAGCATTTTCTGATAAGAGAGTGTTCCCACTGACTCTATCAACTAACGAATAACTTTGGGCAAGTTATTTAATCTTATGTGCCTCAGATTCCTCATCTGAAAATAAGGATAATACAGCACCTACATTAATTAAAGGGTGATTGTGAGGGTTACATGAATTAAGTGAAGTACTTAATCTGGACTCTGGTGAATTCTGTATAAATCATTGCTATTATTGTTTCTCCCGATTACGGCAGCCTGTTGTAAATCCTATCAGACTGTCCAGAGAAGTGCATACAAGTTTTTGAAGGATCTGGAGGCATCCTAAGTGGCAGCAGTTATAAGTAACCTAACTCTCCTGGGCATGTGCTACCAGTGACAGAGTTGAAATTTAATTCCAGACCTATCTGATTGCAAAGTGGTTGAAGGAAAGAGATTCAGTGGTCACTAGAGTCGTAGAGATAAGAGGCTGAGCAAACGGTGTGAATTGACTTTGTTCTTTTTTCCTACCATTCTTGGGAACATGAACCACATGGCATGACTAAAACTTGAATTTGCTACCGGTAGCGGCCCAAACATAACCTCGTTCCTTCGGGAAAGGGATTTTTCACACTTTATGCAGTGTGGATTACATGAAGGTAAATTCTTCCAAAGTTTGATTAACCCAAAATGCCAAATGTTCTGTTCAATGCTGCAAATAAAGAAATGAATTGGACTGGGTTTCCCATATCAAGGGGGCACATAATCCCATGACACTTGAGACAGTGGCCACCCAGAGAGCATATGTTGGGCTTGAAAGCTGCAGGTTGTTTAATATGGAGCGTGGAAAGGTTTGTTATGAGACTCACTGGTGAAGCAAAATGTTTAAGGATTGGGCACAGGGATTCAAGAGAAGAATTTGTTGAGAAATCTTGGAGGAAGCATGATGATACACTCTGATAAACTCTGAAGAACTGAAAGAGTATGAAGGAAAGGATCATGCTTGGTGGTAGGAATTATATAGTCTATCATTTGGAGAGAGAGCATTTTACAGAATAAAAAATGTGAGTGAATGTAAAGGGAGAAAACCAATAAGACTGATGTTGCTGAGACAACTATTATTGTTATTAGTATTGTTAGACCTAGCAAAGAATAGTAAAAGGAATATTTGAAAATGGGAGTGGTAAAGCAGCGAATTTTGCTATCTCTAAAATCATAGCTAAAAATGTGCTGACAAATGAGTGGGTGAATACAAAAAGCAGCCATAAATAGCCACATGGAAATGAAGCTTTTGGATTTAACAATGAAGATGTAATTGGAAACACTAATGACATCTGTTTTAATATTGTTGACAACAGAAAGCTATATCCAAACAGTAAGACCCCAGAGAGATGGGATCTGAATAAGAACGTGAAATGTGTTTGCAGGTGCCAGGTGGTCTAAGTCAACGTGACATTGACCTAGGGAAACCTAGACAAATGTTGAGGTCCTGCAAGTTTGTTCTGGAGTTTAATTGCCATGTGCTGAGTGAAGAATGAATAGTTTTCCTTGTTGAAACAGTTGTGCTGTTTTGCCAAAGGCCTGGTTTCTGGAGGGATATGTAAGAAGCAGTGGAGACCAAAGTGACCCTTGCCTCAACAGACAGCCCAGCCTTGGGAGGTGGGGGAGACATGTCACAGCCATGCTCATGGGTAACATCAGCAGCTTTCTAAAATGAGCAGTCCAAAGGCTGTTAAAGACTTACTCTGAGGAATAACATTTATCAAGTCTTAATTTATTCCAAGGATTAACTCAAATGGCCATTAATCAGGTGGTTTCAAAATGTAGTCCATTTGTATAATCCTCCAGTCTTATGTGTTTTTCTCTCGAATATGTTAAATACGTTTCTGTGTGCAAAACATTTTTTTGGGGGGGGGGGCTGTGAACATTGGCTCTGTTTTTGCAAATCCAAAGCTTCCTTTTAATTGAAGCATTTTTGTTTATTTTTATTATTCTAGAGATATTTGAGACCTTTTCCCTAAAGACTGGAGGATATTAATTCCTTATTCAGCATTTGAAACTTTGTTATTTTTGTTTCTTAAACAGTCACCAAGTGAAGTCTTAAGTGTAAGACATTCCAGACAAGAGTGAATCCTGGATTCCTGCTCTTAGTATGATGAAATATTAATTATTTTGTGTTTACTTTTCTTTAGGGATATCAAGGAATTGCAGGATCACCAGGTGTCCCAGGATCCCCTGGCATACAAGTATGTGATTCATAGATACACATTGTAGAATTATCGTTTCTAGTGAACCCAAAACATAACTAACCGGATTTTATTTTGTGCTTGATTTAGGGAGTTCAAGGACTACCAGGTTACAAAGGAGAACCAGGGAGAGATGGTGAAAAGGTAAATGCACACAAACAAAAATGTGTCCAGTCACTTTGGTCATTCAAGGAAGACAAAGGATGTTATCTATGACGACTCCCATTCAGTAGTGTTCACCTTGGTGAATTGCAAGATATGTGGGCTCAGAAATTTGTCAGTGGTCATTGGCTAATAAAGCTCACAGCAGGTTTTTGTCACTAGATGAAATAGGTTGTAAGTAGATGACCACTGTCAGATGGAACAGGTATTGGCATTGCCCTGATGCCATGTTCTCTCCTTGTGGTTAAACTCTGAGGGGGGGATTACCTTCTTAGAAGGGAGAGAACTATGTGAATGGAATATGTTCCTGTTAGCCACAGATAGCCCAATTCTAATATGTCCCTCTCCTTAATAGATACCTATCTGGTGCTTCTTTCATAGGTTTATTGAGGATCAAATGAGACAATATAATGTGTGAAAAATATTTAGTATGTTTCCTGGTGCAGGGCCTGCCTGCCTTTCTCTCTCTCTCCCTCTCTCTCCCTCTCTCTCTCTCTCTCTCTCTCTCTCTCTCTCTCTCTCTCTCCACAAGTGGGGGAGAGGGAGAGATAGAATCCTCAGCAGGCTTCACACTCACCAAGGAGCCTGACGTGGGGCTCGATCTCACGACCGGATCTCATGACCTGAGACGAAATCAAGAGTCAGACACTTACCCAACTGAGCCACCCAGGTGCTCTGGTACAGGGTCTTGCTTAAATAAACAGTTGTTTTTGTACTGTTCTGTTTTGTTCATCCAAGTAGCATGGTTGCAGTTGGGATGTAGCATGGGGTAGGTTGGCATATGTCATGGGCATAACATGGGTTGAAACAATCCCAAGGGCAAATAGGTTTAGTGGCCAGAAAAGATGGAATAGGTCAGGGCAGCTTTATAATCTGGTGAGAGTTAAAGGACAGAGCGCAACAGTAGCAGTCAATAAAATTCCTGAAGAAGAAGTGTAAAATCCTCCTGTCTTCTATGTGGCCTCTATGAATCTTTTTAGCCACTGAGAAATCTCTGCCTATCTTAAACAATGGAGGTATATATTAAGAGGTGATAGGGAGCATGTCTTATACTTTTATGCTGTGGCAATGTTGAGAGGGATAGCCTGACCTCTGCCAGGTGAATGGGGGATTCCACTGAGATCATGAAGATACCTGTTTTGAGGAGTCCATGTGGCAGACACCTCACTTATATTCTGGTTTACAGGATCACTGCTGTTTTTTAACATTGTCACAATTAGTCTGATTTGGGGATGGCAGGGAGATAATGAAAGTGTGAGTATATGAATGAATATATCTATGGATGAATGCATAAATTTGTCTATTTTTCCCTTGGGTTTTAGAAACCAGATATAAAAAGGAGGGTGTTTTTTATTCATCTTAAAAGAATTGAAATAAAGTGCCTGTTTGAAGGTAGAAGAACAGCAATAATTTGATTAGTCACATCTTTAACTGCTCTGTTGGATGGGGTCATGGTACTGTCTTCAACATAGATGGGCATGAGTTTTACAAAGTCATACATTCTCTTGAATAAAATGAGTGAAGATTATGTGAAGGTCTCTGTTTTCAGTCCAGTAATAATTCCACTCAAGAGTTGCTTGTTTTCTGAAATTTGTTGTTTGGGTATAAAGTCTGATCTGACACAGTCCCTGTGGGCCTGAGATCACCGTGTGCTGTGCCATCTAAATTTCCTCCTCACATTCCTTGTGGCTTCAGAGTGTTCTTTATCTAGAGTTGCAGTAAAGGAATAAGTTAAAGACTTTCCCTTGGTTCTTCCTCTAGAATATAGTTCCTTAATTTTCAGAAATAGGAAGGTTGAAAAATAGACCCTGAGATGACTTTGACTTGTGGTGGTACAGGACATTTTTTCCAGGCATCACATAGCATCCTCTGAGAGATTGTTCCACACAACACTGTTATCCATTAGGATATTTTTCCAGAATCATTTCCATTTTGTGGATTTCTTCTGAGAACTCCCATAGTAGGAGTTTCCACTTAAGATAATTAAAACTACATGCACTTTCTTGCTGGCTTTAGCATTGGTTGCTCACATATCAGACAGTAGAGTGTGTATAGATTTTGCAGGTCCCCCTCCCCCCCCCCCAACCGATTTATAAAGTTAAAAAGGAGCACCAATTCACCAAATGGTCTTCAACTGGTAACTCATTTTATAATATGTTTTGAAGCTATTCTTTGGAATTTAAGAAAAAGTACTTCAAAACACTTCCTCAACTTTAAGGAGACCCATGTATTTAAATCATAGGGAGAAACATATTTTGTTAAAATTATATTAAATTGTGTTGATGGGATGATACATATTTATGGGTTTTTGAGTTGAGTATGAAACTTTCTATGGAAAATTCAGTTCTCAACACATGGGAGATAGTAATTTATTTTTTTTAACCTACCTAAACTTGGTACAAACTCATCACTTCATTTTCCTGGATTTAAGAAATAAGTTAATTATATCTAAGGTCTCATTATGGAGTGAATTACACATTTTGCTTAATTTCCTCTTTAGATCATTTAACATTGAAATTGTCCCTTCAAGACTTTACTTTCCCATTGTCCTTAGTGTCCATACAAGAGTATAATGTGATGAATGAGATTTCCTTATTTCAAATCAATCCCTTACTTTCAGGACTGCACTTCCAAAGTCAAAAGATTAAGTGGTGTTACAGTGATTTATATGGTTAATTATAATTAGAGAGTGCCTATATACATGTGGAGAGAACAGAATAAAGGACCAACTTAGTATATATTAGTGGTTTTACTTCTTACAATGTCTGAAAACAAACAAAAAAAAAGAATGTTTAAAAAATTAAAACAAAGCCAAGAGTGACATGAGAGGGAGAAATAGAATTGGTTAGTGAAGTTGCCACTTTTTTCTTCTTTCTCAGAAAAGGAGGGTAATCAAACTGTGTAGCTTTCTGATAACACCACCACCCAAGGCCCAAATGCTGGTGTGCTCATGGCCAAGGTTGGAGGGGGTGACGGTGGGAGGCTTAAAGCAGTTATGGGTTTATAGACTGGGCTCTGAATTAAGACTGCTTAACTCCCTAGCTATGCTTCTTAATCTATTTAAACCTGGATTTCAAAATCTGGAAAGTGAGTGCTATTGTATTTCTTCATAGTTTTGTTGTGAAGGTTAAATAGGCTATGCATGTACTTGGCCAAAATTAAACACCTATAAATTAGTGATGATAAAGATGATGTCAATGACTGTCTACCCTCTTACTTGTGTATGTGTCTAAATTTTGTCCTCTTTCCTGTTAATATGGTTGAACTGTCCATAATATCCAGTCCTCCTCTTATGTTCTGGATCCTATCCTTCTCCATTACTTTGTGTTATTAATTAGCCCTTCTCTGCTATGTCATGGTTTTTTCTTTCTTAGTTAATTTTTTACCAATAGCCTAAAGGCTGACCCATCTAAAACCAACCAAACTGAACCCCCTCCTCTACCATATAGTTTCCTTTAGTTACCACCCCGTTTCTCCTTTCCATTATAGTAGAAACACCCTAGAAAAGTTTGCCTTTATTCTCTCTGCACTTTCTTACTTCCCTTTCTCCCTTTAATTCACTCTAGTAGGATTTCCACCCCACACTTCTGCTGTGTATTTAGATTAGTATCTACCATCTTTGAAATCCAGTGGTCATTGTTTTCCAGTGATCTCTGCTTATCTTGCTGTTATGTCCCAGCAGCATTTGACACAACAGACTTGTCCCTTCTTCTGGGAACAATTTGTTCTCTTGGCTTCTAAGATAGCACATTTCCCTAGATTTTCTCTTGCCTTCATTGGTTACCTTTTCACTGTTGACTTGTCTTCTATATTCATTCACTAAATGTTGGAGTGTTGCCGACTGAGTTCAGTCCTATGCCCTTCCTCTCCTTCCTTAATAAGTCCATTTATTGTAATATTATTAAATATAAACCTTAATGAATATAAATTTATTTGTTAACTATATAAACATATTTGTGATAAGTATATCAATAGCAATATATTTATGTGATCAGTGTTATAGTTAATAAAGTAAAAATATTAGATATACATGCATACGCATGATGTTTTCTTTTTTTTCTTTATTTAAAAAAATTTTAATGTTTATTTATTTTTGAGAGAGAGCATGAGCTGGGGAGGGGAAGAGAGAGAGGGAGACACAGGATCCGAAATAGGCTCCAGGCTTCAGCACAGAGCCCGACACAGGGCTTGAACTCATAAACTGTGAGATCATGACCTGAACTGAAGATGGATGCTCAACTGACTGAGCCACCCAGGTGCCCCACACATTCTGTTTTCTAATAAAATACTTTACTTCATCTGAATATGAAGAAACTGGAATTGTTAAAACCAGGGATTTTCGGAAAAAACTTGTATTTTTTATGGATGGTGTGGTACCACGTCTTCCTTCTACATCCTTTTCTTAGAGGCTTTTCTTCCAAAAAAGCAGCACTAATTGTGCCTTCCTTAAATATGCTCTGAAGTCAGGTTTTGTTAAGTGCCTCTTGTGTACATAGGGTGCTGACCTGTGTGTGCCCAGGTGTTTATTACTTCTGTGGATACTTTTACAACGTCTTGATTGTTCTCTGGTCTTGCAGCTTCTTTTCTTTTAAGCCTTTGTAATGAATTCAGCATCTCAGTTTATTAAAAAGAATCATTAATTCCAGGCCCCACCTCATTTGTTGGCTGCAATGCCTTTTTCTGTCCCATTTTGTTTTTCTCTACTGGCATTTGAAACTTGAGACTTACATTTAATTTTTACAGAGTGCTTCATATTTTGTTGGTTCTAAATGCCATTTCTCATCTTCTCTTTGGGTGTACTCTGTGGTCACTAAAAAGCTATGGCAGTGCCTCTGTAGTAGGAGCTCACGAACCTACCTTTTTTCTAGGCCTGACCAGTTCAGTCATGATCTCCAAACCCAAGGGGATTGCCCATTGCTGTATTAAAGAGAGGAAACATTTTAGCAGATTTAAACAATTTTCTGTAAATCATTAGTGCCTGAGCCTCCCATTTGTTTTTATGGGAGAGAACAAAGAACAACCCGAGATATGTAAGGCTTCTGATGTATTGAGTGCTTGAAGGCGTTCATTGTTATGTGTACACTTTTTCTGTTTTATTTTTAGACATGTTTTGTATCGATATTATCCATATGCATTTCTTATCACATGAAGTCCTCCCAAAAAGCCCTATGAAGTTACTAGAGTAAGCCGTACTATGCCGATTTTATATTAATTGTGAAGTAGGTGATTCCTACTTAACAGCTGGGATGACTGAAGAATGAAGAACTTAAATCATTTGTCTAAAGTTACTCAAGAATCAGGGGGTTGAAATAAAATGTCTTGATTTTAGTCTGGTTTTTTTGTTGTTATTTTTGTTTGTTTTCTGCATTAGCCAGAATAGTTTTGAACCATGTGACTTGTTCATTTTTCACCCTGTTGCCTGCACTGTGAAGAGAATTCCTGAATGCCTGTCGGTAGCCATGCAGATAGGTGGACGGGGGAACTGGATGAAAGAGATTAGATCGTACCGATTGTGCCATGAGAGATGACTCCTGTTTCTCCATCTCTCTCAAGTGAAGGGAGATTGTTCACTCTAGATCATAGATTATCAGACTTTTAAGTTGTGAGCTCTTTGCAGTAAAAGACTTTTGGGCATGTAGTTCCATGTACATCTATGAACTATATGCCTATGCTACTGAACAAAGCATTATATGCATTAAAAACACATGCATACACTGAAAAGTTTTTGAAGAATGAGGCTTTTAAAATAATAGTTTTCATATTCTCTTAATGCACATAAATAATCTTGACTTTGAAAACAATATGATTCTAGATCAGATTATGGGAAGGACAAGCTCATCAAAGCCATGTTCATGAGTCATGAGAGTTTTGGAAGCAACCTGTGGAATTGGAACCATCTTACTGTAAATCTTGGTATACTCTTAAAATCTACTTTCTTGTAAGCTCGGGTGCAATCAGGACTGTGACTCCTCAAAATAATTATTTTATTGGAATATTTTTGGAAGACTCAAAAGTATTTACCGTATTTTAGAAAATGAAAATATTTTGCATATTCAGCAAATTATCATTAATTAGAAGCACAGCATCAGCTTAGGATACAGTAGTAGAGCTCTGATCTGACAGCATGAAGCCTACTTAGGATTCTCTCTCTCCCTTTTCCTCTGCCCTTCCCCTGCTGGTGCTTGTTCTTTCTCTCTCAAAAAGAAGAAAAAAGTTTCATACTCAAAATCTCTGTAAGTTACAGGGGAGTTAACAATTCATGAAGGAAACTTTAGGCAGAAGGTTAATCACAGCTATATATTTTACGGGCTGTACTTATCCACTGTAAGAAATCTCTAAATTAGGGATGTTCTGGTTCTTAATATGTTGCTGTGTGTGTTTGTGTGTGTGTGTGTATGTGTGTATGTATGTATTAACACTACTGGAATGAACACCTTTATATATTTCTCATTTCTCAGTATTTTTTTTCTGAGAATATCCATAGGAAAACATCCTGGAACTGGAATTTATTACAGGATCAAAGGATTAAATGCATAATTAAACTTTGATACAAATTGCCTGTTTAACTTATAGTAAGTTTGTACCTCCCAGCAAGTGTGTGAAAATATGTTTCCTCACACTCTTTTTTACAATTTATTTATTTAGAGAAAACACATGCATGGGAGAGAGGGAGATAGAGAATCCCATGCAGGCTCTGTGCTGTCAGTGCAGAGCCTTATGTATAGGGGCTGGATCTCACATGTATAGGGGCTGAGAGATCATGACCTGAGATGAAATCAAGAGTCAGACACTTAATGAACTGAGCCACCCAGGTGCCCCATCTTTCTTCAAACTCTTCAAATTCAAACTGAATTTCATTAAGGTTAATTGTCATCAGTATAAGTTATAAATGGTATTGGTCTGATTTGCATTTTTGTATTAGTAATTAAGGTAGAGTACTTTGTCATGGACATTTTGTTACTTCTTTGTAATATACTTTTTAGTCATATCTTTTTTTTTTTTTTTTTTTTTGCTTTCTACTGGGCTGTTGATTTTTTTAAAAGCTGATTGTTATTACAGTTCATAAATTGTATGAAAATATTTTTTCCTGGTTTATATTATGTATTTTGACTTGGCTTTTGGAATCTCAGCCACACATAAAATTTAAATATGTAGGTAGAGATATATTTTTCTCTCCTTATATTTGTGTCTATATAGAAGGATTCCACATTATAACATTTTGAATATATATTTAGACCTTGTTAATTTATATTTTAATCCTTAAAATTTTGTTGTTTTGAGTAAAGGTAGATGAGCAGTCATATTTTTCCCTCTCTTTTCCTAAATGGATATCCAATGGCCACAACATTTATGGAATATCACTTTTTTCTCCATTTATTTGAAAACTCATCATTATTACTAAATTTCCATTTTCATTTGGGTCTGGTGTTTTTGGCTTTCCATTCTGTTCCATTTATCTGTCTACATCCTCTCCAACACCAAATTGTTCTTAATTGTTGTCACTTCATAATATGATTTAATATTGGCAGTCCTAGTACTTCCTCATTATTCTTCTTCATCAAAATTTTCCTGGCTATACTTGCATGCTTATTTTTTCCAGATAAAGCTCAATATCTTTCCTTCAGTATTTTAGAAATTCCTATTCATGTTTTAATTAGGATTCCTTTGAATTTATAGATTAATTACAGAATCATTGACATAATTTCAATATTGAATTTTCCTATTTAAGATTATGATTTATTTAATTTTTTATTTTCAATCTTGAAACTTAATAAAATATTAGAGTTTTTCCATAGTGGTCCTAAACATTATTCAGGTTTATATCTTAGAATTGTTATGTCCTTTGTTTCTATTATAAATGGAGCCTTTTCTTTAATATACTTTCATTTTGGTTAGTATTTATATATAAAAACCTTTTTATACATTACCTTTTTAAAGCAGCAATTAACTGAATTAGTGACTTAGGGTATTAGGTATATTGGTGTATTAGATGTATAATCATACCTAGTGATGATTTGTTTTCTTCTAGTTTTTAATCTTGCTTTGTTCTGTATTTTGTCTAAATTCAGTGGCTAGTCACAACTGGCTAGAAAAACATTAAAAATGGTGATGCTGGGTGACTGTTTTTCTTAAAGTTTCAGACAGCTGTGGAGTCTTTTATAGTTTAGGGCTTCTTTGGTAGTACAACTCTCTCAACAGCAGATGAATATTTCTAATTTTCTATCTTTGGCTTTTGATTCCAGCCAATAGCAGCATCCACAGTCCTTGCTTTAGTCATGGCCCTCTCTGCATTAATTAATTAACTACTGATAATTAATGATAGATGACTTGAATTTATCAGACATCCATTACACTCTTAGGCTTTTTTTTTTTTTTTTTTTTTCTCTTGAGCCATTCTGTCCAGCCTGAAGGAATTTATTGGACCCACTTTCACTGATTCAGAGCATTTAAGAGTAGTGTTTATGGCCACCCCCTTGATTTGATTTTTCACAGAGGCTATTTTAATTGAACTTCTTTTAAAGGTCCTCTCCAGTTTCAATTTTTACCTATTAGCGATGAGAACACAGTTGTATCTTACAATCTCCATGTTTTCGGACTTGGTCTATTGCTTTTCATTACTACTTGCAAACTGGCTGATTCTTTTCTGAGCTTCTTTCTTTTACAGGGTCTTTCAAGTATAGCCAATACCAGTCACTTCATGATACTAACATTCTGTTTTCTTAATTCTTTGCCTCTAGCTCTAAGTTAATTTGATGTATTATTTACCTTTGCAAGTATTGCAAATTTTTTATCAAATATTTACCATTATATTAAACAAATTGCCATTTTCTAAACATAAACTAATTTTTTTCATTACTCAAAGCCAATGCCATATATATTATTTAATATTGTTTTGGCAGACTCCTTTTCCTACTATACCAAGTTTTGTATTAATTAGCTTAGATTACAGTAGCAGATGACCAAACAAGAGCATTTATTTGTCTTTTGCATTACATGCCCATTGTGGATATTTTGGCTTAACTTTACCACTTCTTTGCAACCACTTATATTAAAACATGGGCATAACTTAGGTGAACAATATGGGTTTGAACTGCATATATGCACTTAAACATGGATTTCTTTTTCAGTAAATATCGTATAATATTATAAACATATTTCCTCTTATTTTCTTCATGGTTTCTTTTTTCTAGTTTACTTCATTTTAAGAATTCAGTATATAATACACATACAAAATATGCATTAATCGATTGTTTATGTTATTTGTAAGGCTCCTGGTTAACAGTAGGCTATTAGTAGTTAAATTTTCAGAGTCAGAACTTATGTGTGGATTTTCAACCGCATGGCAGTTGGTCCCCCAGCCTCTGCATTGTTGAGAGGTTAACTGCAGTGTGGATGGGTAACACTTTGTGTTCAGTATTTTGTAGATTGTGTCAATATTCCCCAACCATTTCCTCACTACATTTCTCTCCTCTCTCTCCTCTCCCCTCTTAACTGCTATGTGTTAACACGTATGCTTTGCCTTTTTATTTTACTTAAAAACTCTTGCTTGTACATGTGAGGGTAGCTTTGTCCAGATTTTCAATTTTTCCATCCAAATGTCGGTGAATGCTGCTGGTCTTTTCATTTCATCTGAGATTTGTTTGTTATCTCTGGTAAATTAAAGTTTGAAGATTATGTCTTCTATAACCTGTAACCAGGGAATGGAAGTCTTAGTTGGGACTTTGTCCAGTCTTAATAGGGAATCCTAATTTTCCCCATTTCTTCTGTATTTTTATCAAGTATTTATTATCCCCCTAAATTCCATTTTATCAAGAGTGTAACTTAGTCTATCCTGACCATCAAGGAGTTGTTTCAGCTCAGTCAAAAGCTAGCTCAGGTAGTCTTTAATCTTTTCTCTCTATAGAAACGGTTACTACTCCTACCTGCCCCAAGCATAAAGGGAAAAAAAAATTTTCCAAAAGGTAGTTTTGGTTCTTGAATTAGGAGTCTACATATACATGGTAGGGGAAAGAAATACCCAAATACTCAGTTTTCTTGTTGTTTCTCTTGGTTTCCCCCTAAATTTATTTTTTTCTTTTATTCCTTGGTTAAATTGTTGGATTTTAGGACTAATAAGCTCTGGAATGTGTGGACTTTTAGTGGATCTTCTCTCTCTCTCTCTCACTCTGTCTCTCTCTCTCTGTGTCTCTCTCTCTCTCACACACACACAGATTGTTTTTAATCTTTACTGGAAAATTTAAGTAGTCAAGGGAAAGCTATTACCCATGAGAAAACACTCTTTACAAGCCAAAAAAAAAATATTCCTGTTTAGACCAGAAACAGACCCTGAAATGCAGTGATGTAAATGAGAAAGAAGTTTATTTTTCTCATGTAGTCAGTTTATGTACTTATTCAAGGACTCAAGTTTTTCCTTCTTATTGGTCTAGTCTCCTTGAGAATGTTGTTCTCTTCTACACAGTCAAGGCTGTATCACTGGTCACTGTCTTCCCTGCATTGTAATCTGATGGGAAGGGAGAAAGAGAAGTCATAACAATAACTTTATTTTTAATCAATTATGTGGAAGTTGCATGTCATAGTCCCCCACACATTCTGCTAGCAAGAACTTAGTTATGTGGCCATTCCTAACTGCAAAGAAGACTGGGAAATATAGTCACTAGTTAGGAAGCTATGTGCCCAGATAAAAATCTTCTCTTGGTAGTATAAGGCAAATAGATTTTTGGATATAACCATTAGCTAGTATACTTTTTGTATCAGATACACTTATAAAGTAAAGGATCCAAATGTAATACAGATGGATCTGAAATATAATGTAACTTTTGTTTTTTATTTTCCATCAATTATTATGGGAGACGATAAGGGAATTCCTGGACTTTCAGCCCTGGCTCCTTCTCTGTAAAAATTTATTTTATAATGGCTCTCATTCTTTCACTAATGGAAAATAAAGGAATATTTCTGTGGAAATAGATCTGTTGTTAAAATTAAGGCTGCTTTTTTTTAATTAAGGCCAATATTGTATTAATCTAGACAGATAAGTACATTCCCAGATTTTCCTGCAATTAACCAGAGTGGATAAGGAATGAAATTGGTTCAGAATAAAACAGGATAAGTCTGAATGAATATTGGGGCCCTACACAAGAGGTCATAGCAACCCTGTCCAGGAGGTTTAAAGCCTCCTGGTGGAAAGTGTCCATGGGAATAATTGGAATGGGAATAATTGGAATGGGAATAATGGGAATAATTGGAAATGATACCATGTATGTACTTTTTCAACTTGTATCTTCCTTCTTTTGTGTCTGTCCTGCTGTCTCCTGTAACAGTGGACAGGATAGGTTGTGAACCTATCTCCTACAGGGCAAGGTGCTCTGGATATTACTATTGAAGTATCAATAAGTCACTAGGGCTTCTTGATGAAAATGAAGGGTAGAACATACACATTTTCTCTATTTCTTAAACTCCCACGAAGACCCAAGGAAGCTCAATCTTAAAATAGAAAGAGATACGATTCATTTGAGAGAGAATCCTGTTTGTGTGTGTGCACACACATACATGTGCACATATGCACGCAGGTACCCCAAAAGCTTAGGAAATGGGAATACAAAGTATTCTTGAAAATAGAGGTGGATTGAAGGTAGAGCTAAAATTGAAAACATGGTTGAATATTCCTTTAAGAACAGTGAGATCCTGCTATCCCTTCCTCACCTCTGTGTAGTTAAGTGAATTTCCCTTCTACCGTAGTAGGACTTGAAAGTTTACTATCTGGGGAGGATAAGACTGAGGGTTTCTAGACTGGAAAGAAAAGGTGGAGATGTACAAAACTATAGGCAAAGAAAATCTTTCTATGGGGAATCTGCTGATATCCAGAGCTGTTTAGTGAAATGACCCAACCACACCATGTATAGAGAATCTCAATGAACAGTACTCAGTGAGAGCTTATCATCAGCTTCCAGGTGAACTGACCACGAGGAACCAGAAAATATCTTAGGAAAATTAAAGACACCAAAAAGTCTAAAAAGCAACTGACAAAAGATGTGTGAAGAAGACTTGGAAAAATGGTCATTAATGCCCTCAGAGATGCAGAACTCCTGATAGATCCTGCTTCAGCTGAGCTCCTTGATAGGACACACTGCGTCTTCAGGGCCAACACAGAGACAGTCCTGTAGCACATGATCCACTTGTACACCACATTCCAGATCCTTGGTCCTGGCACTCCTTGTACAGACCACCCCAGGCCCATTCCCACGGTCTGCAGGCCTCTTTCTTGTTTCTGTCTTGCTGAGGGCCTTCTAACACAGTATGCTTAGAGGTGGCCGAGGGAAGGTTGTTTATGTGAAATGTGGATGGAGTTGGGTGTGTGGTCTGAGTCCACATGTGTAAGCATGGGGTCATTATAGATGAAAAGTCTTCCATAGTGCTTAGCATAATGGATGATTATAGACCACATCCATGCTTAATATTATACAGTTTTACATTGTAACACACCCTAACCAAAAGGAAGATCCTACAAGCATTCCAAGAGGGAAAACACTACAACCACCCCCCAAAAACATGCCATATACAAATGATCAGAATCAGAATGGCTTCAAACATCTCACTGGTGACACTGATGTCAAAAAGCGAATGGAGCAGGGCCTTCAGACGTCTGAAAGAAAAATCTAAACCATACTTTTATATGTGAATTAATTAATTACTTAAGTGAATATGATAAAGTTATTTTCAGAAATTTAAGGTTTCAAAAGATTGTCTCCCATAAATTCCTTTTGAGGAAGCTATTGGATGATGTATTCTCCTAACAAGGGAATAAATACAGATAGAACAGCAAATGTATATTGAAACAAATGAGAAGGCTGGAGGAAGGACAAAGAATATCAAATTTGCAATGTATGTGATTCTGTTTTGAAGTGATCTTGACAATTGGAGATAGATTGGAGTTCAATATTACAAAAAGTTTATAGGAAACTAGGTTTCCAAAACAGGTTATTGTTAACTGTAGGTAAAACAAACATTTGATCAGGAAAAGGCAACCAATCAACATATTGATGGCTTAGTTGTGAATCTTAATATAAGAAACACTGACTATTGATTTAACCAAAGCTTTAATAGAAAGTTAAGGGGATCTCTGCTTCTTACAAGTGGAGATGGGGAGAGGATGTTGGATGGTATGAGAGGTTGATTCTCTTCTTTCACGGAGGAAGGTCAGTAGATAAGCCTGGAAACTGAAACTGTGGTAGCAGTGTGACCACGTGATTTGAGCTCATAGAGATACGGAAGCTTAGAATAAAAAAAGAGCGGCCTTGGGAGGGTTTTAAAACACTCTAATAACTCTTTAAAATTTACTCTTTAAAATATGTGAATAAATAATTTTCTTAAAAATTAAGATTTAAGTTTCAAAAATTTTTTTTTTATTTAAGTGCAGCTGACACACAACATTGCATTAGTTTCAGGCGTACAGTGGGTTTATTTCTGGACTCTCTATTCTGTTGTATTGATCTATGTGTTTGTTTTTGTGCCAGTACCATACTGTTTTGATTACTGCAGCTTTGCAGGGGATCTTTAAATTTGGAATTATGATACCTCCAGCTTTGTTCTTTGTCAAGATTTCTTTGACTATTTGGGATCTTTTGTGGTTCCATGCAAATTTTAGCATTATTTTTTTCTAGTTCTATAAAAAGTTCTGATGGTATTTTGATAGGGATTAAATTGAATTATAGTTTTCAGAGTATAGGTTTTTTGCTTCCTTGGTTACATTTATACCTAGGTATTTCAGTTTTTTTGGGTGCAATTGAGAATGAGATTCCTAATTTCTCTTCCTGCTGTTTCATTATTAGTGTGTAGAAATGCTACTGATTTCTGGGTATTAGTTTTGTATCCTGCAACTTTAGTGAATTCATGTATTACTTCTAATAGATTTTGGCTGTTTCCCCCAAATTTTGGAACATCATGTTTACATTTTCATTTGTCTCCATGCTTTTTGATTTAACCAAGGAGGTGAAAGACCTTTACTCTGAAAACTATGAAACACTTGATGAAAGAAATTGAAAATGACACAAATGGAAAGGTATTTTATACTCAAGGATTAGAAGAATTAATGTTCAGATTCCCACACTACCCGAAGCAATCAACAGATTCAGTGCAATCCCTATCAAAATACCAACAATATTTCCCACAGAACGGAGCAAGTTCACCTAGTCTCAAAATACTTTCCTTATTTGATCATAAAGGAAACTTTGATAAATGAGGATTGATCTTTCATAGACATATGGTTTTAACGTATGTATGCGTATGGAAGATTTTTCTTCCAGTAGACTTTGACCAGGGTGAAGTTAAAGAATGTATGATGACATTTTTTAGGCTGACGTATTTTCTTTCATTAATTTTACTTTTATTTTCAGGGTGACCGTGGACTTCCTGGTTTTCCTGGGCTTCATGGAATGCCAGGATTAAAGGTTGAAAAAATCTAGTCTTAATATTCACCACATCATATTTTATTTTGAATTTAAAGTTACTTATGCTACAAATGTGTTATAAATAAATCCTCATGTGTAAATGAAAGTATATTAAAATAAACGGGTTACTATCATAGTGTACAGAAAGCTTTTACAAATTTTCTTTACAATTTCCAGACACAAATTTTATGGTATTTAAACATTGATGAGTAAAGTTTACCATATGGAAATTTTTTTAAGTTTGTTTATTTATTTTTGAGAGAGGGAGAGAGATAGCGTGTGCGCGAGACGGGTGTGGGGGGTGGAGGGGTAGAGAGCAAGAGAACTCCAAGCAGGGTCTGTGCAGAGCCGGATGTGGGGCTCGAACCCATGAACCGAACCGTGAGATCATGACTTGAGCCAAAACCAAGAGGTGGAAGCTTAACCGACTGAGCCACCCCAGCACCCCTCTATGGAAATTCTTTTAATTATAAGCCCTGAACTGTAGGTCCTATTTTGGTACCATCTGTCCTTGTTTTTCCTTGTTTTTTTTAATAAAGCCTTAAACATAGGGCTTTTGTAAACTTTAAGTTATTTTATATTATGTTGACATATTAAACCTTGTTTATAATTGGTGTTGCTTTTTTTCTTTAATCTGTAAGGGACATTTTCATACTTTTAAAAAATTCACTATTTTAATTCCAGTTAGTTAACATACCGTGTTATATTAGTTTAAGGTGTATGATATAGTGATTCGGCAATGCAATATACTACTCAGTGTTCATCATAATAAGTGTACTCTTAATCCCCTTCACTTGTTTTGCTCATCCGCCCCCGCCTCTGGCCAACTTGCCGTCTGATATATTTATTTTAAATGAGGACCCTCAGTTAAAGTTATTTTTCTTCCAACAAGAACATTTTTTACTACAAGCATACTTCAAATTACATGGTTTGAAAAGATATATATAAAACCACTTTCCATCCAAGAAAAATAGAATATACATTTTCTTCAAGTACCCACAGAAGAATATCACTTGGTTAAATCACATAAAAAGGGACATAACAAATACTGGAATTAAAATTAAAAATTTAATACAAAACAAAACCCAATATTTATATTTTGCCTTTTAGGGTGAAATGGGCCCCAAAGGAGATAAAGGATCAACTGGATTTTATGGCAAAAAGGGAAGTATGGATTGTAAAACAAAGTATCTATATGGAACTTTGAATGTCATGGAAATGCAAAACTTGAATCTTTCCCAGCCACCATTTCAGCAATTAGCTTTGTTCATCTTTCTCAGGAGATTTATTTAGAATAATGAAAAACCCTAAAAATAACTGGTTTAGGTGTACACTGTGTTATTGATTATTCTGAATTTTTAAAGTATTTCTGGAGAACGATTCCTTGGGAGAAGTAGTAACAGCATGTCCCTGGAGAATCAATGTTATGGGCCTTCTGATTTCTTCACATTGAAGGAAGATTATATTCTCTTCATATTGTGTTTAAAATACACTGCTTTTTAATTTTGCGAGATGTGGTTTCTGTATTTAGATGCTTATAATCTGCATTCACCGTAATTTTGATGTCTTTATGTTGTGTCCACTGGCCTGGTAAAATAATGCTTTGCCAAAAGTCATAGAGCCAACACAAGCTATAGTTCCATGAATTCTGTCATTACATAAAGAGTTTCACTTACTTTTTAACTTAAGTTTGAGTTGCAATTTAAAAATCATTGTTGTACCTCCTCTGAGGATGGTGTCTAGAGACATTCACAGCGGTCCAACTGCCGTCATAGGCTATTCTACAATACAGCCTCTAGCAAAATGAGGTTGTCCAGAATGCCTGGTAATAGGATTGTTTACCTTACTACCAACAAAGTTGGGAAAGCACAAACATCTGCGTGTGTGTGCCCAGGCAAACGTCAGAGTTTGTGCTGTGAGACCTAAAGTTCTTATGAATTTGCCTCAAATGAAAAAAACATGTTAGAAGGGCCCATGGTGGTTCCATGTGTGCTAAATGTGCCCATGCCAAAGTCAAGCCTGCTTTCTTTATTGAGGAGCAAAAATCTTTGAGGAAGTGTTGAAGGCACAAGCACAGAGTCAGAAAGCTAAACAAACAAAATGAAGCTTTTCTGAGCAATAAGAACAAAAAAATAAAAATAAAAGTTTTGCATGGATTGTTTTTTTTTTTAAGTATTTATTTTTAATACAGGGTGCAAAAGGTGAAAAGGGAAATGCTGGTTTTCCTGGCCTTCCTGGACGTGCTGTGAGTTTGACAGAAAAAGTTCTTGAGTATTTTACTTAAAAATTATCTTACACTCTCTTTCTTTAGAAATAAAAATTAGTGCAAAATATATTAAAATACATGTATTTATTTTTTAGGGAGAACCAGGAAGACATGGAAAGGATGGACTAATGGGTAGTCCTGGTTACAAGGTATTTACATTAAAAAAAAAAACATTCTGTAACTTGTGAGTGAACATTTGAAAAATGTACTGACATTTAACTTTTTACATTATGACATTGGTATAAAGTAATGAGCTAAAAGTTGTTTTACTGTAATTGAAAAATGAAGTAAGTTTCTTTGGAGTCTGTTGTGAATTCTTATGTCTTAGAAATAAAATCCTTGGATATTTGAAAGTTGAACTTCTTTGATAAGCCATTGAAACTGAATTTGTTTGGTGGGTGAGAGGCAGAGGTACATAGCTCTTAGCTCCCAAAGGATTGAAATTTTGGGTGGGAGGTAGGAAGACTTCATCCTTAACCTTAACAACTTCTTTATCAATTCTGTGGTGTCAGTATGGGAGAAATAAAGCAAGAGGTACTGGGATGTCAGTCCTTCACCAACCCTGAAAAAGTCAATGGCTCTGAAAAACATGATGGTGGGTTAGCACCATCTTACTGTTACATAAATGGTTGATTGGTTAATTATCAAATAGGAATGGGCTTTCTGTGCTATAGCTTGTTAAATGAAAAGATATCAGTCATGTGTATATATTTAAGTCCATGTATCTGGAATATGCTAACAGCCCACATCATTGTTCTGCTATAAGTTTCTTGAGTATTTAAGGAGAGGATTTGTGTAATCCATCAACCAATGAGGCTGCTTGGTCAAGCATTGGATTTAGAGATGTCATCAGGTTTCCTAATCATGAAGCCAAACTTGCTCAGAAATCCAGTCCATATTTTCTTTGTCCACCATTGTTTTCTTTTCCTTTGGACAAACTGTTCATTTATTTGCCTAAGTATTATGTAAGTTACCCAAATATCCATGATTCTTAAAGATTATAAATAGTGCTTCCTGAATATAAAATATTGGGGCTCATTTTTTTAATTTATTTTTTTAACATTTATTTATTTTTGAAAGACAGAGACCGAGCATGAGCATGGGAGGGACAGAAAGAGAGGGAGACACAGAATCTGAAGCAGCTCCAAGCTCTGAGCTGTCAGCACAGAGCCCGACAGGAGTCTCAGACTCACAAATAATGAGATCATGACCTGAGGTGAAGTCAGACACTTAATCAACTGAGCCACCCAGATGCTCCTGGGGCTTAGTTTTAAGGGCTCAGTCATGTGTTGTTAATTATATTTCAGTGATTCTGTATTTTATTTCCCATTTGTTAATTAAACAGATATTTATTGATGTTTATTAGGTGCTATATGTACAGAAGGGAACATAACTATATCAGCCCTTATTTTTGTGGAGTGTATAATCTAGTCTCTATTAAAGAACACAGATTTTTCTCTTTAACTTCAAATTTTGCATTCATCTAATTTAATTTTCCTTTGTCTTCTGTTATCAAAAGCCCATGTGCCACAAGAAATGAGATTATGGTTTTCTGGGGTAGTTAAGTCTGGAGAATAGAACTGAATGGGATTTCTACCCCTCAGTGACGTTTTCTAATCAACTGTATGTCTTTTGGCAAATTTTTTGACCTTCAGTTTTCTCCATTTAAAATATGGGATAAATATTACTTACATAGGTTGGTATGGTGTAGGGACTGAGAAAGATAGAGCACCCAGCATAGTACCTGTCAGAGAATGTATTCAATAGGGAATTAGTTTCTTTGTACATTTTTTGATTGGAGCTTTGCATGAAGATCCCTTTTGGAGCCTAAAAAAAAAAACAAAAAACTTTATTGAGGTATGATTGAGATGCAAAAACTGTACATATTTCATATATACAACTTGGTGAGTTTGTAGATAAGTATATACTCATGAAACCATCACCACAGTCAATGCCATAAACATATGTTACCTCCAAAATTTTCCTCCCTATTTATTATTATTATTATTTTTGTGATGACAACACTTAATATAAGGTCTACCTTGTTAGGTCATTTCAAAGTTTACAATACAGCATTGTTAACTCTGGGCATTAAGCTGTACAGTAGATATCTAGGACTTACTCATTTTGTATAATTGAAACTTTGTACCCTTTGACCAGTCTTCTCTCTCTCTCTTCCTCTTCTCCATCCCTGGGAAACCACCATTCTATTTTCTGCTTCTATGAGTTTGTTTGGGATTCTCCATCTAAGTGGGATCATATAGTATTTGTCACTATGTGTCTGGCTTTTGCTTAGCATTGTCTTCTGGGTTCATCCATGTTGTAACAAATGACAAGATTTCTTTCTTTTTTTGAGGATGAACCATATTTCTATGTCTGTGTCTGTATATCTTATCTGTATCTATCTAGATATCACAGTTTTTTTATTCATTCAACTAGTGCACATTTAAGTTACTTAATGTCTTGATTATTGTGAATAATGCTGCAATGGACATGGCATTACAGATATGTCTTTGATACCCTTATTTCCATTCCTTTGGATATATACCCAGAAGTGAGATTGTCATATTACATGATAGTTATCGTTTTACTTTTTTGAGGAACTTCTATACTTTTTTTCCATAGTGGCCGCATCAATTTACATTTCCACTAACAGTATACAAGGCTTCCAGTTTCTCCACATCCTTCCTAAGACTTGTTACTTTTTTTGGTTGTTTTTAGTAATAGCCCCTAATGGATTTGAAGTGATATTTCATTGTGGTTTTGATTTGCATTTCCCTGTTGATTAGTGATGTTGAGCACTTTTACATATACTTGGTCATTTGTATGTTGTTTTACAGAAATGACCTTTCAGTTCCTTTGCCCATGTTTAAATAGGGGTGTTATTACCGCTGTTGAGTTGTAGGAGTTCCTTCTGTATTTTGGACATTAATCCTTTATCAGATATATGGTTTGCAAATGTTTACTCCCATTCTTTGGGTTGCCTTTTCATTTTGTTGATGACTTTCTTGTTTGTGCAGAAGCTTTTTGGTTTGATGTAATCCCACTTGACTAATTTTGCTTTTGTTGCCTATGCTTTTGGTTCCTGGATCGAACATACACATTTTAGGATTCTTTTTTCTATTTATATAAAAATTTCCATTGGGATTTTGATAGGGATTGAACTGAATCTGTAGGTCATTTGTGGTAATGGATGTTTTAGCAATAAAAAATATTCCAGTCCATGAACTAGAGATGACTTTCATTTATTTGTTTATTCCTTAATTTCTTTCATTAATGTTTTATAGTTTTTAGTGTATAAGTCTTTCTCCTTTTTGGTTTAGTTTATTTCAAAGTATTTTATTATTATGCTGTTATAAATATGTTTTCTTAATTTTCTTTTTGTATAGTTTGCTGTTAGTGTATAAAAATTCAATTGAGTTTTATATGTTGATTTTGTATCCAGCAACCTTATTGAATTTATTAGTTTGAACAGTTTTTTTGTGGAGTCTTTAGGTTTTCCTATATGTGGGATTATGTCATCTATAAACAGAGACAGTTTTACTTCTTTTTCCAATTTCGATGTTTTTTCTTTCTTTTTCTTGCCTAATTTCCCTAACTAGTACTTCTAGTACTATGTTGAAAAGAAGTGGTAAGAGTGTGCATCTTTGTGTTGTTCCTGATCATAAAGGAAAAGCTTTCGGTTTTTCATCATTAAATACGATGTTCACTGTGGGTTTTTCATATATGCGATCTTTATTAAGTTCCTTCTGTACCTAGTTTGTTGAGAGTTTTGATGATGAAATGATGTTGAATTTTATCAAATGTTTTTTCTGCATTTCTTGATCATGTGATTTTTATCTTTATTCTGCTAATGTGGTGTATCACACTGATTTGCATATACTGCTATCTTTGTATCCCAGGGATAAATCTCACTTAGTGATGATGTATGATCCTTTCAATGTGCTGTTGAATTCAGTTTGCTACTATTTGTTGGGGACTTTTGCATGCACCTTCATCAAGGATATTGTGGTTTTCTTTCCTTGTGGTGTTTTGTCTGGCTTTAGTAGCAGGCTAATACGGGCCTCATAAAATGATTTGGAAGTGTTCTGTCTTCTATTTCTTGGAACATTTTAAGAAGGATTCATATTTAAATGTTTAGTAGAATTTACCTGTGAAGTCTGTGGTCCTGGGACTTTATTTATTGCAAGATTTTTGATTACTCATTCAGTCTCCTCATTTGTTTTTGGTCTTTTTAGTCTTTCTCTTTCTTCTTATATCACTTTTGGCAGGTTTTGTGTTTCTAGGAATTTATCCATTTCTTTTAGTCTGTCCAATTTTTTTTTTGCATACAATTATTCATAATAGTCCCTCGTGATCTTTTTCATTTCTGTGGCATCAATTTTAATGTCTCCTCTTTTGTTTCTGACTTTATTTGAGTCTTCTCTCTTTTTTCTTTGTCTAGATAACTAAGGATTTGTTCATATTTTATATCTTTTTAAAAAATCAACTCTGGCTTTGTCTATTTTTTCTATTTTTTTGTATTCTATATTTTATTTATTTTTGTTCAGATGTTAATCATTTCCTTCCTCCAGCTAACTTTGGGCTTCTTTTTTTTTTTTTTTTGAGTTTATTGCCCTTTTTGATATTAATCTGGGTAGCATGATTGCATGCGTATACCCACAAGTGTAAACTATAGTTCAGTTTTTAACAGCTTTATTTATAAATAAACCACACATTATATAGTTTACCTATTTAACTTATTGTACAAACAATTCAGTGGTTTTCAGTATACTTAGAGTTATTAAATTGTCACTTCAATCTAATTTTAGAACATTTTAATCACCTCAAAAAGAAACCCTATACTCATTAGTGGTCTCTTGCAGTTTCCTCCCAGCCACTCCCCCTCTACTTTCAGCCCTATGCAACCTCTAATGTACTTTCTGTCTCTATGGATTTTCCTGTTATGAATATTTGCTAGGGAATTTGGCAGTATGTGGCCTTTTGTGGGTAACTTCTTACACTTAACAGAAAATTTTCAAGTTCTTTCTGTGTTTTGGCCTATACAGTACTTTATTCATTTTTATTGATGATATTTCCTATTTATTCACTCATTGGTTGATGAATATTTGGGTTTAACTTATTAAGAAACTACCAAACTACTAAGCTTCAGTATACTTTTTAGTTTGGAATAATTCTAGATTTATACAAAAGTTGCAAGTAACAGTATACAGAGTTCCCTTACACACTCTGTCCATTTTCTCCTGATGTTAACATATTGCTATGGTACATTTGTCAAAAGTAAGACATCAATATTGACACATTGCTATAAGTTAAACTCCATACTTTATTTGGATTTTATTCATATGTCTTTTTTCTATTCCATGATCTAATTGAGGATATTACACATTGCATTGTTTTGTTATGTCTCCTTAGTCTCTTCTAATCAATGATAATTTATCAGCCTTTTCTCGTTTTTCATGACTTGGACAATTTTGAAGAGCTTTGATTATGTATTTTGTAGAATATCACTCAGTGTGGGTTTTTCTGATAGTTTCTTCATGATTAGGCTGTAACTTTAAGTATTTTATTTTTTATTTATGGTTTTGGTGGGAAGGGAAGAATAACACAAAGGTGAACTGTCCTACTCATCAGAGAGTATATATGCTGTCCACTTGACTAATCATTGATTATATTAACTTTGATCATTTGGTTATGGTAGTGTTTGTCAGGTTTCTTCACTGTGAAGTTACTGCTTTTTTCCTTTTACATGCTTAACGGAATTGAGTTACTATGTCCAGTTCCTACTTATGATAGGACAGAGGGGCTGAGATTAAAATTTCAACTCACAGAGGGGAGAGTATGCACATATCTTTACATTTATTAGAGGAGAGTTCTGGTTGTAACAATATTGAGTTCTTCCAGTCCATGAACATGGTATATCATTCCACCTAGATGGTCTTTCTTTAATATATCTCAGAAATGTTTTGTAGTTTTCAGCATGCAGATCTTGTATGTGATTTTGTTAAATTCATATGCAAAAATTTTATTTTGTTAAATGCTCTTGTGAATAGATTTTTGAAAATTTTCTCTTGCTACCATGAAAATACGATGGTTGGTATGTTGATTATATACCCTTTTTAAGTTTGAGGAAGATTTTAATTACTAATTAAATTCTTTTACTAAATATTGGGATACTTAGTGTTTTTCTTCCTTCTTGGGTAAGTTTTGCTAATTTGTGTCTTTGAAGGAATTTGTTCATTTCATTTTCAATTTGTTGGCATATTTTATTTATAATATTGCATTATTCTTGTCTGTTTAATTAACTAATTTTATGAAGTTTGAAATTTTAATTCCAGTATAGTTAACATACAGTGTTACATTAGTTTCAGGTATACAAGATAGTGATTCAACACATCTATGCATTACTCAATGCTCATCATGAAAAGTATACTCTTTAATCCCCATTACCTGTTTCATCCAGTCCCACACCTACCTCCCCTAGGGTAATACATCAGTTCTCAAAAGTTACAAGTCTTGGGGTGCCTAAGTGGCTATGTCATTTGAATGTCCAACTCTTAATTTTGGCTCGGGTCATGATCCCAGGGTTGTGGGATCAACCCCTCTATCAGGCTCCGTGCTGAGCATGGAGCTTGCTTAAGATTCGCTCTCTCCTCTCTCCCTCTCTCTCTCTCTCTCTCTCTCTCTCTCTCTCTCTCTCTCTCTCTCCCCCCTCCAAAATAAATAAATAAATAAATAAGTAAGTAAGTAAAAAACAAGCAAGCAATTTTTAATAAATAAATACTTTATATTTAGAGAGAGAATAGGAGAGGGGCAGGGCGGGCTGGTAGGGAGAATCTTAACCAAGCTCCATGCTCAACTTGGAGCCCAACAGAGGGGTTGATCCCACAACCCTGGAACCGTGGGATCATGACCTGAGCCAAAATCAGGAGTTGGATGCTCCCCAGACACCCCACAAATCTTTAAAATAAAAGATGTTCCTCGGTTTGTTTCTCTCTTTTTTTCCTTTGCTCATTTGTTTCTTAAATTCCACATATGAGTGAAATGATATGGTATTTGATTTTCTCTGACATTTTGTTTAGCATTATACCCTCTGGCTTCACCCGTGTTGTTGCAAATGGCAGATTTCATTCTTTTTTGTGGCTGAATAATAGTCTGTTGTATGTATATGCCATCTCTTCTTTATCCATTCATCTATAGATCGACACTTGGTATGTTCAAAATTTGGCTATGGTAAATAATGCTGCAGTAAACCTAGGGGTGCATGTATACCTTTGAATTAGTGTTTTTGTACTTTTTACGTAAATATCCTATTGCGTATTGCAATTATGTATCATAGGGTAGTTCCATTTTTAACTTTTTGATGAACCTTCTCACTGTTTTCCATAGTGGTGTTATCAGTTGACACTCCTACCAAAATTGCATGAGGGTTCCTTTTTCTTTAAAAAATTTTTTTTTAATGTTTGTTCATTTTTTAGAGAAAGAAAGAGCATGAGTGGGGGAGGGGCAGAAAGAGGGGAGATATAGAATCTGAAGCAAGCTCCAGGCTCTGAGCTGTCAGCACAGAGCCTGATGTGGGGCTTGAACTCACGATACATGAGATCATGACCTGATCCAAAGTCAGATGCCCAACCTACTGAGCCACCCTGGCACCCCAAGCGTTTCTTGTTCTCTACATCCTCTCCAACACTCGTTTCTTTTATTTTCTATTTTAGCCTTTCTGATAGGTGTGAGGTAATATTTTATTGTAGTCTTGATTTGCGCTGAAGTCGGATGCTTAAACAACTAAGCCACCCAGGCGCCCTGAGAAGCTTTTTATTTTGATGTACTCCCAGTAGTTTATTTTTGCTTTTGTTTCCCTTGCCTCAGAGGACATATCTAGAAAAAAAGTAGCTATGGTTGATGTCAGAGAAATTACTGCCTCTGTTCTCTTTAAGGATATTTATAATTTCAGATCTAACTTTAGGTACTAAATCCATTTTGAATTTTTTTAAAGTTTATTTTTTTGAGAGAGAGGGAGAGTGAGTGCGCCCACATGTGTATGGGAGAAAGTGGGGGAGGGGAAGTGAGGTAGAGGGAGAGAGAGAGAGAATCTGAAGCAGGGTTCACACAATCAGTTTAGAGCAATACGTGGGGCTTGAACCCATGAACTGTGAGATCATGACCAGAGCCAAAGTCAGACCCTTAACCAACTGAGTCATCCAGGCACTCCACCATTTTGATGTCATCTTTGTTTTTGGTGTAAGCCAGCAGTCCAGTTCCATTCTTTTACATGTTGCTGTCCAATTCTCTCAACATCAGTTGCTGAAGAGACTTTTTCCCATTGTGTATTCTTTGCTGTTTTGTCAAAAATCAATTGACCATGTAAATGTGGGCTTCTTTTTGGGTTTTCTGTTCCCTTGATCTATGTGCCTATTTTGGTGTCATATTCTTGTCCTTTTAATGTAGGATTTTTTAATGTGCTCTCATTCCTGATATTTTGTAATAACTTAACACAGTTACAGTTGAATTCATGCACCACAGGGTTTTTCTTCATTTTTTCCTTTGTCATCTTGGCCTGATGCTTTTTGTGTTGAATTGTTTCGTGATAACTTTCTCTTATTTCTTACATGGAAACTGGTTAAGTTGAGCACTGTATCTCTCATAGGGTCAATAATAGTAAACTTCATTCTCATAGGAAATGAGCCATTCCATCTAGATTTTTCAAAGGACTTGTATAAAATTGTGCAAATTCCTCTATAGTTTTTAAAAAGTTCTTGGTTTCAGTAATTTGTCTCTCTTTGTTACTTGTTTGAATATTTGTGCTTTCATTTTCTACTGTTTTTTTTGTTTTGTTGTTTTTTTGTTTTTGCTTGATTATATGAGATTGTGGTTTTTCTATTTGTGTTTTTTTTTTCACAGAACCAACATTGTAATTTAATTATTAACTTCACTGATTTTTCCATTTCTGGTTTTTGGTATGTTTTTTGTTTTTGTTTTTTTGTTTTGTTTTTTGTTTTGTTATTACATTTATACTACTTCCTAACTTCTTTCTTTTTTCTTATATTTTTCTAGGTTTTACAATTGGGAATTGAATTCATTTATTTTCATTCTTTTCCTATTTTTTGCTTCCAGTATTTAAATTATACGTATTCTTTTTGATTATTTCTTCAATTGTATTCCCTTGGTATTAATGTGCAGTGTTTTCTCATTAATGCTACTTTTAGAGGGGCACCTGGGCGGGTCAGTCACTTAGGTCTTGATTCCAACTCAGGTCATAATCTCAGTGTCATCAGATCAAACCCCGTGTCAGGCTCTGTGCTGAGCATGAAGCCTCCTTGGGATTCTCTTCCTCTCTCTCTGCCCCTCCCCTGCTCTAATATTTATAAGCTATTTTCCACTCTTTGCCCACCTTTGTTTCAAATCTGCAATTAAATATATTCAGGGTTCATCCCCAGGTATATTTATCAGTTATAGTCATCATTGTGGTTTATAGAAGCTGCTTCTATAGTGTATTTCTTAGGAAATGCTTGTGAATACAGTGTTCTCTGAATTCTTACGTCTTAACATGTTTTCTATATTCTTGTTAGTTGAATGACAATTTAGCTGTCACTGTCTTGTCACTGACATTATAAGCTCTTGTCTCACTGTTTTTCTTTGAGTATCTTTGAGTTGTTCCTCCACTGCTGTCATGTATGTTGCTGATAGCAACCTAATTATATTTCTTTTGTAAGTGGCTTCAGGTTTTTTTTTTTTTTTTTGTATGGTAACCCAGAGGGTTAAAAAAAACCAAAACAACAATAACAACAACAACAACAACAAAACACCTTTATGTGTAAAGTCTGATAGCATAGCTTGTCCCAGAATTAAGAATTTATTGCCCCAGAATCCTTATAATAAAGTAGATCCAGGACTTCTTTTAATTTTGGAGTATTCTCTTGTATAGTAGTTTTTTTAATTTTTTAAAATGTTTATTCATTTTTTCAGACAGAGAGAAAGAGACACAACACAAGTGGGGGAGGGGCAGAGAGAGGGAGACACAGAATCTGAAGCAGGCTCCAGGCTCTGAGCTGTCAGCACAGAGCCTGATGTAGGGCTCAAACCCACAAACCACGAGATCATGACCTGAGCTGAAGTCGGATGCTTAACCGACTGAGCCACCCCAGTGTGCCTCTTGGATTATAGTTTTAAATAGAAGTTCTATTACATTATTTTGATTTATATTTTAAGGACTCTAATTTTGGATGTGTTGCGACTTCTTTGACTCTGTTCTCTCCTTCTGACCCTTATTATCTTTTTAAAAAACTGATTTTTATTGGGTATGTTTAGTTTTTTTCCCCCTCAGTACCTTTAAAAATATTAAATCTATTCTCCCTTGTTTTCAGGTAATTTAATCGTAATATCTGAGATTATTTTGTGTTGTCATTTTTTTTCCTTACATCTGAAAATGCTTGTGTAACATTAATCCAAGTTATAGCATTTGTTGCAGTTTTTTTTTTCTGCTTCATGTTTATTTTTGTATGAGAGAAATTGAAATGTTTGGGTTCTTATTTTCTGTTTTTCACTTAGTAGTTTTGTTTGAATATTGTCTGCAGATTCTTCTCAATTTGAAGTGTTTTATGTGTATGTGGACCTACAGTAATAGGGGTGTAAAAGTTTGAGCAGCTTACTAGGCTTCTTAATTCTAGAGCATCTCCTTTTTATGTATAGTGAAGTTAGCTTTTTATTTAATTATTCTTAATTATTTATCAGAGTGGGGGACAGGGGCAGAGGGAGAGAGAGAATCTTTTTTAATGGTTTATTTTGAGAGAGAGCATGAGTGAGGGGCAGAGAGAGAGGGGAACAGAGGATCTGAAGCAGGCTTTGCACTGTCAGCAGCAAGCCTGATGTGGGGCTCGAACTCATAAACCATGGCATCATGACCTGAGCCGAAGTTGGATGAGCCACCTAGGTGCCCCTTGATGTTTATTTAATCAATGGAATTAATTATTGGGATAGGTTAAGTATGCCTTCGGTTGGGAAGGTGGAGAAATGAGAAGTATAATGTGTGCATTTAATTATAATGTGGCACATTTAAGAGTACATGTCCAGCAAGTAGTTAAATACTGATAACTGTCTCATTTGCAGAGGGGAAGGAATGGGAGAGTGAACAGAATTGGAAGGGACTATCTTAGGTTGTGGGAAAGAGACCCTTTCACTATAAAAAAAAAAAAAGAAGGAAGGAAAGAAGGAAGAAATGAAGGATGGAAGAAGGAGGGGGAGGAAGAAAAGAAGAAGAAAAAAAATGGGTGGATGTAAATTCAGGACAGTTTGTTGGTTTGGTGGCAAGATGTTTAACTTCTCTTTCCTCTAAGGAAGTGTAAATTATCACCTGTTGAGAGGCAGGGAAAAGGGAATTTCTGTTGATTAAAGAACTTTTAGCTCTGTGGAGAATGTGGTACAGAAGAGATTAAGAAAATATAGAAGCTGCTTTGAAGTGTAGTTGAAGCTGGAAGTTATCATCTGGTCAACAGTGGTACTATATTTCCCCTCCCATTGCTATACTTAGAAGCCCAAGAGTGGGTCTGAGGAGGCTTTCCGTTTGATTAACTCAATATTGAGGTTTGCATAAGCAAGTGCTGTGCTTGAACAGTGAGGCAAAGGGATAAGAATCTCAGTTAGCAATTGAAATACTGAAAAATGGCGTCGAAACTGGATCTGGAGAGAAGTGAACACAGGACAGGACACATGATAACAGACACAATTTATGGATACTTCCTACATGCCTGGCTCTTTTCCCAGCATTGTATATGCATTCTCCCATTAAACTCAAAAGTCATTGAACTACAAGTGGAAAAAAGAAATTATCCTCTTAGAGGTGAGGCAACTAAAGAATGAGGAGATTAATAATGTGTCTTAGATCATGTAGCCATAATTTAATAACCACTGAAAATGTCTTTCACCAAATTGTTGAAAAATCATGTTATAGCCAAATAATCTCTCTCCAATATAGGAAATGATGATGGAACTATGGCCTCTACTATTTTTGTGGTATTTTAGCTAGATTAAAATATTGACCATCTTTTTAAAAATACTCATGTTTTCTAAATGATAATGCTAAGCCATAGCAGTACAAATATGAAAATACCATATTATTTGAAAAAAGTGAAGCCTAAAACAAATCATAAGGTAAAGGATTGTTGAAACCCCAACTTTTTGATGACAATGAAATAGCAAACTTTCATGAATCTTCCCTTCTGTGTCTTGAGATGTGCAAGGTACTTTCACAAAACCTCTTAATTTGTTTTCTTAATAAAAGAATCTTGGGAGTTGGGAGTATTAATGCCACTTCGACATTATGGTCAGATTAATACAGATTAATTAATTTATCCAGAAGTGCGGTCACTTACATGGCAGGGCTAGAATTCCAAGCCTAGTTTGTGTGATTTTCCTCTATGCATGATGGGTCCCAAACTTCTTGTCTATTTATTTGGTAACCCGGGAGAAGCTTCCCTAGTCTTATATCTTCAGTATATCCTTTGGTATGGTAGAGATTTGTTTACAAACTAAGAATAAACCATGAATTAAGATCAAAGTCAAAGTATTTAATAACAAAGTAAGGAACTTCCTCAAAATTAAATTATATTTTAGTGGTCACACACCTGATTTTGAGGGTTGCTATGACCACAAACTAAATTATTCTCCATTCTTTTAAATTTTTTTTTGTGGGTAAGTACCAGTGACCACAACATGAAAGGAAATACACATACAATGCAAGTTTTACGTATCTGTTTTTGGTTAAATTTCCTTAAAAATAGCTGCTTTTTGTGGAATAAATCGTCGTTGACATTAGCTGTAGAAATTGGATTTAGGGATAATGTTCAGCATAGCATCTTTTCAGTTATTTTATATCAAATAAGAAGTTAATAATAGAATGCAAAATGATAGATTAGAGCTAGGGGCATTTGTTTTCCACCAGCCAAACAAATTAGCATGTGTCAGGTTTTCCACGTCATGAAAGCAATCAGATGATCAGGTTACGTCACAATACTGCACTTCACAGGTTAGTTGTGTACTGCATTTAATTATTTTATGGAGAATGGCTCCAAAGAAATCATCCTTCATCTCCCAATGAAACATTATTCAGAGAATCAAGAGCATACTTCTAGGTAAAGATTATTTGTCATTGTCTTATGATAACCAAACTCCGTAATTTCACAACAGCGAGTGCTATAGTGCTGTGAATAAATGTTTCTCCCCATTTCCTTTATCCTCTTGGAATCAAGTATTTAAGAATAAATAGCCAAGTCCTTCTTCCTTCATATGCTCTTTAGTTGTTTGTAAAGAAGGGGACATAAAGCTTTACATGTAGTCATGCGTTTCATTCAGCACAATTCTAAATATTGTAGGTGATAAAACACTCATGTAGATATGTTCCTTGCCTTCAAAGAATGTACAACTCAGGAAAACAACACTTCCATAAACAAGATACCTGTTGAACAGCATAGCCATCATAAAACTCAGTGCCAAGTGTAAAACTGTACAGTGTCATTATCGTTCACACAGAGAGGTGTTGGTAAGCGAAACCAAGGATGTATAGTCTCTTGAGATGTGGGCTAGAGCAGTGGTCCCAGTGGCCACCGTCCAGCACTTTCTGGGAACTTGTTGGAAATGCCAATTCCTGACATCTACCCCACACCTATTGGATCAGAAACTCTGGGGTGAAGTCCACAATTTTCAGTCTAACAAATTCTCCAGGAGATTCTGTTGCAGCTAGTATGAAAATCACTGCTGTAGATAATAAAATAGTGATATTCTATTACTATTTATTATCTAGTGATAGATAATAACATAGTGATATTTTGTTCATATGATGATGTATCATTATGTTTAAGAAGTAGGAATAGAAAGAAAATAAATCCTCAAATAATTTGGGGACTTCATTATTGATAATCCTTGATGATGATTAGTAAGCTTTTAAAAAACCCTCTGCTAATTAGAATAAAAAAATAAGGTGAAGTCTTCAGAGTAGTAAAAGGAGATAGTTTTTTGTCAGCTAAAGTAGTCATGTAATTCCAGATTACTTGTTTCTCCTATTTGACAACTGCCCTCCTCCCTTTATATACAGAAGATCTAAACTACAGATTTGCTTAGCAAGTCACATATGACAGTACCTGGAGGTATGGGAAGGTAAGTGGCCTAATGATTTAAAGATACACCATGTCCCTCACATCATCAGAGTCACCTGGGTGTGTTAAAACCGACTGCTGGGCTCCACCATCCAGAGCTGCTGATTTGTTAGGTCTGAAATGTTGTGTTTTGAAGTTCTCACATGAAGTGAGGCTGAGCTGGCTGATGTGGGGGGATGAATCGTCCTGTTCATCTTAATGTTGAGTTTAGATGTAGTCATTGTAGGATTTCTCTGTTTTATTAAGTCCTGACAAATCCCTTTTCTTTAATTTTTCAGACTTGGTAACCTATAGCTTTTAAACTTAGTGGATCCTACATATATCCTTGTTTCTCTGATATTTTCATTAGCTTTTCTGTAGAACCATCAGGCCAGCAGCACTCCCCCTCCCAATGTGGTTAATTTACAGGAAACATCATTCTTTGCTCCCTCTGTCATCACTTGTCAGCTGGTGTTTGTAAATAAAATTGGAACAGATGAAATATTTGGCTTTCGCTGGTATTTCACTGGGCCTGTGAAATGCAAGAATTCATAAAAGTGGGAGAACACTGTTACATAAAGTGAGACGGTTGAGTTTTTTTTCTAAGTGCTGATTATGTTAGCCAGGTTCTTCGTTTTGTGGTTCATTTTTTACAGTTTCGGGAAATTCATTAGAATCTGAAACTCTGGAAAACAATGTTGGCATATGCATCGGTACGTGTATCCTGAGACTCTTTACCCTTAGATCTGTTTCCACTCAGGCATTTGAAGCATTTACAAGAAAAATGCTTTTGTTTTACTTTCTTGCTCTCATGTAGAATGAAATGTTTTTTCTGGTATGAAGGAAAGTGTGGCATAATTGCAGAGAACTTTGCTTGTTATGATGCAACATTTGGCTGAACAGAAAACAAAATATGGCTCCTAATGACTGTTAGGTTTCAGAAAGCCTAAATGTTTGAGGGTGTGTCTGTCTGTGTCTGTGTGTGTATTTTAGGAGGCTTCTCCCCCACTACCCCTTATTTGTGTCTCGGCAGTTTAATAGCTGTATTGATCTGTAAATGTTACATATGTTATGAATAAATTCAGCTAATATTTATAAGCAGAGTGTCAGATACTTTTGTATACACTGGCATTTTGGGAAAAAGTTTGAGGATGCTAAAAGGTGGATGTAAAATAAGATGCTTAAATAATTTGAACATAGTAATTTAAAGGCATAAAACTGAAAACTAGGATAGTTTTTATAGCTACCTAAAAATAAGCATTTTAAACATATAAAATGTTTATTTTAAATAGGTAGATACTATGGGGCGCCTGGGTGGCTCAGTTGGTTAAGTGTCTGACTTCAGCCCAGGTCATGATCTCATAGTTTGTGGGTTCGAGCCCCGCGTCTGGCTCTGTGCTGACAGCTCAGAGCCTGGAGCCTGCTTCAGATTCTGTGTCTCCCTCTGTCTCTGCCCGTCTGCCACTCATGCTCTGTGTCTCTCAAAGATAAATAAACATTAAACTAGTTTTTTTTTTTAAATAGGTAGATACTAAATGAAAGTGCCAAATAATTTCAAGTAATAGCCTATAAATCCATTTAATGAAAGCTTTATTTGTTTTTAAAATGCAACTGTTGCTTACAAGGTCAAATTAGAATGATCAATTCTTATAGATCCAAAAGAATGTTCCAATTCATTGGGTCCAGTACAACAGAATGATCATTTTTAAAGTAAAAAGGAAGATAAAAATATGAAAGGATTCATTTCACCCTCTTGGTCTTTTTCTAGATTGTCTACATTTTGGTAATTTGTTCTTCTATTGAAATCCTATCATTGTTTCGCCAAATTACAACAAAAATCTCCTTGGAATTTCTATTGAAATTGTACTAAATTTTGATTAATTTGGAGACATCTGACATCCTTATGCTATGAAGACTTTATAGCTTCAAAACTATGAAAGAGACTTTCTATCCATAAGGAGGATATGTATCTCCTTTTATTTAGGCTTTTTACCTAATTTGTTAATAGAGATCTATAATTATACATAACAAATCTTGTATTCTTGTTAGAATTTTTCTTAGTCAAAGTTTTGTTTGCTATTTTATTTATTTAACTTAGTTTTTAATTGAAGTACAGCTGACACACAGTGTTATAGACAGTTTCAGGTATACAACATAATGATTCAACAATTCTGTATATTATGCTGTACTCACTGTAAGTACAGTTGCTGTCTGTCACCATGCAGCGTTATTAATAATCTGGAAGTAATTTTTATGTTTGTATCTAATGTGCTTTAATACTCACTTATATATATTTGTTTTATAAGCATGCCTGAAAATAGAATTCTCTATTTTCTTTTTTTACCTTTAAAAGGGAGAAGTGGGACCTCCGGGTGCTCCAGGTCAGGATGGATCACGGGGAGAGCCTGTGAGTATCTTCTTAATTGTGTTCCAAAAGATGAGGTTCGTTTCCTGTCGTGAAATCCTCTAAGTGCTCCTGTCAGATGCCCTGTTCTTGTTCAGTAACTTTCAGTCTGAGATGTCGTGATGTCGTAATGTCTCTTTATGGAACACTGTAAAAAAGTGAACTATTTAGTCCTTTTTGCAAAACAGGAAGAATGTTGCCAGCAGACAGTTCCCGTGCAGTATGAATTATGATCACGAGTACTTGCGCCTGTGCAAACAAATGGCTAATACGAACAACAGGGTCTGTTGCTGACCCTTTAGTCAGTGTCACCTTGTTACTGGTTCGCTGTTTCGTAGTCTGCTTTCTGGGATCATGTGTTCAATAAGAATTAAGGTAAGAGGGGCGCCTGGGTGGCTCAGTCAGTTGGGCGTCCAACTTCAGCTCAGGTCACAATCTCACCGTTCGTGAGTTCGAGCCCCGCATCGGGCTCTGGGCTGATTGCTCAGAGCCTGGAACCTGCTTGCGATTCTGTGTCTCCCTCTCTCTCTGCCCCTCCTCCATTCATGCTCTGTCTCTCTCTGTCTCAAAAATAAATAGACATTAATAAAAAATTAAAAAAAAAAGAATTGGGGTAAGAAACATGATGGAGAAACTACGGATTCTGAATCCTCAATATATGTGTCGTTAGCAAGTGCGCCAGGGGACTCAATTTCACTTACAGTCTCCCCCGCCTTTTATTCCTATAACTCCTGGCCGACATTGGCCAACATTTAAAGATCAGCAGGTCTCATTTTATTCGTCAAAGTTACTTATTGTTAGGGAATTTGCAGTTTGTTTTGGGGATAACTAGATTAAGAAATTAAAAAATCGCCAAGATATATTGCAGTTTATCACAGCATGTTCACGTGAGCCCTCAGAGTCTAAATACTGGACAGAAGAGGGAGAGAGGAATCATTAAAGCCTCTTACATGGACAGACTGAACTCCTCTTAGGATGCCGCAATCAGATATTGATTAACTTCTCATCTTGTGTATTATAATGCATTAGCGCAAGTTCTCTACACAGCTACTGCCTTCAAGGAACTTATAATCTAGTAAAAAAAAAAAATGATGCAAATCCTTGCCAACCTGCGGCAATTTTTAGTAAATGCCAAGTAGGGATTTAACATGGAATCTGAAGGCCAGGGTTTAAAGATAGTTTCTGCCACACTCCAGCTGTGCAAGCTTGGCTAAATCAGTTTGCCTCTTTGAAAACTTTTCTCCTTATCTGTGAAGTGTGCATACTTAACCATACCTACTTTGCTGTGTTGTTGGGAGGTTTACATAGGAAACATGAAAAAAAAATGTGAGAACATTGCACAAATGCATGGAGTTATCTCAAGTGCAGAAGCAGTATGGAAAGGGAATCTTGTATCATGAGAAATATTTACCAAGGATTTGGGGCTAGATTTTATCTTGAAAGGGTGACTGGGAAAGAAAGGAAGACAAGAGGGAGAAAGAATATTAGTAAAGGCACACAGGCTGGGATGGTTAAGTGTGTGCCCAAGAAATGATGAAATGATTTTTTTTTTTTTTTACTGTTTATTGAGAGAAAAGAAGAGAGAGAAAGAGAATCCCCAGCAGGCTCCACAATGTTAGCGCAGAGCCTGATGCAGGGCTCAATCTCAGGAACCATGAGATAGTGACCTGAGTGGAAACCAAGAGTGGATGCTTAACCGACTGAACCACCCAGTGCCCCATGATGAATTGATCTTAATGAGGTCCTGAGGCTGCACTGATAGGTCCTTACTGGGCGGTAGGAAGTGAAGTTGGGAAGTTGGATAGAATCATAATATGGAGATCCTCAACTCCAATTTGGGAGAGAAGTAATTCGGGAAGTAAACTTTTTTCACTTGCCGTGGAAGTGACATGAGAAAACAAGAGTAATGTGATATAAAATAGTGCTTTAGAGGCAACTATGAGCTCCTGATAGATTCAGGATGGATTGAAAAGAGAAGAGACTAGAATCAAGACGTCAATTTGCTAACTATTTTGACAGACTGGGCATGGGCAAAATAAGGCCTCAGGGTGTGAATTGGAATGGAATGTGAGCACCGGATGTCTGACTCATAATTTTTATTATTAAGGAAGAATTCTAGGAGTTGGTAACTGTATATGAGAGTGGGTATGTTTATTTGTTCTTATTTCAAACAATATAAAGTGTGTGTGTGTGTGTGTATGTATGCACGTGTGTGAGCACATGTGCATGCATGTACATGAACACGGGCTGGCCAAGGGAAGACAGACAGGTGAGAGAGAGAAAGTTCAAATGGAAGAGGAGAGGGAAATAAGAGACAACTGAAATGAAAAACAGGTTATAATTGGAGTCGAGTGTGTTTTAAGTCTTTGAGTCAGTTATTTGGAATTGTGACTCTTCCCACAGAAACAATGTTAGAAAGGGTAGACTGACCAACTGTAAATGTGAGCAATTATGCAGTGTGAGTGGCATATATTTACTTTAAAAATAATACTGTTGGGATCCTGTTAATTAAGCCAGATAGGATAAATAGGAAATTAGGGGCCCTCAGGGGCTCTTTTCCTCTCCCAAGGATGCCTGTTCCTTACAGCAGCCAGAAGCAGGTGCCCATCTGTGTTTTCTTGTGCCCTGCCTGCTCCCACTTTGTTCAAGATTTACCTTCATCTAGAACTTTTGCACTTTTCCATCCCAGGCAACATGGCCCTTCGGATTTAAACCTTTTCTTTCTTTGCTCCCTTCCTGTTTTCACTGCGTTCCCAGAATGTATACGGCATTGGTTTTAGTGAGAGAAACACCGGGACTGCCCATGGAGCCGTACAGACTCGCAGGGGAGGTAGACAGTAAAGGGATAAAGAAACAAAAGCTAATTACAAAGTTCCAAGGCAATCAAGGTGCTGGGTCAGGGAATCATGGTAGTGGGACGGTGGAAGTATCTGGAATGTAATCTCTTCTAAACCAGCGACATAGAAGACTGGGAGTTACCAAGTGTAACTCTTTGGACTCTCTCCAGTTCTGTCCCACCAGATCAGGGAAGGCAAGAACGGTCCCTACCCCTCCTCTCCCTCTCTTTCTCTTTCCTGGAAACCTCTGGAGAAGAAGCCAGGATTCCCAGGCCAGAAGACATATTCTCGTAGGAAAGCAATTAATAGATTAAGCATCTAAAATTGGCCCACCTTATCTGGATAGAATTCTTGTGATGTGTATTATTTTACAATAAAGAATGTAATTACAAATTATTCCCTTCCTTTGGCCATTAATGAAAACTTGGTTGTTAGAAGTAACATCCTGGGAAGATTGATCTTTACCATTTGTGGAAAAGCTTTGAAAACAGGAGAAAATGAAAATTTTTATATTTGGTAATGCAAACAAATGAATATTCTTCCATTGCATGTGGATGTGGGTTGTAAGTATTTATGATGAATGATTTAGCCCCGCTAAAAAGGACATGTTCACTTTGTTTTATAATGTGGCAGCCAAAAATTAATGGAGCTTAAATTGGAAGGGCAGAAGCTCTTAGAAAAATGCTTTAAAGCTAATTAAACACAGCTTGTAGCAGCCAGATCATGGTTCATCCCTGTAAGCAGATTGATAAATATGAACCCTAATTCCTGGAATTCAAATTGAGGACAAAGGCTATATTTCATTGGGAAAAGATTATATTGTCTAAAGTATAATTACATTCAAATGCCCATACTTTGAAGTTTAAAGTCTAGTATAGGCCAATTCTAATGGTGATTTAGTCCCAAAGGTGATTTACTTTCTAAGTGCCAAATTATACGTACTTAACTTCAACCCAGGTGACCAGATACTCAGTTCTAACACTTGGTGGACATATTATAATTGGTTTCTACCACGGAATGCTCCGTTTAAGGATTATAGTCTGATCATTCATTGTGCCAGACATTATACTATTCCAGGAGAACATGAAGATTAATTTGTGAGGGCCCTGCCCTCAAACAGTCACACGAGCCAGTAGATAGTTTAGTAGAAATGTTAAGGAGGTAGGCACATGGGGTCTTGCAAAGTTGAAGAAGATGTGTGTAACACTACATGAGTTTGGGATCATCACTTGGCCCAATTCATTCTTCTTTTCTTTTTAATAATAGCATTATTGAGATATAATTCACATACTGTACACTTCACTTGTTTAAAGCACATAGAGATACATTCCTAAACAAGCTAGTCTCTTGGCCAAATCCTGGAAGATAAATAGGAGTTGTCTAGTTGTTTGGCCTGGCAAGGCAGGAACCTGTAGCATATTCCACAGTGTCAAAGTAAGAGAAATCATGATACTTTACGAAAAGCTGACAGTAGTTCAGGCTGCTTAGGATACATGAAAAGGATGGGATAGAAATAGAAGATGAGGTTGTGGGGGTGGGTAGCAGCCAAATCCAAAAGGGCCCCATATGTCTGTGCTGTTCGCCCTTAAATCTGACAGCAGTGGGACCTTTTCAAAGGTTTTGAGTAGGCAAGTGAGTTGATCAGAGTTAGAAAGTTTAAAAATGTTTTAATGTTTATTTTTGAGAAAGAGAGAGAGAGTGTGAGTGAGAGAGAGGTAGACACAGAATCTGAGGCAGGCTCCAGGCTCTGAGCTGTCAGCACAGAGCCCTTTGCAGGGCTTGAACTCGCGAACTGTGAGATCATGACCTGAGCCAAAGTCAGACGCTGAACCAGCTGAGCCAGCCAGGTGCCCCAAATTCAGAAAGTTTTAGAGAGGTGATTCCCACAGCAGAAAAGAGAATAGATAAAGGTGAGCTGAGGTAGAGGACAGAGCCTTGCAGCTGTCTAGCTGGGCTGTGCCCCAGTACAACTAGGGCATGAACATTGAGAGTGGGAGGGAGTGGGGTGGGACTGGTTTGAAATGAACTGAAAGGTGGACCAGCAGGGTTCGAGGATCAATTGCATGTGTTACTTAATGATGAAAAAGGATGACTCTCAAAAGTTCTACTGCATGGATGATAGCACAGGGAGACCAAGCAATAAATAGGAAAGAGAGCAGGGAGAATAAGTTTGTACTGGGGGAGATGATCGTACGATATTTTCACATGGGACTTGCTGGATAATAACCAAGACATTTAAATAGGTGTCCTGTGCTTTGGGTAATGAGAAAAGAATAGACATGTACAAATGGAGGCTAATACAATTCCAATAAGAGATAGTGGGTCAGATTCAAGGAAATTATAGGCGGATTTTGTGAATAACTAGGGTGTACTAGGTTGAAAATGCCCCCCCCCCCCCAAGATAATCAGACCCTCTAATGCCTGAAACCGGTAAATGTTATCTTACTTGAATGAAGGGCATTTGCAGATGTGATTAAACTAGGATATGGTGATGGAGAAACAATCCTGGATTGTCTGAGGGGTAGCTGATACAAGTTCAAAGGTGCTGAGAGCAGAATTAAAGTCTCTCAGAGGCAGAGGTGAGAACGTGGTGGCTGAGGTGGGAGTGATACAGCTACAAGTCAAGGAATGCTGACAGCTACCAGAAGTTGGAAGAGATGAAGAATGGATTCTCCCCTAGAGCTTCTGGGGGGAACACAACCCTGTTAAGCTCTGGACTTCAGACTTCTGGCCTCCAGAAGTGTGAGAGAATAAAATTCTTTTGTTTCAAATGACCAAGTTTGTGGTGACTTTTTTTTTACAGCAGCCACAGGGCAGTAGTACATGGGGGCTTGTTATCAAATCATTTGTGGAATGGACCCGTGTCAAAAGGCATGTGAGCACATACTGATACCTATCATACACTTAGTAGTAGCACATGTATCGATTAAAACCATTTGGGATTAAAGCACATAGGTAAACAAGTTTCAGTGACAGTTTGGTTAAAAGCAAGGCTCCCCAGCCACAGATATCTTCTGATTTAGAAATTTTGCTAAACTGTCAAGTGTTTTTTAAACCTTAATGCATGAACTTCTCATTTTTCTATTTTTGTGTCATTCGATTTGGTACCTTTTGGCCCATAGGTCTTGCACCGTTGGAACAGTTTAAATGTCTGATACTTAATGTGTTATATATATAAACTGTGTAAAATGTATGTGGATTTAAACATAGTTTAAAAAAATTGATACTATATGAATGTGTATGTATAAAAAATAATCTGCACGGTAAACATACAGTTTAATCCTGTTTTGGTTATTTGGCTTATTTTTTCCCCAGGTTGGTTTTTGATGTCTGTTATGTTCCATTTATTTATCTGTATTTTATTTTCTCCCCTGAGCATGCCATTGTTTTTGTAATACATTATAAAAAAAATTGAGGTCTGGATTGTGAGTGGCTTACAGTGTTTCCTTTCTCTTCTGTTTTTAAAATATGTTAAGCTTGTCAGATGACATTTTCATTTTTGTGCCGAGGAATAGAGAACAATCAGATTGCTTCAAGGAATCCTCATGTGTTTTCACAAATCACTCCGATTTTATCTTGGGCAGTTAAGTGGATGGGATGACAGGGCACCGACACACCAAATTCAATTAGTTGAAAAACAAAAACTGGAAACATCCATATTTGACCAAATGAACGTTTAGGGCAAATCATCATGTTGACCAGCTACTTTCCCATGGCCCATTGTTGCTGGCCAAATTATCTGTGGTGTCAACATTTCCACTGCTTTTTTGTCATAGCTGTTCTTGTCCTGCTGCTCAATCCTGATGACGTGCTGTATTTAGGGTAACATTTTTCCTCAGACGGTCTGAGGCGTTTGCTTGCTACTTCTCTCCTGATCAGCCAGCCCCTTGTGGCTCATGGCGAAGATGTGTAAGCAGGGCCTGGACTCCACTCTTTGAGCCAAGATCCCTGGAGCTCCATGAGGATGAGAGAAAGGATGGCACTTTTTCTGGAGCTATGGAGGTGAGCACACGTTTCTAAAATAAGCATGTGTTAAGCCCTTTTTATTCTGGAAATGTTCTCTGTATCATTTTTCTAGGAATGAAGATGTGGTGTTCCCTGTACTATATATTTGAGGACATTGGCTCATAGAGGTTTCTGTTTCCTTTCCTCATGTCTTTCGAAAATTTCTAAACCCCCATGTTGTGCTTGTGTGTATGGTGTAATGTTAGCTGCTGAACTGGTCCAAGTCATCATGTACTTAAGAGACGAGTAGGTGTTTTGTTTAATTGCCTTTTCTCTGGTGTGGTGATTTGACTTGTCATTTTTCTGCTTATAAGCCAAAGACATCCATAACCTTCTTGGGAGAAAGTTAATGTCAAAAGGCTATGGTGGTTTCCCATGTGGAATAATTCACTTTATTATATTAGCAATGTGGAGGTATCCTTATTTACCTACTTGACTGTATTTTTTAATTTATATTGAGAAGGAAGAAATTATTAGGAAGAGAAAAACCCAAGTTTTGTTTTTGCTCCTATTTGATTGGCATTTGAGTAACGAGCTTTTTAAAATATTCTGTAGAGATTTGTAACATCTTTTTCCCACTCTTCTTTCAGGCACCAGGAAGGACACATCCTTGTTATGTGTTGAGTGAAACAAGCTTAACCCGATGTTTCCTGAGAATTTCACATGGCATTTCTTAGTTTCAAGGCAGCTGGCATTTAACAACTTAGAATATTCCAAAAATTGAATTGTATTTATTATTGTAATAATCCCCTGCTGATTCCAGGGTGGGTTATGTTTTAAAACCTGATTGAGAGTAAACCCTTAGAATGAATTTTGAAGTTGGTTTTATCTAAATTAAATAATGTATAAGTCTGATTTATCTGCAGGAGTGATTAACTTTGTTCGGTGATATCTGCAATTTTTTGGTTTCCCAAAATAAGGCCTTTGGCTTTGTAGTGACTATGAAAATATTGTATCTGTTTCTTTAAACATAAAAAACAAATGGCCCATTATCTGTATAAATTAGTTAATAAAATCCCACTAGATTTAACAAAGGATTCACTTAATTCTTTCCATTATAAATGATTCCACTGTCAGAGTAAACCAGACCACCATCAAACAACTTTAATAAAGTGACTTTATGGACTTTAAATTTGGGGGCTCTGTGTTTATGGTACTGATCATTTTTCTGTTGTTCTGAAGAAATCTTTTAAATCTGTTCATTGTAAAATTATTGATCAGCATTAAAATGGATTTATTTCAGTCTTTCTCTTGTTTATTTGTTTTCTTATAATTCAAAAAGTCTTTATCGATTTCTGAAATAAGAGCGTTGAATGTAATTGAACCTAGGAAATGACGTGTGATTAGTTCTTAGAATGGTTAACATATAATATGGGTAAATAGAATCTTCATGTTGCTTACATAGGCTCACTTCTCACTGACATGGGGATTGACTACATCCACCTCTGGAGAATGGGTGACAGGAAGCTTACATCACCATATGTACAGGATATTTAGTCTAGGTTTCAAAGCTTTCAAGAATTTGACTTTAAAATTATGTTCTTTAGTCATACAGGGGCTGGGGTTGTTTTGTATATTTTTAATCTTGTTATAAGGTATCATACTATACTTTTGAATTAGTCCAAATACATTCTCCATTTTCAAAGCATGAAACTACAGAATTAACAGTGTTGTTTAAGACAAGGCATATTTATTTTAATACTGGATTCATGATCCATATTAGTGGCTATTTTAGCAGATGAAATGAGAATGTTTTCCATTCGTTCTATTTTCACAAGTGTGGAAACTAATACATTGTTGATGTGATGTGGAGTGCACACTTTGGTAACTAGATTATTTCATTCTAAACAGCTCTTGTTTTTATATTTTAAGAAATATTTTCAAAATGCTTGAGTGTGGTTACCACATTGAGCACTAGACAAATGTTTGATGTCCCTGAGAACATCAGAAAATCATTTATATTCTCAGTATGTTAGGGTGTGTAAAATACATATGGGGAATATCTGAGAAAGAACACTTAAAAATACTTGTTTATACCAATGTGCATTTTTATTTTTGATGATGAGGTAAGCTCCTAATAAGTAATTGATGGCCAATAGTTCTAGGTACTTAGATGGTTTATAAAAATGATTTCTATAATTTTGAATACTGAGGTGTTCTATTGTTTGAAATGTATGCTTAGTTAAGTCATAACTGCTTTGCTGTTTTAATTTTGGTTCCTTAAAAATGTGTGGCTTTGAAATGCTTTTGGCATAGATAGATAATTCAGGGGTTGTAGGGGAAAAACCCAAGGTATGTTTTAACAAAAGAGTATATGAACCATGAGTAGACTAGTATTTATGAATATATTCTAGAAGTCATGTACTACCCTAATGGTTCAATCCAATGTAAATTATCAAATAATATTGGAATATTTCTTTTAATAGTTTTATTAGAACATAGGGACTAGGATTTTTCAGTGAAGATCTCTTGCGGGTGAAGTATAAAGACTTATTTGATAAACTAATACTAAAATCAGGGCTAAAGAGTTTTATGATCTATCAGTTTTAAAAACAATGAATAATTTCTTTGTTGTGATAGAATTTTCTTTCTGCTGGCTACATAAAAAGAGTGCACTTAACTGATGGATTTAGGTGGAATATGGAGAACTTCTGAACAATGGATTTTCAGAATGAAATGACTAATCACACACCATTAGAGAACTTTAGAATTGTTGCAGATTCTGGTTTTTTTTGTTAATTTTTAGTGTTTATTTTTGAGAGAGAGAGAGAGAGAGACAGAGCACAAGTGGGGGAGGGGCAGAGAGAGAGAGAATAAGAGAGAATCTTAAGCAGGCTTCAGGCTCTGAGCTGTCAGCACAGAACCTGATGGTGGGGCTCAAACTCATGAGCCGTGATATCATGACCTGAGCCAGAGTCAGACACTTAACCAACTGAGCCACCTAGTTGCCCTGAATTGTTGCGTATTCTTATTGAGATGTGGAGTCAGGTGTTAATAATTGCTAGCAATCACAGAATGTACAATACTGTATCCGGTGGCTTTAGATGGAACAATTGTTCTCCAGTTAGGAGAAATAGAAAATTGACTCAATAAACATATTGTACAAAGGTTTATATGAAAAGCCTGTGGTAGGTTAAGACTCTTAAATGCCATTAAAGGCAAATGAAGTTAATCATGAAAGGCTGAGTATTAAGAATTTTGATGAAGGGTTAAAAATTGGTGGGGAAATGGTCTATAGTTGTTTTTGACCAGAGAGACATAACATGGATTATAAGAAAATTTAATTGGTAGGTAATCATAAATAAAAAACTCTTTGATGACTATTCTAGCTTAACACCCCAATGCAAATAACGTTCAAGAGTCTTTTTTTTTTTTCCAGTACACGTAGAGCAGTGTTTCTCCAGCTCTGATCCAGAGTACCTTAACCAGAATCTCCAGAGATGGTTATTAAAATTCCATTTCTTGGCCCATTCCAGTCCTAATGTATTAGAATTAGGAACTGAAACCAAGGAAACTGCATTTTTAATGGCTATCTTATGTGTGTCTGATAAAGAAAAAAAAAACTAGTGATATTAAAGACTATGATACAGGTTAATCAAAATAGAGAAATATGAAGGTAGTAGAAAGACAAAGTTACCTATTCCAGGAGAAAAATTAATTTTAGTGACATTAGTAAATGAAAATGAAATTATTATCTTATTATCTACCTCATTTTTTAAGGTTCTATGTGCTTTAATATCTTTCTCTGACTAAATAAATTTCAATATTGCCATGAATAATAATATGAAAGTATATTTCCAAATGGATTCAGTATTCTTGGTGTATTTAAAATCATTTATAACTTTTTGACAAAACTTCAGAAGCAAATCTGTCTTGGAAAATAGAGATAAATCTACATGCAACTGAATAAGACTAAAGTTATTTATATGAAGATAGATAAATCCTCACAAAGATAGGAATTTGGTCACTTAAATTTATTTTGTTATAACTTGAATGAAACTTTTGAGTTATTAGTTATCCTAGATATTTGCTTTGAAGATGTTTATAGTCTTTAAAAAACAATTTTTAGACCTGATGTGTTACCATTTATTATTTAGAAAAGTTCTGTTACTTCTGTTACAGAGAAATGGAAGAAATGGTGAGGAAGAAATGCCAAATTCCTGTATTTTTTTTTCAAGGAAATTGCTTCTTAAACACAGTATTTATTATTCTTCCCTACATGGGGAGACTGAGGCCTTTGTCTAACAGTATGTCTTTAGCAATGTGTGAAAAGTTATCTGTGAGAATAACCTACCAAGGTGTACAAACTAAGCTAACATGTTACCCTCTCAGGTCACAGCAGTGAGTCAGTCTCTGAGGTTGCACTGTACTTCTTGTTATTTTAGTTTTTTTTTTAAATTATTTATATTGAGAGGGAGAGAGACAGAGTACATGGGGTAGGGGTAGAGAGAGAGAGGAGAAAGAACCTCAAGAAGGCTCCATGCTGTCAAGACAGAGCCCAATGTGGGGCTGGGTCCTAAGCTGAAATCAAGAGTCAGATACCCAAATGACTCAACCACCCAGGCACCCCTATGGGTGTGTGTGTGTGTGTGTGTGTGTGTGTGTGTGTGTGTGTGTGTGTGTGTGTGTGTGTTTAGCCCAATAGCCACAACCATTAGAATCTTTACTTTTTTATTTTGAAAAATAAATATTTAGCAGTCGTTTATTGAATGACTTAAATGTGAGGGGAAATATATTTTTTTTCTGAGAAAGTTTTGAAATGTAAAACTGTGGGCAAACTTTTATTACTTATAGTACATTTAAAAAAATGTTAGTATGAGTGGGAGGAGGGGCAGAGAGAGGAGAGCGAGAATCCCAAGCAGGCTCTGAGCTGTCTGTGCAGAGCCCAATGTGGGGCTCAATCTCACTAACCATGAGATCATGACCTGAGCTGAAATCAAGAGCTGGATGCTTAACTGACTGAGCCACCTAGATGCCTTTATTTATTGTACATTTTATTTTATTTATATTTATGTATTATTCATTTTTATATATCTTAACTTTTCTGAAATAGGCAAAAAAATATAGAAGTTGTGTTGTAAATTTCAAAATCTGCCTTCATTTACCCAAATCCCATCCCCATGCCCAGAGATAACGATCGTTATTCATTTATTAAGATTCTTTCCAAACTTGTGTATACAAATGCATAAACAGAACACATACACATTTTTAAGATAAAAAGTCATGTCTGTTGAAATTTTATTTCACTTCACAGTATTATAAATGTTTTGCCATATCTGGATATTAGAGAATATAAAGTCTATCTTGTTTATAGCATGGATGATGTATTTCATCTAACTTCTCCTATTGATGTTATATATATTCCCATATACTATGCAATATTTTGGGGAAGGATGCATTCCTGTAAGTGGAATCGCTACTTCTAAATATAGCTTATGCCTTTATTACTGATTTTAAGCAGAAATGTCTAGTGTTTCACCAAGTATGATGTTTGCATTCGGTTTCCAATGGATTGAGGTTTAGGTTTACCAAGTTCTAGTCTTAGGTTCTTAAGAATTTTTAGTAATGCATGATAAATTGTGTAAAATTCACTTTCAGTACTTTTTAGATAATTTTTGTATTGTTCTTCCTTTAAACTATTAATAACTTACGTGAATGTATCATATGGGTATAGTTCTTAATGTTGAACATTCATTCCATCCTGAAACAAGCCCTGTTAATTCTCTGCTTTTCTAATGCGCTGCTATATTTGACTTACTAACATTATGGTAAATCCATTTGCATTTGTATTAAATTAAATGAGCTTGGAGGTTTCTTTTTTAGGTATTATTCTTGACTGGATTTGTTATTAGGGTATGGTGGCCTCATAATTTGAACTTCAATGATCTCCATCTTCAGTACCCTGGAGACATTTAAATAAATTAGAAACTATCTGGTCCTTGGATTTTAGGTAATATTTCTGTGGTAGGCAAAATAATAACTCTCTTCCTCCCCCTGAGAGATATCTGCATCTTAGTTTCCAGGACATTTACCTCACATTGTAAAGGGACTTTGCAGTTGTGATTTAAGTTCATTGACCTTGAGATGGAGATATTATCCTGGATTATCTGAGTAGGCTCAGTCTAATCCCAAATAATTAGAAGTGGAAGAAGATGGTTGAGAAACGGGTCAAAAAGATTCAACTCCAGAAGGACTTGACCAGCCAGTTGCTGCTGTTGAAGATGGAGGAAGGGGACCATGATCCAAGGATTGTGGTAACTTCTAGAAGCTGGGAATGGTCTTTAGTTTATAGTTAGCAAGAAAACAGAACACTTTGTTTGTTTCCCCCATCCCCCTGAACTACAGGGAATTGAATTGTGACAGTAACCTGACTGAGCAGGAAATGATTTTTTTTACTACAGATTCCAGAAAGGAGTGCAGCCTTGACAAATCCTTGAATTTAGCCCAGTGAGACCCATGCATTACTCATGGCCTACGGAACCTTAAGAGAATATGTTGATGTTCTTTTAAGCCACTAAATGTGCGTAATTTGTCATGAGTCCATAGAAAACATAATTTCCTTTAAGTTTTTTACTTTCAGTGAATGCTTTTTAGTGTACTATCTCCTTTTTCAATAGGAAAATAGGGACATACATTTTATAAGCAGAGCAAAATTCACAGTGGGCTGAGTTGCACAATAAATATGATTTGGTGTAACAATATATGCATGTTTAAAAAATAGGTTATAAATAAAAGATACATGGACAACTAATTAGATGTAATTTTCATATAATTGGTTTTTATTTTTAAGGTTAAAAATTCATTTGTTTTCATCATCAAACTAGTTTCACCTTTGATGTTAAAAATTTTTTTTGGTGACTTCTATCATATGAAAAATTTTAAAGAGTAATTCAATTTCTCTAAAAAGTGTATAAATTCTAAGCAACTGAGTTGACTGTAAAGGTCTTTGAAAAATTCATTTTCTTTTTTTTCCTTACTGAGAAATTCATCACATTTTGAGTTATATGGTGAAGCTCCATGTACCAAAAAATATGGTCTATATTTTTTAGGTTCTCAGAGGATCATAAATTCTAAAGCAGGAAAAAGTTTTGGAACTACTTTCAAATGGAATTGAATGTGTCTATATGTATACATTCATTTTAACTCACTAATATATTTCACGTGCATGATATCACTTGCTAATAATGTAAAGGGACAGGTTATTTTTCTGGATTCCTGGGTTCAGGGTGGTTATGTAACCTTCCCATGATGTGGGTAGTGCAGAGACCATCCCTGAGTCTCTGAAACCTGTCCACCTTCTCTTCGGAGTTTTTAGGTATGTTAATTTGTTAAACATTTGTCTCTTTTTTGTGTTGTCCCTCAAAATGATACGTGTACAATAACAAAGTTGTTTAGAATATCTTTTTGGCCTTTAAAAAATGTAGAGGGGTGCCCAGATGGCTCAGTCAGTTGAGCGTCCATCGGCTCAGGTCATGATCTCCCGGTCATGGGATCGAGCCCTAAGTTAGGCTCTATACTCAGCATGGAACCTGCTTAGGATTCTTTCCTCTCTTCCTCTTCTCATTCTCTGCTTGCTTGAGTGTGCGCGCTCTCTCTCTCTCTCTCTCTCTCTCTCTCTCTCTCTCTCTCTGCGTCTCAAAATAAATATACTGTTTAAAAAAACATAGAAATACTTTTAGATGTCAAAGAAAAATGCCTGTAACATTAAGCAACTTTGTACGGGGCTCCCAGATCACTTTTTCCTTCTGATAATATCCCTGTTAACTTTTTATGTCAAACTGGTGACATTTTCTGTTGTATGTAAACATGAGTATCCCAGAAATATTTACCAAAGCATTTTTCTGTTGAAATGACTTATCTTTGGATACTTTGGGTCCAGTCCCATGTGGGTCCTGATCTGTAGGCTAGGGAAGAATAAATTCATCCAATGTTACTCAGATTACTTTTTTCCCCTTGATGATTAAAGGCAGTTGTAAAACTGTGTTAAAGTATTCAGGGACATAGTAAAGCTGGTGATTTCCTTATTATGGGTTTATTGCAAGTATTTATATATTGGTTTCTTTTAGGTTTGGCAGCTATGTTTGTGAGTTACTTGTCTTTAGACTTCTCTTACCACAGAATAATCTTTCGTACATCATTCATAGTGGTCTGTCAGTGTGGAATTTTATAAAAGGATTGAAAACCATGAGGATCAGCTGAAAATCTATTTGAAACTTTTGGTTATATTTTTTTCTGAAACAATTGTGATGAACTACATTTAAATGTTTAAAAAGCAAAAGTCCTAAAGTTAGCCAAACAGGAAAAGGCGCAGTTAATGGATGAGGGGCAATCCCATCTTGGCACCCCCAAGGGGAAGCCTTAGATTGCTGGAATCAATCATGGGTATACTGGGAGATTTTGGAAACAAAGGTAGAGAAAGGTGGAAAGACAAAAAAACAAAACAAAAACCCAACAACACAACAAACAAACAAAACATCCTGCATTGGAGAAGGAGGACAAAGTTTGAGACATGGGAGAGAATTGACTTCATCTATTTCACAACTTTCAAAGGTCAGGGAGGAGCTGTGAAAAGACAGTCATGAAGATGTATTCATTAATGTGCAGCATTGAGCTGAGCACTTGTGAGAGTTAATATAATGTACCAACTCTGTGATGCAGATCCCATTACTTTCATCATATAAAAAATGGGGATACTAAGATTCCACAGTTTAAATAACAGGCCTGGAGTCCATCAGCCACCGGCTAATGGGCTGGCTGACTTCATTGTCAAAACTTGTAACTGCTTCCACTATGCTTTTTACTAATAATCATAATAATCATTGTGATTTTTTGTAGCTAATAAGAACAATACTTTCAACATAGGTGCTTTTTCTTCATGAATCTTTAGGAACAAACACATCACTTCTTGATGTAATAGAAAACATAACATGCTTCTAATATATTGATAATTGTATATTAAATATCTCTACCACTGTACAAATTTTGAAAAATACCATTAATGGGGGTGCCTGGATGGCTCAGTGGATTAGGCGTCTGACTCTTGATTTCAGCTCAGGTCATGATCTCACAGTTTGTGAGTTCCAGCCCTGCACTGGGCACTGTGCTGACAGCTCCGAACCTTCTTGGGATTCTCTGTCTCCCTCTTTGTCTGCCCCTCCCCTGCTCATGTGTGCATGCATGCACACTCTCTAAATAAATAAAAACTTCTGAAAAACACCATTAACAGGTTAGATTTGTTTTTACTACACTGAAAATATTGCATTACTTACAGGCAGCTTGGATCCAAGATGCTCTGATTTCAGGGGTAAGGTAAATGCATTCATGGGACGTGAGAAAGTATCAAGTGATGTTTTATCTTTTCCAAGTAATGTATCATGGACACATTTCTTCTTTGTAAAGTAGTCTTTAGGAAATAAGGGCCAAACTTTTTATTCTAAAATATGTATTTCAACTCTTAATTACTTTTTTGTTATACATCAATGGTTTAACGGTTACAGAGAAGCTTTTAGAACATTTTTTTAATGTCTACATTTTTTCACCACAACATTATGCAGGATTTTCCAGTTGACTTTCTGCTCTTGCTCAAACCCAAACTGAAATCACAGAAGGGGGGAAATATGCCCCTTTACTCTTACCAGATAAAATGCTTGTTTCTGTCCTCATTTACACATTATCACAGTTGCCTGAATCCAGAACCACACAGGCCAAAAGTGAAATATAAAATAGTTTGCTTGGAAAACATTTATTGTATGAAGTAATTGTTACTAAATACTTTGGATCAGCAAACTGCTAAATTTCAAGTGGTTTTGAATAATATTTCTGCTAGTGTAAAATTGGCAAAATTTAGTGAATTTCAATAAGTGGAAGCCCAGGAAAATAAAATATAGGAGAATTTTATTAACTAATATAGCTCTGATTGGTTTCAGTTCTGGTTAGTCTGTCAACAGTCTTTATTCTAGGCATGCTCATGGTATTATGTTAGTTTTGCCAAGAATTGCTTTCATAAATCAGGTTTACATTTTCTTTTTTAATATTATGTAGTTTTACATATTTTTGGTTGATATTTGTAAAATAAGAGTTCTTGGCATAGTTGGGCATAAAATACATGACTTCATATCTCTGAAATATATTTTAATGTTTTACTAACATGTTAAGCAGACAATAGGAAAAAGAATTGTTTTTTTCAGATCTGGAATCCCCCCCCCCCCCCAGAATACCCTCAATATCTGATATGCTGAAATAACATTTGAGGCTCTATTCAAATATAGACCAAGTTTAGTATTATAAGTATTTAGATAAGATGTCAAATCGGATCCAGAAAATGAATTGTGGGGGCCTTCAAGGCTTCTGGGAGGTGGAGGCCAGGGTGCCTGGGTGTAACTCCGATTTTCCTCCCCAGTGAGGATGTAGCCTTTCTGACCCTGAAATTGGCTTCAGAAACAGGAGTAGGGGTAGGATATCTGTAACTGATTCATACTGATATTGATTGTGTGAGGGCATAGAGACTTGAATAGTGATGAAACTAAACAATAAAGGGCACCATGCAGCAAGATGTTCAGTTCCTCAGGTCTGACAGTGTCATGAGCAATTGCACAACCCCTTTAGGGATTCGTGGGGCCAAAGGACACTGAATGGCCACAGCTGCACCTCTTTCATTATAGAACAATGTATGGCCATCTTGTATCTGATAAGAGTTTACAGATTTTATGTAAATTCAGAAATTAGTCTACACCTATAGTGGGTTTGTGTATATGTGTATTTGAATGGGAGCTGATTACAGATGGTTTCATGCCAAATTATGGTGTATTGAAATGGAGGCCTTTATTTTAAACAATATCAGTCTTAACCGATTACATTAAGAATATGTATTTCCCACCTTGGAAGGATAGAATTCATATCATTTTATGTTCCTTATACATACAAGTCAAATATTTTAATTTTACTTTATGTTTTAGGGTACACCATGCTCATATTTTATAACTTCACTTTAAAATGTATGCGGTTTTATGTTATTTTCTAGTTAGTATGTTTTTAAAGGTTTGTGTTTTCAACTAGACTACAAGCCCTTGGTTGATGGTCATTGCTCAGATACATCTTTTCTCTGCAAAGGGTATGGTGCTGTGGCAAAATAAATGGAGCCAAATAGAATCAAATTGAATTCCAATTTATGATTCAAGTTCAGATTTTAAAACTAGAACTGTATGCATGTGTCTTGCACTATAATTGTGGCTAACACATTGACCAGTATTGTGCTAATAAAATCAAGATGTGAAAATCAAGTAAATGGCCGATTCTCCCTGGAAGAGAAGATAACTTGATCTCATTGACAGTGGCCTCTCCACCACCTGCCTTGCTTTTCTGAGGAGTACTGCTGTTCTTCGAAAGCCCTGATGATGCAGAGGGCTTTCAAAGAAATACCGATGGGGCCCAATTTCCTGGTCTTTCAAGTTCCTTTTCCTGCCCAAGTCTGTCTACATAGATATATACATACAAATGTTACTTATTTCAACTGCAGTGTCATCAAGGAAGGAGCTAAGAGAAATGAATAAAAATGAAAATTGATTAGTACCATCACTGTTTGCTTTGGGTGGTGAAAGATTATTTTGGTAAATTCATTGACTGTAGAATTGCTTTCCCATTAACGAATGTGCTGTTATTTTCAAATGTATACAATGAGCATTAATATTCTCTGAAACTTGCTAGAACTTGTACATGTGGATTGTACATGTGAAAGAGCTCTCTGTATTTCTTTCTCAAATGTGATCTGCATATTCTTCATGATTGTGTCAGTAAGGAAATCGTTAGGACAAAGATTGACCTATTTCATACAAGAAATTAGGTTCCTGGGTGTTTCAAGGCTCAATTTGGAGGATATTGGTTAGTCTTGTTAGTTTTTAATTATGGTTGTGAGACAGTGGGCGCCTTTGGAACTGTTGTACTGAATCTGAACTCCTATGATGTGATGGTTTTTCTTGCATTATTCATTTTAAATAATATAGGAATATGTTCAAATGAAATCTCCTTCTTATTTTATCACTTATGTTGGTCTCAAAGAAAAATCAAGTTAATTAATACCCTCATAAGCTTCTCTTTCTGAAAGCCTTTATTTAAAACTTTAAATATCAGTGGATGTTCATATAATAATGAATTTCATAAATATTCTCTTTTCCAAAATTGGATTATTATCAGTAGCAGTGTTATAGTGTAAGTGGATGATACAGGTTTGAAATTATGCATTATTTACCAGTTAAAAATCTGATTAGGACTTATTCTTCTTTAATGATACAGTCTCTCTCTCAATCAGTCAGTCTCTCTTTCTCTCTCTATATATATAGTTTTGTTTTTTAATTAAGATTCTACTTTATTACTTTTTAGGGACTACCAGGATTTCCTGGAAATCAAGGATTAATGGGACAAAAGGTGAGTATTAATGAAAGTTGAAAGATTTGGGCCTAGATCTGTTTATTAAAAGTGCAAAGTGTTGATATCTTCACATAGAATGCATTTTTACCACATTAGTGGCAATAGTTAATTGTTTAAATATGATATAATTTCAGAAAGTATTATTGTCCTTATAATTAGTTTTTGTTTTGTTCTATATGGATAATATTAATTTGGATTTATACATATGCTTTCTGTTTTACTTGGTTACTTTTCTATCTTGTGCTCTTAGACCAGCCTTTTGGGATAATTTTCCTGTTTTCTGAACTATTTCTTTAGCATTTCTTTGAGTACAGATATCTTGGTAACAAACTTTTAGATTTATCTAATTCTAAATATGTTTATTTTACTCTTGCTTTTGAGAGATAATTTTGTAGGGTATACAACTTAGAGTTGATTATCTTCACTTAACGTGTTGAGGATTTTCTTCCATTGTCTTCTGACTGCCATTATTAACTATGAAACATCTGCTCTCATTCTAAGTATTGTTCTTTTGTAAGTGATCTGTCCCTTTCTTTGGGATTCTTTTAAGGTATTTTATTTGTTTTTTTGTTTTTTTGGTCTAAAACTCATTACAGTGTATCTAGATACACAGCCTCTTTAGTCGTCCTGGGGAGAATTCAGTTTGATCCTGGCTGTGTGGTATTGTTTCCATTAACTCTGGAAAACATCATCCATTATCTCCAAATTACAATTCTTCCAATTTTATTCCTTCCTTCTGGAATTACAGTTAGAGAAATTTTATTCCTTCTCATATTGCCCTCCATGTTTCTAAAGAGTATCTTATTTTTATATCTTTAATTCTTAGATTCTGGTTAAATTTTTTTGATATATTGCCCAATTATTCTTCCTTTACTGTGTCTAATCTGTTATTTAAGCAGTTGATTAAAAAATACTTTTCTAAAAGTTTAAATTTTTGATAACATCTTTTTATTCTTGATAGCCTCTTGTTTCATTTGCAGTCCTAATAGTGTTTCATGATTCCATTATTTAATTAGTAAAGATCTCATGTATTGTTCTTAATTCTGTTTTAACAATTCCACCAAATGCCCTTTGTTATTTCTGTTAACTCTCAGTCTTGTGGCTTGCTGCTTCCTCTTTCTTGTTGAATATGAGCTCATTGCTTCATGTTAATTGGCATGGGTTCTGTCAGCCTAATTGGGGCATGGGGAGCTGCCTCCTGTTGGTTGCCATGGGTACCATGTCAGCCCCCTTTAAGAGTCCTGGGTCATCATAGGTATTAAAGATTCCTGCCCTCTTCCCACTGTTAGCCCACCATTCAGTTTCCCAAGAGCTAAACATACATTCTAGATGCCTCTGGCCTTTTCTTGGCTTCTGCATCTTGACCTCTGGCAAGATTTCTGCATTGTTCCTAATCCTCTTAATCATAGCCCCAACCCAGAGTGTATTTAATTAAAATAAGGGATCTTTGAAGACTTCACCCATTTCTTTAAAGACCAGAACTCCCTCACAGAAGATGTTCTTTCCAGAGTTGGTTGTTGTTTTTTGTTGTTGTTTGTTTGTTGTTTTTTTTATGTTCAAGATTCAGACTCCCTTGGAGTACCTAGTTAGCTTGTAGGGTATAGAAATCTGAGAAATTGAAGTAAAAATGCTATTATTCTCTATCCTATTTTTTTATTAATTTATGTTAACTGTCATACTTCTTAATCTATGATAAATAAGAAATTTTTTCATGTGATTTTTACCCCCTCTTGTCTTTCCTCACCAACTCTGTGTGAACTTCCAGATCTTCCTTTAAAACAATGATAGTATCACTCATGATTTTCTAATAAAAATATTTGACTTAGTGATTCCATAGACCCTTGGCTCAGATCTTTAAGAAACCATGTACCATGTTTTTTACACTCTGTTGCTTCTGTTCTACAGTAGAGAAAGGGGAAGCAGTTGGGCTGATTGGTAGTGAATTTTTATTCTATAATGCTTTGGTAGGAAATTCATTGAAATGAACTGATAATTTACAATTTTAAATTTGATCTGTATTTGATTTTTAGGGAGAAATTGGGCCTCAAGGACCACTAGGAAAAAAAGGAGCTCCAGGGATTCCTGTAGGTTAATGTCATTATTATCAGGATATATGAAATATAGTTATTATGTGCCATTTCTAATATTTTGCACCCTATGCTATGAATTAGTGTATTTTACATTTTACAGATGAAATAATATACTAAATTGATAGCAAAGCATAATAGTGATGACATGGTATTTTCAATATGACCATACTGAGATTATGTTTCCTGATGATATTAATTGAATATTTTTTGCTCATCACATTTCCTTGGCTATATTTAAGAGAAAGCAATGTTTTTTAATGTTTGTTTTGGTATTTAAGGTAGAATCCAGAGGTGCCTGGGTGGCTCAGCTGGTTAAGCATCCCAACTCTTGATTTTGGCTCAGGTCATGGTCTCATGGTTGTGAGATTGAGCTCTGTGTCAGGCTCCACACTAAGCATGGAGCCTGCTTGGGATTCATTCTCTCTCTCTCTCTCTCTCTCTCTCTCTCCCTCCCCTCTCTCTCTCTCTCTCTCTCTCTCTCTCTCCCCCTTCATTACTTGTGTTTTCTCTCTCTCTAAATAAACACTAAAAAAATAAAGTAGACTGAAAATTAAATCAGTTCCTTGTTGCTAGTTATTGTTGTTTTGTTTTGAGTCACATGGCTAGTTAAAAATATGACTATTTTGTAACTTGAAGAGAGATTGTTATATTCAGAGAATTTATTAGATTGTCACTCTTTCAGAATATCATTTAAGAAAATAGAAATTGGAAGTAAAGTTGACCAGGATAACATCTATAAAGAAACCTAATTCTTAATTACTTTTAAATTTATTTATTTTTGAGAGAGAAACAACATGAGTGGGGGAGGAGCAGAGAGAGAGAGGGACACAGAATCTGAAGGAGGCTCCAGGTTCTGAGCTGTCAGCACAGAGCTCAATGCGGGGCTCCAACCCAGGAACCCTGAGATGATGACCTGAGCCGAAGTTGAATACTTAACCAAATGAGCCACCCAGGCACCCCAAGAAACCTAATTCTTAGTCATCATGACATAAGGAAGAAAGTAAGAATGTAGAAAAAAATGAACTTTCCTTTACATTTGTCTTTTACTAGCTCTCCAGCAATTTTTGCTATTTGTAGGTTATTTGATTAACCACGTTAAGAGGTCTTTGCTGGCCTTCAGGCTATCTTGCATAGTTAGATTTTTTATTATACTTTGTTGAAGGAAATAAAACTCTTGAAACTTCCACTTAAAAATATAGGGTATGATGGGACGTGATGGCTCACCAGGTCAGCCTGGAACACCAGGATCTAAGGTAAATAAAATGAAATTAATAAGAACACTTTGTGCAAAATTACCATTTGTGTGCCTCAGCAAAACTTTCAATTATACTGATTTTAAGTGTGGTTTTAATTCTATGAACAGTCATTTGTAAGAATGAAACCTTAGACAAAATGAATTGTATAAAGTAGGCTAATGTAATGCAGGTCTTGTTTAAGCTGGAAAAAGTCCAGAATCTCTCACTACTTGACCCTCTTCTCCTTTATTGTCATCTCACGGGCACTGAGGATTATGTGGAGTTCTGTGGAGTTTCATGTCAAACCCCACCAATATAGAGGATTAGTGGTTTTGATTGAGGATGACTTTTGCCAATTTCTGAGTCCTCTTCTTGATATTTTTATTTAGTGGAATGTATATGGAGTTTTTATTGTAAAATGCCTTTTAGTGGGTTTTATTAGGCATTCTCTCCTTCAGGACTGTGGGTAAAATAGTGTATTATCTTTACTTTCATCTTTAAAAAATGTCAGGCAAACCTGACATACATATTCAGGATGTCAGTTTAGGTTATTTTCAAGATAGAATTGCAACTCCAAATACCATGGTTTGACCATTTTCTAGGTGTATAGAATCCTGTGCTAAGAGAACTATTTTTTTTTCTTGGTTTACTAGAAGGGTCAAATCAAGTACATTCTGGCTAGACTCAAACTATTCTCAACTATTTAATGATTAGAGAATGTAGGACAACCTTCCAAAGGAAATGATGGAATTGCTTTTTTAGAAGCATTGACCCTCTAACTAGACAATGTTGCACGGAAATAGACCCTGGCATGCAGAATGAGTAGATGAGTAGACAGCCTAATCTATTCTACTTTTAATTTCTAAATTACTTAGAGAAAGAAATAGGATAAAACATCATGGAGAAAGTATCTGCCCTTTCACCAATGGTAGACCCTCGTGAATCTTTGGAGTGTGGAGTCCTGGTAGTAGTAAGTGTGCACAGAGTTGGTATAAAACCCTTGAGTGACTGGGCCTGCCAAGTGGAGATTCTCCATAATTTCTCAAAGTCATTTTCTAAGAAGATGCTGAGTAGTTGTATATTTCTTAAGTAACTGGGATACGATGGATCCCCCAGGGTGTTCTGGATGCTCTAATTCTTAAGAATTCAACCTAAGATTTCATCAGCCACTTCACATTGTTAGCTCACACTGAGCAGGAGTTCAATTAAATCTACTGGAACTTCCGTAAAATGTTTTATAACAATACTTTGTGTTATCTGCCATTTGAGTAGATTCTGCTGATATGGCTTGGAAGGCAAGTGGCTGTTTCCAGAATCACTTTGTTTATTTTGACATGAATTACTAAGAAGTTCATTTCCTCTCATCTTGTACTTGTGCAATTATTTTGTTAAAAATAGATTCGAAGTGTTAAAATCCTACCTTTTAAATATAATCTTTTCAGTGAAACACTTCAAATTCTCCTCATGTAGTATGTTAGCTCAGGTGTTCTGCAAATGGCCAGATAGTAAATATTTGAGTCTTTGAGGGCCATATAGTTGCTGTTGCAACTACTCAACTCTGCTGTTGTAATACAAAAGCAGCAGTGGACAAACAGGGATGTGCCTGTTTCTGGCAAAACTTTATTTACAAAAGCCTGCATTAGGCTGGAGTCAGCCCATCAACTGTAGGTTACTTACCTATGTGTTACTTTATCCCTGCCTATTTTGTCAACTAATATGTTTGTGAACTATGCCTTATCAGTTGCTATGAATTCTAGAGTGGGACCAAAAAAACAAAGCTGTATTAAACAGGGCAAAGATGAGGCTGAAACTTTGTGGTAGATCTTTAGAAAAATTCTAATTTGGTTCATAATACCTTTTTAAAAAATAGCTACTGAACCATACTAATCACTTGTAAAATTAGATATTTTAAGGAACCAATGCTCCACGGCTTAATAACGTTGTTATGTGCTCAATGCTTAATGAACTCCACATATTGTGTTCATATGTTTCTCAACATGAGCTACCTAGAAAACTTTTCAAAAGCTGAAAAATGCAGTTGGTTACCTTAATTATTAGTGTACCCAGTTTGGTTCTGGCTTTTGCCAGACCAGGTTGGGATTTTAGGCATCAGAATGTGTATGAAAACCAACACTACCTTTGACAGTCTCTCTTATTAGCCAGTAGACATATTCTCTCTGTATATCCCACCCTTTTTATAATTTTGTATTCTTTGTCAAGTTGGTCTTGTCCTTCAAACTTTTGTTGAAAAGGACTTCACTTAAATCCTGACAACACAAAGTTTTCTTTTCATATATGCATGCATGTGTGTGTGTCTGTGTGTGTGTGTATGTGTGTGTGTGTGTATACACACACACACACACAATTCATACATTTATACATATATATGTAATACATACACACACACATATATGTGTATATATATATACACATATAAACATATAAACACGTATATATATATACACATATATAAAATATATATATATATATTTTAAAGCCACTGTACGTTTGAATCTAATTTTCTTTCCTTCAATTGCACACCGAAGGTGAGTCATCCTGAGAAAGTGACACAGGGAAATAGGAAGATTCTCGATGTACAGGATGTTGTCAAAATACATGGCTCTGGCCTGTGCGGTATGGAGACCCAGCTAATTAGCACTGGTGCCTGAGGATTTGAATTTCTTCCCTTACTTGGAGCTTCTAGATTTAAAACACAGTTTTGGAAAGCTTTATAAATGTGCAGACCCATTCCTTGTTTACAAGAGTTTTTTCTTAATAAATAGGCTTAACCTACAGAGTCTGTGTTTCAAACAGGTGGAAAGTTGGAAATCTAAAAATTATTTAAAAGATATTCCCTTAAGTGTCTATATCAGATATATTATGACTTTTTTTTTTAACTCAAATGGTTTGATGCATTGACAGGGAAATAAAGGTGAACCTGGACTTCAAGGGATGCCTGGGGCTTCTGGGCTAAAGGTAATTATCATTTGATACATTTGGAAATACGTTCAAAATATTGTAAGTCCCCTTTATTATTTGATGAGATTACCACGTGTATCCCTCAAGAAAAGTTACATGAAATTAAGGATTACCTCTATCACAGAGTTCTCATTCAGGAAAGAAAATGGCCAATGGGGGGTTTCATTTGTTTTGGGGACACTTTCTCACAGTTTAGGTAAAAAAGACAAAATATATTTTGGCTTGATTTTCCTAGAAATGGTAAAATCCCTATGCTTATATGAACCTACTCTTTGGTTCAGAGAATATCCCTGTCTTCTTTAACTGAAAGGAAGTGTGTATGACTCTCACAAGTGATGCTGTTCCTTTGTTTACTGCTTGATGGGACTTCAGTGTGGGGACTCAGAGCTGCTTATACCAGTTTCCTCCAAACCAAATAATTGATGTTTATTTCAATAGGATTTTTAATTCTTTTCAAGCCCTTAGCAATCTAGAGTAATAATCAATAGCTCAGGAGTGGGCCTAGTAAGTAAAGAGGGCAAAACTGTTTCCACAAAAGAGAGTAGGCTTTAGTTAATGTGATAGAGTTTGGGACTAATGGTAAAACTCAAACCAAAAACCATGAGGCAAATTCAGGTTTGCGTCCCCTGTCTTACAGACATTACCTAAATGTCATTGATAATTCGTCACTATATACTTTCAGAAAATGTTCTTACTTAAGACTTTTAAGGAATCTTTATTCCATGAAGGAAATAATCCCTGTGGGATGATGCAGAGTAGAAAAATTGGGATAAGTCGTGGAATATTCCCTGTACTGAAAACAACTCAAGAATTTACTACAGGAAAATACTTTTCCCTGTGTATGAAGAACCAACATAAGTGTGCCTATGATTTAACTGCAAAGACATTCACCCCCATATTGTTTATAAAAATAAACATTGTGAAAACTAATTGTAACAATAGGCATTTTATTAAAGATGAGATAAATCACTACAGTTAAGTACTATTCTGTAATTTAAAATTATGTTTTAAAAACTTAATGGCATATAAAGAACATCACAATATTCATATGTCTTGGTGAAAGACATAAATTAGGCCTTATGTAGTGAGAAAACCTTAGTAACTAAATTGTGTATTGTGTGTTTGTGAGAAAATATACAACAAAATAAAAACAATGAATAATGAGATTTTCAGCAATTTTATTACTGTTTCCTCACCAGTTTTTTAACAATAAAATAGGTTCTTTAAAGTAGCAGTATGAGAATAAGCAGTCTCAAGGAGGAAGAGAAAGCGTTAGCAAACAAAACGAGATACCTATGTTTATCATCACTGCTTTACTATTTATTGTTGAAGCTATAAAATAAAGATGAAAAATATGTATAAAATTTTAAAATCTATGCTATCAGAATTATTTTAACTTACAAAGATAGGAAAAGGTACAAGAAGTTTTGTTGGGACTCCCATAAACTTTTCATTCTTTACTAATTCTGCAATAATAACTAAAGGTCAACAAACTTTGTAACCATCAGTTATACATTTGGGATTTATGTAGAGATAAAAACAGTGGTGTCTTTCATAAGCAATAGGTCTGCAATCTTTATGGAATTTCTATGTTACTTAGGGAGAACAAGGAGCAGTAGGTCCCCCAGGAGAACCGGGATACCTGGGTTTGCCGGGAGTTCAAGGAAAAAAGGTATGCATTGTTTAGGTGATATAATTAACTTTTTTCTTTTTTTTAAGTTTATTTATTTATTTATATAGAGAGACAGAGACAGCACAAGTCGGGTAGGGGGAGAGAGAGAGAGGGAGAGAATCCCAAGCAGGCTTCGTGTTGCCAGCATAGAGCCTGATAAGGGGCTTGAACCCGTGAAATTTCAAGATCAGGAAACAAAGAGTGGGTCGCTTAACCGACTGAGCCACCTAGGTGCCCCAGGATAAAATTAACTTTTAATCAGCTATTAGCACGTAAGTCTTCCTTTTGTGAAAGTAGCACAATTTGGACTGACTGTACTTTTAATGACCTTTATATTTGGTATATGTGTAATATGATCAACCGCATGCCCATAGCTGTGTCTCATCTTTCACATTCCTGCATGGGTATTGTCTCCTAGATGAAGGCCTTGGATGAGGCATGCAGCTCAGAAAATATAAACATTCTATTAAGTAAAGCCTGTAAATTCAGATTGTTTTGCAGTTGGTCCAAGTGAGTCAAGACTATTTTAGGAAAAGTATTCAATGTCTGGCACTCTTACTAAAATGTGAATATTACTCTTATCAAAACTGGGACAAAGGTCTAAAATAGTAAAAACTACACCCAGAACACTTGACCATGCAGTTCCTATTTATGAAAGATTATATTGCATAGAATTTCATTTGAAATTAAGGAGTTTAAAATACAAATCATGTATTCTGATATAAAATGTTTTGGTGAGGTAAGAGAGCAACATTTTAGATTCATATTCTCTCTCTCTCCTCAAAAAGGAACCATGAAGCTGTATCTACATAAATAGTATTTGTTTGGTGGTTTTAAGCAACAACTGACAGCCCGTTTGCCAAAGAAGTTCATGCCACTGCAAATATATACATTTCAGTCTAAAAGTAAATATGTTGACTTTGATTCTGGAAAAGATACAAACTCTTACATCTTCACCTTTATATCCCTTGCTGTTTTGGTTTTGCTACCATTTCATTTTTCTGTTTCTCATGTATCATGCACTTGGCCCCTAGGTTATTATAACCAGTATGATCATTGACCATTTTGTTCCAGTGAGCAGTAGGCAACACTTGCTGAGACAGGGATGACCCTCAGGGCAGCAATTAAGTGTCAGAACCTTGGTGAATATTACATAAACCTACTGGGACTATATGTTGAGGTTTTGAGAAATTTCTTGTTCAAAACTTGCCCTTTAAAAGAACACCTGTATTTTGTTGGCTGTAACACAAAACTCTTAATGTTTAGAGAGCATGGTGAGGGAGGAAAGAAATTTGGAAACAGTGTCCAAGTTCATCTGAGGGCAAGTGCTTATCTTTCCTAATTTGCAGATTCATGATCTAAGAACAAGGACATTGAACTTAGTTGGTCTGGAAGGTTTACTCTAGCTGAAAAGTGCCAGGAATATTTATATTATGGAATATGGATTTTACCCCCAAAATTCATTTTTGAAGTGTATGTTTTCAAAAATACCATTTCAATATTATATTCTGCTTCATTGTTTCCTATAAATTTGTGGCTACTACTAGCTCAATGGAAGATTTTTCAGATTGATTTTGTAAAACAATTGCCAAAATGAGCTTTCTCATGTTTGTTTGCTAAACCTCAGATTGTGATCAATATAGACAAGTTTTCTTATTTCTGGTAAACTAGAAATTATAATAATTTTTCCTTTGAAATGTAAGAGCACAAGAATGTATTCACTTAGAACATTTTGACATAATATGATTTTTCTCCTTTTGGAGTCTGCTTCTGCATATAAGGCACTTGTGGAATTTGTAGGAGACCATATATATTTTTTTCCTGCAGAAAAATATGTTTACTTGAAAGGATACAGAATATCCTAGATTATGATAGACATTAAACTGCCTTTTTGCAGGGCGACAAAGGAAATCAAGGTGAAAAAGGCATTCAGGTATGTTGCTGGCTTTTTTAAAATTTTTGCTTGGCAATAAAATCAGGGCTTTGTTCTTTTTAGTTGTAGCGTGGTTTTTCTGGCTCCTTCCTGCTTCACCATCAGTATCTAATTGTTAAGTCTCAGCTTTCTTCTTTTCTTCTAAACTTTTCGGACAACATCAGATCTCCTTTTAAGATTATTCTCTATTTCACTGTTGTAGAAACTTGGAAATCAAGTGATTCAACCAAACATATGTAGATTGTATTACATGCTTCTAGTATGTTTATTTGAAATATTACACATCTATATTATGTATGTTTCCAGAAATTATTTGAATGGCTTATGGCACAAATAAATGTGATAAGATTTTATATTTAACACCAAATATAAAACATGTTCAAACTAATCATTGGAAGCAGAATTATATTAAAAAATTAAATCAGGTTGAGGAAATCTAGGGTGATTTAGAAAGGATATTTCATTTGGGTGTGTTACCACAAGGGCAAAGTGTTCTAGGATTTCTGGAGGCATAAAAGGAGATTACAAATTGAAGTAATATTAGAGTGAACATCTGCTGAGGTCTCAGTGTCAACAATTGTTTTTTAGCTGTTGATTCAGTACCTTTTACTAAAGATACTCAAGTATTATTATAATTTCTGTAATTTTGAAATTAGGAGTGAGGTAGATTTTAAGCAAGTGTCTGTGAACTCTAGACCCACATATTCCGGTTTCCCTCTTGGTACTGAGTTTGAATGTGTCATGTGCACACATCAAAAGGTCCAAAACAGAGCTTATCACCTTTCCCCATAAACCAGCTCCTACTCTATTCTTGGTTATGGTAACGGTAGACCCATGAAATGATCTCAGGGAAAAAGGCTTGAAAGCCATCATAAAACTCAGTCTCTTCGCTCTTCACAGGTAGTTTCACATCTAAATCTCTCTTGAACTTGGCCTCTTCTCCCTGTCCGCACTGTCCTAATCATTTCTTGTCATGGGTCTCAGATTACCAGTGTCCTCCCTGCTTCCTCTCATGCTCCTACCAGCGTGTAATAACTAAGCTACACATCCGCTTAGGAATCCTTCTGTGGTGCCCCACACATTTCAAGATAAAGTCTGTTCCATGAAGTGCTTCCTGACTTGACTATTTTGGCTCTCTTTTACTTATCCCTAAAGCCTACACTTAAGGTTGAGTAGTTTTCCCCACCCTGTAGGATGCACCTCTCTCAGATGCCCCCTCCTCTGTCCCCATAGTATCCAGCCCAGAGGCTTAATTATGCATTTTCATCATTCTTGATTTAATGACTTAACTTTACCACCACACAGTAAGCAACTTGATGATATCAGTTTTTGTTTCAGTGCCCCTACGAACCAGCAAATAGGTATCATTCAATAAATATTGGCAATTCACTTAAGTAAATAAATGAATAAATCAACAGTGCTAGAGTGATTTAAAATTTAGGTAACTAGATAAGTCACTGTTTTATTATCTGGGTATATATATGTTTTCCCAGATACTGCTAATTATCTCATCCCACATGGAGATGAGGTAGTACTTTAGGGGTTAGTACCATGCATTATATATGATGGATATCCACAAGTATGTTTTAAATGGACAAATGTGTTTATACCTTTGTTAATTTTCCTCTCTTCTTATTTGTCCTGATTTAAAGATCTTCATTCCAAATATTTTTGCAGTATTTTTTAAATTGAAGTATAATTGACATATAACAGTATATAGTTGACCCTTGAACAATGCAGGTTTGAGCTCCTCAGTTCCACTTACATGCAGATTTTTTTCGATAAATACAGTATTGTAAATGTATTTCTCTTCCTTATGATTTTAACATTCCCTTTTCTCTAACTTGTAAGAATATGGACTATAATACATATACAAAATATATGTTAATTTATATGATTGGTAAGGCTTCTGGTCGACAGTGGGCTATTAGTAGTTAAATTTGGGGGGAGTCAAAAGTTATCCACAGATTTTTGACTTTGAGGGAGGTGGTGCCCGTCACCCTACCATCGTTCAAGGGTCAGCTGTATTGCAGGTGTACAACATAATGATTCAAATTTGTATACACTGTGAAATGATCATCATCACGTGTCTAGTTACCATCTATCACCATACATAGTGACAACATTTTTTCTTCTTTTGATGAGAATTTTTAAGAATTACTCTTAGCAACTTTCACATACACGTTATGGTATTATCAACTACAGTAACCATGCTGTACACGCATCCCCATGACTTTTGTTTTATAGCAGGAAGTTTGTATCTTTTGACCTCTTTCACCTATCTCACCCTCCCCTCCCTCCTGGCAAACATTATTCTGTTCTGCATATCTGTGAGCTTGAGTTTTTTGTTTTGTCTTGTTTGGTTGTTTTGTTTTGTCACACTCCGCATGTAAGTGAAATCATACAGTATTTGTCTTTCTCTGTCCGACTCATTTCACTTAGCTTAATGCCCTCAAGTCCCATCCATGTTGTTACAAAAGGCAAGATTCCTTTTATTTTTTGATGTATGAGTAGTATTCCACGTTTGTAATATATTTTTCATCTTTAAAAACTCCTTTAAAGATGTCTTCTTGTCCTTACATGTACATAATCAACACTAAACATAATTATGTCATTGAAATTAATAACATATCCATAACCATTGGGTTTTTAAATTATTTTTCACGTTGTTAATATTAGGGTTGACTCTCTTTTTTTCTTCCTCCAAGAGACTAACTTCTTTATCTCTTACATCATTTTGCATATTTGCATCACTGCTTTTTGTGACCTTTCTTCTTGACACCAGTGTTATACATAGTTTGTGTCTTATATGAGATTGCATTATATGTGTGCAAGCTAATCAATGATGTTTATTAAATTTTAAAGGGTCAAAAGGGAGAAAATGGAAGACAAGGGATTCCAGGGTCACAGGTATTTTTGTTTTCTTTGATGGACAATGGAATAATGAACCACATAACTGGATGGTGTTGGGAGAGGATTATTTGCAAATGGAAACGAGTGGGGAGAAGGGTAGATAGATGGTAGTGCTCATTCTAAGCATCTGAGGAAGAAAATGCCAGATGGTGGTGGTGATAATGGTTTGCTTTAATCATATGTTTTATGTTTTCATTTTCCTATACTGATTGGTGACTATGAAACTTGCTTCTCCATGCTTTTTTCTCTTCAAGTAAATGGCTAAAGGTAGATAATTCCACTTACTTCCTGCAATAGTTATTGGCAGCCATACAATGACAGTATCTCCATATATACTATTCACTCTTTATTTTTTTCTTGAAATGGGAGTAGTTGAAGCCTATAAGTAGTGGAAGAATATTCTTGTTTCCCTCTTGTGTGTTCAGAGATACAATTCCCTACACTAGAGACTTTTTCAAATGTTATCTTCAGTGAGATTGCCATGTGGCATGTAAGTACAGTCACAGTCAAATTGGACCAAAAGTGGCATAAAAGTGATTTGTATGTAATAGTAGCTTGTTTGCTGCTGCACTGCCAGTAGTTAAGCTCAGATCCAACTTGGTCCACACTGAAAGGACAGACTGTACATATGATCCCCTCATGGGATAGACCTCTTTGGAATGTGACATTCAAGACAGATTCAGTAATTACACTGGTTCTGGAGATAGGCGGATAAAACTGTGAGTGATGTCTTCAAGGACAGGGGTCTCTATGTCCCTCGCCTGGAGATATCGGAGACCATTGGAGAGAGGTGTAAAAGCATGTGGTCACAGGGTTGTCTGTAAGATTGGATGGAAGGTGAGTGCTAGATATTCAAAAGAGTTGAGAATTTAGAAGCCAACAGCAAGAGCAAAAGAGGAGAAAGACGAAGCTTGTCTGTCTACGTCTATGCTCAGTAAAATGTGTCTTTTAATTTTACTGCTCCTCCACTTAGATCCACTTGATGACATGACCAGCATTGACCCCATTCTCCTCCCTGGCAGCACAGACTGACCCCCTAGGTTTCTCTAAGTCAATCACACAGTATCTATAAACCGCTCTTCTCATGGGACAACCTTAACTTCCTCGTCCATTCAACCTCCACAACCCAGGCCCTTCACCAAAAATTCTTACAGGAACTTTTTGAGAAGAAGGCTATTTCCTGTGGAATCTGAGCTCACAACTTAGCTAGCTCACTGGCTTACAGATAACACTCTCTTCACACTTCCCTAAACATGTTTGGTTTTTTTCCCCTCACTTCTCAAGGGAAATAGTGGTTGGCCACCCTAGGGCAGGGTTTGGGCTTCCTAGAAAACTTCTGCCCAAGATTTGTTGGATGCTGGTGTTCTCACCACCGGTAACTGAGCCCTAATGGAGTACCTGGGGGTCAAAGCAACTGTTGCTTCTCAGCAGCTGAATAGCTGTCCCAAGTTGTTTAAGTAAACATTATTAGTTACCTGTCATCCTACAAAGGGCTGCAAGTGTGAGATTTCTTGGCCTTCATGTTGGGTTCCTCTCATGAAACCATCCCAGTGGATTCTCAGATAACCGGTGTTTTCAGTCGCAGCTCTAACTCAGTTCTAGTCCTGAGAACTTCCTATTCTGTGTTTCCTCTTACACAAGCTCCAGTTGTAGGGTTATGTCTGGGAGGGAACACCTCAGCATTTCTGCAGAAACTTCAATATTTAAAGAACAATCTTGAAGTGTTTTACTCACTAATATATTTTTACATGGAAACTTAGTGTTTTTATGCTCTTGTTTTAATTTGAGAGTGTGCCTCTTTCTGTGCCATACTCTGATTTTACCCCATTTGTCTTCCCTTTTGTCCAATCTGGGTGTCCATGTTTAAGGGACCTAGAAATAAAGCAAAATAAATATGCAAATTCAAGTTTCATTGTGTGAAATGTCATATGCTAAATTTTATATTGAATTGCAGAACTCTGACTTTTAATTTGAAACTTGAATAATGAAATCCTACCTGTGTGTGTGCAAGCTCTACCCTTTCCCAGAACTGATATCAGGTGATTTTGGAGCCCAAGTGTACAATGAATTTGAAAAATGGGAAATTTTCATGCCTTTCCTGAAAGCTCTTATCATCTATAATTTGCCACTGTAATGAATATGTGAGAGATGAGTGGGAAATCATTTAATAGAACCATCCAGATGTATTCAGTGATTCTAACGGTGAATGAGTTTCATGCGTGAGCTCTCCAGTGTGTATAATATCACTTGGGAAGAATACCATATTATACATCACACTGCTTTTATAATCTCTGAATTGCCAGCAGTGAGTGGTTTAGGCATAGGACAAATGGGTATTTTCTTCCCTGTTAATCGCCTTTAATGGCATCTTTGCTTTATTCCATCTTTTATAAATAGTACTCAATTGAAATTTAATTTTAAGAACATAAACTTGGGAAAATGGAATACTTATCTTAATCACCAAATAAAAGAATAAACATACCTTATATTACCTGATTGAGTTTAATTTACATTAAAAAAGCAACATATTTAAAATCCAGAATAGAACTGAAATGGAATTCACATAGAATCCCGTTCTAACCTACATATTTGACCTGCAGCATATAAAAATATTCATATCTAAGAATGAAACAGTGACATAAATTAACAATTTTATATTATCCAGTTAGCATATCACCTAGTCATTAGCCTCCTTTAAAAAGGCAGAGAGAGCATCATGTGTAATTCTTTCACTAATTGTATCAGTACTTTTCAGATTGAAAAGTAAAGTTTGATTAAATGTGTGGTAACAGGTGCACACCATGCTAATAGTACTGTACCTTGAAGATGTATTATGTTTTTTTTTCTCCTATTAATTTTCAAAGGGAATTCAAGGTCATCATGGTGCAAAAGGCGAGGTATGTTTCTTCATGTGTTATGCTCTCTCTTCAGTCCATACTGCTTCAGTTTTCAGTGCTGAATAAATCTAGCTTTGGCAGAAAATGCCTTTCACATTCTTCAGTAGTTCCTTAATAGTGATTTTCAGAATATGTAGATTTGTTGAATTAGGTGTGAAATGTTGCATATTTGTGAATATTATTGGTTCTTCATCTGTATTAGGAGCTAAGTGTTTTTGTGCAAAGAATATTGTGTTTCTGTATTTGTCTCTCTAGAATGTAATCTCTTTGAGAACAAGACTGTGGCACGTTTGTTGTTTCTCTAGTGCTACATGTATCACCTACACAATATGTTGAATAAATTGAGGAGATTTGTGGGGTTGGATGGATGGGTGGATGGATGGGTAAATGGCAGTTTAATATGATATGAAAATTCCCCTCTGATCAATAACAGCATTTCACAGCTGTTCTCTACATAATGTACTTTATATATATGTATGTATATGTTCATATTAATATCCTTAAGGACTTTTATGATGCAGTTATACCTTCTGAACTATTGAAACAGAACTTTTGAAGATTTCTTCTGATTTTAGAGAGGTGAAAAGGGAGAGCCTGGCATCAGAGGTGCCACTGGACCAAAAGGAGAGTCTGGGGTGGACGGCCTGATGGGGCCTATGGGTCCCCAGGGGCAGCCGGGCGAAACAGGTCCTCAAGGACCTCCAGGATTGGATGGAAAGCCTGTATGTATTCTGCTTCTTTCCAATTTCTCATGTTTTCATTGCTTTTTACTTGGTATGTACATGTTATAACCCACTAATAATTTGATGCAGGGAAGAGAATTTTCAGAACAGTTTATTCGACAAGTTTGCACCGATGTATTAAGAGGTAAGTCTCAAACAGAGATTTTAATAACTTTTTTTAAAATTGGTAAAATAATACTAATTATTGGTAGAAATTATAAAGTATATAAGTAAGATAAGAAGAAAATAAAGGAAATTTATAAACTCCTGTTTTTTTCCCTAGATGAGTAATTTTTTAAAAATGAAAATAATATGTACTCTTTTATAATCTTTTTAATAAAACAATTTATCATTATTTCACCACGAATTAAATTTTCTGACATAATTCTGATAATGTAATTCATAAATATGGATGTCTATAATTTACACAATTTATTTTTTGGGGGGTGCTTTCACTCCCCCCCCATTTTAAGTGATTGTAATAATAAAATGATTGCATAGAACAGAGTATTTCCACAGTTAAATTCCTAGAAGTGAAGTTATTGGTCAAGAGATGGGCATCTATAAATTGTGAAAAAAGTGGTTAGTGATTTTACCAATGCCTATTTAAACTTAAGGGGTGGGGCTTCTTTGTTTTTAAGCTCAGCTACCAGTCTTACTTCAGAGTGGAAGAATTCAAAGTTGTGATCATTGCCAGTCTCAACATGGTTCTCCTGGTATTCCTGGGCCACCGGGTCCCATAGGCCCAGAAGGTCCTCGAGGATTTCCTGGTTTGCCAGGAAGAGATGGTGTTCCTGGATTAGTGGGTGCTCCTGGACGTCCAGGTGCCAGAGGATTAAAAGGTGCTGAACTTGTGTACATATTTTGTATTCACTTTCTAAATTGATTTAAGGCAAGGGTTCATCTTTGGTTTTATGATGCCAAAAAGCTTTTTGTGTCCCTGAGTCTTTAAATAATTTGTCAGGGTGCCTGGGTGGCTCAGTCAGTTGAGTGTCTGACTCTTGATTTTTGTCTCAGGTCATGGTCCCAGGGTTGTGGGATTGAGCCCCACATCAGGCTCCATGCTGAGCATGGGTCTTGCTTAAGATTCTCTCCCCCCTCTTTCTCTCTCTCTCTCTCTTTCTCTCTCTCTCTGTCTCTTTTTCTCTCCGTCTCTTTTTCTCTCCCTTCCCCTCCCTCTGCCCCTCTCCCCTGCTTGTTCTCTATCTCTAAAAAATAAAAAAATAAAATAATTTTTCAACTAGTTAAAAAGCAATTCTGTTTTCTTAAAGCAGTATTCTAAAGTAGAGAAAAATTAAAGTTTGAAGCTTGTGAAGTTACAAATTAGAAATTATTGATAGTGCACTTAGAGATTTTGCCCGAGTCTTTGATAAGAAGGTCTTTAAATAGAAAATCACACTTTCCTTTATTTTGACTCCAGTAACTTCTGTTACCTTACGAATTTTTCTATTATAGGAAAAATTATATTTTGCCACCAAACTTCTTAATAGCCCACAACTTACTTATCATTGTCTTTGAATGTTTATGTGAAATGTCAGTTGATAATTCTTTCCTTTTTATTTAGTATTATGTGAACAATTGAGATGTTCAATCAAAGTAATAAACAACTATGAATAACACAAAGGTTAATAATCCCAAACCATTTTCCTTTTCAATATTTCAATATTAGATCCTTCTAGATCACTGATAATTTTAGAAATTTTTGCTTCAAAAATTCTGTTTCCCATTAGTAATAATAAATAAGTGGCAAGCTTTTTTTAAAAAGATTTTTCTTTTTTTGTTTAAAAAAATTAAGTTTGTATTTATTTTGAGAGAGAGAGAATCCCAAGAAGTCTCCACGCATCAGTGCAGAGCCAGAGGTGGGGCTTGAACCCATAAACCTTGAGATCTTAACCTGTGCTGAAATTAGGAGTCGGACGCTCAACTGAGCTACTCAGGCACCCCAAAATTTATTTTTCTTCCAATGTGTATATTAACAGCTTTGAAAGAAGCAATCTAGCAGGATGTGATTTTATAGGAAAAGTAAGCTTATTCCCATCTTTGACACTCTGCAGGCCTACCGGGAAGAAACGGGGCAAAGGGGAACCAAGGGTTTGGGTACCCTGGAGAACAAGGTCCTCCTGGTCCCCCAGGTAAGAACTGGTACATG